>NC_050099.1:196216087-196841087 GCF_902167145.1 Zea mays | reverse complement strand
CTGGATGGTTCAGTCTAGGGGATTTTGTTCTATATTGAAAAACTTCCTGCTCCTTTGGGAGAGGACGCGCTTTGAAAAATACAAAATGTTTTACAAAACAACCCTGCATAAAATATTATTGTTTCTGCAAAATATCCTGAGCTCCACATATTCCATGCATTATATCTGATTTCCCCATTCCGTGGGTGAAGGTGAGCTGCTGAGTACGTTTGTACTCACCCTTGCTTATTTGTTGTTTTTCATAAAAGGAGATCGGGTAAGAGTTACGACTATTCCCAACCTTGCCTGTGGATGTTGGACCGCTGATTTGCTTCGCTGCGTATATCGGGCTGCTTCAGCCCCACTCTGATGATATGTCCCGAGTTGTGGACCAACTCTTAAAGTTGTTCGACACCTTTATAGGTTTGTCTCGTTTAAGCAGATCTGGAACTATCTGATGTATAAATGTGTTTACTAGCCTCCTAGGACTAGTAATTGTATCACATTTGAGTCCCAAAGGATCTGGGGCGCTTCAGGTGGTATCAGAGTTGTTAGGTTGGCCGCAGGAAGTAACCCTTAGCCTGATCCAAAAGTTTTTGAGTCCAAACTATTTTCTTAAAAAAATTCTTGCTCTCATCCCTTCATTTCAAAAATGCTTTCCCCTTTCCTTCTCTCAGAAGTCAGATGGAGGTCCGTTGCCAAACCAGCTTTTGCCAGAATGAAGATGGTTTCCCCAAGTTGCTGAGAGCATGCACAGTTCGCCTGGGAATCAGGAGCCAGCCAGAGTATGATGGTCGTGAATTCGTCAAGCATGGCACAGAGAAGTGTGTCGTGACTGTATACATTGGATCCAGTCCGCACCATGTGGAATGGAGTGTCACTGCTGCTGGGCACAGATTCAAAGACACCTGTCAAGTCATCGCTCGCAAGGCATTGAGGGCCCTGTGTCAGATTTATGAAGAAGAAGTGGTCAGCACCCTGCTCAGATTCTTTCTGCCCTTTCAGAGAAACCATCCAGTTTGGATGCCCAGGATGCGTGCATTGGAAGGTCAGCAGTTGCTTCAGGACGACCCCTCAGTCGTGTACCTCACTGCATACCTGCTCACCCTGGATGCACAGTATGATTTCTTGGCTCGGCACCACCGTTAGATGATTGCCCGAGCAGAAGATGCAGAGAAGAGAAACCGTTAGCTCCATGTGGATCTCACCACAGCTCAAGCCCGTGTAGCTGCCTTGGAAAATCATGAAGTCGTTGTTGTTGAAGCCCTAAAGCAAGCCAAGGATGAGCACGTCTAGAAGTTGATGGATGCCTACTTGGTAACCCATAACCAACGTAGAGCCCTGCGGATCCAAGAGCCTGCTTCATCCAACCCAGTTCAACCTAGGAAAGCTGAAGATCCCCAGATTCTTGAAGGTCACCCGGTCTCTATCAGAGGAGAGAAGAAGGCTTGGGAACTACAGAAAGGAGCCATAGTATTGGAAGGAATTCCAGTCTTCCCTCAGGCTATGGATAAGCAAGAGCACCCCGAGTCCTCCCAAGATCCCCCGCCAGAGTTGTTTGAGACCTTCACCATGAAGAAGATTCCAGCACCGTCTCGTGAGATCAAAGAAGAAGCTGCAAGCACCTCGCCAGCACCGCCGCCCTCTGAGGAGCTACAAGAGCCAGTCCAGCTTGAAGAAGAGTTCGACCCCGTCTTGCCATCTTAGTTGCCGCCAGAAGAAGTCATCAACATCAGCTCCCTCTTGACCCATCCAGGAGATGTCTCAGACTGAAGTTGTGAGCCAGCCTTGCCAGAAGAGAAGCTGCCAGATCTGAGTTAGTTATGCCCAGTCCTCTGCATGCATTGGGTAGTGAAGTTTTTCTTCACTTTGGCTAGAGCCCTGCATGTATGAGAGGTAATCGTGTAGACTCGTGTTTTGCAAAACTCTAATTGTGTGGCCCCCTAGGGCATTTCAAAATGAATTTTGCTTGATGTTTTCTCCCCTTTTGAGTGCATATGTGATGCTTTAACGTTAGTGCTCATAAGTTGCATTTAGCATAGTTCTCAATTCAGGAGCCAAGCAATAGTAGTTATGCTTAGCCCCCAAATCTGAGTAGTCCGTGCTTTGGAAAAACTATATTCTTCCCTTATTCAAAACATTTGATTTCTTTGTGCTTATCATTGCTGAGCTTGTGTGTTTTCTTTCTTTTTAATAAAGGTTTTCTCTAAAAACATAGATCACAAATTAGAGCTAATTCTCACCTTATGCTTCCATTCTCATCTTAACCCATCTCAAGAGAAAAGTGCCTTACCCAAGAAGATACCGAGAAGCTTACCCTTGAAGCCTGGAATAAGCTACAGAAGGAACCAGTCCAGCCGCTCAGTCAAAAGGACCGACCGTGAGAATCAAAGCACTGCCTCTGAGTCAAAGTAAACAGGGAAAGAGGACAAAAGGAGTTATTACCATACAGAGAGGCAAAGATTCTTGGAACCAGAGACCACAAAAATCCGGGTCGTTGACCCCACCACTCACCCATGCTCCCCGCACGCATGCCGCACCTCCATGCACACCACCACCGCCCCACTTCCCCTTTGCAGCGCACCCACCGCCGCCATCACCGCCAGCGACACCGTCCCCCCCTCCCCTTGTCGTGTTTGCTGCCACGTGGCACCTGCTCCATCACCGCCACTCCGCACCCGAGCACCACCTCGCATACTGCTCGCCTATAAAACCCCCCACCAGCTCCCTCAATTCCTATTCCACTCAAAGCAAAACACTCCCAATAAAAATCCCCTCTGCAAATCGCAAGCAACTCCATTTTCCACTCCCTCGCCCCTGAGATCACAATGCTTGGTGATTCTTGGGTTGAAGACTGTTGCACATGGTTCATAGTCTTTGGTTTCCTCCTCTGTATGATGGTAATTCTCTTTGATAGAATCCTCCAGTGGGAAGAGCACAGAGAAAGAAATGGTTAGTGAAAAGAAGATAGTGAAGAGAAGATAAGAAGAAGGTTCTCCCAGAATCAACCCTGTATCAGTCATCTCTCCACAGCTTGCTCAAGCAGCAACAGCAGAAGAAGGCCCCGTAACACCCTTGTTATGAGGTACTTCAAGGAGTTCAAATCCCCAAGATTCAAGAGTTCTACCCTCATTCTTTTTAAGTGGGGTAGTGTTCCAATAAGGTTCCTGCTATGGAGAAAAAGAAGAAGGCGTGTAGCAAGCTTGTGAAGGACCAGATCATCAAAGCATATAAGTTTCTGGATGAGAAGTGGTCACCCAAGTTCCGTTGATGAAGCACCAGAAGACCAATCAAGGAAGGAATCCATGTGGGAGTTTGCAAGAGGAAGGTTTGTGTGTTGGCATCGATGCTTCCTCAATAAGCTAGCTGCCAAGCGAAAGCCAGAAGCCTGAAGATGATCTTTGAGTAGCCAAAATCAGCGTTTGCAATCAGCAACCGGATGCTCCTCAAAGGTGTAACACCCTTGGTGTTACTATAACTAAAACATGAGCATGGCATCATGAGCATTGGCATTGCATATGCTTGACACACCTAGAGTGCATTCACTAGGCAAAAATTTCAAACAAGTTGTATTGTTTTAATGTTTTTGCAAATGGAACCCTTGTTAATGGACTTAACCCTAAATAGTGGTTAAAGGGGTAAAACTTAACCTAAGTTAAGAAAACCCAAAGACTTTAGGGTAAAAGTCAAAAAATGACCCTAAGAATAAACTTGAATCACTTTTATACCCCTGGGATACTAGAAACCCTAAATGGAACCCTGGAAAACCCTAAAACCAAACCTTAGGGGCCTATGTGCAAAAACTGTGCACATTTGGACCAAAGTGTAAAAACTACTATGTTTAAACATATTAAGTCATTTGGGTTACAAATATATGGATTTGCAAGTTAAACCCTAAAGTTTTGGGCTTAAGTGCAAAAGAGCCACACTTGAATCTTTTTAGCCTAAGTCTGAAAACAGGGTTATAGGCTCCACTTTGGGGCTTTGTAACTTTCAAAGCATAGGGTTTTTGCCCTAGGTCACCACATCAAGTTTGTAGCTCAATCATAGGAGAGCAACTTTTCTTAAGGTTGTAAGCTCACTTATTAAGGAAAAACCAGAGATATTTAAGCCTGAAGTCAGGCTGTCAGACTGGCTTGGTCTGAATTTTCAGACTAATAATGAACTGACATCAACTTCAAGCCTAGATTCAAGCATGATCCAATGAGTTTTTGTGGCAGCATCATATGGCAATATTGTAGAGGGTATGTTGCTTTACAACTTTGATGCAGATTTTGGGTTAAGTTGCCATTTAAAATTAAGAGAAAACTAAGCTTCAAAAGGCTCTGTCAGGCGACTGAAGCAGATGCGCCATGGTACAGTAACCTGAAAGGATTAGAACGCCAGCGCGGCTTGCTCACCGCCGACGGATTCCTCCGCCGTGATTCGGGTCACCGGCGTTTGGATTCGTGCACCGGACTTGTGGATAGCGCCGTGGGGTTAAAAGATCGTCGTCACCGCTGGACTGGAAGCTACCCCGATCGGCCACGACACCCCTCCCCTTGGCTCACCGCCCGCGGTCAAGGGCTCGCCGTCGACTGCCGCCTCTCGGCCGTGTGCCGCGTGGCTCCACTCTTTCACCGTGTCGCCGTGACCTTCTCTGAACTCTCCGTGACTCACCGGAGTTACTGCCACGCCGTTGGCCACGAACTCACGAGGCCAGTGCTTCTTCTTCACCTCCGACCGCCGCGTGTCTCGTCCAAATTCGCGGCCACCGCCCATCCTTCCTATAAATTGAGCCCCTGTCCAGCTCTGTGGGGTAGTCCGCTAGCTAACCACCGCTAATCGGTCACAATCATCCACTCCTCTGCTCGAATTCGGAGTTTCCCCCAATTCAAGCTTTCGCCACCGTGAAACCGAGCTCACCGTCGCCAGCCCAACTCCGGTCAGCTCCCGTCCCCTGCTTCCTCGTTTAAGCTTTCTCACATACCCGTAATGCTCATAGACCCGCCCAATTGAAATAAACCGTCACCAATCACCAGGAACACGATGGGTTAGCCGTAGTACGTGCTGTCCTCGTGGGCAGAGCGAAATAGATCACCAAGCATGAAATTGATTGGGGGGAAATGGTCCTTAGAACTCGAATTTGGTTTAATCCAAAGCTGGGCACTAATCCTTGTCCCAATCGACCGGCGCAGACAGCTCGCCGGAGCTCGGCCGTGTTCCACGGCGTCGGGGACTTGAAACACAGAATAGATAGAAATGAGAGGGTCTTTTTGTGAAGCGTCAGTGACTTAGAAAAATAGTAACCGAACCTATCTCCAGTTAGCCAAAACGCCGAGGGCCTCTGCGCAAACTCGCCTCGCGGGCGCGGGCGCGCGCGCGATTTCGCGCGGACCTGGGCCGCTGGGCTGAATCCGGCCCAGTTCTATTTAATCATTTTCTTTTTTTCTTTTTCAGCAGAACTTTAGAAATGTGTAGAAAAATGTAGAAAAATGCTAAAATTGTGAAACTAATTTTCCTAGGCTTGTTATTTTCCATAGTATTTATCAAAAATAAGTTTGTGATTTTTAGTGAAAGTAAGAAATTTTAGGGTATTAAAAGTGGTTAAAATGTTGGTTATGGATTTTTAGAAAACAAATGGTAAGACCAAAAATGCCCAAAATTTTTATATGAGTGTTATACAATATTTAGAAGCCTTGGGTAAAGTTTGAATTGATTTGGACCTTGTTTGATCACCAAACCCCAAAACACCCCCCTGCCCTATGAACTCCTTTACCGACTCCGGAAACCCTAAGTTCCCGGAACTCCGTGAAGGAAAGTTGTATTCAAGACATAAATAATAAGTTTATGCTATCTTTGCATCCTCATAAGCATCCCATGGCATCCATTCTTATACTTATGTATGGTTATGATTAGAACGAGAAGAAGAGATAGAAGTAACTGAAGAGGAGACACCACCACCACCTTCGGAGTCTCAGGCTGGGAATCATTTCTACTTTGATATCTGTGGATCTGAGCCTGATTCACCTGTGAACGAAGGCAAGCCCCGGTGCATGCAACCCCTTTCCTTGTGTTTTTAAATACTTTTCGCACACTTAAGTCTAGTGAAATGTGCATTAGGTTCATAGGAATTGCTTGAAACCCTTTGATGCATTGCTTTCCTTGATATCCATACCTTTATAGATACTTCTGTGAAGTATCAAAATATAATTTACAAAAATGCTTAGACTTGCTTAGATCTTGTGGATAGAAGTTGTCCTCAATTTAACCATGGAGAGGATGGCTTCTACCTGCAAGAATATTTTCATTTGGAGCAATAGTGGGATATTACTGCAAAGTTCCCCGTGATGCTCTTTCATCCTAAGGAACAGACACATTCCTAAGGGTGGAAATACTTAAATGGAGACTTGGGGTAGGAACAGGTGATGTTCTACCCAAGTTAATTAAGGATTAACGCGTATGTAGGCGTGCTGACCGAGGACCCTTTAACTGGTCACATGCCTCATCATGGGTAAGCCTTGCCTCGGGCAGACTAAGGCCGGAATAAGATAAAACGAAATGGGCGTGGAGCGGTGGCGAGAGTAGCGTGTACCCTCCGTGGCAAGAGGCTGGACGGTGGTGTAGCTGTGCTCTCGGTTTGCGTGAACCTGATCCGGTCTTAAGAACCCCGGTGGCGGGTTGACATATGCAAGGGTTAAGTGCTACATATGTCGTGTGATTGGAGATCCTCAGCTGAGTATAATCGATTCGGATCGCCGTACCTTCGCGGTTATGAAGACTTGGTCACTTCCCTGCAACCTAGAGTCAGGATGTGAACACGATGGATAAAAATGATGTTATGTGATGTGAAATTAGACTAGATGCAAATGGAGTCTATTAATACTTAACATGGCGTTAAAAGATTGAAAGTAAGGACTCACTTTAGTAAGCTACTTCTGCAAAAGTATAAGTTGATTTTTGCTAAAGCCTCTCC
This sequence comes from Zea mays, assembly GCF_902167145.1. Lineage (NCBI taxonomy): Eukaryota > Viridiplantae > Streptophyta > Magnoliopsida > Poales > Poaceae > Zea > Zea mays. The sequence goes on along the minus strand of NC_050099.1, from coordinate 196,834,153 downwards.
TTGACTCCTATTTATCCAGCATACCCTTGAGAGTCTTTTCCTTAGTCGGGTAAGACTTGCTGAGTATTCCATACTCAGGGTTTATCCCTTTGTTGTTTTTAGGTGAAGAAGCGACAAACTTTTGTTGCTTCTGCTCCAAGGTGGTACCAAACGAGGAAAAAGAAGACTGAAGTGCAGGAGGACTCGGTCCTCCACTTAGGATCTTTTGTTTATTAAACTTATCGGGAGGAGTTTGTGCCTCCCCTGGCTTGTATAATATTACTACTCTGCACTCACTTTTAGTCTGGTCTGTAATAACATAACTCAAGCTTACTTTTGAAATAAATGTAAGTTTATGTAATTGCTTCCGCATGTCTTTATCTCCGATGTTCTGTAATGTCTGCAAGACGGGTGAAACGTTCCTGGTAAGGTAAGGAAAGATACCGAACTTGTCAAGTGACTTAGGAACATCTACAGGGTGTCTGATGTTTGTTAGACAAGGACAACTGTAGGTGGGCCTAATTACTTGGGAGGTTCCGTCACAGCTGGTATCGGAGCGTAGCCCTTCTTTGCAGATATTATGAGGCATCTTCAAAAGGATTTTCAAAAGTCTTACCTAAAAATTCTTTTCTCTTCTTATCTAAGTATTCTGAAGAGTCTATTTTAAAGACCAGATAGGAAGAGTGCAACATATAGAAGGTTGAATCGACTAAGGTTGATTCTGTAATTATACATGCATCATGCTAAGAATCTTACTAATAACATTTTCCCCCTTAGAAAAGATGTCGCCACGCACCAGGCTAACGGCACGCAAGTCTACGGGACCAATTGGGGTGCCTCGGCATCAATTGGCTCCCCGACATGAAAGCAGCAGCAGTGGAAGTAACGACCCCATCGGAGATCTTGAAGCCCGTGTGAGTCGACTTCAAGCAGCGCTGCAACATAGGACTGATGCTTGGGTCGCCGACGGGGATAGAATCAATGAACTGAGAAGGGACATCCGACACTTGCAGGATCAGCTCGCTGATCGAGACTTAGCACTTGACTGGGCTGTACCGTCTCGTTTGCTAATGTGTGCTAAGGAAGCAAGGGCTCAGGCCCGAATTAAAGAACTTAGCTCGACTGTCGATGACCTGCAAGTTTACTGCAATACGTTGCATGAGGAAGTCCATATACTATACTCACAACTACACCCAAGTGAGCCTGCACAACCTGCTGAGGCGGGAAGAGGTTATCCACAAGGCCCTCGAGAAACCACTTATCTGGATTTCTCGGAAACCCGTCCACCTCTATTCGTCAAGGCAGAAGATCCCCTAGAGGCTGACGAGTGGATTCGGGTCATTGAACAAAAGTTTGGTCTTCTCTGTTGCTCAGAGACGCAAAAGCCGTTGTTCGCCGCACAACAACTCTGTGGTCCTGCCAGTACCTGGTGGGGAAATTTCGTGGCTATCCAACCTGTCAACCATCAAGTCACCTGGGATGAGTTTAAAGCAGCCTTCCGTGAACACTACATCCCCGAAGGAGTGCTGCATATGAAACAAGAGGAATTTATGAAGTTACAACAAGGTGGAGATACCGTCAACCAATATCTCAACAAATTCAATCACCTGTCGCAGTATGCTATCGACCAGGTGAATACAGATTTGAAGAAGAACTGTTTTATGCGGGGACTGAATGATCGGCTACAAAGGAAAATGGCCACATGCATAGACCTTACATATGGAAAGGCTGTCAGCACGGCCTTATCTGTTGAAGCCAAGTACACAAATTCTGGGAAGAATAAGGGATTCGGTGGTGAGAGGCCTAATCAGGGCCAGGCGAAGAAACCACGGTTTGTGATCCGACCTTCAAGCCAAAATCGCCCTTTTTCTCGTCCACCTTCATTTCCCTTCAAACAGCCAATCATTATCCGCCCCACCAATACCCCCACTACCCCAAAACAGCCGGGTGCCCCAGGCACTCGATTCCCTGCCTTGCCTAGTTCTTCAACTGGGTGTTTTAATTGCGGCAAGTCGGGACATTTTATCAAAGACTGCCCATATTCTAGGCAAAATCAATCTAATGCTTCACAAGGATCGGGGAAATCAACTCAACCTAAAGGAAATGCTATGGGGAAGAATACGAAGAAAACGGGGCGCGTATATTACACTCAAGTGGCTACTACACCGGAAGGAGAGCCGGTGATGATGGGTACGTTTCCCGTAGCCAATCATCCAGCAATTATTCTTTTTGATTCTGGTGCTTCACATACATTCATTAGCAAGACATTTGTGGAGCAACATCATATTTCATACCATGAATCGAAAGAGGGATTTAAAATTCATTCACCTGGGGGACACATTTATACTAGGGAAGTGGCCTATGGAGTGCCAGTAACAATGGCCGGACGGAACTTTCCTGCTAACATGATTGTTCTGAAGGGCCAGGATATAGATGTAATTTTGGGTATGAATTGGTTAACCCAACACAAGGCAATCCTCAACACTGAACTCAGAACCGTCAGGTTGAGCTATAACCAAGAAGAGATTCTTTTGACTCTCCCCGCAACCAACCCAGCCAAAACTTCTGGTAGAGTCTATGAAGCCATTGTACCGGAGATCAAGAACATTCCGGTAGTATGTGAGTTTCCAGATGTATTTCCGGAAGATTTGCCTGGACTGCCCCCTGAAAGAGATGTAGAATTCGTAATTGAGCTAAAGCCCGGTACGGCTCCCATCTCCCGAAGGTCGTACCGTATGCCCCCTAATGAGTTGGCGGAACTGAAGATTCAATTACAAGATCTGCTGAATAAGGGATTCATCCGGCCAAGCTCGTCCCCATGGGGTTGCCCCGCCATTTTTGTTAAGAAGAAGGATCAAACCTTGCGAATGTGCGTGGATTATCGACCCCTAAATGAGGTCACTATCAAGAATAAGTACCCTCTTCCAAGGATCGACATCTTATTTGATCAACTGACTGGGGCGAGGGTATTTTCCAAAATTGATCTCAGGTCGGGCTATCATCAAATCCGTATTCGGCCCGAGGATATACCGAAGACCGCGTTTACTACGCGGTATGGATTGTTTGAATACCTGGTAATGTCTTTCGGGCTCACAAATGCTCCTGCCCATTTCACTTATTTGATGAACTCGGTGTTCATGCCCGAGTTGGATAAGTTCGTGGTAGTCTTCATCGACGATATCTTGATATATTCTAAGAATGAAGAGGACCATGCTCAGCATTTACGGATTGTATTGACGTGCCTCAGGGAACATCAGCTATATGCCAAGTTCAGCAAGTGCGCGTTCTGGCTGGAAGAAATTCAATTTTTGGGGCACGTGTTATCAGCTAAAGGAATTGCGGTAGATCCTAGCAAGGTCAAAGATATTCTGGAGTGGAAACCCCCAACAACTGTTCACCAAGTCCGGAGTTTTCTTGGACTAGCTGGGTATTATCGCAGATTCATACCAAATTTTTCTAAGCTTGTGAAGCCAATCACAAGTTTATTGAAGAATGATATTAAGTTCAACTGGTCTTCTAAGTGTAATGAAGCCTTTGAGCAACTGAAGACACTATTGACCACTGCTCCGGTATTGGCTCAACCGGACATCACTAAACCTTTTGACGTATATTGTGATGCATCTGGCAGTGGGCTCGGCTGTGTACTGATGCAAGAGGGCCGAGTGATTGCGTATGCTTCAAGGCAGTTGCGCCGACATGAGGAGCACTATCCAACTCATGATCTGGAGCTAGCTGCTGTGGTTCATGCCCTAAAGATTTGGCGTCACTATCTGCTGGGTAATATCTGTCACATATATACAGATCATAAAAGTTTAAAGTACATCTTCACCCAGTCAGAGTTAAATATGAGGCAAAGAAGATGGCTTGAGCTTATTAAAGACTATGAACTGGAGATCCATTATCACCCAGGCATAGCCAATGTGGTGGCAGATGCGCTGAGTCGTAAGACTTCCTGCCACTGTCTTATGGCAAAGACCTCCGAGAACACTTTGTGTCAAGAAATGGAAAAGCTAAACCTGGGGATCATCCAACAAGGGACTCTAAATCAGCTAAAGCTTGAGTCAATCATTTTGCAAAGAATAATTGATGCTCAAAAGGATAATCTGGGTATGAAGCACATTCGAGAGAAGATAAAGGCTGGAGTAGCCAAGTGTTTCAAGGAAGACGATCAAGGTGTGATATGGTTTAAAAACCGCATAGTAGTGCCAAAGAACGAAGAGCTCCGCCAGCAAATTCTGGATGAAGTACATCTTAGTCGCTATTCTATTCATCCCGGAAGCACTAAGATGTATCAAGACTTAAAACAACATTACTGGTGGACTAAGATGAAGATTGAAATTGCACGCTATGTGGCTAAGTGTGACACTTGCAGACGTGTCAAGGCCATACACATGAAAACTGCTGGTCCATTACAATCCTTGCCAATCCCAACATGGAAATGGGAAGATATCAGTATGGACTTTATTGTGGGACTGCCCAGGACGATAAAAGGGTATGATTCTATTTGGGTTATCGTTGATCGACTCACAAAGATTGCCCACTTCTTACCCGTCAGGACCAAATATACCGTAGCCACTTATGCAGCATTATACATTGCCCGCATTCTCAGTCTGCATGGTGTTCCGAAGACCATTGTGTCGGATCGTGGACCTCAATTTGTAGCCAAGTTCTGGGAAGCACTTCACAACTCCTTGGGTACTAAATTACTCCATAGTTCGGCTTATCATCCTCAAACCAGTGGGCAGACTGAGAGGGTAAACCAAATACTTGAAGATATGCTGCGGGCATGTGTCCTGGACTTCTCACCAAAATGGGATGAATGTTTGCCCCTAGCGGAGTTTTCATACAATAACAGTTATCAAGAAAGTATCAAGATGGCACCTTTTGAAGCTTTATATGGACGACGGTGTCGAACTCCGCTAAATTGGTCTGAACCTGGAGAAAGATACTTCTTTAGGCCTGATATGGTGAAAGAGGTCGAAGAAAAGGTTCAGAGAATTATTCATAATATGAAGAAAGCTCAGGCTCGACAAAAGAGTTATGCAGATCGACGACGACAACCCTTATGCTTTCTGGTAGACGATTATGTCTACTTAAAGGTTTCACCAATGAAGGGTGTATCGCGTTTCGGGATAAAAGGGAAACTTGCACCCAGATACATTGGTCCATTCCTGGTGCTTGAACAATGTGGACCAGTGGCATACCGACTTCAGCTCCCCGAAACATTGTCTGCTGTGCATAATGTGTTCCACGTGTCACAATTGAAGAAGTGTCTTCGGGTTCCTGATCGAACCATTGAAGTGACTGATGTTGTCCTGGAACCAGATTTAACATACTCGGAACATCCTATTCGAGTTCTGGATCAAAAGGACAGGGTCACCCGAAGAAAGACTCTCAAGTTCTACAAGATACAGTGGAACCAGCATTCGGAAGATGAGGCTACATGGGAAACCCAAGACTTTTTAGATAAGAATTTCCCAGGTTTTCTAGCCTCCTGTAAATTGTAAAGCATGTATAGCTGTAACCCCCACATTACCCCTGCCTTATACCAAAATTAAGGAAATAAAAATGTGATGTGTTTTCTTTACCATTACCTACCCTAGGATTTTAATCTCGGGACGAGATTCTTTTATGGGGGGAAGGATGTAACACCCTTGGTGTTACTATAACTAAAACATGAGCATGGCATCATGAGCATTGGCATTGCATATGCTTGACACACCTAGAGTGCATTCACTAGGAAAAAATTTCAAACAAGTTGTATTGTTTTAATGTTTTTGCAAATGGAACCCTTGTTAATGGACTTAACCCTAAATAGTGGTTAAAGGGGTAAAACTTAACCTAAGTTAAGAAAACCCAAAGACTTTAGGGTAAAAGTCAAAAAATGACCCTAAGAATAAACTTGAATCACTTTTATACCCCTGGGATACTAGAAACCCTAAATGGAACCCTGGAAAACCCTAAAACCAAACCTTAGGGGCCTATGTGCAAAAACTGTGCACATTTGGACCAAAGTGTAAAAACTACTATGTTTAAACATATTAAGTCATTTGGGTTACAAATATGTGGATTTGCAAGTTAAACCCTAAAGTTTTGGGCTTAAGTGCAAAAGAGCCACACTTGAATCTTTTTAGCCTAAGTCTGAAAACAGGGTTATAGGCTCCACTTTGGGGCTTTGTAACTTTCAAAGCATAGGGTTTTTGCCCTAGGTCACCACATCAAGTTTGTAGCTCTATCATAGGAGAGCAACTTTGCTTAAGGTTGTAAGCTCACTTATTAAGGAAAAACCAGAGATATTTAAGCCTGAAGTCAGGCTGTCAGACTGGCTTGGTCTGAATTTTCAGACTAATAATGAACTGACATCAACTTCAAGCCTAGATTCAAGCATGATCCAATGAGTTTTTGTGGCAGCATCATATGGCAATATTGTAGAGGGTATGTTGCTTTACAACTTTGATGCAGATTTTGGGTTAAGTTGCCATTCAAAATTAAGAGAAAACTAAGCTTCAAAAGGCTCTGTCAGGCGACTGAAGCAGATGCGCCATGGTACAGTAACCTGAAAGGATTAGAACGCCAGCGCGGCTTGCTCACCGCCGACGGATTCCTCCGCCGTGATTCGGGTCACCGGCGTTTGGATTCGTGCACCAGACTTGTGGATAGCGCCGTGGGGTTAAAAGATCGTCGTCACCGCTGGACTGGAAGCTACCCCGATCGGCCACGACACCCCTCCCCTTGGCTCACCGCCCGCGGTCAAGGGCTCGCCGTCGACTGCCGCCTCTCGGCCATGTGCCGCGTGGCTCCACTCTTTCACCGTGTCGCCGTGACCTTCTCTGAACTCTCCGTGACTCACCGGAGTTACTGCCACGCCGTTGGCCACGAACTCACGCGGCCAGTGCTTCTTCTTCACCTCCGACCGCCGCGTGTCTCGTCCAAATTCGCGGCCACCGCCCATCCTTCCTATAAATTGAGCCCCTGTCCAGCTCCGTGGGGTAGTCCGCTAGCTAACCACCGCTAATCGGTCACAATCATCCACTCCTCTGCTCGAATTCGGAGTTTCCCCCAATTCAAGCTTTCGCCACCGTGAAACCGAGCTCACCGTCGCCAGCCCAACTCCGGTCAGCTCCCGTCCCCTGCTTCCTCGTTTAAGCTTTCTCACATACCCGTAATGCTCATAGACCCGCCCAATTGAAATAAACCGTCACCAATCACCAGGAACACGATGGGTTAGCCGTAGTACGTGCTGTCCTCGTGGGCAGAGCGAAATAGATCACCAAGCATGAAATTGATTGGGGGGAAATGGTCCTTAGAACTCGAATTTGGTTTAATCCAAAGCTGGGCATTAATCCTTGTCCCAATCGACCGGCGCAGACAGCTCGCCGGAGCTCGGCCGTGTTCCACGGCGTCGGGGACTTGAAACACAGAATAGATAGAAACCAGAGGGTCTTTTTGTGAAGCGTCAGTGACTTAGAAAAATAGTAACCGAACCTATCTCCAGTTAGCCAAAACGCCGAGGGCCTCTGCGCAAACTCGCCTTGCGGGCGCGGGCGCGCGCGCGATTTCGCGCGGACCTGGGCCGCTGGGCTGAATCCGGCCCAGTTCTATTTAATCATTTTCTTTTTTTCTTTTTCAGCAGAACTTTAGAAATGTGTAGAAAAATGTAGAAAAATGCTAAAATTGTGAAACTAATTTTCCTAGGCTTGTTATTTTCCATAGTATTTATCAAAAATAAGTTTGTGATTTTTAGTGAAAGTAAGAAATTTTAGGGTATTAAAAGTGGTTAAAATGTTGGTTATGGATTTTTAGAAAACAAATGGTAAGACCAAAAATGCCCAAAATTTTTATATGAGTGTTATACAATATTTAGAAGCCTTGGGTAAAGTTTGAATTGATTTGGACCTTGTTTGATCACCAAACCCCAAAACACCCCCCCTGCCCTATGAACTCCTTTACCGACTCCGGAAACCCTAAGTTCCCGGAACTCCGTGAAGGAAAGTTGTATTCAAGACATAAATAATAAGTTTATGCTATCTTTGCATCCTCATGAGCATCCCATGGCATCCATTCTTATACTTATGTATGGTTATGATTAGAACGAGAAGAAGAGATAGAAGTAACTGAAGAGGAGACACCACCACCACCTTCGGAGTCTCAGGCTGGGAATCATTTCTACTTTGATATCTGTGGATCTGAGCCTGATTCACCTGTGAACGAAGGCAAGCCCCGGTGCATGCAACCCCTTTCCTTGTGTTTTTAAATACTTTTCGCACACTTAAGTCTAGTGAAATGTGCATTAGGTTCATAGGAATTGCTTGAAACCCTTTGATGCATTGCTTTCCTTGATATCCATACCTTTATAGATACTTCTGTGAAGTATCAAAATATAATTTACAAAAATGCTTAGACTTGCTTAGATCTTGTGGATAGAAGTTGTCCTCAATTTAACCATGGAGAGGATGGCTTCTACCTGCAAGAATATTTTCATTTGGAGCAATAGTGGGATATTACTGCAAAGTTCCCCGTGATGCTCTTTCATCCTAAGGAACAGACACATTCCTAAGGGTGGAAATACTTAAATGGAGACTTGGGGTAGGAACAGGTGATGTTCTACCCAAGTTAATTAAGGATTAACGCGTATGTAGGCGTGCTGACCGAGGACCCTTTAACTGGTCACATGCCTCATCATGGGTAAGCCTTGCCTCGGGCAGACTAAGGCCGGAATAAGATAACACGAAATGGGCGTGGAGCGGTGGCGAGAGTAGCGTGTACCCTCCGTGGCAAGAGGCTGGACGGTGGTGTAGCTGTGCTCTCGGTTTGCGTGAACCTGATCCGGTCTTAAGAACCCCGGTGGCGGGTTGACATATGCAAGGGTTAAGTGCTACATATGTCGTGTGATTGGAGATCCTTAGCTGAGTATAATCGATTCGGATCACCGTACCTTCGCGGTTATGAAGACTTGGTCACTTCCGTGCAACCTAGAGTCAGGATGTGAACACGATGGATAAAAATGATGTTATGTGATGTGAAATTAGACTAGATGCAAATGGAGTCTATTAATACTTAACATGGCGTTAAAAGATTGAAAGTAAGGACTCACTTTAGTAAGCTACTTCTGCAAAAGTATAAGTTGATTTTTGCTAAAGCCTCTCCTTGACTCCTATTTATCCAGCATACCCTTGAGAGTCTTTTCCTTAGTCGGGTAAGACTTGCTGAGTATTCCATACTCAGGGTTTATCCCTTTGTTGTTTTTAGGTGAAGAAGCGACAAACTTTTGTTGCTTCTGCTCCAAGGTGGTACCAAACGAGGAAAAAGAAGACTGAAGTGCGGGAGGACTCGGTCCTCCACTTAGGATCTTTTGTTTATTAAACTTATCGGGAGGAGTTTGTGCCTCCCCTGGCTTGTATAATATTACTACTCTGCACTCACTTTTAGTCTGGTCTGTAATAACATAACTCAAGCTTACTTTTGAAATAAATGTAAGTTTATGTAATTGCTTCCGCATGTCTTTATCTCCGATGTTCTGTAATGTCTGCAAGACGGGTGAAACGTTCCTGGTAAGGTAAGGAAAGATACCGAACTTGTCAAGTGACTTAGGAACATCTACAGGGTGTCTGATGTCTGTTAGACAAGGACAACTGTAGGTGGGCCTAATTACTTGGGAGGTTCCATCACAAAAGGCCAGATTTTGTTGAAGCTCCATCTCCTCGAAGAGTCTGCAAAGTGAAGATTTGTAGCTGAAGTAAAGCTATGCTCATAACCCTTCTAAGCCGAATCTCGAGGACGAGATTCATTTTACGTGGGGTAGATTTGTAGCATCCCAAAAATTCAAATCTTGAAATTTCCTCAAACCCGCTCTAAATTTAAAATGAATTTCAAATTTCATTTCAAAATGTTTGTTTGTGAGTTGATATCAGCAAATAAAGTATAGTGGTCTATATTTTCTCCAAAATCCTCCTCAAAATATCCTACAAATGTTTCTCCAGTGATCCCCCTCAAATCCTTTCCAGAAATATTACCCAGATATTTCCCCAGTGATCCCCTCAAGTTCTCTCCAGAAATATTGCCCAAATATTCCACCGATATATCTCCAAGTATTTTTGTCGGCGTTTCGAGACCGGGGGGTCCCTGGGCCGACGAGTGAAATGTCACCACGTGCCCCAGCCCAGTTGGGTCGGCGCGAGGCCGAGCGCGAAGGGGGGAAGTGAGGTGGCCGGAGACGGGCGTGAGAGAGGTGGAAATCCCGCGGCCTTCGTGTTCGTCCCGCTCCCAGGTCGGGTGCGCTTGCAGTAGGGGGTTACAAGCGTCCACGCGGGAGAGGGAGCGAGCGGCCTCACGCGAGCGCCTGTCTCGTCCTCGTCCCCGCGCGGCCAACCCTCTCTAAGAGGGCCCTGGTCCTTCCTTTTATAGGCGTAAGGAGAGGATCCAGGTGTACAATGGGGGGTGTAGCAGAGTGCTACGTGTCTAGCGGAGGAGAGCTAGCGCCCTAAGTACACGCCATCGTGGCGGCCAGAGAGATTTTGGCGCCCGGTTTGTGTGATGTCGTGGCCGTCGGAGGAGCGCTGGAGTCTGGCGGAGGGACAGCTGTCGGGGCTGTTGAGTCCTTGCTGACGTCCTTTTGCTTCCATAAGGGGGCCGAGAGCCGCCGTCGTCAGGGAGCGTGCGGGGCGCCATCATTGCCTATCTGGCGGAGCGAGCCAGATGGGACGCCGGTCTTGTTCCCCGTAGCCTGAGTCAGCTTGAGGTAGGGTAATGATGGCGCCTCCCGTTGATGTGGCCGGCCCGTGCCCTAGGTTGGGCGACGTGGAGGCTCCTCCGAGGTCGAGGTCGAGTCCGTCTTCCGTGGCCGAGGTCGAGTCCGAGCCCCTGGGTCGGGCGAGGCGGAGACCGTCGGCTGAGGCCAGGGCGGAGTCCGAGCCCTGGGGTCGGGCGAAGCGGAGTTCGTCGTCTTCCGGGGCTGAGCACAAGTCAGAGCCCTGGGTCGGGCGGAGCGGAGTTCGCCGTCTTCCGGGGCTTAGCCCAAGTTCGAGCCCTAGGTCGGGCGGAGCGGAGTTCGCCGTCTTCCGGGGCTTAGCCCAAGTCCGAGCCCTAGGTCGGGCGGAGCGGAGTTCACCGTCTTCCGGGGCTTAGCCCGAGTCCGAGCCCTGGGTCGGGCAGAGCGGAGTTCGCCGTCTTCAGGGGCTGAGCCCGAGTCCGAGCCCTGGGTCGGGCGAAGCGGAGCTTCCTATGGCGCCTGAGGCCGGGCCTGACTGCCTGTCAGCCTCACTCTGTCAAGTGGCACCGTAGTCGGAGGGCGCAGGCGGCGCTGTCTTTCTGTTAGGCCGGTCAGTGGAGCGGCGAAGTGATGGCGGTCACTTCGGTTCTGTCGACTGAAGGGCGCGCGTCAGGATAAAGGTGTCAGGCCACCTTTGCATTAAATGCTCCTGCGCTTTGGTCGGTCGGCGCGGCGATTTGGTCAGGGTCGCTTCTTGGCGAAGACAGGGCCTCGGGCAAGCCGGAAGTATGTTCGCCGTTGGAGGGGGGCCTCGGGCGAGACGGAGATCTTCCGGGGTCGGCTGCCCTTGCCCGAGGCTAGGCTCGGGCGAAGCGTGATCGAGTCCCTCGAATGGACCGATCCCTGACTTAATCGCACCCATCAGGCCTTTGCAGCTTTGTGCTGATGGGGGTTACCAGCTGAGAATTAGGAGCCTTGAGGGTACCCCTAATTATGGTCCCCGACAGTAGCCCCCGAGCCTCGAAGGGAGTGTTACCACTCGCTTGGAGGCTTTTGTCGCACTTTTTTGCAAGGGGACCAGCCTTTCTCGGTTGCGTTTTGTTCCGGTGGGTGCGCGCGAGCGCACTCGCCGGGTGTAGCCCCCGAGGCCTCGGAGGAGTGGTTTGACTCCTCTGAGGTCTTAATGCCTCGCGTAACGCTTCGGCTGGTCTGGTCGTTCCCTCATGCGAGCTGGCCGTAGCCTAGGTGCACGGTCGGGTTCCAAGTTCTCGGGCTGGTGTGTTGACGCTGTCAACGGTTTGGCCGGAGCCAGGTTTGCGAGAGCAGCCCCCGAGCCTCTGCACAGGGCGAGAGGACGATCAGGGACAGACTCGACTTTTTTACATACGCCCCTGTGTCGCCTCTCCGCAAGGAGGAGGGGGGAAGCGCCATGTTGCCCTCGGTGGGCGCCAAACATGGTGTCTCCGGTGAGCTGCTGGCGGGTAATCCGAGCGGACGTTCGTGCCCCGTTTGCTAGGGGTCGGCTAGAGGCCCAGAGGCGCGCCCAAAAGTACCTGCGGGTGATCTGCCGGTCCTGGTCCCCTGTCGACGGGGTCCGAGGGCTCGATGCCTCCCTCTGATGGGATTCCGTTACAAGATCGTTCCCGCTGGTCTCGGAAATGTCCTAGGGTACCTCGGGAGCATAGCCCGAGCCTTGGTTATGTATCGAACGTACCCATGGTCATCCCTCGCTCTGTGTCTGAGGCAGCTGTGAACCCTTCAGGGGCCAGCCTTCGAACCCCTGATCAGTAGTGGGCGCGGAGCCCGAGTAGCCTGAGGCGGTCGTTGAACCCTTCCGAGGGGCCGGCCTTCGAACCTCTGGCCAGTAGTGGGTGTGGAGCCCACGCGCTCTGAGGCGGCTGTTGAACCCCTCCGAGGGGCCAGCCTTCGAACCTCTGATCAGTAGTGAGGCTCGGAGCCTGGTTCCTTCACGGGGAAGGATCCTTTTCGGGATATCCCCCTTTCTCGGTCCCTGCTGTAAGAGAGAGAAAGAGGAAAAAAGGAAAAGGATACGAAACCGAACGACGCGGCGTACCTTTTTTGACGCGGTCATTATGGCGAAGGCGAAGCGTCGCTCGCTTCTCCTGCCAGAGGCGCCGCCTGTCCCGCCGCGGAGTTAATGCGACGGGGCGAGTGGTTAGCGGGGCGGCCGTTGCGCGTGCGCGGGCCGTTCGAGGAACGGAACACGGGCGCGTCGTCTTCACGCCGTGAGAGAGGGTTCTCTCGCTGCCCCCGGATGGGACGTAAGCTTGGCTGACGACGTGACCGCTGCTCCTGCCCGCCTGCCACCGCCATTACTGCCAGCCCATTTTTGGCCGCATTGATCGTCACGCCAGGCTGGCGCTGCTGGGTCGTGCGCTGGGTCGCCTCGAGTCGCGGTATTGGTTCCGCAGTCGAGGAGGCGCGGTAGTGGTGCGAGTGGCGGTGCAGTTGCTTGCGCGAAGCATCCGGCGCGCCGGTTGCATGACGCGTGGGCCTGGGCCTCCATGCTGGGCGTGTTGGAAGTCGGAGAAGTGCGCCCACTTGGCGCAGTTGCATGCCGCCTGCATGGCTGCCCGCCCTCTCGCCCGCTGGTCTGGGCAAAAGTGGAGAGCCGCTTATAACCGCTGGACGGTTGCATGCACCGCGCGCGGTGGTTTGGCTTCTTCTGCTCTGGGCCGACTTGCATGACGTGTGGGACCCAGCCCCCGCGCCGTAGGGGGATGACCTTGGAGCGTGTCGGAGAAGACTCAGCCCCCGACGGCTGGGGACGCAAGTAGGGAGAGTCGCCTTTAAAAGGAGGGTGACCCCCTTGAAAGGCGACCATGTCTTCGCGCTCCCTTATGCATCGTGTCTTTCCACCTTCCAAGCCCCTGGATGGGGGATACCTGCAGTCTTTCCGCCTTGTCGTTGGAGGAACGCAACTCCGTGGGAGTTGGTACCTTTCAGCCATCGTTCGGCTTCAAGGATTTTCATCATGCAGCCCGGCTGCACCCCTCCGCCGGCGGTCACCCAAGGCGGTGACCTCCAGCCCCTGGATGGGGAGAGGCAAGCCGGGCTGTGATCCTGGTCCCGCCCTCAGCTTCAAGGATGTTCATCATCCTTGCTGGGGCAGAGAGCGAGGCGAGCCGGGGCTCTACCTCCCGCGCGGGCCGGCTGGCCACCCCTTCTTCCAGCTTCTGGTGGTGGCAACCATCCTCCAGCTCTGCGGAGGAGGCGTCCTCTAGCCATGCCGGGGAAGGCGAACTGTTGCTGCCCAGCTAGGATGCAACATTCCGCCCTCTTCCTCGCTTTCGTAGCGAGGACGGGAACGAGGACCTGCCAGTGCGCTTTGGAGCGGCCCGCTCTTTGGCTTTGATGGCCGGTTCGCGTCCCTTGAGCGGGAACGCGAACGAGAGCCTTCCGGTGGCTGCGTCCGTCCTGGGACCATGGCTGCTGCTGCAGAGGTCGCTGGCGAGTCACCCGGAACTCGTCGCCCCGCAGGCTCCCCGGTGTGGAGGTTGTTCATACCCGCGGGGATAGAACCGGAGCCCCGTTTGTAATGGCACTTTGAATGCCAGTATTTTTGTTCATTGTGGCTGTCGGGGCCTGAACATGTATGTAATTTCGGCACGGAGCCGTGTTTTTTCCTCATTTTCGAGCACTAAGACTCGCCTGTTGGTTGTCTGAATCGCTTCACCAAGCGTGAGTCGCCCCGTGCAAAGGTGACGAGTGAGGTATCCGTATCCCGGAGGCGTAGGAGTCCCTTGGCTCGGTCAGCCTTGTTATCCGAGGCTTCCCTTGCTCAGTTAAAGGAACCCCTCGGCCGCTCTTCAATGAGCCGAGGCCAGGGGTAGCGGTGTCAGCGCAAACAGAGGCAGAGTTGGCTCGAAAAGAAGACCTGGTCGGCCGGAGCCTGGCCGGGTCGTCTGTTAGTGGGACCGACACCGGAGTTGATCTTCCGAGGCCTCGGGCTAGGCTGATGTCTTCGGGGGACAGCTGGCCAAGGCCTCGGGGTGATCAGCCGAGCCGCCTGCTCGAGCCGGATTCTCGGAGAAGACCCTGGCGGCGATGGCCCGGGCGTGGTGATGACGCCGTCCTTCAGAGTGGAGATCCTCGGACTGCGTCGCCGTCCGAGGCTAGGTCGGACCTCGCCGAAGGTGTAGTTGACGCCGAGGGTGCTGCTGCTCCCTTCAACCGCCAAGATCCGAGCCTGCAGGATCGGATTATCTTGTAGCGTGTGTTTTCTGCGGCCGCCGAGGCCCAAACACACCCTCGCCGTGTTGTAAAGCTACGTCTCTTTTCCTCTTGTTTCGAGTATCCGGACTTTTTTGTTGGTAACAGAATTGTCTGTGTGAGCGAGAGTTGCTTCTCGCGGAAGGTGATGAGTGAGGTATCCGTATCCCGGAGGCGCAGGAGTCCCTCGGCTCGGTCGGCCTTACCGCTTACGCGCACTCTTACCCGTCCATAGGGTTCTGTCACCGACACAGTCGAGGAGGCTTGAAGAATCGCTTCGGCAGAGGGGCTTTCGAACATGAAGACTTGTTCGGTCCGCGGAATCACTTATCCGAACGTGAGTTACTTATCGCAGAAGGTGATGAGTGAGGTATCCGTATCCCGAAGGTGTAGGAGTCCCTCGGCTCGGTCAGCCTTGGCTGCTTACGTGTACTCCGTCGTTTTCAGGATCCACTTTCGAAGTAGTCGAAAAGCACGAAAGACATTCTGGCAGAAAAGATCTCTTTTTGAGGAAAAAATTCGACGCAGAGGGGGTTCCCCCTTTTAGCCCCCGAGGGAGGGTCGACCCTTCCTTGATGACTAAACTTTGCGTGGGAGCAAGGTATATGAACAACTTGAAAACATCTTAAGGGTAGAAGTGACGTAGCTGTTGGATGTTCCAAGCGTTGCTGTAGACCTCGCCTTGACTGTTGGCCAGCTTGTACGTTCCGGGCTTCAGAACTTTGGCGATGACGAACGGCCCCTCCTAGGGGGGCGTGAGCTTGTGCCGCCCTCGGGCGTCTTGTCGCAGCCGAAGCACCAGGTCGCCCACCTGGAGGTCTCGGGTCCGGACCCCTCGGGCGTGGTAGCGTCGCATGGACTGCTGGTACCGCGCCGAGTGTAGTAAGGCCTTGTCCCGAGCCTCTTCCAGCTGGTCCAACGAGTCTTCTCGATTAGCTTGGTTGCTTTGGTCAGCATAGGCCCTCGTCCTCGGGGAACCGTATTCTAAGTCTGTGGGCAAGATGGCCTCGGCCCTATAGACTAGAAAGAACGGTGTGAAGCCCGTGGCTCGGCTCGTCGTTGTCCTCAGGCTCCAGACCACCGAGGGGAGTTCCTTCATCCATCGCTTGCCGAACTTGTTGAGGTCGTTGTAGATCCGAGGCTTGAGTCCTTGTAGAATCATGTCGTTGGCACGCTCTACTTGCCCATTCGTCATGGGGTGAGCCACGGCGGCCCAGTCCACCCGGATGTGGTGATCCTCGCAGAAGTCCAGGAACTTCCTGCCGGTGAACTGGGTGCCGTTGTCGGTGATGATGGAGTTCGGGACCCCGAAGCGATGGATGAGGTTGGTGAAGAACGCCACCGCCTGCTCGGACCTGATGCTGTTTAGGGGTCGGACCTCGATCCACTTGGAGAATTTGTCGATGGCGACCAACAGGTGCGTGTAGCCCCCGGGTGCCTTCTGCAAGGGGCCGACGAGGTCCAGACCCCACATAGCAAAAGGCCAGGTGATGGGTATCGTCTGCAGAGCCTGAGCAGGCAGGTGGGTCTGCCTTGCGTAGAACTAACACCCTTCGCAGGTGCGGACAATTCTAGTGGCGTCGGCCACCGTCGTTGGCCAGTAGAAACCTTGCTGGAAAGCGTTTCCGACAAGGGCTCGAGGCGCTGCGTGATGGCCGCAAGCCCCCGAGTGTATCTCTCGTAGGAGTTCCTGACCTTCGGTGATGGAGATGCATCGCTAGAGGATGCCTGAGGGGCTATGGTGGTAGAGCTCCTTCCCATCTCCCAGCAAGACGAACGACTTGGCGCGCCGCGCCAACCGCCGAGCTTCGGCTCAGTCGAGGGGCAGCTCTCCTCGGTGGAGATATTGCAGGTACGGGGTCTGCCAGTTGTGATCAGGCGTGACCTCGCTTCGTTCCCCCTCGACGTGCAGCGTCTCGCCCTCGGGGGCCGAGGGTACCTCGGGCTGAACCGAGGGTGCCTCGGGCCGAGCCGAGGGTGCCTCGGACTGTGCCGAGGGTACCTCGGGCTAGGCTGAGGGCGCCTCAGGCTCGGGCGCGTCGTCGATCTTGACGGAGGGTTGATGCAGATCTCGGGAGAAGACGTCTGGGGGAACCGTTGTTCGCCCCGAGGCTATTTTAGCCAGCTCATCCGCAGTCTCGTTGTAGCGCCGAGCGATGTGGTTGAGCTCGAGCCCGTAGAACTTGTCTTCCAGGCGCCGAACCTCATCGCAGTAGGCATCTATCTTCGGGTCACGGCAGTGGGAGTTCTTCATGACTCGGTCGATGACGAGCTGCGAGTCACCGCGAGCGTTGAGGCGTCGGACCCTTAGCTCGATGGCGATCCGCAACCCGTTGACCAGAGCCTCGTACTCAGCCACATTGTTGGACGCCAGGAAATGGAGGCGTAGCACGTAGCGTAGGTGCTTCCCGAGGGGTGAGATGAAGAGTAGGCCTGCGCCGGCTCCTGTCTTCATCAGCGACCCGTCGAAGAACATGGTCCAGAGCTCCGGTTGAATCGAAGCTGTTGGGAGCTGGGTGTCGACCCATTCAGCCACGAAGTCCGCCAAGACCTGGGACTTGATGGCCTTCCGAGGGGCGAACGAGATCGTTTTGCCCATGATTTCCACCGCCCACTTTGCGATCCTACCCGAGGCCTCTCGGCACTGGATGATCTCCCCCAGGGGGAAGGATGACACCACAGTTACCGGATGAGACTCGAAGTAGTGTCGCAGCTTCCGCCGCGTCAGGATCACCGCGTACAGCAGCTTCTGAACTTGTGGGTAGCGGATTTTGGTTTCGAACAGTACCTCGCTGATGAAGTAGACTGACCTCTAAACGGGCAATGCATGCCCCTCTTCTTGCCTCTCGACCACAATCGCGGCGGTAACCACCTGAGTGGTCGCGGCGACGTAGACTAAGAGGGCTTCTCCGGCAGCTGGGGGCACCAAGATAGGCGCATTCGTGAGGAGCGCCTTCAGGTTCCCGAGGGCTTCCTTGGCCTCAGGGGTCCAAGTGAAGCACTCGGCCTTCCTTAAGAGGCGGTACAGAGGCAGACCTCTTTCGTCGAGGTGTGAGATGAAGCGGCTCAGAGCCGCGAGACATCCCATGACTCTCTGTACGCCTTTTAAGTCCTTGATGGGCCCCATGCTGACGATGGCTGCGATCTTCTCCGGGTTGGCCTCGATGCCCCGCTAGGAGACGATGAACCCCAAGAGCATGCCTCGGGGTACCCCGAAGACACACTTTTCGGGATTAAGCTTCACGCCTTTCGCCTTGAGACATCGGAATGTCACTTCAAGGTCGGAAAGGAGGTCGGAGGCTTTCCTCGTCTTGACTACGATGTCATCGACGTAGGCCTCGACCGTCCGGCCAATGTGTTCGCCGAACACATGGTTCATGCACCGCTGGTATGTCGCGCCCGCATTCCTCAAGCCGAACGGCATGGTGACATAGCAGTACATGCCGAAGTGTGTGATGAAAGAAGTCGCGAGCTGGTCGGACTCCTTCATCCTGATTTGCTGATACCCTGAGTAGGCATCGAGGAAAGACAGGGTTTCGCACCCAGCAGTGGAATCCACGATTTGATCGATGCGAGGCAAAGGGCAGGGAACCTTCGGACATGCTTTGTTCAGACCAGTGTAGTCTACACACATCCGCCATTTCCCCCCTTTCTTTCTCACAAGCACAGGGTTGGCAATCCATTTGGGATGGAATACCTCTTTGATGAACCCTGCCGCCATTAGCTTGTGGATCTCCTCGCCTATGGCTCTGCGCTTCTCCTCGTCGAATCGGCGCAGAGGCTGTTTGACGGGTCGGGCTCCGGCTCGGATGTCCAGTGAGTGCTCGGCGACATCCCTCGGTATGCCAGGCATGTCCGAGGGACTCCACGCGAAGACGTCGGCGTTCGCGTGGAGAAAGTCGACGGGCACTGCTTCCTATTTGGGATCGAGCTCGGAGCCGATCCGGACTTGCTTGGAGGCGTCGATGCTGGGGTCGAGGGGGAC
The DNA here is from genome assembly GCF_902167145.1 of Zea mays. NCBI lineage: Eukaryota > Viridiplantae > Streptophyta > Magnoliopsida > Poales > Poaceae > Zea > Zea mays. Next base: position 196,815,248 of record NC_050099.1, on the reverse strand, counting down.
GGACTTAACCGTCTCCGCTGGCTCGAAGTTGCCGGCGTGACGCTTCACGTCTGGCACCTCCTTAGAGAGGCTTTCCAGGTCGGCGATGAGGGCCTCGAACTAGGCGAGGGCCTCGGCGTACTCCACGCACTCCACGTCGCATTCGAACGCGTGTTTGTACGTGGGGCCGACGGTGATGACCCCGTTGGGGCTCGGCATCTTGAGCTTGAGGTAGGTGTAGTTGGGGACGGCCATGAACTTCGCGTAGCATGGCCTTCCCAGTACCGTGTGGTAGGTTCCTCGGAACCCGACCACCTCGAACGTCAGGGTCTCCCTTCGGAAGTTGGAGGGTGTTTCGAAGCAGACGGGAAGGTCGAGTTGTCCGAGGGGCTGGACGCGCTTCCCGGGGATGATCCCATGGAAAGGCGCAGCGCCTGCCCGGACCGAGGACAGATCGACACGCAGGAGCCCGAGGGTCTCGGCGTAGATGATGTTGAGGCTGCTGCCTTCGTCCATGAGGACATTGGTGAGCCTGACGTCGCCGATGACGGGGTCGACGATGAGCGGGTATTTCCCCGGGCTCGGCACGTGGTCGGGGTGGTCGGCTCGGTCGAAGGTGATGGGCTTGTCGGACCAGTCTAGGTAGACTGGCGCCGCCACCTTCACCGAACAGACCTCCCGACGCTCTTGCTTGCGGTGCTGAGCCGAGGCGTTCGCCGCTTGCCCACCGTAGATCATGAAGCAGTCGCGGACCTCGGGGAACTCTCCTGCCTGGTGGTCTTCCTTCTTGTCGTCGTCGCGGGTCCTGCCACCCTCCGCGGGTGGCCCGACCCTGTGGAAGTGGCGCCGAAGCATGACGCACTCCTCAAGGGTGTGCTTGATGGGCCCCTGGTGATAGGGGCACGGCTCCTTGAGCATCTTGTCGAAGAGGTTGGCACCTCCGGGGGGTTTCCGAGGGTTCTTGTACTCGGCGGCGGCGACAAGGTCCGCGTCGGCGGCGTCGCGTTTCGCTTGCGACTTCTTCTTGCCCTTCTTCTTGGCGCCGCGCTGAGTTGACGCCTCGGGGGCATCTTCCGGTGGGCGGCCCTGGGGCTGCTTATCCTTCCGGAAGATAGCCTCGACCGCCTCCTGGCCAGAGGCGAACTTGGTGGCGATGTCCATCAGCTCGCTCGCCCTGGTGGGGGTCTTGCGACCCAGCTTGCTCACCAGGTTGCGGCAGGTGGTGCCGGCGAGGAACGCGCCGATGACATCCGAGTCGGTGATGTTGGGCAGCTCAGTGCGCTGCTTCGAGAATCGCCGGATGTAGTCCCGGAGAGACTCTCTCGGCTACTGTCGGCAGCTTCGGAGGTCCCAGGAATTCCCAGGGCGCACGTATGTGCCCTGGAAATTGCCGGCGAAGGCTTGGACCAGGTCGTTCCAGTTGGAGATCTGCCCCGGAGGCAGGTGCTCCAACCAGGCACGAGCGGTATCGGAGAGGAACAGGGGGAGGTTGCGGATGATGAGGTTGTCATCGTCCGTTCCACCCAGTTGGCAGGCCAGCCGGTAGTCCGTGAGCCACAGCTCCGGTCTCGTCTCCCCCGAGTACTTTGTGATAGTAGCCGGGGGTCGGAACCGGGTCGGGAACGGCGCCCATCGTATGGCCCGGCTGAAGGCCTGCGGACCGGGCGGTTCGGGCGAGGGACTTCGATCCTCCCCGCTGTCGTAGCGTCCTCCACGCCTGGGGTGGTAGCCTCGGCGCACCCTCTCATCGAGGTGGGCCAGACGGTCGCGGTGATGGTGCTCGTTGCCGAGGCAACCCGGGGCCGCAGGCGCTGTGTTGCGCGTGCGCCCGGTGTAGACCGAGGCTTCCCGGATGAATCGGGAAGTCGCGGCATGGTGTTCCGAGGGGTACCCCTGCCTTCGGGAGGCGGAGCTCTCGGCCCGTCGGACCGCGGCGCCTTCCAGGAGATTCTTGAGCTCTCCCTGGATTCGCCGCCCCTCGGTGGTTGATGGCTCCGGCATCGCGCGGAGAAGCATTGCCGCTGCAGCCAGGTTCTGGCCGACCCCACTGGATGTGGGTGGCGGCCTGACCCTGACATCGTCGGCGACGCGGTGCTGGAAGCCCTGGGGTAGATGACATATTTCCCCGGCCGGAGGCTGGCCCGCCCATTCCTGCCCGACGTTCCGGCGGATCGGCTCAAGTGCTCTTGCCCCCTCGTCGAGCCTAGCTTGCACCCCGCGGATTTGCTCGAGCTGTGGGTCGTGACCCCCCGCCGGAACGGGGACCACAGCTAGCTCCCGTGGGATGTCAACGCGAGGCACCGGCCTAGGGAGATCGCCGTCCTCCGGCATACCGAGATGGTTGCCTTCAGAGGGACCCCCTAGATCGACGTGGAAACATTCGCGGCTTGGGCCGCAGTCCTCGTCGCCGAGGCTACGGCTACCGTTGGAACAGTCGGAAAGGCAGTAGTCGCATGCGGTCATAAAGTCCCGCATGGCACTGGGGTTGCCAAGTCCAGATAAATCCCAACAGAAGTCGGGCACGTCGTCTTCCTCGGACCCAGAGGGCCCGTAGGTCGAGACGTCCGTCAGCCGGTCCCAGGGTGACCGCATACGATACCCCAGAGGGTTGGGACTCGCCTCTACGAGAGCGTCTGCCAAAGCGAGGCCGCTTGGCAGGTTGAGGCTGAATCCGAAAGGCGTGAGATGGGAATCGGTCGGTACCTCTTGGTCGACGGGCGGTGATGAAGTCACGTCGGAGACTGACTGCACCGTCGTCTCAGGTACGAGGGTGACGTCCAGCAAGCCTTTCGCGAGCGTGCTGGCGTCGTCCGTTTGCTCGGAATTGGCGTGTCGCGGGGAGACGACGCTCGTCTTCGTCTCAAACGCGAGGTCGATGCCTGACGCGCCCCTCGTTGGGGCGCTGGGGCCGTCGACTCGCTCGACAGCCGACAAGGCGCTGCCTCCTGCTTGGCCTTGGTTGCCCCGCCTCCTCCTCCGTTGGCGGGGGAGAGGACGGGGCAAGCTCGAATGTTGTTCTTCCACCACGCGGGGAAGACGTCGTTGATTCCGCCGCCGGCGGGCGGGTTGTCGGCCGCCATTGTCGCTGTCGCACGGCGGTGGAAGGAGTATCATGTCGTAGCTGCCGTTGAGGGACATGAACTCAAGACTCCCGAAACGGAGCACCGTCCCGGGCCGGAGAGGTCGCTGGAGACTGCCCATCTGGAGCTTAACGGGAAGTTGTTCGTCAACACGCAGCAGGCCCCTACCTGGCGCGCCAACTGTCGGCGTTTCGAGACCGGGGGGTCCCTAGGCCGACGAGTGAAATGTCGCCGCGTGCCCCAGCCCAGATGGGTCGGCGCGAGGCCGAGCGCGAAGGGGGGAAGTGAGGTGGCCGGAGACGGGCGTGAAAGAGGTGGAAATCCCGCGGCCTTCGTGTTCGTCCCGCGCCCAGGTCGGGTGCGCTTGCAGTAGGGGGTTACAAGCGTCCACGCAGGAGAGGGAGCGAGCGGCCTCACGCGAGCGCCTGTCTCGTCCTCGTCCCCGCGCGGCCAACCCTCTCTAAGAGGGCCCTGGTCCTTCCTTTTATAGGCATAAGGAGAGGATCCAGGTGTATAATGGGGGGTGTAGCAGAGTGCTACGTGTCTAGCGGAGGAGAGCTAGCGCCCTAAGTACACGCCATCGTGGCGGCCGGAGAGATTTTGGCGCCCGGTTTGTGTGATGTCGTGGCCATCGGAGGAGCGCTGGAGCCTGGAGGAGGGACAGCTGTCGGGGCTGTTGAGTCCTTGCTGACGTCCTTTTGCTTCCGTAAGGGGGCCGAGAGCCGCCATCGTCAGGGAGCGTGCGGGGCGCCATCATTGCCTATCTGGCGGAGCGAGCCAGATGGGACGCCGGTCTTGTTCCCTGTAGCCAGAGTCAGCTTGAGGTAGGGTAATGATGGCACCTCCCGTTGACGTGGCCGGCCCGTGCCCTAGGTTGGGCGACGTGGAGGCTCCTCCGAGGTCGAGGTCGAGTCCGTCTTCCGTGGCCGAGGTCGAGTCCGAGCCCCTGGGTCGGGCAAGGCGGAGATCGTCGGCTTAGGCCAGGGCAGAGTCCGAGCCCTGGGGTCGGGCGAAGCGGAGTTCGTCGTCTTCCGGGGCTGAGCCCAAGTCCGAGCCCTGGGTCGGGCGGAGTGGAGTTCGCCGTCTTCCGGGGCTTAGCCCAAGTCCGAGCCCTGGGTCGGGCGGAGCGGAGTTCGCCGTCTTCCGGGGCTTAGCCCAAGTCCGAGCCCTGGGTCGGGCGGAGCGGAGTTCGCCGTCTTCCGGAGCTTAGCCCGAGTCTGAGCCCTGGGTCAGGCGGAGCGGAGTTCGCCGTCTTCAGGGGCTGAGCCCGAGTCCGAGCCCTGGGTCGGGCGAAGCGGAGCTTCCTATGGCGCCTGAGGTCGGGCCTGAATTCCTGTCAGCCTCACTCTGTCAAGTGGCACCGCAGTCGGAGCGGCGCAGGCGGCGATGTCTTTCTGTCACGCCGGTCAGTGGAGCAGCGAAGTGACGGCGGTCACTTCGGTTCTGTCGACTGAAGGGCGCGCGTCAGGATAAAGGTGTCAGGCCACCTTTGCATTAAATGCTCCTGCGCTTTGGTCGGTCGGCGCGGCGATTTGGTCAGGGTCGCTTCTTGGCGAAGACAGGGCCTCGGGCAAGCCGGAAGTATGTTCGCCGCTGGAGGGGGGGCTCGGGCGAGACGGAGATCTTCCGGGGTCGGCTGCCCTTGCCCGAGGCTAGGCTCGGGCGAGGCGTGATCGAGTCCCTCGAATGTACCGATCCCTGACTTAATCGCGCCCATCAGGCCTTTGCAGCTTTGTGCTGATGGGGGTTACCAGCTGAGAATTAGGAGCCTTGAGGGTACCCCTAATTATGGTCCCCGACAATTTTCTTCCTGAGAAATACCTTCAGAATCATTTTTCAAGTCCCTACAAATATTTTCTTCATAACTTTCCTCATGCTCATACGTATACGTATGCCTCCGGTGTCATACGTTGAGCTCTACAAGCTAATTACACTCATATAAGACAAATCTATGCTACTCTCCCACTAATCTTCTTATCCTCCCACTAATCCTCTCATCCCTCCCCCTAATCCCCCACCATGGCTATAAATAGAGGGGCAAGGGCCTCCTCTCATCCCACCCCAAGCCATTTCATGGCAACTCTCTCCACTCCCCCCCCACACACGCCCACTCCACCTCCCACACAAGCACACACTAGCACAAGGATCGTTCATTCGTTCTTCGATCGTTTGTCCCCCTGTTCTTAGTTTGTTCGTTTGTTCGTCCGATCGTTCATGGTCCGTTCGTCCGATCGTTCGATCGTTCGTTCGTTCGTTCGTTCGTCCAATTAATCTTTTTCCTGTCGTTATGCTGCCGAAATTCCGATCGTTCGTTCGATCGGTCATCATTCGTTCATAGTCCCTATTCATCGTTCATCGTTCGTTCATAGTCCCTATTCATCGTTCTTCCAGATAATCTTTGTCCTGCCGTTATGCTGCCGAAATTTCGATCGTTCGTTCGTTCGATCATTCGATCGTTCATCATTCATTCATAGTTCCTATTCATCGTTCATCGTTCATTCATAGTTCCTATTCATCGTTCATCGTTCGTTAATAGTCCCTATTCATCGTTCTTCCAGATAATCTTTGTCCTGCCGTTATGCTGCCGAAATTCCGATCGTTCGTTCGATCGATCGTTCGTTCATAGTTCCTATTCATCGTTTGTTCATCGACACTATTCATTAGCGTTACTATTCAGCGACACTATTCATCATCGTTACTATTCATCGCTGATATCTATGGTAACTTATTCGTCGTCACTATTCATCGTTACTATTCATCGATCATCCGATCACCCCAAATTTCAACTACTCATCCATCATGTTGTCCAGTCCACCTAAGACCAGCCAGACCCATATTCCAGTCATACGAACTCCAGTGACTGTGATTTTCCTTCCAGTAGGGAACTTCCCATCTGGTCACCCATCCCAGGTTTCTCCAAGTTGAGCACGCTTAACTTTGAGATTCCTTCGAACCAGGCTTCCAAACTCAGATTCCAATAATTCTCATTTCTAAATTCTTATCAAACTATTCCCTATCCAACCATGTCATCTCTTAAGCATGGTTCATATTCCAGAAAACTCCTTAAATACTCTTATCCCATATTCTGCCTATAATCTCCCTGTTCAGACTAAGTTAGTCGATTCATTCGTCACTATTCTCACCAACAGTGAACTTCACTGTGCTACACCACATACACCCAACTATAAATACACCCAGCTACCCTCTCCACACACACTCAACCCCCTCAGTCAAGGAAAACACCCTACCCACTCAATTACTCCGCTCTGCCGGCTACACGCATAGTGTCGCTTTGCCTCTAGTCCACCCTCCTGGTAAGCACCTCCGCTCCACCACTAGTTGTATCTCAACACCACATGCCACAGATTCTACTCAAGACTCTACCCATCCATGTATCACCATTCTGACCACTATACTAAATATTTGTTGGTATACTTGCTGGTTTGTATGTTTGCTTATTCATGTTGCATAGTTATCGGAGCATTCGTGCCGTCTCGTGGAGGCCAGATATGCAAGTCTACGCCAGGCAGTGGAGCCAGAAGCCAGTTCCGCGAGCTCTCCCTCCCTTTTGCCGGATAAGCATGGCAAGCTCACTGGATCCTTTTGATGCATAAATTACCTATGATTTTTCAACCACAACCCTCAGCCTGTTATTTTATGCATGATATGATTTTGAGACAAGTTATTATGGCCACCCAAGCCGCTTGCCGCAATCAATCCTTGATATATTTGTTACAAATGATTTGAGAAAAGGTGTGAGTTTTCAAAAGAAAATGCTTTTCAAAATGTGTATGATGAAGGGTTTTCACCCTTATCACCTTGTGAGTGGGATGATCAGGGACTCCCCGGTTTAGGGGAGGGCCTAAGGTGATGGCTCAGCTGGTTTAGGCGTGAGCAGAAGGATTGTCCCCTCATATAAGGACCAGTTTGTCATATTTCACTATCTGTACTCATGACAAGTATAGCCACTCGAGACTGTTGGGCAGTCACTCAATCTGAACTCGTACAGTTCAAACCCCAGGGTTATGAAGGCTGGGGAGCACCAAGAGGATAAGGAGGGGGAATGTTTTGTCCGGTTTGGACATGGCGGTGGCCTGACTCCTTCTGGTATAACCGCTAAGGTAAGGACGTGCGAGGAAATAAAGAGATTCAGGTTTGGGTCTCACTAGCTATGAGATCGCAGAGCCGGACTAGTGGGTAAAGTGTACACCTCTGCGCAGAGTTTAAAAACCTATTCGAATAGTCCGTGTCCACTGGTATGGATGAGTCTGGTGTGGTATGGCAATTAGTGTTTTGTTTTCAAAAAAGAGGTGTGTTTGAGAAAAGTGGTTTTTAAAAGGTCCGGCGGTTGAGCCGTGAGCTATGGTGGACGGGAAGTCCAGTAGCTGTTTTGAAAATGAAAACCAGTCGGAAACTGCTGAGATACCTGGATGGTTCAGTCCAGGGGATTTTGTTCTATATTGAAAAACTTCCTGCTCCTTTGGGAGAGGATGCGCTTTGAAAAATACAAAATGTTTTACAAAACAACCCTGCATAAAATATTGTTGTTTCTGCAAAATATCCTGAGCTCCACATATTCCATGCATTATATCTGATTTCCCCATTCTGTGGGTGAAGGTGGGCTGCTGAGTACGTTTGTACTCACCCTTGCTTATTTGTTGTTTTTGATAAAAAGAGATCGGGTAAGAGTTACGACTGTTCCCAACCTTGCCTGTGGCTGTTGGACCGCTGATTTGCTTTGCTGCATTTATCGGGCTGCTTCAGCCCCACTCTGATGATATGTCCTGAGTTGTAGACCAACTCTTAAAGTTGTTCGCCACCTTTATAGGTTTGTCTCGTTTAAGCAGATCTAGAACTATCTGATGTATAAATGTGTTTACTAGCCTCCTGGGACTAGTAATTGTATCACGTTTGAGTCCCAGAGGATCTGGGTCGCTTCAGCCGCTCACCACTATTTCAGGCTATTTCAAACGGATGTGAAGAGCGCCTTCCTCAATGGGCCAATAAAGGAGGAGGTATACGTAGAACAACCCCCTGGCTTTGAGGATGGCAGGTACCCCGACCATGTGTTCAAGCTCTCTAAGACGCTCTATGGACTTAAGCAAGCCCCAAGAGCATGGTATGAATGCCTTAGAGATTTCTTAATTTCTAATGCCTTCAAGGTTGGGAAAGTCGATCCCACTCTTTTTACAAAGACTTGTGATGGTGTTTTTTTTGTGTGCCAAATTTATGTCGATGACATAATATTTGGTTCTACTAATCAAAAGTCTTGTGAGGAGTTTAGCAGGGTGATGACACAAAAGTTCGAGATGTCGATGATGGGCGAGTTGACCTACTTCCTTGGATTCCAAGTGAAGCAACTCAAGGACGGCACCTTCATATCCCAAACGAAGTACACATAAGATCTTCTCAAGCGGTTTGGGATGCAGGACGCCAAGCCCGCGAAGACACCGATGGGAACCGATGGACATGTTGACCTCAACAAAGGAGGTAAGTCCATTGATCAAAAGGCATACCGGTCCATGATAGGTTCATTGCTTTATTTATGTGCTAGTAGACCGAACATTATGCTAAGTGTATGCATGTGTGCTAGATATCAATCCAACCCCAAGGAATGTCACCTTGTGGCTGTTAAGCGAATTCTTAGATATTTAGTTTCTACGCCTTGCTTCGGGATCTGGTATCCAAAGGGATCTACCTTTGACTTGATTGGATATTCAGACTCCGATTATGTTGGGTGCAAGGTTGATAGAAAGAGCACATCAGAGACGTGCCAATTTCTAGGAAGGTCCCTGGTGTCCTGGAATTCAAAGAAACAAACATCCGTTGCCCTATCCACCACTGAGGTCGAGTATGTTGCCGCAGGACAGTGTTGCGCGCAACTACTTTGGATGAGGCAAACCCTCCGGGACTTTGGCTACAATCTGAGCAAAGTCCCACTCCTATGTGACAATGAGAGTGCTATCCGCATGGCGGATAATCCTGTTGAACACAGCCGCACTAAGCACATAGACATCCGACATCACTTCCTGAGAGACCACCAGTAAAAGGGAGATATCGAGGTGTACCATATTAGCACCGAGAACCAGCTAGCCGATATCTTTACCAAGCCGTTGGATGAGAAAACTTTTTGCAGGTTGCGTAGTGAGCTAAATGTCTTAGATTCGCGTAACTTAGATTGATCTATAGCATACATGTGTTCTATGCCCATTGATCATGTTACTTTGAAGCATTTACATTACTCATTGTATATTTGTGGTGCTCAAGTTGTACAAGACCTCCCCGGACCTCACAAGTCCATATGCAAATGGTGCACATATTTAGGGGGAGATATGCTACAATTTGACCCTTTGAGACTAACCTTTGTGTTTGAGTATACTTGATGTAGTCTCAAAAGTGCATTGAAAGAGAAATGTGGACTTGGACGATGCAAAGACTTCCACTGCACTCCAGTATTAGTGTAATTAATTCCAAGTTCATTCTTATGCTCTATTTGCCTTTTTGCTCTTAATTGACATTTTGGTGAGGCAATGGGGTTAAAGGGCCAAAAATGATCCCGTTTTGGTGCTTAATGCCAAAGGGGGAGAAATTAAGGCCAAAGCAAATGGATCAGCTACCACTTGTGAATTTTGAAAACAATAGAGTTAGAACTTTTGATTTGTCCAAAATACTCTTATTGCAAAATTTTGTCTCTTGTGGGGGAGAATTTTGATTATGGGAAAAGGGGGAGTTTTTGACACTTGATCAATTTCACTCTTGGAATATCTCTCTTTGTGCACAAACAAGCGTGTTTGACTTAGAGATAGGTAAATGAATTTGATTTGCAAAAACAAACCAAGTGGTGGCAAAGAATGATCCAAATATGTCAAATCTTGTGCAATAACAATTTGGTCTTCAATTTGAATCGATATTGTACCTCTTTTGTTGCTTTTTGATGTGTTGGCATAAATCACCAAAAAGGGGGAGACTGAAAGGGAAATGTGCCCTTGGGCAATTTCTATAAGTATTTTGGTGATTAGATGTCCAACACATTATTTGAGTACTTATGTGCTAAATGTGTGAAAGGTGCAAATCAAAGTAAAAAGTACATTTTTAGACTTAGTACATTGTTTTTGTGAACTAACATTGTGTGTCTAAGTGCTAGAAACAGTGCCGAAAAGAGAGGAATCGGATTGCAAAAGACTTGGCTGTGAGCAGCCAAACTTCAGCTCAGTCTGGCACATCAGACTGTCCGGTGGTGCACCGGACAGTGTCCGGTGCGCCAGACTGGTCTCCGGTGAAAAGGCCGCTCTCGGGAAAAGGATCAGTGGTGTACGAGTTTGGCCTTCCAAGTTGGTTGTCCGGTGGTGCACTGGACTGTCCGGTGCACCACCCGACAGAAGGCAAGTTTGGCCTTCCAAATTGGCCTCCAACGGCTCCTAGCTGCCTTGGGGCTATAAAAGGGACCCCTAGGCGCATGGAGGAGTAATCCAAGCATTAACTAAGCATTCTAAGACTCCCACACTCCGTCTCCTCGCATTTGATCGATTGTGTTAGTGATTTGAGCTCCGTTCGAGTTGTGAACTCTTTGTGCTACGTTTAGAGCTCAAGTATTGGCTTGTGTGCGTGTGTGCTGCGGATTTGTGTGTTGTGTGTATTGCTCTCCTAGCCTTACTCTTGTGCATTCTTTGAGATCTTTATTGTAAGGGTGAGAGGCTCCAACTTGTGGAGATTCCTCGCAAACGGGAACAATACTCTAAAGGAAAAACCGTGGTATTCAAGTTGATCATCGGATCACTTGAAAGGGGTTGAGTGCAACCCTCGTCCATTGGGACGCCACAACATGGAAGTAGGCAAGTGCTACTTGGCCGAACCACGGGATAAAAATCGCGTGTCTTGTGTTGCTTTCTCTGTGATTGTTGTGTTCACAAGAACTCGCTTCAAGCTACTTAGTCGTACTAACACTTATAACTAAGTTTTGTGGCTATTAGTGTTTGATTTTTACAGGATCACCTATTCACCCCCCTCTAGGTGCTCTCAGTTAGTCCTAAAATGTGTTCTCCCTTGAGAAGTTTGTGAAGATTCTTTATTCCAACATGGGCAAGTCGGCGATACCAGAGCCAACCCATGTTAGTCTTAGCAATTAAGCAAGTGTCTAGTTCAGCTTGATTATCATTGAAATCAACTAAGTATAGCTGACCATCTAGCACTTCCTTAAAAGCTATTGAATCGTCACTTCTTCTAAAGACAATAACACCTACATCAGTAAATAGACAGTTGTAGCCCATTTTACATAATTGAGAAACAGAAAGCAAGTTGTAGTCTAAAGAATCTACAAGAAAAACAATGGAAATAGAATGGTCAGGAGATATAGTTATTTTACCCAAGCCTTTGACCAAACCTTGATTTCCATCCCCGAATGTGATGGCTCTTTGGGGATCTTCATTTTTCTCATAGGAGGAGAACATTCTTTTCTCCCTAGTCATGTGGTTTGTGCACCCGCTATTGATTATCCAACTTGAACCACCGGATGCATAAAACTGCAAAACAAAATTAGTCCTTGTTCTTAGGTACCCAAACAGTCTTGGGTCCTTTGACGTTAGAAACAAGCACCTTGGGTACCCAAACACAAGTCTTAGGACTCTTGTGTTTGCCCCCAACATATTTGGCAACTATTTTGCCTAATTTGTTTGTTAGCACATAAGAAGCATCAAAAGTCTTAAATGAAACATTATGATCATTTGATGCTGTAGGAATTTTCTTTTTAGGCATTTAACATGAGTGATATGCCTAGAGCTAGAAGCCTCATTTTTGTACATAAAAGCATGATGAGGAACATTGTGAGGTTTTCTAGCATGAATCTTCCTAATTTTATGTTCGGGATAGTTTGCAGGATATAAAATGTAACCCTCACTTTCCTGAACCATGGGAGCCTTACCCTTAACAAAAATAGACAATCTCTTAGGGGCATTAAGCTTGACATTGCTCCTCTATTGGAAACCATCCTTAATGCCAGGGCGTCTCCCATTATAGAGCATGCTTCTAGCAAATTTAAATCTTTCATTCTCTAGTTCATGCTCAGCGATTTTGGCACTTAATTTAGCTATGTGATCATTTTGTTGTTTTATCATAGCAAGGTGATCATCAATAGCTTCAATATTAACATCTCTACATCTAGTATAAATAGTAACATGATCAACAGTAGATGTAGAGGGTTTGCATGCATTCAATTCTTCAATCTTAGCATTTAATTTATCATTCTCAATTCTAAGACTAGAAATTGAATCATTGCAAACATTCAACTTTTCAATCTTAGAAACTAAATTATCATTCTTAGTTCTAAGACTTGAAATTGAATCATGACAAATGCTAAGCTCCTTAGATAAGTTTTCGCATTTTTCTACTTCCTGAGCATAAGCATTTTTCAATTTAACAAATTTTTTATTCTCTTTAACAAGGAAGTCCTCTTGGCTTTCCAAGATGTCATCTTTCTTATTAATGGTTTCTATTAATTCATTTATTTTTTTGGTCCATGCTAAGGTTGGCAAAAAGAGCAAGTAAATCATCTTCATTATCGCTAGAGCTTCCCTCATCACTAGATGTTGTATATTTGAGGGTGGCTCTAGAGTGTACCTTCTTCTTCTTGTCGTCTTTAGCCATGAGACATTTGTGGCCGACATTGGGGAAGAGGAGGCCTTTGTTGACGGCGTCCTCATCGGAGGAAGAGTCGGTGGAGCTCTCGTTGGAGTCCCATTACCGGCACACATGCGCATCGTCGCCCTTCTTTTTGTAGTATCTCTTCTCCTTCTTCTTCCCCTTTTTGTCTTCGTCCCTGTCACTTTCACTAGAAATTGGACATTTAGCTATGAAATGACCGAACTTACCACACCGGTAGCACACCCTCTTGGAGCGGGACTTGTAGTCCTTCCCCCTTCTTTGCTTGAGGATTTGGCGGAAGCTCTTGATGATGAGCGCCATTTCCTCGTTGTCGAGCTTGGAGGCGTCGATTGGAAGCCTACTTGGTGTAGACTCCTTCTTTTCTTCCGTCACTTTGAATGCGACGGGTTGCACCTTGGGTGTAGAGGTGGCACCTTGCTCCAAGTTAACAATGTGTTTGGAGTCTTTGATCATTAGTTCAAAGCTCACAAACTTGCCAATAACCTCCTCGGGAGATATTAGTTTATATCTAGGATCCCCAAGTATTAATTGAACTTGAGTAGGATTCTGAAATACAAGGGATCTTAGAATAACCTTGACCATTTCATGGTCATCCCATTTGGTGCTTTCGAGGTTGCACACTTGGTTGACCATCGTCTTGAGCCGGTTGTACATGGCTTGCGGCTCTTCTCCTTTGTTGAGGACGAATCGACCGAGTTCTCCCTCAATCGTTTCGCGCTTGGTGAACTTGGTCACCTCGTCCCCTTCGTGCGCGGTTTTGAGGACATCCCAAATTTCTTTAGCGCTCTTTAATCCTTGCACCTTGTTATACTCCTCTCGACACTAGGAGGCAAGGAGTATAGACGTGGCTTGGGAGTTAAAGTGCCTGATTTGGGTGGCCTCATCCGAGTCGTAGTCCTTGTCCCCCACCTTTGGTACCTGCGCTCTAAATTCAACAATGTCCCAAATGCTTTCGTGGAGTGAGGTTAGATGGTGCATCATTTTATCACTCCACATGCAATAATCTTCACCATCAAAATATGGTGGTTTCCCTAGGGGTACGGAAAGTAATGGAGCACGCTTTGAAATGCGAGGATATCGTAGAGGCATCTTACTATACTTCTTGCGCTCATGGCTAGGCCTGGGCAAAAAGAACCGGAACCGAGGAACCGAACCGAAATAACCGAGAACCGAAACCAAACTAACCGAACCGAAGGAACCGTTATGAAATTCGGTTCTGGTTTTTTGAGAACCGAAATAAATGAGATATTTTCGGTTCTGCACTCCAAAGAACCGAAAACCCCAAAAAGTATTAGATTCAATTTGTTACATGTGTTTGTAACTTCGGATGTTGTTTTATCAACTTATGTTGAACCTCTAATCATCCATGTATTATCTATGAAATTATGGTCATTGTGCACTTGTGGTTGTTTGTGGGGAGATGTTGCTGAAATTTCTCACAAAAGTTGTCGTTATTTAGAATTTTAGAGTGGCTGTTATAGTTCGGTTAGAACCGAGGAACCGAACCGAAGAACCGAGAACCGAACTAGTCGGTTCTGGTTTCTTTATCTTGCTATTTCGGTTCTAGTTTTTGAAGAACCGAATTTCTACAAGAACCGAACCGAAGAACCGAACGCCCAGTCCTACTCATAGCGCTTAGAAGCAGTGGACGACTCGGAGCTTGATGTGGAGGGTGACGAAGAGTCGGTCTCGTAGTAGACGACCTTCTTCATCTTCTTCTTCTTCTTGTCACCTCTCTGATGCGACTTGATGGAGGAAGAGGATTCCTCTTTGTGTTTGTTGCCGGACTCCCTTGAGAGAGTCCTCCCCAAGCTTGCGGCCTTTTCGCCGATCATGATCTCCCTCTTGGCGTGATCTCCAGACATCACTTCGAGTTGGTTAGGCTCTTAATGAAGCATTGGCTCTGATACCAATTGAAAGTCGCCTAGAGGGGGGTGAATAGGCGAAACCTGAAATTTATATCTTTAAACACACACTACAAGCCGGGGTTAGCGTTAGAATTAAATTCAAGTCCGAAGAGAGTGAAAAACAAATCAAACAAGAATCAAGGCGAGTGAACACGATGATTTGTTTTACCGAGGTTCGGTTCCAAAGAACCTAGTTGTTGGGACTATGCTTCGTCGCCGAAGGTCTTGTAGGAAGAAGCGGCTTTCGGCTGAAACTGTTTGTATGGGATGGCCGAAGGTTCCTTTTCATGAAGCTTCGGTATTACAAACCGACTTAAAGATAGAATGACCTTTTAGTCCATAAGGGTCTGAGTCAATGTTGTAAACTTTTATGAGGGGCATAATTGTAATTCTTCACAGGCTGTGTCCTGTGTCTATAAATAGTGAACAGTATTCCTTTACTGTTCAGGGATTCTGGTAATTGCAATCGCATCTTTCGGGAACCAATCTTTGCCAAGGCAGAGGTATAACTGTATTCAATGATTCAATATATTAAGAAAATATAATATAATTCGTTTATGATTTATTTACCTTTTTTGTACCCTTTATTTTATGTTATCTTATACAATCTATTAAAATTTAATTACGAAGACCTAACCTTCGTAATTATATTCTCATCAACCTTCGTCCAAGGCTCATTATCCTCAAGGGAATGATGTTTCATGGGCGAAGGACGTTAACATTTAACATTTTTATGTTGCCTTGTTCTTAATTCATAGCATTTGAGAACAAGTCCCCAACATTGGCGCCCACCTCCGGTGAACTCACTTCCACTTTTCTGAGCTGATGGCTTCGTTCAACGATCAAGCTGGAGCTACTTCGGACCCGAAGCTGGTGCTCCCGATTACAGGTGGTTCGTGCTCAGAACCAGCCAATAAAAAGCAGAAGAAAGAGGCGCAGAGAAGGGTACAACATGTTGGAGTGCAAGGACCCTTTATCAAGTCAAGGTGGTCCCACATCCCAATCACCTTCTCCCAGGAGGACCTTCAGCTCAAGGATTTTCCTCATAACGATGCTATGGTTATTTCTTGCGTTATCAAAGGGTTTCTGGTCCACAATGTCTTGGTTGATACAGGCAGTGCAGCTGATATCATATTTGCTAAGGCCTTCAGACAAATGCAAGAGCCAGAAGATAAGATTCATGATGCTACACATCCTCTCTGTGGCTTTGGAGGAAGACAGATTGTAGCACTGGGCAAGATCACCATGTCAGTGACCTTCGGGTTCATCAACAACACTAGAACTGAGCAAGTTGTGTTTGACATTGTTGACATGGAATACCCTTACAATGCAATTATTGGTCGTGGCACCCTCAATGCTTTCGAAGCAATTCTTCATCCTGCTTATCTTTGCATGAAGATACCTTCGGATCAAGGACCCATCGCTATTCATGGAAGTCAGGAAGCTGCCAGAAGGGCCGAAGGAAACTGGACTGACTCAAAAGCAATCCATAACATAGATGGAGCTGAAGCTTGTGAACAGTTCAAATTCAGAAGGGAGAAAGCAGCTTCAGCAGATCAGCCGAAGCCCATGCTCTTATGTGAGGACATAGCAGAGCAGAAGGTGCTGTTGGGCTCTCAATTATCCGAAGAACAGGAGAAAACCTTGATAAGGTTTTTGTTCAACAACAAAGATGTTTTTGCATGGTCAGCCAATGATCTCTGTGGAGTTAATAGGGATGTTATTGAACACTCGCACAATGTTGACCCATCCTTCAGACCCAGAAAGCAGAGGCTTCGGAAAATGTCTGATGATAAGGCCGAAGGTGCTCGTAATGAAGTCAAAAGACTCCTCAGTGCAGGAGTTATCAGAGAAGTAAAGTACCCAGAATGGCTAGCTAACACTGTTATGGTAAAAAAGGCCAATGGCAAGTGGCGGATGTGTATCGATTTTACAGATCTCAACAAGGCTTGTCCGAAGGACGAATTCCCATTGCCAAGGATAGACTCTTTAGTTGATGCAGCAGCTTCTTCAGAGCTCATGAGTCTGCTAGACTGTTACTCAGGCTACCACCAAATCTGGATGAAGAAGGAAGATGAGCCGAAGACTAGCTTCATAACCCCAAGTGGCACATATTGCTATCTTCGGATGCCTGAGGGGCTCAAAAACGCTGGAGGAAGTTTTAGCAGAATGACTACGAAGGTTCTCCAGTCCCAGATAGGCAGAAATGTGCTAACTTATGTTGATGACATCATTGTAAAAAGCACGAAACAGGAAAATCATATTGCTGATTTGCAGGAGACCTTCGCCAGTTTCAGACAAGCTGGCTTAAAGTTGAATCCAGAAAAATGTGTCTTCGGAGTAAAGAAGGGGAAATTTCTTGGATGCTTGGTTTCAACAAAGGGAATTGAAGCTAATCCAAGTAAAATTGAAGCTATACTTCGAATGGAGCCACCAACTACAAAAAAGGGGGCCCAAAGATTAACAGGGAGGTTGGCATCTCTTAATAGATTTATATCCAGATCAGCAGAAAGAAATTTACCATTCTTCGAAGTGCTGAAATCAGCCGAAGTCTTTCAATGGGGACTAAGCCAACAAAAAGCCTTCGAGGAACTGAAGCAATATCTGATAGATTTAACAACATTAACTCCACCAACGCCAGGGGCTCCTTTGTTATTATATGTGGCAGCTTCGCACTCAGCGGTAAGTGCAGCACTTGTCCAGGAGAAGCTTGATGGCCAAGTCAAGAAGCAGGTCCCAGTGTATTTTGTATCTGAAGTTCTTAGTATATCAAAGAAAAACTATACAGAATTAGAGAAGGTGTTATATGCTGTTTTGATGGCATCCAGGAAGCTTCGGCATTACTTTCAAGCATACAATATTGTTGTTCCTTCTTCGCAGCCGTTGAAGGATATTATGAGAAATAGAGAAGCTACTGGGCGAATTGGAAAATGGGCTGCAGAGCTCAATGAATTTTGCATTGATTATGTGCATAGATCTTCGATCCAGTCCCAGGCGTTAGCAGACTTCATTGCTGACTGGACGCCAGGGGCTCAGGATGAAGAAACAAATAAAGATGCCGAAGTATGGACAGTGTTTTGCGATGGGTCTTGGGGAACCTTCGGGGCAGGAGCAGCTGCTGTGTTGGTCTCGCCATCCAAAGTTAAAACTTGTTATGCGGCAAGACTCGATTTCAGTTGTACAAACAATATTACTGAGTACGAAGCCCTGCTTTTGGGTCTTCGGAAGCTAAAAGCAATGGGAATCAGAAGGGCCATTCTTAAAACTGATTCCCAGGTTGTTTCGGGTCATATCGACAAGAGTTGCAAGGCTAAAGATCCGAAGCTTGAAAAATATCTGGACATGGTTCGAAGAGTCGAAGCTTCCTTCGAAGGATTTTCTGTCAAAAATATCCCTCGAGGACAAAATGAGCATGCTGATTTGCTAGCTAAGTCAGCAGCACAGGGGCTGCCCTTACCTTCGGATGTGTTCTTCGAAACAATAAAAGCACCTTCGGTGGAACTTCTTGAAAGAGCAGTCCTCAATATATCTCCTGTTTATAGCGAAGATTGGAGAACTGAGATCATCTCTTACCTTCAGGGTAAATTCCTTTCAGATGACGAAACTTATAACAGGAGGATAGAAGCAAGAGCTCGTCCATATGTCATGATAGAAGGGGAGTTGTACAAGCATGGAGTTTGTGCTCCGTTACTCAAGTGTTTATCTAGAACCGAAGG
The DNA here is from genome assembly GCF_902167145.1 of Zea mays. NCBI lineage: Eukaryota > Viridiplantae > Streptophyta > Magnoliopsida > Poales > Poaceae > Zea > Zea mays. The sequence goes on along the minus strand of NC_050099.1, from coordinate 196,796,909 downwards.
CATAGAGTTGATGAAAGAAATACATGCAGGCCTGTGTGGATCTCACATTGGATCTAGGCCGTTACTTGGAAAAGTTTTCCGTCAAGGGTTTTATTGGCCGAAGGCAGCTTCGGATGCAGCGGAATTAGTTCAAAAGTGCGAAGGTTGTCAGAAATGTGCAAGAGATCAAAAACAACCTTCGTCCTTAACACAGCTCATACAACCCATCTGGCCATTGCAAAGGTGAGGCCTTGACTTGTTGGGTCCATTACCACCGGCCCAAGGGAACTTAAGATATGTTGTAGTGGCTGTGGAATATTTTTCCAAATGGATTGAGGCAAAGCCTTTAGCCACAATAACTTCGGCCACCATTCAAAAGTTTTTCTGGCAGAATATTGTTTGTCGTTTCGGGGTACCAAAGGCCATCACTGTGGATAATGGAACACAGTTCGACTCCGAAGCTTTCAGAGATTTCTGTGATCAAATTGGTACGAAGATCCATTTTGCATCAGTCAGGCATCCGGAGTCAAATGGGCTCGTTGAAAGAGCCAATGGCATTATAATGACAGGAATAATGAAGTTAATCTTCAATCAACCCAGGGGAAAGTGGCCAGATCAGTTAACCAAAGTGGTGTGGAGCCACAACACAACAACATCAAGGTCTACAGGCTTTACTCCATTCAAGTTATTATTCGGTGACGAAGCAATAACTCCGGAGGAAGCTAAAACTGGATCAATAAGAGTAGTAGCTTCGGCAGAATCAGGTTCTGAAGATGTTTATTCTGTGGAAAAAGATGCTTTAGAAGGGATCAGGCTTCAAGCTGTGGAGAATATCAATAAATATCAAGCCGAAACAATCAAATGGCGAGATAGAAAGGTTCGGCTAAAGAATATTGAGCCAGGACATTTGGTGCTTCGGAGAGTGGCCAACCCAGTCACAGTGGGCAAGTTGCAGTTGAAGTGGGAGGGACCTTTCTTAGTAGCATCTTTGTCAAGACCCGGTTCATACAGATTGAAGGATATGGACGGCAACGACATTCCTAGATCTTGGAATGCGGATGAGCTTCAGCGATATCATGTGTAACTTGATGTAATTTTTTATGTTTTTTCTTTTTTATGGCACCCTTTTCCTTTCTAAAGGGGGAGAAAGGTTTTTAATGGGGCCATCATATGTAATTTCCTTTTTTAGTTCTATAAGAGCAAAATCCCCCAAGGAATGTAAATGTAAAAGCTGAGAACGCACCATCGAGTGCCGAAAAGTAAAAGGCGAAGAAGCTCCAAAGTCGTTCCTAAGGGAATGCAGAGCTTACAGCGAAAAGTCAACGCTGATTCCGCCGAAAGTAAAAGGCGAAGAAGCTCCAAAGTCGTTCCTAAGGGAATGCAGAGCTTACAGCGAAAAGTCAACGCTGATTCCGCCGAAAGTAAAAGGCGAAGAAGCTCCAAAGTCGTTCCTAAGGGAATGCAGAGCTGATGTGTGATTGTTTCTAAGGAAATAATGGCTGAGAGTATGGCTTCGGATATGTGTTTGGACATTCATTTGCACATCACATTACATCATAGCATTTGCATTCATAAACATTCATTCAGGCATATGTAGGATAATCATCATCATGGCATAAGTGGTTGCTTCGGCATAAGAGAAGAGCTTCTTCGCGTACAAAAAGGAGAGCTTCGGAAGGAAGGGAAATGTTGTTTTCTATGCTTCGCAGTGTACGAAAAGAAGGGAAGGTGTTTTTTCGCCTTCGGCTCAAAAAAGATAATTTCGTCCACAACAAAGCACTTCACATACATTAATGGAAGGGTAAGAGCATAATACAAGGTATGAACAGAACTCATTAAAGACAAGTTTAGTTACATTTACAAAAGCTATCTCAAAAGTTTCCTGAGTCTGTCTACAGTCTACTCCTATTTAATCTTCGAGGGATTTTAGCTTCGGCGTCATTCTTTTTAATCATCGACTTCGGCTTCGTCATCCTACATGAATTAAGTTGTTGTAAGTCAAAATCGAGCTTGAAGGAAGAGGTAAGCACAAGGTATGATTTCTTACTGGTTCAAGATGACTCCGAGCTTCGTCTCCAGCCTTTTCTCGCCCGCCTTTTGTCCATATCATTTTTACAAATCTATTGGAAATACTTCGGGCGAGATCAGGAATGTCATCTAGGATTGATGGTGATAAAGTGAAATTGGGCCTATTGACAATCTTTCCATGATCGCAGCCAGCTTTTAGGAAAGCTGCAGCAGTGCCCCGAGAAGCTACCCAGGCACAGAAGTCACCGTGCCCAGCTATAACTTCGTCGAGCTCGTCAATTTCACCCTCAATATGTTCGAAGGTCTTCGGTAAATCTTCAGCTGAGGGGGTGAATTTCTCACTGCTGGCTCCAACTGAGTGGAAAATTTTTCTTAGTCGTTGAATACATTTGTTGCTAAATTCCAAACATTTTTCTTGAAGGCCCGCCAATAGTTTTTTCAAATCTGAATTTTGTTGAGCTTCGGCTTCAAGTTTTGTATTAAGTTCTTGCTTTTCTTGTTCAAACTGCTCAGATTGGCAGAGAAGCTTCGTGTTCAGTTCTGTTATTTTAGCTTCGGCTTCCACCAATAAACCTTCAGTTGCTTGGAGCTCAAAGTTCTTCTTCTCAATAGCAGCTGATTGCTCCTTTATTTTGCTTTCTAAATTTTCAATTATAACTTCGTGTTTCTTGTCTTCAAAATCTTGCTACATTTTCAAGGCTTTGCTCAACATCATACTCTGCACGAAAACAACCTTCGTTAGACATGTTTTCATTATTAAAAACAATAAAAGTTAAGGGAAAAGTAGTTCACCTTGAAATTGGAATAAAATAAACTACCAACGATATGTTGTCGTCGGTAGCGGCTAATGTCCGTTTCTAGCTTCGGAAAACCGATACTCTTTGACAGAGTACCGATAACTTTGGCTCCAGTTTGATCTCGGATACAATCTAATTTTTCATCATCAATATCTCCGAAGAGGAGTGCTCCTGGTTTGTACCCGCAAGATTTGGCATACTCTTTAAGCTCTTCTATTTCGGGTTTTGACAATTTTCCTCCAACTAAATTTTGAAACATGAAGGCCTCGTCCTCTGAAGCTTCGTCAACAATTTCCTTTTCTTTCCCCGGCACTGCGGCCATAGCCTCTTCGGCGGCAGTGGCAGCTTCTTCTGTGGCCATGTCTAGCAGTATTTTGTCGATGTGTTCGATTGTGCTTTCCAGGTTCAAATCTTCAATTGAGGCAGCTTCGGCAGCCGCGACCTCCGAAGGTGTGATTTCAATATTTGTTTTTTCCTCAGCCGCTGGTGTCTTCTGAGCTGAAGCTCTTGGTGGTGTCTTGTCAATGACCTCTGTCACAGTGATGATTCTTTGTCTCTTTTCTTTAGTCGTTTTCTTCATTTTTTCAGGCTCCTTTTCCTTCTGAAAAAACTTTGTCAGTTGAGGCCCCAATGGACTTAGCTTCGTAGGCAGGGATTCAGTCATTACCTTCAAAATTTCCTCCACGTCAGGGGCAGAGGGTGATGCGGGGGTTTCTTCTTCGTCGGATATTTTTTGCTTCGGAGAAGACGCTTTCCTCTTCTTCGGAATTTTCTTCTTTGATGGTTCTTTCTCATCTTCATTTAAGGCTTCAGTTATCCTTTTCCTTTTCTGGCCCCCGACACCTTTATTCAGATTTTCATAGTCAGGGTATTCAAAACCCAAGGCGTCCAGCACTCGATTCAGTCTTCGCTTCGGACGGGTACCGAAGGCCGCAGTCATCAATTGATCTTCTTTTTTGGAGTACTTGCCAAGTATTTCATTGCACATTACTTCAATTGTATCCAGCCACTCTTGGCAAGGTGTTTTAAAGTATTTCTTAAACTTGAAATAGTAAGGTAAACGCACAAGTTCACCTTCTTTCTTCTCCCCCTTTAGCTTCGGCATTTCCCATTCTTTTAAACTAGGAAAAACCTTGAAAGCCAAAAACTCCTGAACCAGGTCTCTTGTACTGATATGCTCTGCAATAATTCTGAATTCATTCAACGCTTGTTGTGTTGGACCTTCTGGTGTCATGTTGCAACGAGGTCGGGTTTCTCCGAAGATTAGTTCGAGTGGACTTTGCACAAGCTTCTCCTTGTCGTCATCAACCTTGACATAGAACCACTCCGACTTCCAGCCTGCTGCCCATTTGCTTCGGTAGCTGATTACAGGAAACTTTGTGGTTTTCCGATAAGCAAAATTATAGCAACCAAAATTGTCATGCAATCCATCTTTTCTAGCCTTCGTCTGATAGTGCAGTTCGTGAACTCGACAAAAGCTGTCCGCAAACGGCTCCACCGCTTGGCTTCGGAGGGCCCAGATATAAACACTAAGCCTAACAATAGCGTTAGGAGTCAACTGATGAAAATAGATACCAAACCTCTTCAGTACCTCTGCAATAATCCCATGTAGCGGGAATCTTAATCCAGCCTTTAGAAAGCTCTTGAAAATGACAATTTCATCCTTCTCCGGCTTTGGGGTAGTCTCTTCTCCCCCGAAGCGTAATAGCTTCTTCTGATTTTCATTGAAAAAGCCCGACTTTACCATCTTGGAGAGATCAGCCTTCGAAACAGTAGACTTTTCGAAGTCCAAGTGGCTGGGCTTGCTTGGCATGGCAATACGATAATCGTCTTCGGGATCAGTTTCCTCAATATCTTCTTCTTCTGCTTCGGCAATTGCTTGTTCTGCTTGTTCTGCATCATCACTGGGGATCTTTTCCGAAGTTACCAGTCCGGATCTTTGCATCGCTTCGGAGATGGGAACAGTCTCCGAACCTTTAGCTTCGCCCCCCTCACGCTCAACCCTAGCGGTAGAACGCACTCTGGCCATTTAATTCTGAATTTGTGGAAATTAAATACTTTTTTCTTTCGAAGTTTTTTCTGACGAAGCAGGCTTCAAGTTGGAGCTTCGTTCGATTCCGAGAGTCAAGCTTCGGCGATGGTTAAAAATTTTGGCAGCAAAACAGTGCAAATAGCAATGAATGCTGTGGTAACTTCACACCTACTCGTCTGTTTATATAGTACTGCAGGTAAGAAGGCGAAGCGCCAGGATTTTTACACCAGGCGGACACCCGCTTGCACTTGCTGCGAGGTGGACCGCAGAGACAAACAGTAACTCTGCAAGGTGGGACCGCTACGCGCTGGGAAACTGAATCGTTTCTCGACAACGAGCTCAGGGAAGGTGTTTTTTGGACCTTCGGCTCCCCGAAGCTTAAGAGACTTTTTTCACGGATCAAACTCGTTACGAAAAACGATCTAGCACCGCGAAAGGGGCTACTGTTGGGACTATGCTTCGTCGTCGAAGGTCTTGTAGGAAGAAGCGGCTTTCGGCTGAAACTGTTTGTATGGGATGGCCGAAGGTTCCTTTTCATGAAGCTTCGGTATTACAAACCGACTTAAAGATAGAATGACCTTTTAGTCCATAAGGGTCTGAGTCAATGTTGTAAACTTTTATGAGGGGCATAATTGTAATTCTTCACAGGCTGTGTCCTGTGTCTATAAATAGTGAACAGTATTCCTTTACTGTTCAGGGATTCTGGTAATTGCAATCGCATCTTTCGGGAACCAATCTTTGCCAAGGCAGAGGTATAACTGTATTCAATGATTCAATATATTAAGAAAATATAATATAATTCGTTTATGATTTATTTACCTTTTTTGTACCCTTTATTTTATGTTATCTTATACAATCTATTAAAATTTAATTACGAAGACCTAACCTTCGTAATTATATTCTCATCAACCTTCGTCCAAGGCTCATTATCCTCAAGGGAATGATGTTTCATGGGCGAAGGACGTTAACATTTAACATTTTTATGTTGCCTTGTTCTTAATTCATAGCATTTGAGAACAAGTCCCCAACATTAGTCTCCGTTGAGGAGGTCACAAAGACCGGGTCTATTTCAACTCTTTCCCTCTCTCAAACGGTCACTTAGACCGAGTGAGCCTTCTTCCTTAATCTCATGGGTCACTAAGACCCCGCAAGGACCACCACACACTTGGTGTCTCTTGCTTCGCTTACAAATCACTTGAGAATAAGAATGGGAAAAGAAAAAGGCCGGTGGCACACCGGACAGTCCGGTGCGCCAATTTTCAGCACACAAGGATTTGCTCCGGTTTTTTATTGAGTCCCTAACTTGATTTCTTTCTTGGTTTGTGTTGAACCTTGTGCACCTGTAATACATGAATTCTAGACAAACTAATTAGTCCACTTGTTTGCGTTGGTCATCAACCACCAAAATTAATTATGGGAAATGGTTAACCCTATTTCCCTTTCAGACCACGAGCTCCAACGTCGGAGATGGTCAGAGTAGAAGGCCGTTAGTCGAGGGATCCACGGAGGTAGCACAGGATCCGCTTGAGAGCGGTAAGGTGGGGCTCCCTTGGGGTGTGCATGTGCAGGCACACTTGCTGGACGACGTAGGCGATGTCGGGTCTAGAGAAGGTCACGTACTTGAGGGCGTCAGTCAGGCTCCGGTAGGATGTCGCGTCGATGACTGGGGGTCCATCGTCCTTAGAGGTTCGCCTGAGTGTCGACAGGCGTGGAGTAGGGCTTGAAGTTGGACATGCCAGCCCGCTTCAGGATGTTGATGGTGTACTATGGTTGGTGGTGGAAGAGACCCTAAGGCCGGCGCTCGGCGGTGATGCCGAGAAAGTGGTGAAGAGGCCCCTGATCCTTCATCACGAACTCCCGCTAAAGGGTGTCGATTGTGCGTTGTAGAAGGTCGACGGTGGATGTCGTGAGCACAATATCATCGACGTAGAGCAGGATGTAGACGGTGTCGTCGTCGTGCCTGTAGATGAACATGGATGTGTCTGACTTGGCCTCGACAAAACTAATGGAGGCCAAGTAGGAGACGAAGCGATTGTACCAGACCTGCGATGCTTTGCTTGAGGTCGTATAGGGAGCAGTTTAGCCAGTAGATCGGATCCAGACGAGCGGAGTCGACAAAATCGGTGGGCTGGCTGCAGTAGACATTCTTCGTCAGAGTGTCATGGAGGAAGGCATTCTTGATATCGAGCTGATGAATCACCTAGTCCCAGGAGAGGGCGAAGGGTGAGAACAGTCAGAATGGTGGTGAACTTGACGACGGGGCTGAAAGTCTCGCCATAGTCAACTCTAGGGCGTTGGATGAAGCACTGAAGGATCCAACGAGCCTTGTAGCGATCAAGGGAACCATCTGAGGTCGGTTTGTGGCAAAAAAACTATTTGACAGTGACCATGTTAGACTTGGAGGCTCGGTGCAGGCCGACGGGTCATCGGGAGCCAAGGGAGTGGCCCACTTGCGGCGATAGTAGACGAGGGCGGGATCGGCAAAGTGAGTCGTGCTCGTCGACGGGGCCAGTTTGGCTAGGGCCGAGGGAGTGGCTCGTCCGCAGCGGTGGTAGACGAGGGTAGGTGTAACGCCCTGAATTTGGGGGTAGAATTTTTTCTTCTTTTCTCTCACCAAATTCGGGCGTTACTCTCTTTTCTCTTTCCCCGTTTGCCCCTTCTTCCCAATTTCAAACCAGTATAGCGGCAGGTGTCCGTGTTATGTATAAACCAAAACCTAAGTGTCATGGGTGTTGCATCATGCCGAAGCACATTTCTTTGTCTGATGTTGAATGTTCGTCTCGTTCCGTTCCGGATTTCGGTTCGCGATTTAATTCCGTTTAGTGGTCGCGCTCGTCGTGGGTTTTCGATCCGCGAGGTGGCCCGGCCCAACCTAGCCCAGCCCAGCCGGCCCGGCCCGCCTCGGCCTGCGCGCCCCTGGCGCCCAACCCCCCCCTGCGCCCCCCATCCTCTCCCTCTCCCTCATTTGGATCTCCCGCGCAACAACTTCCCTCTCCCTCTCCCACCTCTCTCTCCCCGTGGTGCCCTAGGGTTTGGAGACGGCGATCACCGGATTTTGGACCCCGAGGTGAGCTCCCCTCCCCTTCTCTTCTCTCTCTCCCTCCCCCTCCTCTTCTTCCCCACGCGCGCCCTCCCTCTCCCCTGCTCGCGCGCGCCCCTGCCCGCCCCTGCTCGCCGGCGGCGCGGCGCCCCCCGCCCCTGCCCGGCCCCGCGCGGCGGCGCCCGCCCTCCCCCTCGCCCGCGGTGGCGGCGCCCGTCCCCGCCCCTGCTCGGCGCGGCGGCGCCCGTCCCCGTCCCCACCCCGGCCCGCGCGGCAGCGCCCGACCCCGTCCCCGCCCCTCGTCGGCGGCGCCTCCCGCCCGCCCTCGCCCGGCCCCGCGCGGCCCCCTGCCCGCCCCTCGGCGCGGTGGTGCCCCGGCCCCCCGCTCGGCCCCCGACCCTGCCCCTCCCCGGCGGCGCCCGCCCGCTCGGCCTCCCCGGCGGCGCTCGGCCGCTCGGCCCTCGGCCCTCGGCGCGGCTCCCCTCCCCCTCCCTCCCCGGCGGCGATCCCGCTCGCCCCCTGCCCGACCCCGGCCCTGGCGGCGCTCGGCCTCGCCCCCTGCCCCTCCCCGGCCCCGCCCCGGCTCGCCCTCGGCTCGCCCGCTCGGCCCCGGCCGGTTCAACCGCCCCCCTGGCCGGTTCAACCGCCCTGGCCCCAGCTCGCCCGCTCGTTTCCCCGTCCCGGTCTCGCCCGACCGTATTTTCGCTCGCCCGCGTTCGCGATGATTATTCGTTAATTAGCGTGTTGCGTCGCGCGCTTCGCCGCGCGACGGATTTGTCTAAATTCAGATTCTATCTTGTGCTGCGTCGTGCGCTTCGTCGCGCGACGATCCATTTTGTTTCAGGATGTTTAAGGTGTAGCGCCGCGTGTGTATTCACGCGACGTTCCACTTTGGACTCAGTTTAGTCGACGTATGCCGTCGTGCGCTTCGTCGCGCGACGCTTAACGTCTCCTCGTAACTAAGGCGAAGTGTTTTGTTGCGTGCTCGGTCGCGCGACGATTCGTTAACTCCTTAATTTGTTTTAGAGAGCTTTGTCGCGCGTCTCGCCGCGCGACCATCCTTTTATTTATCTCCACCTGCTTATAATAATTAGACATGAAACATGACTTTACTTTATGCTAAACATAGTGTCTACCTTAAATTCCTTCCATTAAGCGAGTGGCTAAATCTATAATCATGTAACGTTATCGTTTCTCGACTGTCTTTTCCTCTTTCTCTCTTAACCGTACTCGCGAGCCTGCGTAGAACGTCTGTTTACTTATTGCATTCTATTGTATGGTGTACTGTTCTTTTGTATTAAATATGTGGATGTATGTATGTTTGCGCTCGCATAGAGAACGATCCAGTTGAAGAGCCCGAGGAACCCGCAGGAGAAGCCCCTGAGCAGCAGTCGTTTGGTGGAGGCAAGTGTCCCTTGACCTATCTATGTCCTATTCATTCTTTAATTCACCTCCCGCTTACATATTAATGCCTAAGGATTGACTAGCTTTTGTTATCCCTGTCCTTGATTACCTATTTGGGTTGGATTATTACTGTTTAGCTTTATGCTATTGCTCAACTCTAATCAATGAACATGATGAGATTATCTATGATACGCTGTTTTCCCTTCTCTTATGATGATGTTGTACTTGTGACCTTCAAGGGGGCTCGAGCGGTTTCTCGAGTGCCTCTCCGTAAGGACCTGTTCTATGGATGACCGCCCGGGAAAACAGTGCAACCATGAGGGTGGAATGGGATGCCCTTAGCTGAATAATTAGAGGATCCGGGGTGTAGTTCACTTAGCCGTTGTGCCGTCAATGGGGCTCGGTGTATGCGGCTCGCTCTGCCAAGTTTGGGTTCGCCCCTTGGGGAGGAGTGCGGTGCATTTAGGAAACCTAACGGGTGGCTACAGCCCCGGGGAATCTTTGTAAAGGCTACGTAGTGATGCCCTGCTAGGCCACCTAGGTAGTGGTCAATGGGGAGTAGCTCTCTCCGGGCAGAATGGGAATCACGGCTTGTGGGTAAAGTGCACAACCTCTGCAGAGTGTTTGAAAACTGATATATCAGCCGTGCTCGCGGTTATGAGCGGCCAAGGGAGCTCCAGTGATTAGTGATACTTGATCAGAGATATTTTGGTACAGGTGGTTATGAGATTGATGGTTTTGGTTATGACTATGGTGCTGGTAAGTGGTATTCTTTCCGTTTGGAAAGGGTACATTGGGCTAATAACTTGGGTTAATGCTAAAACTTGGCTTTCTACTAGTAAATAATAATCTGACCAACTAAAAGCAACTGCTTGACTTATCCCCACATAAAGCTAGTCCACTACAGCCAAACAGGATACTTGCTGAGTATGTTGATGTGTACTCACCCTTGCTCTACACACCAAACCCCCCCCCCCCCAGGTTGTCAGCATTGCAACCACTGCTCAGGCGAAGATGAAGCTGTGGAAGGAGACTTCCAGGAGTTCCAAGATTACGACGAGTTCTAGGTGTGGGTTAGCGGCAACCCCCAGTCGGCTGCCTGTGAAGGCCGCGTTATCTACGTTTCTTTTCCGCACTTTGATTTATTGTAAGACCTATATGGACGTCTCAGACGTATGATGTAATTGACTATTTCCCTTATTAATACTATTTTGAGCATTGTGTGATGATGTCCATATTATGTAACTGCTGTGTACGTGAATAACTGATCCTGGCACGTACATGGTTCGCATTCGGTTTGCCTTCTAAAACCGGGTGTGACATAAGTGGTATCAAAGCCGTGCTGACTGTAGGACCGCTAACCTAGAGTAGAATGGTCGTTCTAAGGACTATAGACCTCTGTCTCTTCTTTGACTTTGATATCCCTTCAAAAGTTGGTCATACCGACCAAACCTATGTTCTACTATATATTATACCTTGCAAAAATTGTGTTTCATTCTGATCCTTCATTTACTTATTACTTGCTGGTCATATTAATTCTGTTCTCACCCTTTTGCTTGCGATGTCTTTTGTAGATGGCTCGACTTAGACACACTGCACGAAAGTCAGTCATCCCCTTCTTACCCTCCCGCCTTGCTGAGCGTCCGCTTCGCCGTCCCGTGGCCGGACAGTCCAGCCACTTGGAGAGACTACACCACCGCCTGCGTGAGGAGCAAGAACGTCGACGACAGGAGCAGGAGCAGCAGAGCTCTTCTTTCTCGCTCCACCAGGAGATAGAGTCTGTGAGGAGCTGCTCCCCTGTGCTTCCTCTGGAGCCGCCCCCTGCACCACCACTGGGCGCCCCAGCTTCTGGAGTAGCTGCTGGAGGAGACCCAGACGACGGAGATGGCGATGACAGCTCGAGCCACGACACCGACTTCTCTGCTAACCCTGAGCCGGAAGGATGGGTTGCTCGACCCATCACTCGCGACGCTGCTCGCGGGTGTCACTTCCACGATGCGCTCGACACCCTGCTACGTCGGGCATTTGACCGGCATACTTGGTCCGTCGAGTATCGCTGTGTGGTCTACCAGCATAGTCGCGGGGTCTACCCGGACCGCTGGGAGGCAACTTGCTTGGTGCGCTGCCCGGAGGACAGTCTCCAGGGTGCTGAGGTCTGCTCAGAGCACTATTCTATCTCTGAACGGGACTCAGCTGAGGCAACCATGCAAGATGCTGCACGGCGTGCGCTTTCGCACTACTGCTCGGTTTTCGGTGGGGCAGCTGATGGTCTTAACCTGAAGTATTACCCCCGCCGTCCATCTGGCAGCACAGGAGGCGTGATTGTCTCACCTGTCGGTGAGGGCAATCCTAGGTTGAGCAGCACAGTCAACCTAGCCGCCGTGCTAAACACGGAGCTGGACCATGCATTAGACGAGCTGAGTAGGGCTCGTGCTGAGATCGCCCTGTTGCGGGCTGAGCGCGCGGAACGTCGTTTTTTGGATGGTGGTTCCCCCGCTCCCGTTGGGACTCAGCACCCGTACCGCTCACCTCAGCGTGGACACCAGTCTTATGGCAATCCCGACTGCAAGACCAAGATAAATCTAGAACCATAGATCGTTAGAGTTGGATCTTGTAATTAATACGAAATATATATGCATAGAAGCTTCAGTCTTAGCGTTAGTCTCGGTCTTAGTTAGTCTTAGTTAGACAGGGTAGTTTGCTATATCCTGTGCATTTATGTTTGTCATGATGAGATGATTGGTTTGGATCTTTGTAATGATTGTCACCAGAGTGTGGGTATCCCCTACATTTTGGTTCACCTACTATGTTAATAAAGTTAGTTATATAGTTGGGAAACCCATTATTCTCCTTTCCTCTTTATCTGAGAAGCTGTGTGGTCTGTGTTGGAGATCAGTGAAGATGCTCATCTATTCAGTGCTGTTGAAGAATTCTATTCTCTTTCCTTATGCTGCAAGATTTGCCAGATCAGTTCTGATGTGTGGTTGCATTCTGCAGATGTCAGAGAACAGGCGCAGAGGAGGAAGGCGTGCTCAACAGGAGCGAGCCGCTCCGCAGGAAGAGGTGCCCCAGCAGCAGCACCTGCCGCCCCCGCCCCCGATGTCGATCGAGCAGATGTTTCTGATGCAGACTCAAGCAGTTCAAGCTATCGGTCAGACCTTGGCCGCCATTCAGTAGCAGCAGCAGCAGCAACAGCAGCAGGCACCACCTCAGCCTCAGATGCCTCAGATGCCCAGAGACAAGCGTGCTGAATTCATGAGAGGTCATCCACCAACGTTCGCTCATTCTTCTGACCCCATGGATGCTGAAGATTGGCTGCGCACTGTGGAGCGGGAGTTGCATACCGCTCAGTGCGATGACAGGGAGAAAGTTCTGTATGGTCCCCGTCTGTTAAGAGGAACAGCCCAGTCATGGTGGGAGTCTTACCTCGCCACCCATGCCCACCCTGACGCCATCACTTGGAAAGAATTCAGGAGTAGCTTTCGTCAGTACCATGTTCCTGCAGGTCTGATGACAGTGAAGAAGGAGGAGTTCCTGGCCCTCAAGCAAGGGCCATTGTCTGTCAGTGAGTACCGAGACAGGTTTCTGCAATTGTCTCGCTATGCTCCTGAAGATGTCAACACTGACGCCAAGCGACAATACCGTTTCCTGAGAGGCTTGGTTGACCCCCTGCAGTACCAACTGATGAATCACACCTTTCCGACATTCCAGCACCTGATTGATAGAGCGATCATGACAGAGAGAAAGCGCAAGGAGATGGAAGATCGTAAGCGCAAGATCAGTGGACCCCAGCCTGGAAGCAGCAGCCGTCCTCGTTTCTCAGGCAATCAACCTCAGCAGTTCAGGCAGAATCAGCGTCCGCCTCAACAGCATCAGCAGTTTCAAAGGCAGTACCCTCAAAACCAGTACCAGAACCGTCAGAGCAATCAGTCAGGAGGTCAGTTTCAGAAGCAGAATCAGCAAGCACCTCGTCTTCCTGCCCCAGCAAATCAGCAGAACAGTCAGGCAGCACCAGCTCAGGTTGGAAACAGGGCGTGTTTCCACTGTGGAGAGCAAGGCCACTGGGTGATGCAATGTCCAAAGAAGGCAGCCCAGCAGCAGTCAGGCCCCAATGCCCCAGCGAAGCAGAATGTGCCTCAGTCTGGAGCAGGCAATCGCTCTCAGCCGCGCTATAATCATGGAAGATTGAATCACTTGGAAGCTGAAGCAGTTCAGGAGACCCCCGGCATGATAGTAGGTATGTTCCCAGTCGACTCCCATATTGCAGAAGTGTTATTTGATACTGGAGCAACGCATTCTTTCATTACTGCATCATGGGTAGAAGCACATAATCTTCCAATTACTACCATGTCAACCCCCATTCAAATTGACTCAGCCGGTGGTAGAATTCGAGCCGATAGCATTTGTTTGAATATAAGTGTGGAAATAAGGGGGATAGCGTTTCCCGCCAACCTTATAGTAATGGGTACTCAGGGAATAGATGTCATCCTAGGGATGAATTGGCTAGATAAGTATCAGGCAGTTATCAGTTGTGATAAAAGGACAATCAAGTTGGTGTCTCCACTAGGAGAGGAAGTGGTGACCGAGTTAGTCCCGCCTGAGCCAAAGAAAGGAAGTTGTTATCAGATAGCTGTTGATAGCAGTAAAGCAGACCCAATTGAGAGTATCAAGGTTGTGTCCGAGTTCCCGGATGTGTTTCCAAAGGACTTACCGGGTATGCCACCAGAGCGGAAAGTTGAGTTTGCTATAGAGCTTCTTCCTGGAACCGCCCCTATCTTCAAGAGAGCTTACAGAATATCTGGACCAGAGTTGGTTGAACTTAAGAAGCAAATTGATGAGCTGTCAGAGAAAGGTTACATTCGGCCAAGCACCTCGCCTTGGGCCGCCCCTGTCTTATTTGTGGAGAAGAAAGATGGCACCAAGAGGATGTGTATCGATTATCGAGCTTTGAATGAAGTCACGATCAAGAACAAGTATCCCTTGCCCAGAATAGAAGATTTGTTCGACCAGTTGAGAGGAGCCAGTGTGTTCTCCAAGATTGATCTGAGGTCAGGTTATCATCAGCTCAGGATCCGCCCTTCGGACATTCCAAAGACGGCATTCATTTCCAAGTATGGGTTGTATGAGTTCACAGTGATGTCTTTTGGTTTGACCAATGCGCCAGCGTTCTTCATGAATCTGATGAACAGTGTATTCATGGATTACCTTGATAAGTTTGTGGTGGTATTCATTGATGACATTCTGGTTTATTCTCATAGCGAAGAAGAGCATGCAGATCATTTGAGGATGGTATTGCAGAGATTGCGAGAGCACCAGTTGTATGCAAAGTTGAGCAAGTGTGAGTTCTGGATCAGCGAAGTCCTGTTCTTGGGTCACATAATCAACAAAGAAGGATTGGCTGTGGATCCGAAGAAAGTGGCAGACATTTTGAACTGGAAAGCGCCAACAGATGCTAGAGGAATCAAGAGCTTCATTGGAATGGCTGGATATTATCGGCGATTCATTGAAGGGTTTTCGAAGATTGCGAAACCTATGACAGCGTTGCTAGGCAACAAGGTTGAGTTCAAGTGGACCCAGAAATGCCAAGAGGCCTTTGAAGCGCTGAAAGAGAAGTTGACTACAGCGCCTGTCCTAGTCTTGCCTGATGTGCACAAGCCCTTCTCGGTGTATTGCGATGCTTGCTACACAGGTTTGGGATGTGTGTTGATGCAAGAGGGAAGAGTTGTGGCTTACTCGTCCCGACAGCTGAAGGTTCATGAGAAGAATTACCCAATCCATGATCTAGAGTTGGCAGCAGTGGTTCACGCACTGAAGACATGGAGGCACTATTTGTATGGACAGAAATGCGATGTTTACACAGATCACAAGAGTCTGAAGTACATATTCACTCAGTCAGAGTTGAACATGAGGCAGCGAAGATGGTTAGAGTTGATCAAAGACTATGAGTTGGAGATTCATTACCATCCAGGCAAAGCAAACGTAGTGGCAGATGCTTTGAGCAGAAAGAGTCAAGTCAATCTGATGGTCGCTCGTCCGATGCCTTATGAGTTGGCCAAGGAGTTTGACAGGTTGAGTCTCGGATTTCTGAACAATTCGCGAGGAGTCACAGTTGAGTTGGAACCTACCTTGGAGCGCGAAATCAAAGAAGCGCAGAAGAATGATGAAAAGATCAGTGAGATTCGGCGACTGATTCTAGATGGCAAAGGCAAAGATTTTCGAGAAGATGCAGAAAGCGTGATATGGTTCAAAGACCGCTTGTGTGTTCCCAATGTCCAGTCTATTCGGGAGTTGATTCTTAAGGAAGCTCATGAGACAGCTTATTCGATTCACCCTGGCAGTGAGAAGATGTATCAGGATCTGAAGAAGAAATTCTGGTGGTACGGAATGAAGAGGGAAATCGCAGAGCATGTGGCTATGTGCGATAGTTGTCGAAGAATTAAGGCAGAGCACCAGAGACCTGCTGGATTGTTGCAACCGTTGCAGATCCCTCAGTGGAAATGGGATGAAATCGGTATGGATTTCATAGTCGGATTGCCTCGCACTCGAGCCGGCTACGATTCCATTTGGGTAGTAGTGGACCGCTTGACCAAGTCAGCTCACTTCATACCTGTCAAGACCAACTATAGCAGTGCCGTATTGGCAGAATTGTACATGTCTCGGATCGTTCGTCTTCATGGTGTGCCAAAGAAGATAGTGTCAGACAGAGGAACGCAGTTCACCTCTCATTTCTGGCAGCAGTTGCATGAAGCCTTGGGCACGCATCTGAATTTCAGTTCAGCTTATCACCCGCAGACAGATGGCCAGACCGAAAGGACCAACCAAGTTCTTGAAGACATGTTGAGAGCCTGTGCGTTGCAAGATCAGTCCGGATGGGATAAGCGATTGCCTTATGCAGAGTTTTCCTATAACAACAGTTACCAGGCCAGTTTGAAGATGTCACCATTTCAGGCGCTCTATGGAAGGAGTTGTAGAACTCCGTTGCAATGGGATCAGCCTGGAGAAAAGCAAGTGTTTGGGCCAGACATTTTGCTTGAAGCCGAAGAGAACATCAAGATGGTTCGAGAGAATCTGAAGATAGCACAATCGAGGCAGCGAAGCTATGCAGACACAAGAAGAAGAGAGCTGAGTTTCGAAGTCGGAGACTTTGTCTATCTGAAAGTGTCACCGATCAGAGGAGTCAGAAGATTCGGAGTGAAAGGCAAGCTAGCACCCCGCTACATTGGTCCGTATCGGATTCTTGCAAGACGAGGAGAAGTGGCCTATCAGCTCAGTTTGCCCGAGAATTTGTCTGCTGTGCATGATGTCTTTCATGTGTCTCAGTTGAAGAAGTGCTTGCGTGTGCCAGAAGAGCAGTTGCCAGTGGAAGGTCTTGAGGTCCAGGAGGATTTGACCTATGTTGAGAAGCCAGCTCAAATCCTTAAGATTGCAGACAGAGTCACCCGAAGGAAGACCATCAGAATGTGCAAAGTCAGATGGGATCATCACTCTGAGGAAGAAGCAACCTGGGAGCGTGAAGATGATCTGATGGCTAAATACCCTGAGCTCTTTGCTAGCCAACCCTGAATCTCGAGGGCGAGATTCTTTTAAGGGGGATAGGTTTGTAACGCCCTGAATTTGGGGGTAGAATTTTTTCTTCTTTTCTCTCACCAAATTCGGGCGTTACTCTCTTTTCTCTTTCCCCGTTTGCCCCTTCTTCCCAATTTCAAACCAGTATAGCGGCAGGTGTCCGTGTTATGTATAAACCAAAACCTAAGTGTCATGGGTGTTGCATCATGCCGAAGCACATTTCTTTGTCTGATGTTGAATGTTCGTCTCGTTCCGTTCCGGATTTCGGTTCACGATTTAATTCCGTTTAGTGGTCGCGCTCGTCGTGGGTTTTCGATCCGCGAGGTGGCCCGGCCCAACCTAGCCCAGCCCAGCCGGCCCGGCCCGCCTCGGCCTGCGCGCCCCTGGCGCCCAACCCCCCCCCCCCTGCGCCCCCCATCCTCTCCCTCTCCCTCATTTGGATCTCCCGCGCAACAACTTCCCTCTCCCACCTCTCTCTCCCCGTGGTGCCCTAGGGTTTGGAGACGGCGATCACCGGATTTTGGACCCCGAGGTGAGCTCCCCTCCCCTTCTCTTCTCTCTCTCCCTCCCCCTCCTCTTCTTCCCCACGCGCGCCCTCCCTCTCCCCTGCTCGCGCGCGCCCCTGCCCGCCCCTGCTCGCCGGCGGCGCGGCGCCCCCCGCCCCTGCCCGGCCCCGCGCGGCGGCGCCCGCCCTCCCCCTCGCCCGCGGTGGCGGCGCCCGTCCCCGCCCCTGCTCGGCGCGGCGGCGCCCGTCCCCGTCCCCACCCCGGCCCGCGCGGCGGCGCCCGACCCCGTCCCCGCCCCTCGTCGGCGGCGCCTCCCGCCCGCCCTCGCCCGGCCCCGCGCGGCCCCCTGCCCGCCCCTCGGCGCGGTGGTGCCCCGGCCCCCCGCTCGGCCCCCGACCCTGCCCCTCCCCGGCGGCGCCCGCCCGCTCGGCCTCCCCGGCGGCGCTCGGCCGCTCGGCCCTCGGCCCTCGGCGTGGCTCCCCTCCCCCTCCCTCCCCGGCGGCGATCCCGCTCGCCCCCTGCCCGACCCCGGCCCCGGCGGCGCTCGGCCTCGCCCCCTGCCCCTCCCCGGCCCCGCCCCGGCTCGCCCTCGGCTCGCCCGCTCGGCCCCGGCCGGTTCAACCGCCCCCCTGGCCGGTTCAACCGCCCTGGCCCCAGCTCGCCCGCTCGTTTCCCCGTCCCGGTCTCGCCCGACCGTATTTTCGCTCGCCCGCGTTCGCGATGATTATTCGTTAATTAGCGTGTTGCGTCGCGCGCTTCGCCACGCGACGGATTTGTCTAAATTCAGATTCTATCTTGTGCTGCGTCGTGCGCTTCGTCGCGCGACGATCCATTTTGTTTCAGGATGTTTAAGGTGTAGCGCCGCGTGTGTATTCACGCGACGTTCCACTTTGGACTCAGTTTAGTCGACGTATGCCGTCGTGCGCTTCGTCGCGCGACGCTTAACGTCTCCTCGTAACTAAGGCGAAGTGTTTTGTTGCGTGCTCGGTCGCGCGACGATTCGTTAACTCCTTAATTTGTTTTAGAGAGCTTTGTCGCGCGTCTCGCCGCGCGACCATCCTTTTATTTATCTCCACCTGCTTATAATAATTAGACATGAAACATGACTTTACTTTATGCTAAACATAGTGTCTACCTTAAATTCCTTCCATTAAGCGAGTGGCTAAATCTATAATCATGTAACGTTATCGTTTCTCGACTGTCTTTTCCTCTTTCTCTCTTAACCGTACTCGCGAGCCTGCGTAGAACGTCTGTTTACTTATTGCATTCTATTGTATGGTGTACTGTTCTTTTGTATTAAATATGTGGATGTATGTATGTTTGCGCTCGCATAGAGAACGATCCAGTTGAAGAGCCCGAGGAACCCGCAGGAGAAGCCCCTGAGCAGCAGTCGTTTGGTGGAGGCAAGTGTCCCTTGACCTATCTATGTCCTATTCATTCTTTAATTCACCTCCCGCTTACATATTAATGCCTAAGGATTGACTAGCTTTTGTTATCTCTGTCCTTGATTACCTATTTGGGTTGGATTATTACTGTTTAGCTTTATGCTATTGCTCAACTCTAATCAATGAACATGATGAGATTATCTATGATACGCTGTTTTCCCTTCTCTTATGATGATGTTGTACTTGTGACCTTCAAGGGGGCTCGAGCGGTTTCTCGAGTGCCTCTCCGTAAGGACCTGTTCTATGGATGACCGCCCGGGAAAACAGTGCAACCATGAGGGTGGAATGGGATGCCCTTAGCTGAATAATTAGAGGATCCGGGGTGTAGTTCACTTAGCCGTCGTGCCGTCAATGGGGCTCGGTGTATGCGGCTCGCTCTGCCAAGTTTGGGTTCGCCCCTTGGGGAGGAGTGCGGTGCATTTAGGAAACCTAACGGGTGGCTACAGCCCCGGGGAATCTTTGTAAAGGCTACGTAGTGATGCCCTGCTAGGCCACCTAGGTAGTGGTCAATGGGGAGTAGCTCTCTCCGGGCAGAATGGGAATCACGGCTTGTGGGTAAAGTGCACAACCTCTGCAGAGTGTTTGAAAACTGATATATCAGCCGTGCTCGCGGTTATGAGCGGCCAAGGGAGCTCCAGTGATTAGTGATACTTGATCAGAGATATTTTGGTACAGGTGGTTATGAGATTGATGGTTTTGGTTATGACTATGGTGCTGGTAAGTGGTATTCTTTCCGTTTGGAAAGGGTACATTGGGCTAATAACTTGGGTTAATGCTAAAACTTGGCTTTCTACTAGTAAATAATAATCTGACCAACTAAAAGCAACTGCTTGACTTATCCCCACATAAAGCTAGTCCACTACAGCCAAACAGGATACTTGCTGAGTATGTTGATGTGTACTCACCCTTGCTCTACACACCAAACCCCCCCCAGGTTGTCAGCATTGCAACCACTGCTCAGGCGAAGATGAAGCTGTGGAAGGAGACTTCCAGGAGTTCCAAGATTACGACGAGTTCTAGGTGTGGGTTAGCGGCAACCCCCAGTCGGCTGCCTGTGAAGGCCGCGTTATCTACGTTTCTTTTCCGCACTTTGATTTATTGTAAGACCTATATGGACGTCTCAGACGTATGATGTAATCGACTATTTCCCTTATTAATACTATTTTGAGCATTGTGTGATGATGTCCATATTATGTAACTGCTGTGTACGTGAATAACTGATCCTGGCACGTACATGGTTCGCATTCGGTTTGCCTTCTAAAACCGGGTGTGACAGTAGGGTTGGTGAAGCGGGCCACGCTCACCAACGGGGCCTCGCGTGGTGCGGGAAGAGACGCGAGCGAAGGTGTCGAGGCCACGCGTGGCGCGGGTAGAGGCATGAGCGGAGGCATCAGAGCCGCGCGAGGCGCGAGTAACGACGCAAAGCGGGGCGTCTGGGGCGCATGTGGTGTGAGTAGAGGCGCGAGCGGTTGCGTCTGAGCCTGTGGAAAAGCAAGCGGGAGTGACCAGGGTGGAGGGGAACCAGATCGGACTCAAGGAGAGAGTCGAGATCGGTGGGTGGGGAGGAGCCAACAAGGGGAAACACATCTTTGTTGAAAACAACGTGATGAGAGATGAGTATGCGGTGGGTGACGAGGTCAAGACAGTGATACCCCTTGTAGTCAGGGGAGTAACCGAGCAAGAGACAACGAGTAGAGCGAGGATATAGTTTATGGGGAGACGTGGCAGAAGTGTTGGGATAGCAGGCACAACCGAACACACGAAGGGTGTCGTAGGAGGGGGTTGTGCCATACAGGGCGAAGTGGGGAGTGGGGTGGCTCACCGCCTTCGATGGGATGCAGTTGAGGAGATGACTGCCCATGTGCAAGGCCTCTGTCGAGTAGATGGCAAGGAGAGACACCTGGAAGAGAAGGCAACAGATCATATTGGTGGTCGTGTGAAAGATGTGTTCGGCCCGACCGTTCTTGGGAGAGGTGTAGGGGCACAAGTGTAACACTGAAAATCACATTCTTGTGATATAGAGAAAACTCTCCAAAAGATTTGACATAAAATGACTTCTAATAATGATTTCCCTCATTTATATAGTATATATCTCTAAATTAAATAAATAATAATAAACAAGAATTTGGTATTCAAAACTTAGATCCAAAAGTTAAAACTAAAAGTTGGAGCCACAAATAAATGAGAGACTTTCAATCTATTTATTAGTCCCTTTATGAAATTAAAGCGCTCTTCAAAAAAAGTATATTAATTCATGGTTAATATATTGACTTGTCCTAAATTAATAAGAAATGAAATTTAGATTATACATTCAGAGGAGTGTCTATGGAAAATACGTGTGGGTTATGTTTTGAAGCATTTTTACATAGAGAACTAAGAAAAAATATGTGTGGTTTATGCTTTGCATACATGTTGGATCTTTGGGTTATGCATTTAATTATAGTGTGAAACCCCAACCTCAGAGTTGAAATTGAATTTGAAGATTGAAACTTGAAATAGAAATTAGAAAAAGATAATAGGAAAAGAATAAAAAGAAAAGAACCCTATGTGCGTCATGGGCCCAATTTACCTCAGTCGGCCCAACCCCTCGCTTCATGCCGCACGACCTAGTCTCTCGCTCAGCGTGCCCGCGCCTTGGCGCCAACAGGTGGGTCTAACCGGACAGTCTCTACACGTTCGCCTAGGTCTTCGTTGCAACCGACGTATGGACCCTAGTGTCTGTGCTGCTGCCATGTGGGGTCTCCTCCTCAGGGCTCTTCCCTATTCGTAGCGAACTCGACGCCGAGCCACAATTTGATGCCAAATAGGGAGAGAGATGAAGATGGGGATTTTACAATCACGGGAAGCTCGCGCATGTGGGCATTTAGATATTTGCATATGCATGTTTATTATGCCTATGTTTTATGCATTTGCTGTATTAATGATGAATAAATGTTATTTGTTTGCATTCGAACTATGTACTATGTTGTTAACTTCTTATGGTTCTACTAGTCATCTCAAGTAGCACACACTTGTAACTTCACAGAGCACTTGACTCTCTATACTAGAGGCTTGAGCATCGAGCTATCACTCAACCAAGTTTTGTATTCCCCCATACATACATTAGTGTAGGGTACGCAGAGTAATGATTGAATGTAAAGACAACTATCGCTCGAACCGATAAAAAATCTTTGTGTATTTCTTACACATCATCCGCGCTGGACGCGTAAAGCACGCATATTACTAGGTGGTGTTTCCAAAATCGACAATTAGCACAACAAGTACGGGGTTTTGCGTCATGACAAGTATAGAAATTACATGGCAACACTTCTTTTAAAAAAAATCATATTTATTTATACGATGTTGAATGAAGATGAGTTTTATATAGGAATTGTGGAACTCAATGAAATCTACGATCTTCTAGTTTTATTTTCATAGTTAAAATGTTCAAAAAAATAATATAATTTTTTAGAAGCATAATAATTGTGTACCGGCGTTTATTGCCTAGAAAAAATATTTTTCATATGATGTTAAGATATTTCCTATATTAAAGTTGTAGCTCTCAATACAGAGAGCGGGGAACTAAAAAAGGTACTTTTTGTGTTTTTACCCCATGTATTAAATTACTATATACTTAAAGTTTATTCTAGAATATATAAAAATATGTTTAGTTATTCCTTAAATAATAAATTTAGAAAGTAAAGAAGCTCTATCTAAGTATTTAACAGGGCAGCCCGATAAACGTAATAAGCCCACCCCCAGACCTGCCCGAGCTTTTTGGAACCGTGATATCACCAACAGTCCAACACTGGGCTTCTGAAAATCGGTATCCCGAACAGAGCAATTGTAATTTTAGTATTATAATCCGTTGAACTTCAGATTTCTGGTATTTGAGTCCGATTTAGCCGGAGGTCAACTCGCTGTTACGCCATTCCGTTTCTTAGAACGGATCGCGAGCTCCTTTCTGCGTCGCGCCTGTCTGCTCGCGTCGTCTTCCCCGGCGCTCGTCTGATCTCTCTGCCCGGCGCTCCTGGTGCTCTCCTCGACTCCTCCCCGATGGTCTTGGTCTCTCTGCCCGGCGCTCTCCCTCCAGGCGCTCCAGGTGAGATCACGGCGCTACTGAGTAGCAGCTCTCTCTTTCCCTGGCGCCCCTTTCTCAAGTTTTACTGCTAACAAACGGTGTAGTCAGTTTCGTAGTCGTAATTCTTGGTTTCAGACAGAGGGAATTATCAGGTGTTCAGTTCAGACCTGGGGAATTATCAGGTGCTCACTTTTCTCCTGGCGCCCCTTGAGCAGCTCGTCGTAGGTTCCTTCGCCGCGGCCATGGATAAATCTCCAAGATCAATTCCTATCGGATCTGGACCTGCTAGGGCCGACACACGCAAAGATGTCGTAGAAGCTGTAGATGGGATTAGGCGCACAGGCATCGTCGACACGAGCAACATTGATTATGGCACTAGTAGATTACGTCCGCGCCATCGATTATGTAGGACACATGATTCGGTATGTTTTTACTGTAAATAACATAATGTGTTATTATAGTAACAGTCAATACTATAATGTGATATTGAATGTCATTATTCATTTGGTTGTAGGCGCAGAGATATAATCGAGTTTGGGATGGTCTTTTAGACGCCATTAGACAGATGCAATTATCTGCCGATGAGTTGAGGAAGTTGAGCCGCCGCAATCATGTGCCTGAGTATTTGGATATGTTGCACAAGAATTGCTTGGTTAATGCCATGAGTGATGTTACTGAAATTGCAAAAGGTCTAGACACTATGAGCAGGGATTTGGAGGAAGTTCTTATTGGTCCGCAACCTCTACTTGAGGATTACGAAGCCCTTGGAATGTACGATGATTTCAAATCTGATGTTCATTGTGATTGTACTGAGCAGTGTGGTTCGGAGGAAGACAACTCTTCTTTTGACTCGAATGAGATCCCTGATCGCCGTATGAAGTGAGCCTATCTGAGCTATTACTATGTGTGCCCAGTTTGTAATATGTGTGCCCATGATTGTTTTGGCCATGATTCCAGCTTGTACTATGTGTGCCCAGTTTGTAATATGTGTGCCCAGCTTGTACTACGACTTAGGTGTAATGTGTTGCTGTGTAATGTGTAATTCGAACTATTGTAATTGGAACTAATGTGAACCAGTTCAGTGAAAACCAGTTTCAGTCTGTGATCATTTTTCAGGTTCATTTCAGTTCTGTTTTCAGTCTGTGTTCATTTCAGTTCAGTTTAGTCTGTGTTCACCAGTTCAGTTCAGTTTTCAGTTTCAGTTCAGTTTAGTCTGTGTTCACCAGTTCAGTTCAGTTTTCAGTTTCAGTTCAGTTTATTGGTGTTCAGTTCATCTGAAAATTACATTCTGAAAAGTTTCAGTTCAGTTCAGTTTTCAGTCTCTGTTTTCAGGTTTTAAGTTCAGTTTCAGTCTCAGTTCAGTTTTCAGTCTCTGTTTTCAGTTCAGTTTTCAGTCTCTGTTTTCAGGTGTTTTCAGTTGAGTATCAGATTCAGTTAAGTTTTCAGTTCAGTAGTAACTATATTGAGCGAGATGTTCAGACCAAGCCTTTTGGATTATTGTCTCCCTGGCTCGGCCATCCTATCCATCTGAACAGAGCTGCTGTCAGACTCATGTTGGTGTTCAGTTCATCTGAAAATCTGCTAAAATCTGCACATCACAAAAAAATCTGCTAAAATCTGTACACAAGTCGTCGTGGAAGGCTCCTCCATCTTATTCGAACATATTGGGCAGGTAAAAGATGGTTCCTCGGGGACCTCCTTGGCAGGCTCTTTGCTGGTTTGTACGGCATTTGACTATCAAATAGAAACTCGTATTAGAGTTAAATGCTGGCAGCTAGCAAGAATGTGATCAGGTGTTCAGTTCAGACCTGGAGAAAAGTGTAAGGATGCCTCCTGTCCATCTGAACAGATCTGCTAAAATCTGTACATCACAAAAAAAAAATCTGCTAAAATCTGTACACTAGCAGTACACTGAAGAATGCTAAAATCTGCTGAAATCTGTACACTGAAGAATGCTAAAATCTGTCACAGGAGACCATAGGCCAAACAGAGCTGGAGAATGCTAAAATCTGTACACTGAAAAATGCTAAAATATGTACACTAGCCTGTCGAATTTGGCATGGTCACAGGACCATAGGCCAAACAGAGCTGCAAATCTGCTAAAATCTGTACACTGAAGAATGCTAAAGAAGAAAGTTTCAGTACTTAACAGAGCTGGAAATTTGACCACTGGAAATGGCAGTTAAAAAGATACTAGAGGTACAAACAGAAATTGTTCACTGCCACAAACAGAGATTGTTCACACAACATAAGCTTTGTTCACAGAATACATACTTAAGGTACTGCCACAAACAGAAATTGTTCACACAACTTAAGCTTTGTTCACACAATTCAAACTTAAGCTACTGCCAGAAACAGAAATTAAGCTGCTACTCAGAAGCCGATCTTCTTCTTCGGAGTAAGCTTCTTTTTGACAGCTGTCCGAAGTCTCCTTGGTGGTGACAGCTGAACAGTAGAGGCCTCTTCTATTATTGGCTGCGAGGAAGTAGGGATGTTGTTTACAGGTTGCTGAACAGTACAAGCCTCTTCTATTGTTGGCAGCTGAACAGTAGAAGCCTCCGTGCCAACAAGCTGCTGATTACTATCAGCTTCTGGCTGTGTTGGAAACCATTTCTTTGTTGTGTTTTTCCTCGGCCTCCGTTTCCTGTGATGATATAAGTTAGATAAACAATAATAATGTTACGAACAAAGTTGATGTTTACGTATTACCTTTTCTTTGTACCGTTAAGGGGACACTTGTAGCTGCTCTTCCTATGGTCTAACTCCCCACAATTTGGACACTTAAATTTTCCTCTAATTACTTTCTTTGTTTTCTCGGTGTCATTTGAAGGCTTCTTATTGCTGCTACCACCCTCGAGACAAGACTTGATCCTATTTTTCTTTTGACGTCCGACACCTCTTTTACCAAGGGGTGCACCAACCTCTTTTGCAAAGTCCACCTTAGGCCAAAACAACTTGTTCTCAATTGGCTCCACCAATCTTGAGTATGCTTTTCTATACGGCTCTACAGAGTAGTAATCATCAACAAACTCCTCCATCATCACATCTCTGAATTGTTGTGCAGTTAGTAGACATAATGCATGTTGGCAAGGTTTCCCGGTATGTTGCCATTCTAGGCATGAACATTCTCTTAGGTATGCCTTCACCACATATCTAGAAACACAGTCACTGTTGTCTCTCACCTCGGCAACATAGTCATCACCTTTTATGACTTCCAGGTGTCCGAGCCCTCGAGTACGTGCATTGAGTTGGGCTATGATGGAGGGTAGTATCTTTCCTTCTAACATCCGTCCAATTCGCCTTCTCTTATGAAAAAGTTGCATGATCATCACCCTTATTTTGTCAGCAAGGTCGCATACTGGAAGGTCCTTGTAGTCCTTAATCCAGTTGTTGAAGACCTCCACAATGTTATTCGTCACATAGTCACATTTGATGCTAGGGTTAAAAGCACTGTGGTACCAAAATAAACTATGAAACTTTTCCAACCAATCAGCGATGGCAGGGTTCTGTTTCACATTTGCAATGTACATATCATAAACTTCTTTCCTGTACGCCCTAGCAGCAGGGTACATATATTTAGAACCAGGAAATTGTTTGACAAAGTTGTTCATTAGATGCCTGAAACACTCTCTTTTCTCTACATTGGGAAAAACATCCCTCATTGCGTTGGTCAAACCTTTGCAAGCATCAGAACAAACTGCTAGTATAGGAAGATCTCCAATGGCCTTCCGTAACTGCTGCATGAACCATTTCCAATTGTCTTCCGTTTCAGACTCGAAGAATCCAAAAGCAATAGGGAACATCCAATTGTGCCCATCAACTGCTGTAGCAGATGGTAGGTGACCATTCCATCGACCATTCAAAGCAGTAGAATCCACACTCAAGTAAGGTCTGCAACCCTGTAAGAAGCCTGTGATACATGGTCCAAGAGCACAAAAGAAGCGCGTGAAGTAGAATCGACCATCTTCTACTCGAACATCAATTTCAATGACACTATCAGATGACTTCTGCAATACTGCCTCCTTCCAACTGTACAAAAGTTGAAAGCTCTCTTCCCAGGTCCCATACAAGACTTTCAAGGTTTTTTCTTTTCCATACCAAACTGTGTCATAAGCAATTGTGCATTTGTAGGTATCTTGAAGTGTAGTTTGTAATTCCTTAGCACCAATATGTGATTTCTTAACAATAATAGGAAGAGCTTTTGAAGCAACCCAAGCACTTGTTGGTGTGCTAGTCCTCCTCCGTCCACTAGAAGTACAAGTGTGATGATCATTCAACACTGTCACCTACAAAAATAGCAACAACAATAACACTCTCATTGTAATACTTCGAAGGACACAACAATATAAATAAGATAAGTTCTTGACATAAACAAAAAACATACAATTATGGTCGGCGAACCATCCCTCTCAATTCTTGCATTTATGCTCCAAGGACAGCCGCCTCCACGACAATAGCCTCTATATTTCTTCATTGTACTTGCCTCAATACCTAACTCGAACTCTTTGTCTATGGCATATTGTCTCATTGCCAGCCTAAATTCAGTCATAGATGCATACAAGCTTCCAACCTCCATCACTGGATCATTAGAGTCATAGACAAATCTGGTCTCCTGCTGCAAAAAATCAACACAAGGCAAAGCTGCGGAACCATCGCCACCAAGTTGATCTATATTATTTCCATCAACTCTACGATTGCAAGCATCCTCTCTCTCTTTATTTTCTCGTTCATTCTCGGCAGCTAATCCAAGTTTGTGGTACATAACACTCTCATTGGGTACATGCTGGGGTCCCTCTTCTTGCCATCGCAAATCCGGTAAAATTCCCTCAAAATCATTTCCTCGAGTTGACGAATCCGCTACCGAATGACCCTGCTCTACATCATTAATGGGAGGGGGTGCACTGATATCCTCAGGCGAGGCTGGTGCCTCAATCAACAAGTGTTCAACCTCTTCAATGGTGACAAACCAATTTGCATCTGTCGCATTGTGCTCAACGTCTCCATTGCTGTCAGGAGTCTCCATTGCAGTACCTGGCTGAGAGTGATAGATTAAACGTGCTGTCTACATATTTTCTATTTTGTTATTAGATTGGCACAATGAAATAGCCGACAACCACGTACCTAAGGCGCACCGCCGAGCACCAGGGAGAGGCGCGCCGTCCGAGGAGGAGCGCTCTCCAAGGAGCTCCTGGAGGGAGAGAGCCGGGCAGAGAAGACCATCGGGGAGGGAGCTCGTCGGGAGGAGCCACGAGGAGCACCGCAGACGAGCTCGACGAGCGCCGGGAGGGAGAGGATAGAGAGAGGGAGAGGAAGGCGCGGCACGGCACCGACCGTCGGGGAGGAGTCGGGGAGAGCACCAGGAGCGCCGGGCAGAGAGATCAGACGAGCGCCGGGGAAGACGACGCGAGCAGACAGGCGTGGCGCAGAAAGGAGCTCGCAATCCGTTCTAAGAAACGGAATGGCGTAACAACAAGTTGACCTCCGGCTAAATCGGACTCAATACCAGAAATCTGAAGTTCAACGGATTATAATACTAAAAGTCTAAAATTACAATTGCTCTGTTCGGGATACCGATTTTCACAAGCTCAGTGTTGGTGATATCACGGTTCCAAAAAAAAAAAGCTCGACCTGCCCAGCGCACTGCTTTTTACAGGTCACCACCGGCACGCTCCTCCTCTTTCCTGTAGGCTGCAGCAACCCGCTCCCCCGCTCACACCGAAATTTGAAATCCTCCTCCCAGTCTCGTCCTTCGAACGAAGCAACAGCCGCCGCGCCATGGAGAAGATCTCCGTCGCCGTCCGCTTCCGCCCTCCCAACCTGGTGGCCGCTAACACCTCCCCAGCCAGTTCCGGCGGAGGCGGCGACCGCGAGTGGCGTATCGATGACACCCGCGTTTCCCTCCTCCACCGCGCCGCCGGCCCCATCACCGGTGCCTCCTTCGCCTTCGGTACGGATCACGCTCCTCTTACGACGTCCCTCTCCTTCACTGTCGCTCTCAACCCCTAAACCCGTCCGCTCGTGCCTCCTTCCTTGGGCTGCTTGGTTGGTTGGCTCCGCAGACCACGTCTTCGACGGTGCGGCGAACAACGAGCGGATCTATGGCACGGTCGTCCGGGAACTCATTGGCGCCGTCGTCGGCGGATTCAACGGCACCGCCTTCGCCTACGGCCAGACCAGCAGCGGGAAGACATTCACCATGAACGGCTCCGACGCCGACCCGGGCATCATTCCCCGCGCGGTCCGCGACGTCTTCGACACCGTGCGCCAGGTGTGTTGATTGCTCGATTATCTGCTCCCCGAACAAGACATTGTTAGATTGGTTGCTGCGATTGTTTCTGCTGCGCGTGAGTGATTTGTTGGATTTGGGTCTGCC
Source organism: Zea mays (assembly GCF_902167145.1). Taxonomy (NCBI): domain Eukaryota; kingdom Viridiplantae; phylum Streptophyta; class Magnoliopsida; order Poales; family Poaceae; genus Zea; species Zea mays. The sequence goes on along the minus strand of NC_050099.1, from coordinate 196,767,679 downwards.
TGGGTCAGGCTGACGACCGCGAGTTCCTCATCCGGGTGTCCTACATGGAGATCTACAACGAGGAAATCAACGACCTCTTGACACTTGAAGGCCAGAAGCTGAAGATTCATGAGAGCTTAGATGTAAGTACTCCTTTGGATATTTTTCTCTAATTTATCAACATGTTTTTGTAACAGTGAAAATTAATTGTTGCCTATAGCGTGGAGTGTACGTGTCTGGTTTGCGGGAGGAGATCGTGAACAGCGCAGAGCAAGTGTTTGAGCTCCTCCAGCTTGGAGAAGGCACATTTCTGTCCCTACATTTTATTTTTCACCAACTGCGAAACTTGTTTCACCGTTTGTCACTATTTCTTTGTTGTTTTCAGCGAACAGGCATTTTGGAGAGACCAACATGAACATGCGGAGCAGTCGGTCACACACTATTTTCAGAATGGTATAGAATTCTGAATTCTGCAGCAATTCTGTAATTGCAGCTGTTCTAAGTTCATTTCTGTAGTTGAATGGAAGCGATAACTAAATCAAGAATGTTCTGTTTATATCGGTGTCAGGTAATTGAGAGCAGTGGTAAGGACCAGACAGACGGTGGAGATGCTATCCGCGTATCTGTTTTGGTATGTACACTTTACTGTATACTCAGGTATCATGTATGTAGTAAAAGTAAATGTGTAGAAAATATTGTGATTTACCGTTTTGTTTTACATGTAGAATTTGGTGGATCTTGCTGGGTCAGAAAGAATCATCAAGACGGGGGCAGAAGGGGTACGTTTGAATGAGGGGAAGTATATTAACAAGAGCTTAATGATTCTTGGGAATGTCATCAATAAGTTGAGCGAGAACGGAAAACAAAGGTACTGTCTATAGAGTATTACATAAGTTTCTTCCTCTCGTGTTTACCAAATCTATAACTTCCTTAGGTGAACTGTGCTAAATTTGATGGAAAATCAATCTAGAGACGTACATGTTATTGTAGTTATGATTGGGTCGTCATAGGCAAGGATCATCATTGATTGTTCTGTTTTCTAAAACAAACTCTAGGTAATTTTTTATTATATTTTTTGTAACTTCTCATCCTCCATGATTAATCCATTAATTCCATACCATATTCTTACGTACAGTATATTTTTACATATTATTTTTAATTAATTCTATTACTGCCTTAGTGCCTCAAAATGATCAATACCGAATCTACCTTCTGTCAACAGCTCAAGTTTTAGGATGATTTTGTTAGTATATTAAACTCAAATCCATTATCCAAAGTACAAGTGGGATCTCTCAGAAGGGCAGGATTGATGCAGTGGTGAGAGATGTCTCACGAAGTCACCAGGTCGCAGATTCAAAACAACCTCTCTTTATTTGCGAGAAAGGCTTGCCTTAATTTATCCCTTCCCAGACTCTATTCATGTTGAAGCCTTCCACACTGGGTCGACCCTTTTTTAGAAGGACATGTTTGGTATAGTGTTGCTACCTGTCTCACAAAGTCACCAAATCACGGGTTCAAAGTAGCCTCTCTGTATTTGCGGAAGGAAGGCTTGCCTCGATTTATCCCTTCCCTAACCTCATTCATGTGGGAGCCTCCGGTACTATATCTGCTCTCTTTTTTACAAGTAGGAGCCTTCTTTGTCATTTTTGGTGATTTTTGAACCATCATGTTAGACTACCCGTCTAGGGTTTGGGGTGTTCCCCTTTGTAATTACCGTATCACCCTCTGTAATGGGCCTGGCCCAACTACTAAGTCTATTAATACTACTGCCAACCCTGGTTAGGGGTAGGGTTCTCATTCCAACATGGTATCGGAGCCTAGGTTTAGTGTTTTTTTTTCAGCAGCTGCAGCCGCCGGGAGCTCCCTCCTCCCCTGCAGCCGCCACCCCTACAGCCGCTTCTCCCGCCGTCGGCCCCCAGCCGCCGGCCCCTCTGGCCTCCCATCCACTGGCGGCGGCGGCCAGGCTCGCGGCCTTCCCTGGCGGCGCGGGAAACCGGCCCTGACGCGCCCTGCTCCTGCCGCCTGGATCCAAAGCCGCGGACCCGCGACTCCAGGCCGCGCGCTCCTGCCCGACCACGCCGTGCGCGCGACCCCGTCAGGTGCCGCCTAACGCCAGCAGCGCCGTGCCCAGCCGCTGATCTCCCTCCCAGCCGCGGCCCCCTGCTCAAGCGTCGGTGCACTCATCTGCCCGCGCCAGGGACCCGCGCCTGGTGCCTGCTCCTCCGGCCGTGCAGCCGCGTCCAGGCGCACCGCCCGCCGTGCTGGCCGCCCAGCGCCCCTGCCTTGAAGCGCCAATCCTTTCCCGCGCCCAGGAGACCGTGCAGCAGAGCTCAGCAACCCCCTCCCCCCGCGCGCGCGAGCTCCGACGCCGTCGCGCCCCCTGCCTCCGCCCGGCGCCCGCGCCGTCCAGGAGCACCAGCCCGGAGGACCCGTGCCCCTGCTGTTCCGCGCCAAGCAGTACCCCTGCTGTCTCGTGCCGTGGACGCCCGACGTCGGGCACCCAGCCGCCCCTGCTGTTCCGCGCCCGGCTGTCCAGTCCGCGCCTCCCTGCGCCGGCCTGCACCGGTCGCCATGAGCTTTACCCCGCCCGCCGCGCTCGCAACTGTGCGTGTCCTCCTCCACGACGGCCATCTCATCCGGGGCATGTTCGTGTCCTTCGACCCAGTCTGGAACCCTATTCTTCGGGACTGCGTCGAGGTCCAGCCTCAGGCAGGCCGTCACGTGCCTGGACCGCTTGTCTTCCCACGTGTTGCAATCGCCTCCCTAGCGGTTGAGCCCGTGTCATCTCCCCCCCTTCCCAGTGCCTCCGTCGGGGCACCTTCTCTGGCCCTCTCCGCTCACACTGTACCTTCGCCACTTCCACCTCCCCGAACCACCACCGATTGGGTGGTTGACTCCGGGGCCTCCTTCCACACTACCCCCACCACTAATTCGTTACTCCACTCCCATCCACCCCACCCCTCACATCCTACCTCCATCGTCGTCGGCAACGGTTCCACCCTCCCGGTCACCTCAGTAGGTACATCGGTTCTTCTAGGACCATTCTGCCTTAACGACGTCCTTGTTGCTCCCGGACTGACTCATCCCCTCCTTTCGGTTCGTCGCTTCACCAGTGACAACCAGTGCTCTATGGAGTTCGACCCCTGGGGCCTCACCATACGCCACCTTCCCACACATGCTGTACTCGCTCGCTGTGACAGCTCCGGCCCCCTCTATTCTCTTCACTTGCCCTCCACTCCCCACACCAGAGTAGCCTCATCTCCTGTACTTACTACTACCACCACATCACCTGCTCTTGCTACTACCACCACCTCCTCCGCCATTTGGCACCGTCGCCTCGGGCACCCTGGACCTGACGTCATGTCCCAGCTTTCCGGCCACTCCGACATATCATACACTCGGGGCTCTTCTGAGCACCTCTGTCATGCTTGTCAGCTCGGCCGTCACTCCCGTCTTCCGTTTTCCACTTCCACGTCCAGGGCTGTTCAGGCCTTTGATCTTGTCCACTGTGATCTCTGGACATCTCCTGTCCTTAGCCTCTCTGGCTACAAGTACTACCTGGTCATTCTGGATGACTACTCCCATTTCCTTTGGACTTTCCCCCTTCGGCTGAAGTCCGACACATTTACCACCCTCACTCACTTCTTCGCCTGGGTATCCACCCAGTTCCGCCGCCCGGTCCGTGCCCTGCAGTGTGACAATGGCCGCGAGTTCGACAACAACGCCTCCCGCTCTTTCTTCCTCACTCACGGCGTCCAGTTGCGTCTCTCGTGTCCCTACACCTCTGCTCAGAACGGCCGGGCCGAGCGCATGATTCGCACCACCACCAACATGATCCGCTGCCTTCTCTTTCAGGCGTCTCTCCCTGCCACCTACTGGGCAGAGGCCCTTCATACTGCCACGCATCTCCTCAACCGTCTTCCCTCGAAGGCGGTGAGCCACCCTACACCTCACTTTGCCCTGTACGGCACAGCCCCTTCCTACGACCACCTGCGCGTGTTCGGCTGCGCCTGCTACCCTAACACTTCCGCTACCGCCCCTAACAAGCTTTCTCCTCGCTCCACTCGATGCCTCTTCCTCGGCTACTCCCCTGACCACAAGGGGTATCGATGCCTGGACCTCACCTCCCACCGCATCATCATCTCTCGTCACGTCGTCTTCGACGAAGATGTGTTTCCCCTTGCAGGCTCCACCCCACCCACCGATCTAGACTCACTCCTCGAGTCTGATCCGGTTCCCCTCCCACCCCCGGCGCCCCGCCTTGCGCCGTTACCCATACCTCGTGCGGCCACGACGCCACCACTCGCGCCCGCTCCCGCGCCACGCGCGGCCCCGTCGATCACGCCTGCGCCACGCGCGGCCCCGTCGATCACGCCTGCGCCACGCGCGGCCCCGACGACCCTGCCTGCGCCGCGCGCGGCCCCATCGATCACGCTTGCGCCCCGTGCGGCCCCGACGACCCCGCCTGCGCCACGTGCGGCCCCGTCGATCACGCCTGCGCCCCGCGCGGCCCCGACGACCCCGCCTGCGCCACGCGCGGCCCCGACGACCCCGCCTGGGCCATGCGCGGCCTCGTCGATCACGCCTGCGCCACGCGCGGCCCCATCGACCCCGACTCGCTTCGCCGACCCCGCGCTCGTCTACCACCGTCGCACCCATGCCGCCACCTCGGCGCCTGCCGACTCGGGCCCGTTGACGAGCACGACCCGCTTTGCCGACCCCGCCGTCGTCTATCACCGCCGCGAGTCGGCCATACCAGCCGCTCCCGATGTTCCGGCGGCCCGCTCCGAGTCGTCAGTATACCACCCGGTCGCCATCCACCGCGACCCCGGGCACGTCCACCCGATGGTGACTCGGCGCGCTGCTGGCGTTCTTCGCCCCGTCGACCGGCTGATCCTGGCAGCGGATACGACCTGCACTCCTCCGGACGCATCCCCTGTGCCCTCCTCCGTTCGCGCTGCCCTCGCCGACCCACATTGGCGTCGTGCTATGGAGGAGGAGTACGCGGCCCTCTTGGCCAACCACACCTGGGACCTGGTGCCGCGTCCACCAGGCACCAACGTGGTCACCGGCAAGTGGCTATTTCGCCACAAGCTGACCTCGGATGGCTCCCTCGACCGCTACAAGGCCCGTTGGGTCCTTCGGGGCTTCACCCAGCGCCCCGGAGTGGACTACGACGAGACCTTCAGCCCCGTCGTCAAGTTCGCCACTGTTCGCGCCGTCCTCTCCCTCGCCCTCTCCCGCGGCTGGGGGATCCACCAGCTCGACGTCAAGAATGCCTTCCTCCATGGCACTCTGACGGAGACTGTCTACTGCAGCCAGCCCACCGGCTTCGTCGATGCTGACCGTCCGGATCTGGTCTGCCGGCTGAACCGGTCCCTGTACGGCCTCAGGCAGGCGCCACGGGCATGGTACAGTCGCTTCGCCTCCTACCTGGCCTCCATCGGCTTCGTCGAGGCCAAGTCGGACACGTCCCTGTTCATCTACCGGCGCGGCGACGACACCGTCTACCTCCTGCTCTACGTCGATGACATTGTGCTCACGGCATCCACCGCCGACCTCCTTCACCGCACGATCGTCGCCCTTCAGCGGGAATTCGCGATGAAGGACCTGGGGCCCCTACACCACTTCCTCGGCATCACCGCCGAGCGCCGGCCTCAGGGTCTCTTCCTCCACCAGCGCCAGTACGCCATCGACATCCTGGAGCGGGCTGGCATGTCTGACTGCAAGCCCTGCTCCACGCCTGTCGACACTCAGGCGAAGCTCTCTGAGGACGACGGGCCTCCGGTCGCCGACGCGACATCTTACCGGAGCCTCACCGGCGCGCTCCAGTACCTCACGTTCTCTAGGCCCGACATCGCTTACGCCGTCCAGCAGGTGTGCCTGCATATGCACACTCCGCGGGAGCCCCATCTCACTGCGCTCAAGCGGATTCTGCGCTACCTCCGAGGCTCCCTCGACTATGGCCTCCTACTCCGCCCATCCCCGACGTCGGAGCTCGTGGTCTACACCGACGCTGACTGGGCTGGCTGTCCCGACACGCGCCGGTCCACCTCCGGTTACGCCGTGTTCCTGGGCGCCAACCTCGTATCTTGGGCCGCCAAGCGGCAGCCCGTCGTCTCTCGCTCCAGCGCCGAGGCCGAGTACCGTGCCGTGGCCAACGGTGTGGCAGAGGCCTCCTGGCTGCGCCAGCTCCTCCACGAGCTCCACAGTCCTCTCCAGCGCGCCACTCTCGTCTACTGTGACAACGTCAGTGCGGTCTACCTCTCCACCAACCCCGTGCAGCATCAGCGCACGAAGCACGTAGAGATCGACCTGCATTTCGTCCGCGAGCGTGTCGCTGCCGGTGACGTTCGGGTTCTCAGCGTCCCCACCACGCTGCAGTTCGCTGACATCTTCACCAAGGGGTTACCGTCGAGTGTCTTTTTAGACTTTCGATCCAGTCTCAACATCTGTACAGGATAGAGTTGTGACTGCGGGGGGGTGTTAGACTACCCGTCTAGGGTTTGGGGTGTTCCCCTTTGTAATTACCGTATCACCCTCTGTAATGGGCCTGGCCCAACTACTAAGTCTATTAATACTACTGCCAACCCTGGTTAGGGGTAGGGTTCTCATTCCAACACATCATAGTGTCTTTAGTGAAGAAACTGACACCTTATTCACTCCTACTAGCTAGAGAAAAACATTTTGCTCTCGACAGTGTGCACTTCTGTACGGCAGTCAATCTGCTCATTTCTTTATTTTTTCTTCAGTGATCTCATTATTGTCTTGAGTCTTTTTAGTGTTGTCTCTTCTGGAGAGCTTTCAACCATTGCTGTATTCTTAAAGAAAAAAGTTCATACCTTAGCAAGAAAAAGAAATAATTCATGTTACTTTTACTCTAGTTCAGAATGCAACGATCATATGATACTTGATAAGATCTATGTTTAATGGTACTTAGGTGAATATTTTTATGCAGAGGGCACATTCCGTATCGTGATAGTAAGTTGACACGCATTCTCCAACCTGCACTTGGAGGCAATGCAAAGACATCTATCATCTGTACTGCTGCTCCTGAAGAGGTTTGTCTATACACTTGCATTTGTTGCATATGGGCAAGCTGTGCAATATATCTTCCTGTACTGACTAGTATTTTTTCTTCATTGTTGCAATTCTGAATAAATGACATTTTACCTACAGATTCACATTGAGGAAACTAGAGGTACTCTTCAGTTCGCAAGTAGAGCAAAATGTGTAAGCAATTGTGCCCAAGTAAATGAGGTATGTGTTAAATCTTATAGATAAAAATGCTTGAGCTAGTTTAGTGATTATTTTCAAGTAAATGAACTTTCAATGTGGGAGCATATTCAAGAGTCTTTCAAAATTTCACTCTCTAAATTATCATTTGGAGAGTCATTTACATAAAATTACTTTCTATATCTTTTCAATCTCCAACTTTTCTATATCTTGTTTGCACTAAGGAGTAAGGAGAGACATTCACGTTTTCTATCTTTGGCTAGCTAGCTAGCAACCCGGAATAGAAGATGTCTATATTGGATAACCATTTAAATAAGCCGTTGGAGGATATTTGTTTTTACAAAAATCTCTATTTTTATCAATTAGAAAGAATATATAAACAATTAGAAAGAATATAAAGATTCTCTTGGAGTTGCTCTAAGTGGCAATATATACATTGGTAGAATTTCATTTTTGTCTGTTTTAAAGGTAAAATTTTATTCCGAACATCTATAATGTTTTCTTGTAAATCCTTTGATGCCAATCCTAATATTGCCTCTGCCTCTATATTATTGCAGTAAGGATAGTCTATTCAATTTTAGTTGTTGTCATAGTTTATAAGTAGCAAGAGAACCTAACTTGGCCACTTCTGTGAGTCTGACAGATTCTAACTGATGCTGCTTTGCTGAAGAGGCAAAAACTGGAAATTGAAGAACTTCGTAAAAAACTGCAGGTAGCTGCTGTTTGGTTGGTATTGCTCTCCATAAGAGTATATATTTGAGTCTGGATTTATGTTTCGTGAATTTCAGGGTTCCCATTCTGAAGGGTTGGAGCAGGTTGTACTAAAACTACGGAACGACATGCACAAGGTGTGTAAACACCAACAACTATAATTAAACATCATTTCTCATTAAATCATGATTATTCTTCATATTGATGGCGCATCAAAGATTTTTTTTTTAAAAAAAACTTGTATAGATAAACTGCAACTTTAATAACTACATAATAAAGCTATTTGGGTTCTTTTCATGTAGTCTGAACTTGAGCGTGATCGATTGGCCATGGAACTTGAAGACGAAAGAAAGTTACGGATGACTCTAGAGCAACATTTGACTGAGCAACAGAAGCTAGAGGCCATATCGTCAGACCACTTTACAGATTCAATCCAGGTATATTTGGTGGAGAAGCATGGTAACAAATCGTAGTTTCAGTGTTGTATGTAAGCTAAAATCTGTGCACACAGCACATTTCATTGATGGTCCATGTCTGTCACCATATTCACCCTCTTCATTCCTTCTTACTTTTAATATGCAAGTCCCTGGTGACAATTCTATATGTATGCCTATTGCAGCTGGATCTTCTGAAAACTCCAGATTCGAAGTCTGTACCAGATGGCTTTGTTGCCTGTCGCTCACGTTACTCACAAGATGTTGAGTTCAGCCCAATACCTGAAAATTTGGATAATATTGCTGAAGAAGATCTATGGACACGTCTGAACAAAGGCTGTGTTACCGATCTTGATATGCTTGAGATGACACCTAATCTCAAACGCGAGTCATCCTTTCTACAAGAAAAATCATCAGTAAGTTTTTCTCTGTTCCTGCATCATTTGCCCTTATCTGTTAGTTTACAAATATTTTAGGCTGTCTATATTCATAGGACTCTAGATTTTTTGTGAATTTCATCTCAAGAAAGTGATTAAGACATTAACTGTTACAAAAATCGAGTAGCAGACTACCAAGCAGGAACAAGATAACTTTGCATTCAATTGGGCTTGAACTTGGGTGGGGTTTGGTATTAACACCCATATTCCCACCAACCTAGCTAGGATAATTGCTCATTTACATAAAAATAAACCATAAAGGGATACAGAAACTAGAGCTAGCTGACAAGAACTTCGTCCAACTGGCAACTGCTACTGCTTTAGTGTATAGAGTCTGTAGCAGCTAGTCGGCAGAGTTCATCAGGGATTCACGGTAAATGTTCTATAAAAATGGATAATATTTATCAGGGTAAACCGTCTGAGGTCTGGATGGTTTTGATAAATTTGCCTCCATATATTATTGGGTCTGTAGATTAAGAAGATTGAAAAGTTATAATAATTTATTGCATATATTTCATAAAAAGATCTGGAAGCTAGTTCACCCCTGGGTTCCAGTTCAATTTCGGTTTCTATTTCCATAAGACACGTTGGAAGTTGGAACTGAGAAATGAGTTGCCTGTTTATGTCATTTTTGTGCTCTGCTTGCAGGCTGCGCCATTGGAGGAACCTACCAACGCCATATGCCAGAGGTTAGCAAAGGAGTGCATCTATGATCAGCAACAGCTTGAGGAATCAAAGGCGAGATGCGCCAATCTCGAGAAAGATTGCGACGTGCTGAGGGACGAGAACTTGTCCCTGCAACAGGAGCTCTCCGAGTCCAAGCTAGAGGCGGACAGCCTCGTAGCCGAGAAGCAGGCACAGCTGGATGATTTGAGGATGAGGTGCGTGGCCCTCGAGAGGGATCTCTCCAGCTCCAGGCAGGAGGCCCACCGCCTTGCCACCGAGAAGCAGGAGCTGGCCGGGCAGCTGGGCACAGAGAGGCAGAAGATGGATGAGCTGAAGCAGGATATCCGGGTGATCTGCGGCGACTTGCTCCAGCGGGAAGGGCAGCTCACGTCGATTTACACCAAGTCCAAGGCCATCATAGAGAGCTGCAAGGCCTCCCAGGTAGCTACTCTGCTTTGATGGTTTCAATGACCGCTGTTGGCTTGTGCATTTTTTATACATAAAAACAGAAGGACAGCATTTTTATGTTGAGATTATATCCTTCGTTGGCGTTGCAATTATAATTTCATCCTCAGTTTTTTTTAACTCTGTGATTTTATCCTCTTCGTTTTGAAAACGAAGCTACCACTTATCCTTCTCTCTCAACACTCTCAACACTGTTAGTGAAAATTAGAATTAGTAATTAAAGAAAAAGTTTTTTTTGGATAGAAATGTGTCTGAACTACCCTCCCAAGGACATATATTGACAGTACTTTATTGAGGTCTGTACACTTTTCCAGGCCGTGTAAACTCAGGAACTAATATATATATATGTACGTCAAAGACGTGGACTTCGCCTGCGACAAGCCATGAACCACCATCCAAGATCCAACACAGAATCCACCACCCCACCAAACTTGTATAGGCCAGCCGCCGGTCGCTCCATCCACCATCGAGCTTACTGGTCCAGGCTACTGCTAGGGCTTGTGCAGGATGCCCCTGGCGTACACGGCGGCCTCCACGATGGCGGTGATCTCGTCGGCGACGTCCGTGACGTTGCACCGGTTCCCCTCGAACGTGTCCGCCATCGCCGTAGGCCTGGCTGCGGCCACGCAGTCCAGCAGGCTCTGGTTGCACCACATGTTGAGGTAGTCGTCTGCATGCACGCGCGCAAGGAGCAAGCGAATAATGTATGAGAACACGGGAGAGGACCAGATAGCGAGAGACATTAGTTGTAGTACGAGTAGCGTCACGTACTGTCCGTGGCCTGGACGCAGGCGTCGTGGAGCATGCAGCAGGCGTCGAGGGCGTCGCAGGGGGCCTCGCCGGGGCACCCCGTGTAGGACACGCCGCAGTACTTGCCGTAGCGCATCAGCGGCGCTGCTCATGCACGGCGAACGAAAAACATACAAACAGTCAGCTCTCAGCTAGCTACGCGTGGAAGTACGTATACGTACCCGTGCAGCGCTGGGACTCGCACGCTCGGCTGCACTCCTGCGGATGCACAGATGGATCATCGCGCTGTGTAACATATATATATATCCACATGTGCATGCATGCATAGCTATACATTCTAGATGGACTGCTGTATTGAAATGTATGCATGGTATATATAGGGGTCAGACCGATGACGCCGAGTCGCCGCCGAAGATGCTGCCAGAGGCGGCGGATGCTTGACCGCTGGCGACGACGGCGAGCAGTAGGATGACGAGAAGAGGACGGCGACGACTAGACGACCGCCGCCGTTGCAGGGGGAAATAACGGCCGGCGGCGAGCTCCCTTCCTCCGCCCATTATTGGTTGATGATTCGGAGAAGGGATCAGTACTGTGCGTGCGTGCGTGCTGCTCAACGACGGACCGCCACCAGCTGGGTGGCTATTGCTGCATTCGCCGGCCGGGTTCTTGCAGCATGCAGGCTTAATCTACACTAAATGAGAGCTGTATATGCATGGATATATATGAATATATAGTATATAGAGTATATATGATATGAGTAGGGCCGGGGGAAAGTTTGGTGGCTTGGTTGGGAAAAATGCAGCTTTTCGGAAGTAGTAGTCCGTCCACCAGTCGTTGCTTCGTTCGCATGCACAAACAAACTGACGGATGGATCGTGGACGACGATGGCGACGGCTCGACAGAGAAGCTGGCCGAACTATTCATCGTCTGCTTGAGCTCGACCATATCCGGAGATGATGAACTACTACTGGCGGCGTGTGTCAGCAAGCATACGCTCCAGAATGTTTGTACCTTCTATAAACAAAAAAGAAAAATCTATTCCGATCTATGTTAGTTGTTAGGTCAACTGCAAGAGCTAGCGGACCAACGCTCGCTGCGGTGCTACCTCAGGGTGGTTGTCCGCCCGGATGTGCATCACGCGTGACCACCCGCTGCTTTGTGCGTGCCTGCGTGGCTCAGCTCTTTCTCTTGTTTGCCGGGACGGGAGCCCGGGACATGCCCCGGCCGGCGTTGCATGTCCTTGTCTAGTTGCCGTTTTCTGGGGGAACAGATAGTTATGGATAAAGTTTGTATTAAGGATGTAAATGGTCGATAAAATTCGGTAAATTTCCGGTACCGTGTACCAGATTTTTCCGACCGTTTTCAGACTTTTCGGGATATACAGAAAACAGGATGTGTTATTATGAAAACGGTACGGTAAACGGTGAGACATATTTACAGTCCGTTTTTGGAATTCTCGGGAAAATCCGGTATTTTCCCGTATTTTAACTGTATTTTCCCGGTCCACAAAAAAAACAAAGGAGACAAGAACTATACCCGTTAGGGTTTAGAGATTAGGGTTTTAATTGTCATAGAAGATATATCAAGTGATCCAGATGACATGCCACATGATTTCTAGTTTATGTATTGTCGGCGTTCCGAGACCGGGGGGTCCCTGAGCCGACGAGTGAATGTCGCCGCGTGCCCCAGCCCAGATGGGTCGAGCGCGAGGCCGAGCGCGAAGGGGGGAGAGCGAGGCGGCCGGAGACCGGCGTGAGAGAGGTGGGAATCCCGCGGCCTTCGTGTTCGTCCCGCGCCCAGGTCGGGTGCGCTTGCAGTAAGGGGTTACAAGCGTCCACGCGGGAGAGGGAGCGAGCAGCCTCAAGCGAGCGCGTACCTCGTCCTCGTTCCCGCGCGGCCAACCCTCTCTAAGAGGGCCCTGGTCCTTCCTTTTATAGGCGTAAGGAGAGGACCCAGGTGTACAATGGGGGGTGTAGCAGAGTGCTACGTGTCTAGCAGGGGAGAGCCAGTGCCCTAAGTACATGCCGTTGTGGCAGCCGGAGAGATCTTGGCACCCAGCTGGTGTGATGTCGTGGCCGTCGGAGGAGCGATGGAGCCTGGCGGAGGGACAGCTGTCGGAGCTGTTGAGTCCTTGCTGACGTCCTCTTGCTTCCGTAAGGGGGCTGAGAGCCGCCGTCGTCACAGAGTATGCAGGGCGCCATCATCGCCTATCTGGCGGAGCGAGCCAGATGGGACGCCGGTCTTGTTCCCCGTGGCCCGAGTCAGCTCGGGGTAGGGTGATGATGGTGCCTCCTGTTGACGTGGCTGGTCTGCGCCCTAGGTTGGGCGACGTGGAAGCTCCTCCGAAGCCGAGGTCGAGTCTGTCTTCCGTGGCCGAGGTTGAGTCCGAGCCCCCGGGTCGGGCGAGGCGGAGATCATCGGCTGATGCCGGGGCGGAGTCCGAGCCCTGGGGTCGGGCGAAAGCGGAGTTCGTCGTCTTCTGGGGCTGAGCCCAAGTCCGAGCCCTGGGTCGGGCGAGGCGGAGATCGTCGTCTTCCGAGACTTAGCCCGAGTCCGAGCCCTGGGTCGGGTGGAGTTCGCCGTCTTCCGGGACTTAGCCCGATTCCGAGCCCTGGGTCGGGCGGAGTTCGCCGTCTTCCGGGACTTAGCCCGAGTCCGAGCCCTGGGTCGGGCGGAGTTCGCCGTCTTCCGGGACTTAGCCCGAGTCCAAGCCCTGGGTCGGGCGAAGCGGAGTTTCCTATGGTGCCTTCGACCGAGCCTGACTGCCTGTCAGCCTCACTCTGTTGAGTGGCACCGCAGTCGGAGCGGCGCAGGCGGCGCTGTCTTTCTGTCAGGCTGATCAGTGGAGCGGCGAAGTGACGGCGGTCACTTCGGCTCTGGGGGGCGCGCGTCAGGATAAAGGTGTCAGGCCACCTTTGCATTAAATGCTCCTGCGACTTGGTCGGTCGGTGCGGCGATTTGGTCAGAGTTGCTTCTTAGCGAAGACAGGGCCTCGGGCGAGCCGGGAACACATTTGCCATTGGAGGGGGGCCTCGGGCGAGACGGAGATCCTCCGGGGTTAGCTGCCCTTGTCCGAGGCTAGGCTCGGGCGAGGCGTGATCGGGTCCCTCGTATGGACCGATCCCTGACTTAATCGCACACATCAGGCCTTTGCAGCTTTATGCTGATGGGGGTTACCAGCTGAGAATTAGGAGCCTTGAGGGTACCCCTAATTATGGTCCCCGACAGTAGCCCCCGAGCCTCAAAGGGAGTGTTAGCACTCGCTTGGAGGCTTTCGTCGCACTTTTTTGCAAGGGGACCAGCCTTTCTCGGTTGCGTTTTGTTCCGGTGGGTGCGCGCGAGCGCACCCGCCGGGTGTAGCCCCCGAGGCCTCGGAGGAGTGGTTTCACTCCTCCGAGGTCTTAATGCCTCGCGTAATGCTTCGGCTGGTCTGGTCGTTCCCTCATGCGAGCTGGCCGTAGCCCGGGTGTACGGTCGGGTCCCAAGTTCTCGGGCTGGTATGTTGACGCTGTCAACGGTTCGGCCGGAGCCGGGTTTGCGAGAGCAGCCCTCGAGCCTCTGCACAGGGCGAGAGGGCGATCAGGGACAGACTCGGCTTTTTTACATACGCCCCTACGTCGCCTTTCCGCAAGGAGGAGGGGGGGAAGCGCCATGTTGCCCTCGATGGGCGCCGAACATGGGGTTTCCGGTGAGCTGCAAGCGGGTAATCCGAGTGGACGTCCGTGCCCCGTTCGTTAGGGGTCGGCTAGGGGCCCAGAGGCACGCCCAAAGGTACCCGCGGGTGATTTGCCGGACCTGGTCCCCTGGCGACGGGGTCCGAGGGCTCGATGCCTCCCTCTGATGGGATTCCGTTACAAGATCGTTCCCGCTGGTCTCGGAAATGTCCTAGGGTACCTCAGGAGCGCAGCCTGAGCCTCGGCTATGTATCGAACGTACCCATGGTCATCCCTCGCTCGGCGTCTGAGGCGGCTGTGAACCCTTCGGGGGCCAGCCTTCGAACCCCTGATCAGTAATGGGCGCGGAGCCCGAGTAGCCTGAGGCGGCCGTTGAACCCTTCCGAGGGGCCGGCCTTCGAACCTCTGACCAGTAGTGGGTGTAGGGCCCATGCGATCTGAGGCGGCTGTCGAACCCTTCCGAGGGGCCAGCCTTCGAACCTCTGATCAGTAGGGGGCTCGGAGCCTGGTTCCTTCTCGGGGAAGGATCCTTTTCGGGGTATTCCCCTTTCCCGGTCCCTATTGCAAGAGAGAGAAAGAGGAAAAAAGGAAAAAGATACGAAATTGAACGACGCAGCGTACCTTTTTTGACACGGTCATTATGGCGAAGGCGAAGCGTCGCCCGCTTCTCCTGCCAGAGGCGCCGTCCGTCCCGCTGCGGAGTTAATGCAACGGGGCGAGTGGTTGGCGGGGCGGCCGTTGCCCGTGCGCGAGCCGTTCGAGGAACGGATCACGGGCGCGTTGTCTTCACGCCTTTAGAGAGGGTTCTCTCACTGCCCCCGGACGGGACGTGAGCTTGGCTGACGACGTGGCCGCTGCTCCCGCCCGCCTGCCACCGCCATTACTGCTGCCCCACTTTTGGCCGCATTGACCGTCGCGCTAGGCTGGCGTTGCTGGGTCGCGCGCTGGGTCGCCTCGAGTCACGGTGCTGGTTCCACAGTCGAGGAGACGCGGTAGTGGCGCAAGTGGCGGTGCAGTTGCATGCACGAAGCATTTGGCGCGCCGGTTGCATGACGCGTGGGCCTGGGCCTCCATGCTGGGCGTGTTGGGAGTCGGAGAAGCGCGCCCACTTGGCGCGGTTGCATGCCGCCTGCATGGTTGCCCGCCCCTTTCGCCCGTTGGTCTGGGCAAAAGTGGAGAGTCGCTTGTAACCGCTGGGCGGTTGTACGCACCGCGCACGACGGTTTGGCTTCTTCCGCTCTGAGCCGGCTTGTATGACGTGTGGGACCCAGCCCCCGCGCCATAGGGGAGGACCTTGGAGTGTGTTGGAGAAGACTCAGCCCGTGACGGCTAGGGACGCAACTAGGGAGAGCCGCCTTTAAAAGGGGGGTGACTCCCTTGGAAGGCGACCATGTCTTCGCGCTCCCTTATGCATCGTGTCTTTCCACCTTCCAAGTCCCCGGATGGGGGATATCCGATGTCTTTCCGCCTCGTCGTTGGAGGAACGCAACTCCGTGGGAGTTGGAACCTTTCAGCCATCGTTCGGCTTCAAGGATTTTCATCACACAACCCAGTTGCACCCCTCCGCTGGTGGTCACCCAAGACGGTGACCTCCAGCCCCTGGATGGGGAGAGGCAAGCCGGGCTGTGATCTTGGTCCCGCCCTCAGCCTCGAGGGTGTTCGTCATCCTCGCTGGGGCGGGGAGCGAGGCGAGCCGGGGCTCTACCTCCCGCGCGGGCCGGCGGGCCACCTCTTCTTCCAGCTTCTGGTGGTGGCAAACATCCTCCAGCTCTGCGGAGGAGACGTCCTCCAGCCATGCCGGGGAAGGCGAACTGTTGCTGCCCAGCTAGGATGCAACATTCCGCCCTCTTCCTTGCATTCGCGGCAAGGACGGCAGCGAGGACCTGCCGGTGCGCTTGGGGGCGGCCCGCTCTTTGGCTTTAATAGCTGGTTCGCGTCCCTTGAGCGGGAACGCGAACGAGAGCCCTCCGGCGGCCGCATCCGTCCTGGGACCATGGCTGCTGCTGCAGAGGTCGCTAGCGGGTCCCCCGGTGTTCGTCGCCCCGCAGGCTCGAGGTTGTTCGTACCCGCGGGGACGGAACCAGAGTTCCGTTCGTAATGGCACTTTGAATGCCAGTGTTTTTGTTCATTGTGGCTGTCGAGGCCTGAACATGTATGTATTTTTGGCACGGAGCCGTGTTTTTTCCTCATTTTCGAGCACTAAGACTCGCCTGTTGGTTGTCTGTACCGCTTCACCAAGCGTGAGTCGCCCCGTGTAAAGGTGACGAGTGAGGTATCCGTATCCCGGAGGCATAGGAGTCCCTCGGCTCGGTCGGCCTTGTTGTCCGAGGCTTCTCTAGCTTAGTTAAAGGGACCCCTCGGCCGCTCTTCGATGAGCCGAGGCCAGGGGTAGCGGTATCAGCATGGACAGGGGCAGAGTTGGCTCGAAAAGGAAACCTGGTTAGCCGGAGCCTAGCCGAGTCGTCCGTTAGCGGGACCGACACCGGAGTTGACCAGCCGAGGCCTCGGGTCGGGCTGACGTCCTTGGAGGACGGCTGGCCGAGGCCCCGAGGTGATCGGCCGAGCCGCCTGCTCGGGCCGGATTCCCGGAGAAGACCCTGGCAGCGATTGCCCGGGCGTGGCGATGACGTCGTCCTTTAGAGTGGAGATCCTCGGACCGCGTCGCCGTCCGAGGCTAGGTCGGACCTCGTCGAAGGTGTCGTCGATGCCGAGGGTGCCGCTGCTCCGTTCAGCCGTCAAGATCCGAGCCTGCAGGATCGGATTATCTTGTAGCGTGTGTTTTCTGCGGCCGCTGAGGCCTAAACACACCTTCGCCGTGTTGTAAAGCTGCGTCTCTTTTCCTCTTGTTTCGAGTATCTGGACTTTTTTGTCGGTAACAGAATTGTTTTGCGCGAGCGAGAGTTGCTTCTCACGGAAGGTGATGAGTGAGGTATCCGTATCCCAGAGGCGTAGGAGTCCCTCGGCTTGGTCAGCCTTGGCTGCTTACGTGTACTCCGTCGTTTTCAGGATCCACTTTCGAAGTAGTCAAAAAGCACGAAAGACATTCTGGCAGAAAAGATCTTTTTTCGAGGAAAAAATTCGACGCAGAGGGGGTTCCCCCCCTTTTAGCCCCCGAGGGAGGGTCGGGCTTTGCCGAGGCAAGGCTGACCCTTCCTTGATGACTAAACTTTGCGTGGGAGCGAGGTTTATGAACAACTTGAAAACATCTTAAGGGTAGAAGCGATGTAGCTGTTGGATGTTCCAAGCGTTGCTGTAGACCTCGCCTTGACTGTTGGCCAGCTTGTACGTTCCGGGCTTCAGAACTTTGGCGATGACGAACGGCCCCTCCCAGGGGGCGTGAGCTTGTGCCGTCCTCGGGCGTCTTGTCGCAGCCGAAGCACCAGGTCGCCCATCTGGAGGTCTCGGGACCGGACCCTCGGGCGTGGTAGCGTCGCAGGGACTGCTGGTACCGCGCCGAGTGTAGTAAGGCCTTGTCCCGAGCCTCCTCCAGCTGGTCCAGCGAGTCTTCTCGGCTAGCTTGGTTGCTTTGGTCGGTGTAGGCCCTCGTCCTCGGGGAGCCGTATTCCAGGTCCGTGGGCAAGACGGCCTTGGCCCCGTAGACTAGGAAGAACGGCGTGAAGCCCGTGGCTCAGCTTGGCGTTGTCCTCAGACTCCAGACCATCGAGGGGAGTTCCTTCATCCATCGCTTGCCGAACTTGTTGAGGTCGTTGTAGATCCGAGGCTTGAGCCCTTGTAGAATCATGCCGTTGGCACGCTCTACTTGCCCATTTGACATGGGATGAGCCACGGCGGCCCAGTCCACCCGGATGTGATGATCCTCACAGAAGTCCAGGAACTTTCTGCTGGTGAACTGGGTGCCGTTGTCGGTGATGATGGAGTTCGGGACCCCGAAGCGATGGATGATGTTGGTGAAGAACGCCACCGCCTGCTCGGACCGGATGCTGTTCAAAGGTCGGACCTCGATCCACTTGGAGAATTTGTCGATGGCGACCAGCAGGTGCGTGTAGCCCCCGGGTGCCTTCTGCAAGGGGCCAACGAGATCCAGACCCCACACAGCGAAAGGCCAGGTGATGGGTATCGTCTGCAGAGCCTGAGCGGGCAGGTGGGTCTGCCTTGCGTAGAACTGACACCCTTCGCAGGTGCGGACAATTCTAGTGGCGTCGGCCACCGCCGTTGGCCAATAGAGGCCTTGTCAGAAAGCATTCCCGACAAGGGCTCGAGGTGCTGCGTGATGGCCGCAAGCCCCCGAGTGTATCTCTTGCAGGAGTTCCTGACCTTCGGCGATGGAGATGCATCGCTGGAGGATGCCGGAGGGGCTGCGGTGGTAGAGCTCCCTCTCATCACCCAGCAAGACGAACGACTTGGCGCGTCGCGCCAGCCGTCGAGCTTCGGCTCGGTCGGGGGGTAGCTCTCCTTGATGGAGATATTGCAGGTACGGGGTCTGCCAGCTTTGATCAGGCGTGACCCCACTTCGCTCCCCCCCCAAAGTGCAGCGTCTCGCCCTCGGGGGCCGAGGGTACCTCGGGCTGAACCGAGGATGCCTCGGGCCGAGCCGAGGGTGCCTCGGACTGAGCCGAGGGTACCTCGGGCTGGGCCGAGGGTGCCTCGGGTTCGGGCGTGTCGTCGATCTTGATGGAGGGTTGATGCAGATCCCGGGCGAAGACGTCCGGGGGAACCGTCGTTCGCCCCGAGGCTATTTTAGCCAGCTCGTCCGCAGTTTCGTTGTAGCGCCGAGCGATGTGGTTGAGCTCGAGCCCGTAGAACTTGTCTTCCAGGCGCCGAACCTCATTGCAGTAGGCCTCCATCTTCGGGTCGCGGCAGTGGGAGTTCTTCATGACTTGGTCGATGACGAGCTGCGAGTCACCGCGAGCGTCGAGGCGTCGGACCCCTATCTCGATGGCGATCCGCAACCCGTTGACTAGAGCCTCATACTCGGCCACATTGTTGGACGTCGGCAAATAGAGGCGTAGCACGTAGCATAGGTGCTTCCCGAGGGGCGAGATGAAGAGTAGGCCTGCGCCGGCTCCTGTCTTCATCAGCGACCCGTCGAAGAACATGGTCCAGAGCTCCGGCTGGATCGGATCTGTTGGGAGCTGAGTGTCGACCCATTCAGCTACGAAGTCCGCCAAGACCTGGGACTTGATGGCCTTCCGAGGAGCGAACGAGATCGTCTCGCCCATGATTTCCACCGCCCACTTTGCAATCCTTCCCGAGGCCTCCCGGCACTGGATGATCTCCCCCAGGGGGAAGGATGACACCACAGTTACCGGGTGAGACTCGAAGTAGTGTCGCAGCTTCCGCCGCGTTAGGATCACCGCGTACAGCAGCTTCTGAACTTGTGGGTAGCGGATCTTGGTTTCGGACAGTACCTTGCTGACGAAGTAGACTGGCCTCTGAACGGGCAATGCATGCCCCTCTTCTTGCCTCTCGACCACAATCGCGGCGCTAACCACCTGAGTGGTCGTGGCGACGTAGACCAAGAGGGCTTCTCCGGCAGCTGGGGGTACCAAGATAGGCGCCTTCGTGAGGAGCGCCTTCAGGTTCCAGAGGGCTTCCTCGGCCTCAGGGGTCCAAGTGAAGCACTCGGCCTTCCTTAAGAGGCGGTACAGCGGTAGACCTCTCTCGCCGAGGCGTGAGATGAAGCGGCTCAGAGCCGCGAGGCATCCCATGACCCTCTGTACGCCTTTCAAGTCCTTGATGGGCCCCATGCTGGTAATAGCTGCGATCTTCTCCGGGTTGGCTTCGATGCCCCGCTCGGAGACGATGAAGCCCAAGAGCATGCCTCGGGGCACCCCGAAGACACACTTCTCGGGATTGAGCTTGACGCCTTTCGCCTTGAGACATCGGAATGTCACTTCAAGGTCGGAAAGGAGGTCGGAGGCTTTCCTCGTCTTGACCACGATGTCATCGACGTAGGCCTCGACCGTGCGGCCGATGTGTTCGCCAAACACATGGTTCATGCACCGCTGGTACGTCGCACCCGCATTCCTCAAGCCGAACGGCATGGTGACATAGCAGTACATGCCGAAGGGCGTGATGAAAGAAGTCGCGAGCTGGTCGGACTCTTTCATCCTGATTTGGTGATACCCCGAGTAGGCATCGAGAAAAGACAGGGTTTCACACCCAGCAGTGGAATCCACGATTTGGTCGACGCGAGGCAGAGGGTAGGGAACCTTCGGACATGCTTTGTTGAGACCAGTGTAGTCTACACACATCTGTCATTTTCCCCCCTTTCTTTCTCACAAGCACATGGTTGACAAGCCATTCGGGATGGAATACCTCCTTGATGAACCCCGCCGCCATTAGCTTGTGGATCTCCTCGCCTATGGCTCTGTGCTTCTCCTCGTCGAATCGGCGCAGAGGCTGCTTGATGGGTCGGGCTCCGGCTCGGATGTCCAACGAGTGCTCGGTGACATCCCTCGGTATGCCGGGCATGTCCGAGGGACTCCACGCGAAGACGTCGGCATTCGCACGGAGAAAGTCGACGAGCACTGCTTCCTATTTGGGACCGAGCTCGGAGCCGATCCGGACTTGCTTGGAGGCGTCACTGCTGGGGTCGAGGGGGACGGACTTAACCGTCTCCCCTGGCTCAAAGTTGCCGGCGTGACGCTTCACGTCTGGCACCTCCTTCGAGAGGCTCTCCAGGTCGGCGATGAGGGCCTCGGATTCGGCGAGGGCCTCGGCGTACTCCACGCACTCCACGTCGCATTCGAACGCGTGTTTGTACGTGGGGCCGACGGTGATGACCCCATTGGGGCCCGGCATCTTGAGCTTCAGGTAGGTGTAGTTGGGGACGGCCATGAACTTCGCGTAGCATGGCCTCCCTAGTACCGCGTGGTAGGTTCCTCGGAACCCGACCACCTCGAACGTCAGGGTCTCCCTTCGGAAGTTGGAGGGTGTTCCGAAGCAGACGAAAAGGTCGAGCTGTCCGAGGGGCTGGACGCGCTTCCCGGGAATGATCCCATGGAAGGGCGCAGCGCCTGCCCGGACAGAGGACAGATCGACACGCAGGAGCCCGAGGGTCTCGGCGTAGATGATGTTGAGGCTGCTGCCTCCGTCCATGAGGACCTTGGTGAGCCTGATGTCGCCGATGATGGGGTCGACGACGAGCGGGTATTTCCCCGGGCTCGGCACATGGTCAGGGTGGTCAGCTTGGTCGAAGGTGATGGGCTTGTCGGACCAGTCTAGGTAGACTGGCGCCGCCACCTTCACCGAACAGACCTCCTGGTGCTCTTGCTTGCGGTGCCGAGCCGAGGCGTTCGCCGCTTGCCCACCATAGATCATGAAGCAGTCGCGGACCTCGGGGAACTCTCCTGCCTGGTGATCTTCCTTCTTGTCGTCGTCGCGGGCCTTGCCACCCTCCTCGGGCGGCCCGGCCCTGTGGAAGTGTCGCCGAAGCATGACGCACTCCTCAAGGGTGTGCTTGACGGGCCCCTGGTGATAGGGGCACGGCTCCTTGAGCATCTTGTCGAAGAGGTTGGCACCTCCGGGGGGCTTCCGAGGGTTCTTGTACTCGGCGGCGGTGACAAGGTCCGCGTCGGCGGCGTCGCGTTTCGCTTGCGACTTCTTCTTGCCCTTCTTCTTGGCGCCGCGCTGAGTTGACGCCTCGGGGGCATCTTCCGAAGGGCGGCCCTGGGGCTGCTTGTCCTTCCGGAAGATAGCCTCGACCGCCTCCTGGCCGGAGGCGAACTTGGTGGCGATGTCCATCAGCTCGCTCGCCCTGGTGGGGGTCTTGCGACCCAGCTTGCTCACCAGGTCGCGGCAGGTGGTGCCGGCGAGGAACGCGCCGATGACATCCGAGTCGGTGATGTTGGGCAGCTCGGTGCGTTGCTTCGAGAATCGCCGGATGTAGTCCCGGAGAGACTCTCCCGGCTGCTGTCGGCAGCTCCGAAGGTCCTAGGAATTTCCGGGGCGCACGTACGTGCCCTGGAAATTGCCAGCGAAAGCTTGGACTAGGTCGTCCCAGTTGGAGATCTGCCCCGGAGGCAGGTGCTCCAACCAGGCGCGAGCGGTGTCGGAGAGGAACAGGGGGAGGTTGCGGATGATGAGGTTGTCATCGTCTGTTCCACCCAGTTGACAGGCCAGACGATAGTCCGCGAGCCACAGTTCCGGTCTCGTCTCCCCCGAGTACTTTGTGATAGTAGTCGGGGGTCGGAACCGGGTCGGGAACGGCGCCCGTCGGATGGCCTGGCTGAAGGCCTGCGGACCGGGTGGTTCGGGCGAGGGACTCCGATCCTCCCCGCTGTCATAGCGTCCCCCACGCCTGGGGTGGTAGCCTCGGCGCACCCTCTCGTCGAGGTGGGCTCGACGGTCGTGGTGATGGTGCTCGTTGCCGAGGCGACCCGGGGCCACAGGCGCGGTGTTGCGCGTGCGCCCGGTGTAGACCGAGGCTTCCCGCATGAATCGGGAAGTCGCGGCATGAGGTTCCGAGGGGTACAGTGCCTTCGGGAGGCAGAGCTCTCGGCCCGTCGGACCGCGGCGCCTTCCAGGAGATTCTTGAGCTCCCCCTGGATTTGCCGCCCCTCGGTGGTTGATGGCTCCGGCATCGCGCGGAGAAGCATCGCTGCTGCAGCCAGGTTCTGGCCGACCCCACTAGATGCAGGTGGTGGCCTGACCCTGACGTCGTCGGCGACGCGGTGCTGGAAGCCCTGGGGTAGATGACGTATTTCTCCGGCCGGGGGTTGGCCCGCCCATGCCTGCCCGACGTCCCAGCGGATCGGCTCAAGCGCTCCTGCTCCCTCGTCGAGCCTGGCCTGCACCCCGCGGATTTGCTCAAGCTGTGGGTCATGGCCCCCCGCCTGAACGGGGACCACAGCTAGCTCCCGTGGGATGTCAACGCGAGGCACCGGCCTAGGGAGATCACCGTCCTCCGGCATGCCGAGATGGTTGCCTTCGGAGGGACCCCCTAGATTGACGTGGAAGCATTCGCGACTTGGGCCGCAGTCCTCGTCGCCGAGGCTACGGCTACCGTCGGAACAGTCGGAAAGGCAGTAGTCGCATGCGGTCATGAAGTCCCGCATGGCACTGGGGTTGCCAAGTCCAGAGAAATCCCAACAGATGTTGGGCTCGTCGTCTTCCTCAGACCCAGAGGGCCCGTAGGTCGAGACGTCCGTCAGCTGGTCCCAAGGTGACCGCGTACGAAACCCCAGAGGGTTTGGACTTGCCTCTACGAGAGCACCCGCCAAAGCAAAGCCGCTAGGCGGGTCGAGGCTGAATCCGAAAGACGTGGGATGGGAATCGGTCGGTACCTTCTGGTCGACGGGCGGCGATGAGGTCACGTCGGGGACTGACTGCACCGTCGTCTCAGGTACGAGGGTGACGTCCAGCAAGCCTTTCGCGAGCGTGCTGGCGTCGTCCGCTTGCCCGGGATTGGCGTGTCGTGGGGAGACGGCGCTCGCCTTCGTCTCAAACGCGGGGTCGATGCCCGACGTGCTCCCCGTTGGGGCGCTGGGGCTGTCGACTCGCTCGACAGCCGACGAGGCGCTGCCTCCTGCTTGGCCTTGGTTGCCCCACCTCCTCCTCCGTCGGCGGGGTAGAGGACGGGGTGAGCTCGAATGTTGTTCTTCCACCACGAGGGGAAGACGTCGTCGATTCCGCCGCCGGCGGGCGGGCTGTCGGCCGCCATTGTCGTTGTCGCACGGCGGTGGAAGGAGTATCATGTCGTAGCTGCCGTCGAGGGACATGAACTCAAGGCTCCCGAAACGGAGCACCATCCCGGGTTGGAGAGGTTGCTAGAGACTGCCCATCTGGAGCTTGACGAGAAGCTGTTCGTCAACACGCAGCAGGCCCCTACCTGGCGCGCCAACTGTCGGCGTTCCGAGACCGGGGGGTCCCTGAGCCGACGAGTGAATGTCGCCGCGTGCCCCAGCTCAGATGGGTCGAGCGCGAGGCCGAGCGCAAAGGGGGGAAAGCGAGGCGGCCAGAGACCGGCGTGAGAGAGGTGGGAATCCCGCGGCCTTCGTGTTCGTCCCGCGCCCAGGTCGGGTGCGCTTGCAGTAGGGGGTTACAAGCGTCCACGCGGGAGAGGGAGCGAGCGGCCTCAAGCGAGCGCGTACCTCGTCCTCGTTCCCGCGCGGCCAACCCTCTCTAAGAGGGCCCTGGTCCTTCCTTTTATAGGCGTAAGGGGAGGACCCAGGTGTACAATGGGGGGTGTAGCAGAGTGCTACGTGTCTAGCAGGGGAGAGCCAGCGCCCTAAGTACATGCCGTTGTGGCAGCCGGAGAGATCTTGGCACCCAGCTGGTGTGATGTCGTGGCCGTCGGAGGAGCGATGGAGCCTGGCGGAGGGACAGCTGTCGGAGCTGTTGAGTCCTTGCTGACGTCCTCTTGCTTCCGTAAGGGGGCTGAGAGCCGCCGTCGTCACAGAGTATGCAGGGTGCCATCATCGCCTATCTGGCGGAGCGAGCCAGATGGGACGCCGGTCTTGTTCCCCGTGGCCCGAGTCAGCTCGGGGTAGGGTGATGATGGTGCCTCCTGTTGACGTGGCTGGTCTGCGCCCTAGGTTGGGCGACGTGGAAGCTCCTCCGAAGCCGAGGTCGAGTCTGTCTTCCGTGGCCGAGGTTGAGTCCGAGCCTCCGGGTCGGGCGAGGCGGAGATCATCGGCTGATGCCGGGGCGGAGTCCGAGCCCTGGGGTCGGGCGAAGCGGAGTTCGTCGTCTTCTGGGGCTGAGCCCAAGTCCGAGCCCTGGGTCGGGCGAGGCGGAGATCGTCGTCTTCCGGGACTTAGCCCGAGTCCGAGCCCTGGGTCGGGCGGAGTTCGCCGTCTTCCGGGACTTAGCACGAGTCTGAGCCCTGGGTCGGGCGGAGTTCGCCGTCTTCCGGGACTTAGCCCGAATCCGAGCCCTGGGTCGGGCGGAGTTCGCCGTCTTCCGGGACTTAGCCCGAGTCCGAGCCCTGGGTCGGGCGAAGCGGAGTTTCCTATGGTGCCTTCGACCGGGCCTGACTGCCTGTCAGCCTCACTCTGTTGAGTGGCACCGCAGTCGGAGCGGCGCAGGCGGCGCTGTCTTTCTGTCAGGCTGGTCAGTGGAGCGGCGAAGTGACGGCGGTCACTTCGGCTCTGGGGGGCGCGCGTCAGGATAAAGGTGTCAGGCCACCTTTGCATTAAATGCTCCTGCGACTTGGTCGGTCGGTGCGGCGATTTGGTCAGAGTTGCTTCTTAGCGAAGACAGGGCCTCGAGCGAGCCGGGAACACATTCGCCGTTGGAGGGGGGCCTCGGGCGAGACGGAGATCCTCCGGGGTCGGCTGCCCTTGTCCGAGGCTAGGCTCGGGTGAGGCGTGATCGGGTCCCTCGTATGGACCAATCCCTGACTTAATCGCACCCATCAGGCCTTTGCAGCTTTATGCTGATGGGGATTACCAGCTGTCACACCCGGTTTTAGAAGGCAAACCGAATGCGAACCATGTACGTGCCAGGATCAGTTATTCACGTACACAGCAGTTACATAACATGGACATCATCACACAGTGCTCAAAATAGTACTAAAAGGGAAATAATAGTCGATTACATCATACGTCTGAGACGTCCATATAGTTCTTACAATAAATCAAAGTGCGGAAAAGAAACATAGATAAACGCGGCCTTCCCAGGCAGCCGACTGGGGGTTGCCGCTAACCCACGCCTAGAACTCGTCGTAGTCTTGGAACTCCTGGAAGTCTCCTTCCACAGCTTCATCTTCGCCTGAGCAGTGGTTGCAATGCTGACAACCTGGGGGGGGGGGGTTTGGTGTGTAGAGCAAGGGTGAGTACACATCAACATACTCAGCAAGTATCCTGTTTGGCTGTAGTGGACTAGCTTTATGTGGGGATAAGTCAAGCAGTTGCTTTTAGTTGGTCAGATTATTATTACTAGTAGAGAAAGCCAAGTTTTAGCATTAACCCAAGTTATTAGCCCGATGTACCCTTTCCAAACGGAAAGAATACCACTTACCAGCACCATAGTCATAACCAGAACCATCGATCTCATAACCACCTGTACCATAATGTCTCTGATCAAGTACCACTAATCACTGGAGCTCCCTTGGCCGCTCATAACCGCGAGCATGACTGATATATCAGTTTCATAACACTCTGCAGAGGTTGTGCACTTTACCCACAAGCCGTGATTCCCTCTTGCCTCGGGCCGATCAAACCCTTAAACACTACCAAGGTGAATAGGCAGGGTTTCACTACGTAGCCTTTACAAAGATTCCCTGGGGCTGTAGCCGCCCGTTAGGTTTCCTAAATGTACCGCACTCCTCCCCAAGGGACAAATCAACCTTGGCAGAGCGAGCCGCATACACCGAGCCCCATTGACGGCACGACGGCGAAGCGAACTACACCCCGGATCCTCTAATTATTCAGCTAAGGGCACCCCATTCCACCCTCATGGTTGCACTGTTTTCCCGGGCGGTCATCCATAGAACAGGTCCTTACGGAGAGGCACTCGAGAAACCGCTCGAGCCCCCTTGAAGACCACAAGTACAACATCATAATAAGAGAAGGGAAAACAGCGTATCATAGATAATCTCATCATGTTCATTAATTAGAGTTAAGCAATAGCATAAAGCTAGGCAATAATAATCCAACCCAAATAGGTAATCAAGGACATGGATAACAAAAGCTAGTCAATCCTTAGGTATAAATGTGTAATGCGGGGGGGGGGGTGAATTAAAGAATGAATAGGACAGAGATAGGTCAAGGGACACTTGCCTCCACCAACCGACTGCTGCTCAGGGGCTTCTCCTGCGAGTTCTTCGGGCTCTTCGACCGGATCGTTCTCTATGCGATTGCAAGCATACATACATTCATTCATTCAAATTGGGAAACAAACAGTACATCATACAAGGGAACCATTAAAGTGAATATGCATCAAGTATGACATTCGATATCACATTCATTATGGTTAGAAGGAAACGGGAAAGGTCTCGCGAGGGGGGGGGGGTTAAAGCTTATGCACTAATGATTAGTTACAATTGGTTCTAACAAAAGAATTCAGTTATATGCACTAATGGAAACCTAGTCATTTTTAGTTGATCAACATTGAACTGGATAAACAATTGATTATATGAATTAACTAGCGTAACGGAATTCTAAATTAAGTTTTCTATTTCAATAACATGAACAATGATTAACCTGCCTAAAATAAAATAAATAACAGTAATGAAATAAAATAAAATAAATAAAAAAAGGGGGGGCGGTTGAACCGGCCTGGGCAGGGGCGGGGGCGGCCAAGCCGGCGGCGGGCGGCCGAGCTGGCGGGGGGGCGGGCGGCCGAACCAGCGGGGCGCAGGGGCAGGGGGCGGCCGAGCCGGCCATGGGGCGGGGCAGGGCGCGCAGGGGCGGCCGAGCCGGCCAGGGGCGGCCGAGCTGGGCGCGCAGGGGCGGCGGCGGCCGAGCCGGCCAGGGGGGCGGCCGAGCTGGGCGGCGGGCGGCCGGACCGGGGCGCAGGGGCGGCCGAGCCGGGTAGGGGGAAGGGGAGGGGAGATGGGGGAGGGAGGAGAGGGGGAGGGGGATCTCACCGGGGACGGGGACGGGCGGCCGAACCGGCGACGAGCAGGGGCGGGCGGCTAGGGTAGGGGCGGCGGCTGGGGTGGGGAAAAGAGAGAATGAGAGGGAGGGAGAGGGATTGGGGGGATTGGGGGGGGGATTGGGAGGGGGCGGCTGGGCCAATGGGCCCAAAGGGGGCGCGCAGGGGGGGGCGGCTGGGCCGGCCAGGGCGGCCCACGGCGCGGAAGAGAGAGAAAGAAAAAGAAAAAGAAAGAAAAGGTTTTTCTCCTTTTCGAAATCCGATCTTCCTAAATGAATGCACTTACATCTCTAAGCAATCAAAGAATGCATAGTTCGGCATGGTGCATCAAACAACATCAAGTAATTTTAGGGTTTTTCTTTACACGGGAATTCCAAGCCGAACTCCGTTATAACTTTGGAAAAGATCAAGGTTTAGCGAGGGAATGAGAAAAAGAAAAGGGTAACGCCTGAATTTGGTGAAAGAAAAGAAGAAAAAATTCTACCCCCAAATTCAGGGCGTTACAAACCTATCCCCCTTAAAAGAATCTCGCCCTCGAGATTCAGGGTTGGCTAGCAAAGAGCTCAGGGTACTTAGCCATCAGATCATCTTCACGCTCCTAGGTTGCTTCTTCCTCAGAGTGGTGATTCCATCTGACTTTGCACATTCTGATGGTCTTCCTTCGGGTGACTCGGTCCGCAATCTCAAGGATTTGCACTGGCTTCTTGAAAGTTGCCTAGAGGGGGGGGGGTGAATAGGGCGAAACTGAAATTCACAAATATAAACACAACTACAAGCCGGGTTAGCGTTAGAATTATAAACGAGTCCGCGAGAGAGGGCGCAAAACAAATCGCAAGTAAATGAAGAGTGTGACACACGGATTTGTTTTACCGAGGTTCGGTTCTTGCAAACCTACTCCCCGTTGAGGAGGCCACAAAGGCCGGGTCTCTTTCAACCCTTCCCTCTCTCAAACGGTCCCTCGGACCGAGTGAGCTTCTCTTCTCAAATCACTTGGGAATCAAACTTCCCGCAAGGGCCACCACACAATTGGTGCCTCTTGCCTCAATTACAAGTGAGTGTTTGATCACAAGAAAGAATCAAGAAAGAAGAATGCAATCCAAGCGCAAGAGCTCGAAAGAACACAAGCAAATCTCTCTCTAGTCACTATGGCGTTGTGTGGAATTTGGAGAGGATTTGATCTCTTTGGTGTGTCTAGAATTGAATGCTAGAGCTCTTGTAGTAGTTGGGAAGTGGAAAACTTGGATGCAATGAATGGTGGGGTGGTTAGGGTATTTATAGCCCCAACCACCAATTTGACCGTTGGTGGAGGTCGTCTGTTTGATGGCGCACCGGACAGTCCGGTGCACACCGGACAGTCCGGTGCCCCAGCCACGTCACCAGTTCCGTTGGATTCCGACCGTTGAAGCTTCTGACTTCTGGGCCCGCCTTGATGTCCGGTGGCACACCGGACATGCACTGTAGGGTGTCCGGTGCGCCAGCATGGGCGTGTCTGACCTCTGCGCGCGCTGGCTCGCAATAAATGCGCTGCAGGTAGCCGTTGGCGCCTGAAGTAGCCGTTGCTCCGCAGATGCACCGGACAGTCCGGTGTACACCGGACAGTCCGGTGAATTATAGCGGAGCGGCTGAAGTGAAAACCCGAGGCTGGCGAGTTCCTGAGGTCGCCCTTCCTTGGAGCACCGGACATGTCCGGTGCACACCGGACAGTCCGGTGAATTATAGCGGAGTGGTCTCTGGAAAATCCCGAAGCCGAGCAGTTCGAAGTTGGAGTCCCCTGGTGCACCGGACATGTCCGGTGGCACACCGGACAGTCCGGTGCGCCAGACCAGAGGAGCCTTCTGTTGCTCCTTTGCTCTTGTGTTGAACCCAACTCTTGGTCTTTTTATTGGCTAAGTGTGAACATTTTGCACCTGTATAACTTATACACTAGAGCAAACTAGTTAGTCCAATATTTGTGTTGGGCAATTCAACCACCAAAATTATTTAGGAACTAGGTGAAAGCCTAATTCCCTTTCAATCTCCCCCTTTTTGGTGATTGATGCCAACACAAACCAAAGCAAATATAAAAGTGCATAATTGAACTAGTTTGCATAATGTAAGTGCAAAGGTTGCTTGGAATTGAGCCAATATAAATACTTACAAGATATGCATGGATTGTTTCTTTCTTATTTTACATTTTGGACCACGTTTGCACCACATGTTTTGTTTTTGCAAACTCTTTTGTAAATCATTTTCAAAGTTTTTTTGCAAATAGTCAAAGGTAAATGAATAAAATTTTGCAAGGCATTTTCAAGATTTGAAATTTGCTCCCCCTGTTTCAAATGCTTTTCCTTTGACTAAACAAAACACCCCCTCAAATAAATTCTCCTCTTAGTGTTCAAGAGGGTTTTAAGATATCAAGTTTTGAAATACTACTTCCTCCCCCTTTAGAACATAATAAGATACCAATTTGAAATTGACCAATTGAAAATCTCCAATTTTAAAAACTAGGTGGTGGTGCGGTCCTTTTGCTTTGGGCTCATATTTTCTCCCCCTTTGGCATGAATCGCCAAAAACGGAACCATTAGAGCCCTCGAAGTAACTTCTTCCCCTTTGGTCATAAACAAATGAGTTAAGATTATACCAAAGATGAAATTCTTTTGCTTTCTCCCCCAAAGATGGAGAGTGGCTTGGAGCGACGGTGAAGGATGAGTTACGGAGTGGAAGCCTTTGTCTTTGCCGAAGACTCCAATTCCCTTTCAATATACCTATGACTTGGTTTGAAATAGACTTGAAAACACATTAGTCATAGCATATAAAAGAGATATGATCAAAAGTATATAAATGAGCTATGTGTGCAATCTAGTAGAAGAAGTTGCGTGAATCAAGAATATTGAGCTCATGCCTAAGTTTGGTAAAAGTTTGTTCATCAAGAGGCTTGGTAAAGATATCGGCTAATTGATCTTTAGTGTTAATGTAAGAAATCTCGATATCCCCCTTTTGTTGGTGATCCCTAAGAAAATGATACCGGATGGCTATGTGTTTAGTGCGGCTATGCTCGACAGGATTGTCGGCCATTTTGATTGCACTCTCATTATCACATAGCAAAGGGACTTTGGTTAATTTGTAACCGTAGTCCCGCAGGGTTTGCCTCATCCAAAGCAATTGCGCGCAACAATGGCCTGCGGCAATGTACTCGGCTTCGGCGGTAGAAAGAGCGACCGAATTTTGCTTCTTTGAAGCCCAAGACACCAAGGATCTCCCCAAGAACTGGCAAGTCCCCGATGTGCTCTTCCTATTAATTTTACACCCCGCCCAATCGGCATCCAAATAACCAATCAAATCAAATGTGGATCCCCGAGGGTACCAAAGCCCAAACTTAGGAGTATAAGCCAAATATCTCAAGATTCGTTTTACGGCCGTAAGGTGTGATTCCTTAGGGTCGGCTTGGAATCTTGCACACATGCAAACGGAAAGCATAATGTCCGGTCGAGATGCACATAAATAAAGCAATGAACCAATCATCGACCGGTATACCTTTTGATCCACGGACTTACCTCCCGTGTCGAGGTCGAGATGCCCATTGGTTCCCATGGGTGTCTTGATGGGCTTGGCATCCTTCATCCCAAACTTGCTTAGAATATCTTGAGTATACTTCGTTTGGCTTAGGAAGGTGCCCTCTGGGAGTTGTTTTACTTGAAATCCTAAGAAATACTTCAACTCCCCCATCATAGACATCTCGAACTTTTGTGTCATGATCCTACTAAATTCCTCACATGTAGATTTGTTAGTAGACCCAAATATAATATCATCAACATAAATTTGGCATACGAACAAATCATTTGCAAGAGTTTTAGTGAACAAGGTAGGATCGGCTTTTCCGACTTTGAAACCATTAGCAATGAGAAAGTCTCTAAGGCATTCATACCATGCTCTTGGGGCTTGCTTGAGCCCATAAAGCGCCTTAGAGAGCTTATAGACATGGTTAGGATACTCACTGTCTTCAAAGCCGGGAGGTTGCTCAACATAGACCTCTTCCTTGATTGGTCCATTGAGGAAGGCACTTTTCACGTCCATTTGATAAAGCTTAAAGCCATGGTAAGTAGCATAGGCTAATAATATGCGAATTGACTCAAGCCTAGCTACGGGTGCATAGGTTTCACCGAAATCCAAACCTTCGACTTGGGAGTATCCCTTGGCCACAAGTCGAGCTTTGTTCCTTGTCACCACACCATGCTCATCTTGCTTGTTGCGGAAGACCCATTTTGTTCCTACAACATTTTGATTAGGACGTGGAACCAAATGCCATACCTCATTCCTAGTGAAGTTGTTGAGCTCCTCTTGCATTGCCACCACCCAATCCGAATCTTGTAGTGCTTCCTCTACCCTGTGTGGCTCAATAGAGGAAACAAACGAGTAATGTTCACAAAAATGTGCAACACGAGATCTAGTAGTTACCCCCTTATGAATGTCGCCGAGGATGGTGTCGACGGGGTGATCTCGTTGTATTGCTTGGTGGACTCTTGGGTGTGGCGGTCTTGGTTCTTGCTCATCCTCCTTTTCTTGATCATTTGTATCTCCCCCTTGATCGTTGCTGTCATTTTGAGGTGGCTCATTTTCTTGATCTTCTTGTTCAACATCTTGAGCCTCATCCTCAATTTGAGTTGGTGGAGATGCTTGCATGGAGGAGGATGGTTGATCTTGTGCATTTGGGGGCTCTTCGGATTCCTTAGGACACACATCCCCAATGGACATGTTCCTTAGCGCGATACATGGAGCCTCTTCAATACCTATCTCATCAAGATCAACTTGCTCTACTTGAGAGCCGTTAGTCTCATCAAACACAACGTCACATGAGACTTCAACTAGTCCAGTGGACTTGTTAAAGACTCTATATGCCCTTGTGTTTGAGTCATAACCAAGCAAAAAGCCTTCTACAGTCTTAGGAGCAAATTTAGATTTTCTACCTCTTTTAACAAGAATAAAACATTTGCTACCAAAGACTCTAAAATAAGAAATGTTGGGCTTTTTACCTGTTAGGAGTTCATATGATGTCTTCTTGAGGATTCGGTGAAGATATAACCGGTTGATGGCGTAGCAAGCGGTGTTGACCGCCTCGGCCCAAAACCGATCCAAAGTTTTGTACTCATCAAGCATGGTCCTTGCCATGTCCAATAGAGTTCGATTTTTCCTCTCCACTACACCATTTTGCTGAGGGGTGTAGGGAGAAGAGAACTCATGCTTGATGCCCTCCTCCTCAAGAAAGCCTTCAATTTGAGAGTTCTTGAACTCCGTCCCGTTATCGCTTCTTATTTTCTTGATCCTTAAGCCGAACTCATTTTGAGCCCGTCTCAAGAATCCCTTTAAGGTCTCTTGGGTTTGAGATTTTTCCTGTAAAAAGAATACCCAAGTGAAGCGAGAATAATCATCCACAATAACTAGACAGTACTTACTCCCGCCGATGCTTATGTAAGCGATCGGGCCGAATAAATCCATGTGTAGGAGCTCCAGTGGCCTGTCACTAGTCATGATGTTCTTGTGTGGATGATGAGTGCCAACTTGCTTCCCGGCCTGGCATGCGCTACAAATCCTGTCTTTCTCAAAATGAACATTTGTTAATCCTAAAATGTGTTCTCCCTTTAGAAGCTTATGAAGATTCTTCATTCCAACATGGGCTAGTCGGCGGTGCCAGAGCCAACCCATGTTAGTCTTAGCAATTAAGCAAGTGTCGAGTTCAGCTCTATCAAAATCTACCAAGTATAGCTGACCCTCTAACACTCCCTTAAATGCTATTGAATCATCACTTCTTCTAAAGACAGTGACACCTATATCAGTAAAGAGACAGTTGTAGCCCATTTGACATAATTGTGAAACGGAAAGCAAATTGTAATCTAAAGAATCTGCGAGAAAAACATTTGAAATAGTATGGTCAGGTGATATAGCAATTTTACCCAAGCCTTTGACCAAACCTTGATTTCCATCCCCGAATGTGATAGCTCGTTGGGGATCTTGGTTTTTCTCATATGAGGAGAACATTCTTTTCTCCCCTGTCAGGGCTTGTTCGGTTAGCTCTCAATCCATGTGGATTGAGCGGGATTGGATGGGTTTTAATCCCAAACAAGTCAAACTTCTTCACAATTTTTTCCAATCCCATCCAATCCATGTGTATTGGGAATAACCGAACAAGCCCTCATGTGGTTTGTGCACCCGCTGTCGAGTATCCAACTTGAGCCCCCGGATGCATAAACCTACAAAACAAGTTTAGTTCTTGACTTTAGGTACCCAAATGGTTTTGGGTCCTTTGGCATTAGACACAAGAACTTTGGGTACCCAAACACAAGTCCTTGACCCCTTGTGCTTGCCCCCAACATATTTGGCAACTATCTTGCCGGATTTGTTAGTCAAAACATAAGATGCATCAAAAGTTTTAAAGGAGATATTATGATCATTTGATGCAATAGGAATTTTCTTCTTAGGCAACTTAGCACGGGTTGGTTGCCTAGAACTAGATGTCTCACTCTTATACATAAAAGCATGGTTAGAACCAGAGTGAGACTTCCTAGAATGAATTTTCCTAATTTTGTCCTCGGGATAACCGGCAGGGTATAAAATGTAACCCTCGTTATCCTGAGGCATGGGAGCCTTGCCCTTAACAAAGTTTGACAATCTTTTGGGAGGGGCACTAATTTTGACATTGTCTCCCCTTTGGAAGCCAATGCCATCCTTAATGCCAGGGCGTCTCCCATTATAAAGCATGCTACGAGCAAATTTAAATTTCTCATTTTCTAAGTTGTGCTCGGCAATTTTAGCATCTAGTTTAGCTATATGATCATTTTGTTGTTTAATTAAAGCCATGTGATCATGAATAGCATTGATATCAACATCTCTACATCTAGTACAAATAGAAACATGCTCAACATTAGATGTAGAGGGTTTGCAAGATTTTAATTCAACAACCTTAGCATGTAATATATCATTCTCACTTCTAAGGTTGGAAATAGTAACATTGCAAACATCAAAATCTTTAGCCTTAGCAATCAAATTTTCATTTTCTACTCTAAGGCTAGCAAGAGAATCATTCAATTCCTTAATCTTAGCAAGCAAGTCATCATTACTATTTCTAAGATTGGGAATTGAAGCATCACAAACATGAGACTCAACCTTAGCAATTAAACTAGCATTTTCATTTCTAAGGTTGACAATGGTGTCATGGCAAGTGCTTAGCTTACTAGATAATTTTTCACATTTTTCAACTTCTAGAGCATAAGCATTTTTGACCTTAACATGTTTCTTGTTTTCTTTAATCAGAAAATCCTCTTGGGAATCCAAAAGGTCATCTTTTTCATGAATAGCACTAATCAATTCATTTAATTTTTCTTTTTGTTCCATGTTAAGATTGGCAAAAAGAGAATGCAAGTTATCTTCCTCATCACTAACATTATCATCACTAGAGGATTCATATTTAGTGGAGGATCTTGATTTTACCTTCTTTTTGCCATCCTTTGCCATGAGGCATTTGTGGCCAACGTTGGGGAAGAGGAGTCCCTTGGTGACGGCGATGTTGGCGGCGTCCTCGTCGTCGGAGGAGTCGCTAGAGCTTTCGTCGGAATCCCATTCCCGACAAACATGGGCATCGCCGCCCCTTTTCTTGTAGTATTTCTTCTTTTCTCTCCTCTTGCCCTTCTTGTCGTTATCCCTGTCACTGTCACTTGATAATGGACATTTAGCTATAAAGTGATCGGGCTTACCACACTTGTAGCAAACCTTCTTGGAGCGGGACTTGTAGTCTTTCCCTCTCCTTTGTTTGAGGATTTGGCGGAAGCTCTTGATGACGAGCGCCATTTCCTCATTGTCGAGCTTGGAGGTGTCTATTGGTTGTCGACTTGGTGTAGATTCCTCCTTCTTTTCCTCCGTCGCCTTGAATGCGACAGGTTGAGCTTCGGATGTGGTGGAATCATCAAGCTCGTTGATCTTCCTCGAGCCTTCGATCATGCACTCAAAACTTACAAAATTCCCGATAACTTCCTCGGGGGTCATTTTAGTATATCTAGGATTACCACGAATTAATTGAACTTGAGTGGGGTTAAGGAAAATAAGAGATCTTAGAATAACCTTAACCACTTCGTGGTCATCCCACTTTACGCTCCCGAGGTTGCGCACTTGATTCACCAAGGTCTTGAGCCGGTTGTACATGTGTTGTGGCTCCTCCCCTTTGCGAAGCCGGAACCGACCGAGCTCCCCCTCGATCGTTTCACGCTTGGTGATCTTGGTGAGCTCGTCTCCCTCGTGCGCGGTTTTGAGCACATCCCAAACCTCCTTGGCGCTCTTCAACCCTTGTACTTTGTTATACTCCTCTCTACTTAGAGAGGCGAGGAGTATTGTTGTCGCTTGAGAGTTGAAGTGCTCGATTTGGGCCACCTCATCCTCATCATAATTTTCATCCCCTACTGACGGTACCTGCGCACCAAACTCAACAACATCCCATATACTTTTGTGGAGCGAGGTTAGATGAAATCGCATTAAATCACTCCACCTAGCATAATCTTCACCATCAAAAGTTGGTGGTTTGCCTAATGGGACGGAAAGTAAAGGTGTATGTTTTGAAATGCGAGGGTAGCGTAGGGGGATCTTACTATACTTCTTGCGCTCTTGGCGCTTAGAAGTGACGGATGCCACGTCGGAGCCGGAGGTGGATGTTGATGAAGTGTCGGTCTCGTAATAGACGACTTTCCTCATCCTCTTGTGCTTATCCCCACTCCGATGCGGCTTGTGAGAGGAAGATTTCTCCTTCTTCTCTTTGTGATGAGAAGAAGATTTCTTCTCCTTCCCTTTGTTGGAGGAGTTCTTCCTCTTCTCCTTCCTCTTGGTGCGGGACTCTTCCGATGAAGTGCTCCCCTGGCTTGTAGTGGGCTTTTCGCCGGTCTCCATCTCCTTCTTGGCGTGATCTCCCGACATCACTTCGAGCGGTTAGGCTCTAATGAAGCACCGGGCTTTGATACCAATTGAAAGTTGCCTAGAGGGGGGGTGAATAGGGCGAAACTGAAATTCACAAATATAAACACAACTACAAGCCGGGTTAGCGTTAGAATTATAAACGAGTCCGCGAGAGAGGGCACAAAACAAATCGCAAGTAAATGAAGAGTGTGACACGCGGATTTGTTTTACCGAGGTTCGGTTCTTGCAAACCTACTCCCCGTTGAGGAGGCCACAAAGGCCGGGTCTCTTTCAACCCTTCCCTCTCTCAAACGGTCCCTCGGACCGAGTGAGCTTCTCTTCTCAAATCACTTGGGAATCAAACTTCCCACAAGGGCCACCACACAATTGGTGCCTCTTGCCTCAATTACAAGTGAGTGTTTGATCACAAGAAAGAATCAAGAAAGAAGAAAGCAATCCAAGCGCAAGAGCTCGAAAGAACACAAGCAAATCTCTCTCTAGTCACTATGGCGTTGTGTGGAATTTGGAGAGGATTTGTTCTCTTTGGTGTGTCTAGAATTGAATGCTAGAGCTCTTGTAGTAGTTGGGAAGTGGAAAACTTGGATGCAATGAATGGTGGGGTGGTTGGGGTATTTATAGCCCCAACCACCAATTTGACCGTTGGTGGAGGCCGTCTGTTTGATGGCGCACCGGACAGTCCGGTGCCCCAGCCACGTCACCAGTTCCGTTGGATTCCGACCGTTGAAGCTTCTGACTTCTGGGCCCGCCTTGATGTCCGGTGGCGCACCGGACATGCACTATAGGGTGTCCGGTGCGCCAGCATGGGCGTGTCTGACCTCTGCGCGCGCTGGCGCGCAATAAATGCGCTGCAGGTAGCCGTTGGCGCCTGAAGTAGCCGTTGCTCCGCAGATGCACCGGACAGTCCGGTGTACACCGGACAGTCCGGTGAATTATAGCGGAGCGGCTGAAGTGAAAACCCGAGGCTGGCGAGTTCCTGAGGCCGCCCTTCCTTGGAGCACCGGACATGTCCGGTGCACACCGGACAGTCCGGTGAATTATAGCGGAGTGGTCTCTGGAAAATCCCGAAGCCGAGCAATTCGAAGTTGGAGTCCCCTGGTGCACCGGACATGTCCGGTGGCACACCGGACAGTCCGGTGCGCCAGACCAGAGGAGCCTTCTGTTGCTCCTTTGCTCTTGTGTTGAACCCAACTCTTGGTCTTTTTATTGGCTAAGTGTGAACATTTTGCACCTGCATAACTTATACACTAGAGCAAACTAGTTAGTCCAATATTTGTGTTGGGCAATTCAACCACCAAAATTATTTAGGAACTAGGTGAAAGCCTAATTCCCTTTCACTTCTCAACGTAGGTCAAGTCCTCCTGGACTTCAAGACCTTCCACTGGCAACTGCTCTTCTGGCACACGCAAGCACTTCTTCAACTGAGACACATGAAAGACATTATGCACAACAGACAAATTCTCTGGCAAACTGAGCTGATAGGCCACTTCTCCACGTCTTGCAAGAATCTGATACGGACCAATGTAGCGGGGTGCTAGATTGCCTTTCACTCCGAACCTTCTGACTCCTCTGATCGGTGACACCTTCAGGTAGACAAAGTCTCCGACTTCGAAACTCAGCTCTCTTCTTCTTGTGTCTGCATAGCTTCGCTGTCTCGATTGCGCTATCTTCAGATTCTCTCGGACCATCTTGATGTTCTCTTCGGCTTCAAGCAAATTGTCTGGCCCAAACACTTGCTTCTCTCCAGGCTGATCCCATTGCAACGGAGTTCTGCAACTCCTTCCATAGAGCGCCTGAAATGGTGACATCTTCAAACTGGCCTGGTAACTGTTGTTATAAGAAAACTCTGCATAGGGCAATCGCTTGTCCCATCCGGACTGATCTTGCAATGCACAGGCTCTCAACATGTCTTCAAGAACTTGGTTGGTCCTTTCGGTCTGGCCATCTGTCTGCGGGTGATAAGCTGAACTGAAATTCAGATGCGTGCCCAAGGCTTCATGCAACTGCTGCCAGAAATGAGAGGTGAACTGCGTTCCTCTGTCTGATACTATCTTCTTTGGCACACCATGAAGACAAACGATCCGAGACATATACAATTCTGCCAATACTGCACTGCTGTAATTGGTCTTGACAGGTATGAAGTGGGCTAACTTGGTCAAGCGGTCCACTACTACCCAAATGGAATCGTAGCCGGCTCGAGTGCGAGGCAATCCGACTATGAAATCCATACCGATTTCGTCCCATTTCCACTAAGGGATCTGCAACGGTTGCAACAATCCAACAGGTCTCTGGTGCTCTGCCTTAATTCTTCGACAACTATCGCACATAGCCACATGCTCTGCGATTTCTCTCTTCATTCCGTATCACCAGAATTTCTTCTTCAGATCCTGATACATCTTCTCACTGCCAGGGTGAATCGAATAAGCTGTCTCATGAGCTTCCTTAAGGATCAACTCCCGAATGGACTGGACATTGGGAACACACAAGCGGTCTTTGAACCATATCACACCTTCTGCATCTTCTCGAAAATGTTTGCCTCTGCCATCTAGAATCAGTCGCCGAATCTCACTGATCTTTTCATCATTCTTCTGCGCTTCTTTGATTTCGCGCTCCAAGGTAGGTTCCAACTCGACTGTGACTCCTCGCGAATTGTTCAGAAATCCGAGATTCAACCTGTCAAACTCCTTGGCCAACTCATAAGGCATCGGACGAGCGACCATCAGATTGACTTGACTCTTCCTGCTTAAAGCATCTGCCACTACGTTTGCTTTGCCTGGATGGTAATGAATCTCCAACTCATAATCTTTGATCAACTCTAACCATCTTCGTTGCCTCATATTCAACTCTGACTGAGTGAATATGTACTTCAGACTCTTGTGATCTGTGTAAACATCACATTTCTGTCCATACAGATAGTGCCTCCATGTCTTCAGTGCGTGAACCACTGCTGCCAACTCTAGATCATGGATTGGGTAGTTCTTCTCATGAACCTTCAGCTGTCGGGACGAGTAAGCCACAACTCTTCCCTCTTGCAACAACACACATCCCAAACCTGTGTAGCAAGCATCACAATACACCGAGAAGGGCTTGTGCACATCAGGCAAGACTAGGACAGGCGCTGTAGTCAACTTCTCTTTCAGCGCTTCAAAGGCCTCTTGGCATTTCTGGGTCCACTTGAACTCAACTTTGTTGCCTAGCAACGCTGTCATCGGTTTTGCAATCTTCGAAAACCCTTCAATGAATCGCCGATAATATCCGGCCATTCCAATGAAACTCTTGATTCCTCGAGCATCTGTTGGCGCTTTCCAGTTCAGAATGTCTGCCACTTTCTTCGGATCCACAGTCAATCCTTCTTTGTTGATTATATGACCCAAGAACAGGACTTCACTGATCCAGAACTCACACTTGCTCAACTTTGCATACAACTGGTGCTCTCGCAATCTCTGCAATACCATCTTCAAATGATCTGCATGCTCTTCTTCGCTTTGAGAATAAACCAGAATGTCATCAATGAATACCACCACAAACTTATCGAGATAATCCATGAATACACTATTCATCAAGTTCATGAAAAAGGCTGGTGCATTGGTCAAACCAAAAGACATCACTGTGAACTCATACAAACCATACTTGGAAATGAATGCCGTCTTCGGAATGTCCGAAGGTCGGATCCTGAGCTGATGATAACCTGACCTCAGATCAATCTTGGAGAACACACTGGCTCCTCTCAACTGGTCGAACAGATCTTCTATTCTGGGCAAGGGATACTTGTTCTTGATCGTGACTTCATTCAAAGCTCGATAATCGATACACATCCTTTTGGTGCCATCTTTCTTTTCCACGAACAAGACAGGAGCGGCCCAAGGCGAGGTGCTTGGCCGAATGTAACCTTTCTCTGACAGCTCATCAATTTGCTTCTTAAGTTCAACCAACTCTGGTCCAGATATTCTGTAAGCTCTCTTAAAGATAGGAGCGGTTCCAGGAAGAAGCTCTATGGCAAACTCAACTTTCCGCTCGGGTGGCATACCCGGTAAGTCCTTTGGAAACACATCCGGGAACTCAGACACAACCTTGATACTCTCAATTGGGTCTGCTTCACTGCTATCGACAGCAAGCTGATAACAACTTCCTTTATTTGGCTCAGGCGGGACTAACTCGGTCACCACTTCCTCTCCTAGTGGAGACACCAACTTGATTGTCCGCTTATCACAGCTGATAACTGCCTGATACTTATCTAGCCAATTCATCCCTAGGATGACATCTATTCCCTGAGTACCCATTACTATAAGGTTAGCGGGAAACGCTATCCCCCTTATTTCCACACTTATATTCAAACAAATGCTATCGGCTCGAATTCTACCACCGGCTGAGTCAATTTGAATGGGGGTTGACATGGTAGTAATTGGAAGATCATGTGCTTCTACCCATGATGCAGTAATGAAAGAATGCGTTGCTCCAGTATCAAATAACACTTCTGCAATATGGGAGTCGACTGGGAACATACCTACTATCATGCCGGGGGTCTCCTGAACTGCTTCCGCCTCCAAGTGGTTCAGTCTCCCATGATTGTAACGCGGCTGAGAGCGATTGCCTGCTCCAGGCTGAGGCACATTCTGCTTCGCTGGGGCATTGGGGCCTGACTGCTGCTGGGCTGCCTTCTTTGGACATTGCATCACCCAGTGGCCTTGCTCTCCACAGTGGAAACATGCCCTGTTTCCAACCTGAGCTGGTGCTGCCTGACTGTTCTGCTGGTTTGCTGGGGCAGGAAGACGAGGTGCTTGCTGATTCTGCTTCTGAAACTGACCTCCTGACTGATTGCTCTGACGGTTCTGGTACTGATGCTGAGGATACTGCCTTTGGAACTGCTGATGCTGCTGAGGTGGACGCTGGTTCTGCCTGAACTGCTGAGGTTGATTGCCTGAGAAACGAGGACGGTTGCTGCTTCCAGGCTAGGGTCCACTGATCTTGCGCTTACGATCCTCCATCTCCTTACGCTTCCTCTCTGTCATGATTGCTCTGTCAATCAGGTGCTGGAATGTCGGAAAGGTGTGATTCATCAGTTGGTACTGCAGAGGGTCAACCAAGCCTCTCAGGAAACGGTACTGTCGCTTGGCGTCGGTGTTAACATCTTCAGGAGCATAGCGAGACAATTGCAGAAACCTGTCTCGATACTCACTGACAGACAACGGCCCTTGCTTGAGAGCTAGGAACTCCTCCTTCTTCACTGTCATCAGACCTGCAGGAACATGGTACTGATGAAAACTTCCTCTGAACTCTTCCCAGGTGATGGCGTCAGGGTGGGCATGGGTGGCGAGGTAAGACTCCCACCATGACTGGGCTGCTCCTCTCAACAGACGGGGACCATACAAGACTTTCTCCCTGTCATCGCACTGAGCGGTATGCAACTCGCGCTCCATAGTGCGCAGCCAGTCTTCAGCATCCATGGGGTCAGAAGAATGAGCGAACGTTGGTGGATGACCTCTCATGAATTCAGCACGCTTGTCTCTAGGCATCTGAGGCTGAGGCTGAGGTGGGGCCTGCTGCTGTTGCTGCTGCTGCTGCTGAATGGCGGCCAAAGTCTGACCGATAGCTTGAACTGCTTGAGTCTGCATCAGAAACATCTGCTCGATCGACATCGGGGGCGGGGGCGGCAGGTGCTGCTGCTGGGGCACCTCCTCCTATTGAGCGGCTCGCTCCTGCTGAGCACGCCTTCCTCCTCTGCGCCTGTTCTCTGACATCTGCAGAATG
This sequence comes from Zea mays, assembly GCF_902167145.1. NCBI lineage: Eukaryota > Viridiplantae > Streptophyta > Magnoliopsida > Poales > Poaceae > Zea > Zea mays. The sequence goes on along the minus strand of NC_050099.1, from coordinate 196,725,148 downwards.
CAACCACACATCAGAACTGATCTGGCAAATCTTGCAGCATAAGAAAAGAGTATAGAATCCTTCAACAGCACTGAACAGATGAGCATCTTCACTGATCTCCAACACAGACCACACAGCTTCTCAGATAAAGAGGAAAGTAGAATAAAGGGTTTCCCAACTATATAACTATCTTCATTAACATAATAGGTAAACCAAAATGCAGGGGATACCCACACTCTGGTGACAATCATTACAAAGATCCAAACCAAACATAGTTCATCATGACAAACATAAATGCACAGGATATAGCAAACTACCCTGTCTAACTAAGACTAACTAAGACCGAGACTAACGCTAAGGCTGAAGCTTCTATGTATATATATTTTGTATTAATTACAAGATCCAACTCTAACGATCTATGGTTCTAGAGTTATCTTGGTCTTGCAGTCGGGGTTGCCATAAGACTGGTGTCCACGCCGAGGTGAGCGGTACAGGTGCTGAGTCCCGACGGGAGCGGGGGAACCATCCTCCAGGTGACGACGTTCCGCGCGCTCAGCCCGCAGCCGGGCGATCTCAGCACGAGCCCTACTCAGCTCGTCTAGTGCATGGTCCAGCTCCGTGTTTAGCACGGCGGCTAGGTTGACTGTGCTGCTCAACCTAGGATTGCCCTCACCGACAGGTGAGACAATCACGCCTCCTGTGCTGCCAGATGAACGGCGGGGGTAATACTTCAGGTCAAGACCGTCAGCTACCCCACCGAAAACCGAGCAGTAGTGCGAAAGCGCACGCCGTGCAGCATCTTGCATGGCTGCCTCAGCTGAGTCCCGCTTAGAGATAGAATAGTGCTCTGAGCAGGCCTCTGCACCCTGGAGACTGTTCTCCGGACGGCGCACCAAGCAGGTTGCCTCCCAGCGGTTCGGGTAGACCCCGCGACAGTGCTGGTAGACCACACAGCGATACTCGATGGACCAAGTACGCCGGTTAAGTGCCCGACGTAGCAGGGTATCGAGCGCATCGTGGAAGTGACACCCGCGAGCAGCGTCGCGAGTGATGGATCGAGCAAACCATCCCTCCAGCTCATGGTTAGCAGAGAAGTCGGTGTCGTGGCTCGAGCTGTCGTCGCCATCTCCGTCATCTGGGTCTCCTCCAGCAGCTACTCCAGGGGCTGGGGCGCCCTGTGGTGGTGCAGGGGGCGCCTCCAGAGGAAGCACATGGGAGCAGCTCCTCACAGACTCTATCTCCTGGTGGAGCGAGAAGGAAGAGCCCTGCTGCTCCTGCTCCTGTCGTCGACGTTCCTGCTCCTCATGCAGGCGGTGGTGCAGTCTCTCCAAGTGGCTGGACTGTCCGGCCACAGGACGGCGAAGCGGACGCTCAGCAAGGCGGGAGGGTAAGAAAGGGATGACGGACTTTCATGCAGTGTGTCTAAGACGAGCCATCTACAAAAGACATCGCAAGCAAAAGGGTGAGAACAGAATCAATATGACCAGCAAGTAATGAACCATAAATAAATGAAGGATTAGGATAAAACATGATTTTCAGCAAGGTATAGTATATAGTAGAACATAGGTTTGGTCGGTATGACCAACTTTTGAAGGGATATCAAAGTCAAGGAAGGGACAGAGGTCTATAGTCCTTAGAACGACCATTCTACTCTAGGTTAGCGGTCCTACAGTCAGCACGGCTTTGATACCACTTATGTCACACCCGGTTTTAGAAGGCAAACCGAATGCGAACCATGTACGTGCCAGGATCAGTTATTCACGTACACAACAGTTACATAACATGGACATCATCACAGAGTGCTCAAAATAGTACTAAAAGGGAAATAATAGTCGATTACATCATACGTCTGAGACGTCCATATAGTTCTTACAATAAATCAAAGTGCGGAAAAGAAACGTAGATAAACGCGGCCTTCCCAGGCAGCCGACTGGGGGTTGCCGCTAACCCATGCCTAGAACTCGTCGTAGTCTTGGAACTCCTGGAAGTCTCCTTCCACAGCTTCATCTTCGCCTGAGCAGTGGTTGCAATGCTGACAACCTGGGGGGGTTTGGTGTGTAGAGCAAGGGTGAGTACACATCAACATACTCAGCAAGTATCCTGTTTGGCTGTAGTGGACTAGCTTTATGTGGGGATAAGTCAAGCAGTTGCTTTTAGTTGGTCAGATTATTATTACTAGTAGAGAAAGCCAAGTTTTAGCATTAACCCAAGTTATTAGCCCGATGTACCCTTTCCAAACGGAAAGAATACCACTTACCAGCACCATAGTCATAACCAGAACCATCGATCTCATAACCACCTGTACCATAATGTCTCTGATCAAGTACCACTAATCACTGGAGCTCCCTTGGCCGCTCATAACCGCGAGCACGGCTGATATATCAGTTTCATAACACTCTGCAGAGGTTGTGCACTTTACCCACAAGCCGTGATTCCCTCTTGCCTCGGGCCGATCAAACCCTTAAACACTACCAAGGTGAATAGGCAGGGTTTCACAACGTAGCCTTTACAAAGATTCCTCGGGGTTGTAGCCGCCCGTTAGGTTTCCTAAATGTACCGCACTCCTCCCCAAGGGACAAATCAACCTTGGCAGAGCGAGCCGCATACACCGAGCCCCATTGATGGCACGACGGCGAAGCGAACTACACCCCGGATCCTCTAATTATTCAGCTAAGGGCACCCCATTCCACCCTCATGGTTGCACTATTTTCCCGGGCGGTCATCCATAGAACAGGTCCTTACGGAGAGGCACTCGAGAAACCGCTCGAGCCCCCTTGAAGACCACAAGTACAACATCATAATAAGAGAAGGGAAAACAGCGTATCATAGATAATCTCATCATGTTCATTAATTAGAGTTAAGCAATAGCATAAAGCTAGGCAATAATAATCCAACCCAAATAGGTAATCAAGGACATGGATAACAAAAGCTAGTCAATCCTTAGGTATAAATGTGTAATGCGGGGGGGGGGGGGGGTGAATTAAAGAATGAATAGGACAGAGATAGGTCAAGGGACACTTGCCTCCACCAACCGACTGCTGCTCAGGGGCTTCTCCTGCGAGTTCTTCAGGCTCTTCGACCGGATCGTTCTCTATGCGATTGCAAGCATACATACATTCATTCATTCAAATTGGGAAACAAACAGTACATCATACAAGGGAACCATTAAAGTGAATATGCATCAAGTATGACATTCGATATCACATTCATTATGGTTAGAAGGAAACGGGAAAGGTCTCGTGAGGGGGGGTTAAAGCTTATGCACTAATGATTAGTTACAATTGGTTCTAACAAAAGAATTCAGTTATATGCACTAATGGAAACCTAGTCATTTTTAGTTGATCAACATTGAACTGGATAAACAATTGATTATATGAATTAACTAGCGTAACGGAATTCTAAATTAAGTTTTCTATTTCAATAACATGAACAATGATTAACCTGCCTAAAATAAAATAAATAACAGTAATGAAAGAAAATAAAATAAAATAAAATAAATAAAAAAAGGGGGGCGGTTGAACCGGCCAGGGGGCGGTTGAACCGGCCAGGGGGCGGTTGAACTGGCCTGGGCAGGGGCGGCCAAGCCGGCGGCGGGCGGCCGAGCTGGCGGGGGGGCGGGCGGCCGAACCGGCGGGGGGGGGGGGGGCGGGCGGCCGAACCGGCGGGGCGCAGGGGCAGGGGGCGGCCGAGCCGGCCATGGGGCGGGGCAGGGCGCGCAGGGGCGGCGGCGGCCGAGCCGGCCAGGGGGGCGGCCGAGCTGGGCGGCGGGCGGCCGGACCGGGGCGCAGGGGCGGCCGAGCCGGGTAGGGGGAAGGGGAGGGGAGATGGGGGAGGGAGGAGAGGGGGAGGGGGATCTCACCGGGGACGGGGACGGGCGGCCGAACCGGCGACGAGCAGGGGCGGGCGGCTAGGGTAGGGGCGGCGGCTGGGGTGGGGAAAAGAGAGAATGAGAGGGAGGGAGAGGGATTGGGGGATTGGGGGGGATTGGGAGGGGGCGGCTGGGCCAATGGGCCCAAAGGGGGCGCGCGGGGGGGGCGGCTGGGCTGGCCAGGGCGGCCCACGGCGCGGAAGAGAGAGAAAGAAAAAGAAAAAGAAAGAAAAGGTTTTTCTCCTTTTCGAAATCCGATCTTCCTAAATGAATGCACTTACATCTCTAAGCAATCAAAGAATGCATAGTTCGGCATGGTGCATCAAACAACATCAAGTAATTTTAGGGTTTTTCTTTACACGGGAATTCCAAGCCGAACTCCGTTATAACTTTGGAAAAGATCAAGGTTTAGCGAGGGAATGAGAAAAAGAAAAGGGTAACGCCTGAATTTGGTGAAAGAAAAGAAGAAAAAATTCTACCCCCAAATTCAGGGCGTTACACCAGCTGAGAATTAGGAGCCTTGAGGGTACCCCTAATTATGGTCCCCGACATGTATCGTGTGTTTAAGACTTATATACTATGTGGTTAAACTTTAGTGAACATGTATGATCATTTATGTGTGGTCATGACTATGTATTGTATATTTGTGTGGTTGAGACTTGTATGTGAATGTGAATGAACAATCATGTTTTAAGACTTATGTGTTGTGTGTTAAAATTTAAGAGTGGACATATATGAGTGTATGACCAATTATATGTGGACAAGATTGTGTTTTATGTACTTTTGTGAATGAGACTTGTATATGAACATCTGTGTGGTTAGGATTTGTTTATTGTGAGCTTTTCCGATTACAGTTACCGTTTCCTGATCAATTTCGAGCTATTTTGCTCGGATTTATCCGTTTTCGATATACCGGAATTTACCGGCCATTATCCGTTTCCGACTTTCCCGTTTACCGATTCCGACCGAACAAAAATTTATGCGGTTGAAAACAGTGAGAGTTTTTTTCCGACCGTTACCGACCGTTTTCACCCTTAGTTTGTATCACTAATGACCGTTTCTTTGGTCCCTAACCCCCCAAATTTTTTTGCCAAGCAACTCTTTCATCTAAGCTCTAATAACTATCTCGACTACGAGATAGTCTACTAATTTCTACAAGTACTTTAAACCTGGTCTAGCTAATGTACTGGTACCATCATAATATTTTTCTTCAACATGGAATGACCTCTTTTATTATGAATGTGCATATATCCTCAATTATGTCATACAATGCACCTTCGGTCATGTTCTCCGGCTTTCATCGTTGAAGTTCCTATCAAGAAAGATTATAAACATCATATATTTACACTCGATAACACATTTACATCTTTAATGTCATAAATACATACATGACTATTACTAATAATACCTGGACATGGTTTGTGATGTATCGGCCATTTAATCTTGTGAACTCGTACACATAGAACCCACATAGGACAGATTCAGGTGGTTGCTTGTGGCACTACATAAGCGAAGATTGGTTATTTAGTTCCAACATTGTATAGTGGATGTATTCATAAATTCACATACTTTCCTGTCGTTTATAGTGAATTTCTAGTGGCACGCGTTGTTTTAACTGAAAGTCGCCTAGAGGGGGGTGAATAGGGCGAATCTGAAATTTAACAACTTAAGCACAACTACAAGTCGGGTTAGCGTTAGAAATAGAAACGAGTCCGAGAGAGAGGGCGCAAAACAAATCGTGAGCGAATAAGAAGTGAGACACAAGGATTTGTTTTACCGAGGTTCGGTTCTTGCAAACCTACTCCCCGTTGAGGTGGTCACAAAGACCGGGTCTCTTTCAACTCTTTACCTCTCTCAAACGGTCCCTCGGACCGAGTGAGCTTCTCTTCTCAATCAATTGGGAACCAAACTTCCCGCAAGGACCATCACACAATTGGTGTCTCTTGCCTTGATTACAATTGAGATGATCGCAAGAAAGAATGAGAAAAAGAAGCAATCCAAGCGCAAGAGCTCAAATGAACACAACAAATCTCTCTCACTAATTGCTAAAGCTTTGTGTGGAGTTGAGAGAGGATTTGACCTCTTTGTTGTGTATTGTATTGAATGCTAGCTCTTGTAAGTAGTTGGAAGGTGGAAAACTTGGATGCCAATGAATGTGGGGTGGTTGGGGTATTTATAGCCCCAACCACCACAAAGTGGTCGTTGGAAGGCTGCAGTCGCATGGCGCATCGGACAGTCCGGTGCGCCAGCCACGTCAGCAGACCGTTGGGGTCGTTGGAGCTCTGTCTTGTGGGCCCGCCTGGCTGTCCGGTGTGCCACCCGCGCGTGCTCTGCTCCTCTGCGCGCGCAGGCGCGCATTTAATGCGTTGCAGTCGACCGTTGCACGCGAAGTAGCCGTTGCTCCGCTATCACACCGGACCGTCCGGTGAATTATAGCGGAGCGGATTCCCGAAGCTGGCGAGTTCAGAGTCGCTCTCCCTTGGGGCACCGGACACTGTCCGGTGAATTATAGCGAAGCGCCTCTGAAAATTCCCGAAGGTGAAGAGTTTAGCTTGGAGTCCCCTCCGGTGGTGCACCGGACACTGTCCGGTGGCACACCGGACAGTCCGGTGCGCCAGACCAGGGCACACTTCGGTTGTCCCTTGCTCTCTTTGTTTGAACCCTTTTCTTGGTCTTTTTATTGGCTTATTGTGAACCTTTGGCACCTGTATAACTTATAGACTAGAGCAAACTAGTTAGTCCAATTATTTGTGTTGGACAATTCAACCACCAAAATCAATTAGGAAAAAGTGTAAGCCTAATTCCTTTTCAATCTCCCCCTTTTTGGTGATTGATGCCAACACAAACCAAAGCAAATATAGAAGTGCATAATTTGAACAAGTTTGAATAATTGTAAGTGCAAAGGTTACTTAGAATTGAGCCAATAATAATTCTCATAGGATATGCATGGCTTGTTTCTTTTCTTTAACATTTTGGACCACTCTTGCACCACATGTTTTGTTTTTGAAAATTCTTTTGTAAATCCTTTTCAAAGTCCTTTTGCAAATAGTCAAAGGTAAATGAATAAGATTTTGCGAAGCATTTTCAAGATTTGAAATTTTCTCCCCCTGTTTCAAATGCTTTTCCTTTGACTAAACAAAACTCCCCCTTAATGAAATCCTCCTCTTAGTGTTCAAGAGGGTTTTGATATTAATTTTGAAGAGGGTATACCAATTTGAAATTATATCACAAATAAGATACCAATTTGAAAATACTTCTTTAAAAACAAATTGAAAGACTAAAATTTTTGAATTTGGTGGTGGTGCGGTCCTTTTGCTTTGGGCTCATGCTCTCTCCCTCTTTGGCATAAATCGCCAAAAACGGAATCATTAGAGCCCTTTGAACTACTTTCTCCTCCTTTGGTAAAAGACATATGAGTGAAGATTATACCAAAGTCGGAGAGTTGCTCGGAGCGACGGCGAAGGATGAGTCATGGAGTGGAGTGGAAGCCTTTGTCTTCGCCGAAGACTCCAATTCCCTTTCAATATACCTATGACTTGGTTTGAAATTTACTTGAAAATACATTAGTCATAGTATATAAAAGAGATATGATCAAAGGTATATTCATGAGCTATGTGTGCAAAACATCAAAAGAAATTCCTAGAATCAAGAATATTTAGCTCATGCCTAAGTTTGTTAAAGGTTTGTTCATCTAGTGGCTTGGTGAAGATATTGGCTAATTGTTCCTTAGTGTTAATATATGCAATCTCGATATCTCCCTTTTGTTGGTGATCCCTTAAGAAATGATACCGAATGGCTATGTGTTTAGTGCGGCTGTGCTCAACGGGATTATCCGCCATGCGGATTGCACTCTCATTATCACATAGAAGAGGAACTTTGGTTAATTTGTAACCATAGTCCCTAAGGGTTTGCCTCATCCAAAGTAATTGCGGGCAACAATGACCTGCGGCAATATACTCGGCTTCGGCGGTAGAAAGAGCGACTGAATTTTGCTTCTTTGAAGCCCAAGACACCAGGGATCTTCCCAAGAACTGGCAAGTCCCCGATGTGCTCTTTCTATTAATCTTACACCCCGCCCAATTGGCATCCGAATAACCAATTAAATTAAATGTGGATCCCCGAGGGTACCAAAGCCCAAACTTAGGAGTATAAACTAAATATCTCAAGATTCGTTTTACGGCCGTAAGGTGAGCTTCCTTAGGGTCAGCTTGGAATCTTGCACACATGCATACGGAAAGCATAATATCCGGTCGAGATGCACATAAGTAAAGTAAAGAGCCTATCATCGACCGATATACCTTTTGATCTACGGATTTACCTCCCGTGTCGAGGTCGAAATGCCCATTGGTTCCCATGGGTGTCTTGATGGGCTTGGCATCCTTCATCCCAAACTTGTTTAGAATGTCTTGAATATACTTCGTTTGGCTAATGAAGGTGCCCTCTTGGAGTTGCTTCACTTGAAATCCTAAAAAATACTTCAACTCCCCCATCATAGATATCTCGAATTTTTGTGTCATGATCCTACTAAATTCTTCACATGTAGATTCGTTAGTAGACCCAAATATGATATCATCAACATAAATTTGGCATACAAACAAATCATTGTCAAGAGTTTTAGTGAATAGAGTAGGATCGGCTTTTCCGACTTTGAAACCATTAGTGATAAGGATATCTCTAAGGCATTCATACCATGCTCTTGGGGCTTGCTTGAGCCCATAAAGCGCCTTAGAGGGTTTATACACATGGTTAGGGTACTCACTATCTTCAAAGCCGGGAGGTTGCTCAACATAGACCTCTTCCTTGATTGGTCCATTGAGGAAGGCACTTTTCACGTCCATTTGATAAAGCTTAAAGCCATGGTAAGTAGCATAGGCAAGTAATATACGAATTGATTCAAGCCTAGCTACGGGTGCATAGGTTTCACCGAAATCCAAACCTTCGACTTGGGAGTATCCCTTGGCCACAAGTCGGGCTTTGTTCCTTGTCACCACACCATGCTCGTCTTGCTTGTTGCGGAAGACCCACTTGGTTCCTACAACATTTTGATTAGGACGTGGGACTAAATGCCATACCTCGTTCCTAGTGAAGTTGTTGAGCTCCTCTTGCATCGCCACCACCCAATCCGAATCTTGAAGTGCTTCCTCTACCCTGTGTGGCTCAATAGAGGAAACAAAAGAGTAATGCTCACAAAAATGTTCAACACGAGATCTAGTGGTTACCCCCTTATGAATTCGCCGAGGATGGTGTCGACGGGGTGATCTCGTTGGATTGCTTGGTGGACTCTTGGGTGTGGCGGTCTTGGTTCTTCATCCTCCTTGTCTTGATCATTTGCATCTCCCCCTTGATCATTGTCGTCATCTTGAGGTGGCTCATCTCTTTGATTTTCTCCTTCATCAACTTGAGCCTCATCCTCATTTTGAGTTGGTAGAGATGCTTGCGTGGAGGAGGATGGTTGATCTTGTGCATTAGGAGGCTCTTCGGTTTCCTTAGGACACACATCCCCAATGGACATGTTCCTTAGCGCGATGCACGAAGCCTCTTCATCACCTATCTCATCAAGATCAACTTGCTCTACTTGAGAGCCGTTAGTCTCATCAAACACAACGTCACAAGAAACTTCAACTTGTCCAGAAGACTTGTTAAAGACTCTATATGCCCTTGTGTTTGAGTCATATCCTAGTAAAAAGACTTCTACAGTCTTAGGAGCAAATTTAGATTTTCTACCTCTTTTAACAAGAATAAAGCATTTGCTACCAAAGACTCTAAAATATGAAATATTGGGCTTTTTACCGGTTAGGAGTTCGTATGATGTCTTCTTGAGGATTCGGTGTAGATACAACCGGCTGATGGCGTAGCAGGCGGTGTTGACCGTCTCGGCCCAAAACCGATCCGAAGTCTTGTACTCATCAAGCATGGTCCTTGCCATGTCCAAAAGAGTTCTATTCTTCCTCTCCACTACACCATTTTGTTGTGGGGTGTAGGGAGAAGAGAACTCATGCTTGATGCCCTCCTCCTCAAGGAAGCCTTCAATTTGAGAGTTCTTGAACTCCGTCCCGTTGTCGCTTCTAATTTTCTTGATCCTTAAGCCGAACTCATTTTGAGCTCGTCTCAAGAATCCCTTTAAGGTCTCTTGGGTATGAGATTTTTCCTGCAAAAAGAACACCCAAGTGAAGCGAGAATAATCATCTACAATAACTAGACAGTACTTACTCCCGTCGATGCTTATGTAAGCTATCAGGCCGAATAGGTCCATGTGTAGGAGCTCTAGTGGCCTGTCAGTCGTCATGATGTTCTTGTGTGGATGATGAGCACCAACTTGCTTTCCTGCCTGACATGCGCTACAAATCCTGTCTTTTTCAAAATGAACATTTGTTAGTCCCAAAATGTGTTCTCCCTTTAGAAGCTTATGAAGATTCTTCATTCCAACATGTGCTAGTCGGCGATGCCAGAGCCAGCCCATGTTAGTCTTAGCAATTAAGCAAGTGTCGAGTTCAGCTCTATCAAAGTCTACTAAGTATAGCTGACCCTCTAACACTCCCTTAAATGCTATTGAATCATCACTTCTTCTAAAGACAGTAACACCTACATCTGTGAAAAGACAGTTGTAGCCCATTTTGCATAATTGAGATTCGGAAAGCAAATTGTAATCTAAAGAATCTACAAGAAAAACATTGGAAATGGAATGGTCAGGTGATATAGCAATTTTACCCAATCCTTTGACCAAACCTTGGTTTCCATCCCCGAATGTGATAGCTCGTTGGGGATCTTGGTTTTTCTCGTAGGAGGAGAACATCTTCTTCTCCCCTGTCATGTGGTTTGTGCACCCGCTATCAATGATCCAACTTGAGCCCCCGGATGCATAAACCTACAAAACAATTTTAGTTCTTGACTTTAGGTACCCAAATGGTTTTGGGTCATTTGGCATTAGACACAAGAACTTTGGGTACCCAAACACAAGTCTTTGATCCCTTGTGTTTGCCCCCAACATACTTGGCAACTACCTTGCCGGATTTGTTAGTTAAAACATAAGATGCATCAAAAGTTTTAAATGAAATGTTATGATCATTTGATGCACTAGGAGTTTTCTTCTTAGGCAATTTAGCATGGGTTGATTGCCTAGAACTAGATGTCTCACCCTTATACATAAAAGCATAGTTAGGGCCAGAGTGAGACTTCTTAGAATGAATTCTCCTAATCTTGCTCTCGGGATAACCGGCAGGGTACAAAATGTAACCCTCGTTATCCTGAGGCATGGGAGCCTTACCCTTAACAAAATTAGTCAATCTTTTAGGAGGGGCATTGAGTTTGACATTGTCTCCCTTTTGGAAGCCAATGCCATCCTTTATGCTGGGGCGTCTCCCACTATAGAGCATGCTTCTAGCAAATTTAAACTTTTCATTTTCTAAGTCATGCTCATTAATCTTAGCATTAAGTTGAGCTATGTGATTATTTTGTTGTTTAATTAAAGCCATGTGATCATGAATAGCATCAACATTAATGTCTCTACATCTAGTACAAATGGAAGTATGTTCAACGGTAGATGTAGAGGGTTTGCAAGATTTTAATTCTACAACCTTAGCATGCAATATATCATTTTCACTTCTAAGGTTAGAAATAGTAACATTGCAAACATCAATATTTTTAGCCTTAGCAATCAATTGTTCATTTTCATTTCTAAGGCTAGCAAGAGAATCATTCAATTTTTCGATCTTAGCAAGCAAATCAACATTATCATTTCTAAGATTGGGAATTGAAACATCACAAGCATTTGAATCAACCTTAGCAATTAAACTAGCATTCTCATTTCTAAGGTTGTCAATAGTCTCATGGCAAGTGCTTAGCTCACTAGATAGTTTTTCACATTTTTCTACTTCTAGAGCGTAAGCATTTTTAACCTTAACATGCTTCTTATTTTCTTTAATAAGGAAGTCCTCTTGGGTGTCCAAAAGATCATCCTTCTCATGAATAGCACTAATCAATTCATTTAATTTTTCCTTTTGTTGCATGTTTAAGTTGGCAAAAAGAATGTGCAAGTTATCCTCCTCATTACTAGCATTATCCTCATCGCTAGAGGTTTCATATTTGGTGGAGGATCTTGATTTTACCTTCTTCCTTTTGCCGTCCTTTGCCATGAGGCACTTGTGGCCGACGTTGGGGAAGAGAAGACCCTTGGTGACGGCGATGTTTGCGGCGTCCTCGTCGGAGGAGGAGTCGGTGGAGCTCTCGTCGGAGTCCCACTCCCGGCAAACATGGGCATCGCCGCCCTTCTTCTTGTAGTACCTCTTCTTCTCCTTTCTTCTCCCTTTCTTGTCGTCGCCCCTGTCACTGTCACTAGAAATAGGACATTTTGCAATAAAATGACCGGGCTTACCACATTTGTAGCATACTTTCTTGGAGCGGGGTTTGTAATCCTTCCCCCTCCTTTGCTTGAGGATTTGATGGAAGCTCTTGATGATGAGCGTCATCTCCTCATTGTCGAGCTTTGAGGCGTCGATTGGTTGTCTACTTGATGTAGACTCCTCCTTCTTCTCCTTCGTCGCTTTGAATGCGACCGGTTGTGCTTCGGACGTGGAGGGGCCATCAAGCTCGTTGATCTTCTTTGAGCCTTTGATCATTAATTCAAAGCTCACAAAATTCCCGATTACTTCCTCTGGAGTCATTAGTGTATATCTAGGATTTACACGAATTAATTGAACTTGAGTAGGGTTAAGGAAAACAAGTGATCTTAGAATAGCCTTAACCATTTCGTGGTCATCCCATTTTTTGCTCCCGAGGTTGCACACTTGGTTTACCAAGGTTTTGAGCCGGTTGTACATGTCTTGTGGCTCCTCCCCTTGGCGAAGTCGGAAGCGACCGAGCTCCCCCTCGATCGTCTCCCGCTTGGTGATCTTGGTCACCTCATCTCCTTCGTGCGCGGTCTTTAGCGTGTCCCAAATTTCCTTAGCACTTTTCAACCCTTGCACCTTGTTATACTCCTCTCGACTTAGAGAGGCGAGGAGTATAGTTGTGGCTTGGGAGTTGAAGTGTTGGATTTGGGCCACTTCGTCCTCATCATAATCTTCATCCCCTATGGATGGTACCTGTACACCAAACTCAATAACATCCCATATAATTTTGTGGAGTGAGGTTAGGTGATATCGCATCAAATCACTCCACCTAGCATAATCTTCACCATCAAACGTTGGTGGTTTGCCTAATGGGACGAAAAGTAAAGGCGTATGTTTAGGAATGCGAGGATAGCGTAGGAGATCTTACTAAACTTCTTGCGCTCATGGCGCTTAGAAGTTACGGACGGCGTGTCGGAGTCGGAAGTAGATGGCGATGAGGTGTCGGTCTCGTAGTAGACCACCTTCCTCATCTTCTTCTTCTTATCACCGCTCCGACACGACTTGTGTGAAGGGGATTCCTTTTCCTTCCCCTTCCCTTTGTTGTAGGACTCTCCCGATGGAGCCTTCCCGTGGCTTGTAGCGGGCTTCTCGCCGGTCACCATCTCCTTCTTGGCGTGATCTCTTGACATCACTTCGAGCGGTTAGGCTCTAATGAAGCACCGGGCTTTGATGCCAATTGAAAGTCGCCTAGAGGGGGGTGAATAGAGCGAATCTGAAATTTAACAACTTAAGCACAACTACAAGTTGGGTTAGCATTAGAAATAGAAACGAGTCCGAGAGAGAGGGCGCAAAACAAATCGTGAGCGAATAAGAAGTGAGACACAAGGATTTGTTTTACCGATGTTCGGTTCTTGCAAACCTACTCCCCGTTGAGGTGGTCACAAAGACCGGGTCTCTTTCAACCCTTTCCCTCTCTCAAACGGTCCCTCGGACCGAGTGAGCTTCTCTTCTCAATCAATTAGGAACCAAACTTCCCGCAAGGACCACCACACAATTGGTGTCTCTTGCCTTGATTTACAATTGAGATGATCGCAAGAAAGAATGAGAAAAAGAAGCAATCCAAGCGCAAGAGCTCAAATGAACACAACAAATCTCTCTCACTAATCGCTAAAGCTTTGTGTGGAGTTGAGAGAGGATTTGATCTCTTTAGTGTGTCTTGTATTGAATGCTAGCTCTTGTAAGTAGTTGGAAGGTGGAAAACTTGGATGCCAATGAATGTGGGGTGGTTGGGGTATTTATAGCCCCAACCACCACAAAGTGACCGTTGGAAGGCTGCAGTCGCATGGCGCACCGGACAGTCCGGTGCGCCACCGGACACTGTCCGGTGCGCCAGCCACGTCAGCAGACCGTTGGGGTTCGACCATTGGAGCTCTGTCTTGTGGGCCCGCCTGGCTGTCCGGTGGTGCACCGGACAGGCCCTGTAGGCTATCCGGTGTGCCACCCGCGCGTGCTCTGCTCCTCTGCGCGTGCAGGCGCGCATTTAATGCGTTACAGTCGACCGTTGCGCGCGAAGTAGTCGTTGCTCCGCTGTCACACCGGACAGTCCGGTGTGCACCGGACACTGTCCGGTGACTCACCGGACAGTCTGGTGAATTATAGCGGAGCAGATTCCCGAAGCTGGCGAGTTCAGAGTCGCTCTCCCTTGGGGCACCGGACACTGTCCGGTGGTGCACCGGACAGTCCGGTGAATTATAGCGAAGCGCCTCTGAAAATTCCTGAAGGTGAAGAGTTTAGCTTGAAGTCCCCTGGTGCACCGGACAGTCCGGTGCGCCAGACCAGGGCACACTTCGGTTGTCCCTTGCTCTCTTTGTTTGAACCCTTTTCTTGGTCTTTTTATTGGCTTATTGTGAACCTTTGGCACCTATATAACTTATAGACTAGAGCAAACTAGTTAGTCCAATTATTTGTGTTGGACAATTCAACCACCAAAATCAATTAGGAAAAAGGTGTAAGTCTAATTCCCTTTCATTAACGTATCATACTTTCCACCTCTCATCTTATAGAATCTATAAGCCATGTGATCTCAAATAGTATCACCATGTTATTCTCAAAATTTCATGGATAAAAGTATGCATGCATAGAAAAGGCTTACAACTCTAAGATGCTGATGAATTTTGCATAGGTCAAAGGGTCGTAATCCAAGGAGTCGAGCACCAGCACCTTTCCAACCTTAGGATAAATAAGGAAGCATATCCAATGGTCCCTGTACGAATCAAATTTATGACTAATGTGTATTGAAATTATAAATTTTATTTATGCTAAATCAAACTTAGTTAAAAGTTGTACTGGGCCACTATGGTTTCCCAGTCTTCAAATTGAAGCATTGCATGTCCTTTGTAGGTGGCATATCGAGCTTCGAAATCTTTATTCATATCTTGTATATGATTCTCAACTTCTTCGCCAGTCTTTCCTTTTAATTCTTTATTATCGTTTCCGATTATGAAAGTGTGATTTTGCTCAGAATCTGTATTGGGTTGAGATACCTAAACCTTTTACCGGCACTAGCAACAGGATTGGTACCGTAAATGATCTCCTATTGATCATGTTGCATTCTGCAAGGCACACGTGTATGTTAGATATTGAAAATTTATACAGCTCACTAATAATAACGTATATATGTGGAAGTATGAGTGACACTTACAATGCAAACACTGTTATGAGTTGCACGTCAAGTCTTTGAAGGTTCATCATTAACCACATGTCATTGAATGCAATAAATGCTTATCGCTTAAACCATGAAAAACATTTTCTGGTACATGTACACTGATGGTGTTGATGCCAACTGAAGATGCCCATATGTACCGGCCATGTAACCTTTTAATACCAGCTGGGAGCTTCCTTAGTTTCTTAAAAGTGAGTAGAGGTCTGCCTGGCACATATTTTTAGGTACATCTTCATAATCTGCCTTAGTTGGCTTCTTTATCTTTATGATGGTTGCCTCAGCCTTTTTTGCTAACTCCTCGTGCTCCGTGCAATCTCTGACAAAAATCTCGTTGGGACATCAATAGTAGATTTACTCTTCTTGTTTTCTCATGTGGGGACACCAATTTTGGTATAGAAAATTTAGATTTCTTTGATGGTCGTGGATCCATTGATGGCTGTGGAGAAGGTGGATCCCTTGCTAGTGGTGTAGATAGTGGGTCACCAAGAGGATGAGGAGGAGAAGGTAGTGGAGCCCTAAATGGCGATGCTTGTGGTGGAGACAATGGGTCAGAAAGAGGATGAAGAGCAGCATGTGAAGTTTGAGGAGGTGATGATGGATGTACAATAGGAACGGCAAGTGATGACTCTTGCGTTAGGAGTTAGGTAGGGGACAACGACGATGGTGGAGGATCAACCAAATTGACATCCCTTCTAGGCCAAAGGATACAATTCTTAATTAGTAGCTTATCCAAGTGTCTCAATACCTTTGGGCCTAGTGATGTCTAGCATGTCGCCCTCGGATCCTTGGACGACCATCGTCACTTCTACCCTACAATACTCTTCTGGAATGTTGCTTCCATAGAACTTGCGTCTTGGGATCACAAGGCATGTGGCTACTTTATTTGTACGATGATTGTTAATATCATATCTTATAACTAGTGTGCATGTCATAGGCCTTGTGATATCATCAACTGGATAGCGGACCTTATTTCCCATTGACGTGAGAGAGCTAGGGACAGTCATACAATCGGTTGAAGATGACGATTGTTCTGCTAGAATTATTTGCATCTATGGAGTGGTTATCTGTTGAATAGAGATCGACTCGCCAATTGCTGCATCAATTCTGGAAGAGGATTCGATAGCATTTGAGACATCATATCTTTGAACTCTTTCTTAGCCTCCTCCTTAAAATAGTTTGCCATCTCTTCCTGGCATCGATCATGTTTCTTGTACAGACCTTCCCACTGAGGTCCAAATCCTTCGTTTCATCCTTCCTTAGACGAGATTCCTTGTACATGACCAGGATGCTCAGGGTTACCGACACCAGCCGTTAGGATGTATCTATCCCCTTGTGGCTTAAATGTTCCTTAGCTATGCTTAGCTGCCATTGCATATATGTTTTTTGCTGCTTCTTTGATAGTGCAAGTATCAAAGATTTCTACATAGAAATTGAACCTGAGACTTCACTTATAGAAGATTTCTACATAGAAATTGGTTGAGCTTCCTAAAGGTTAAAAACCTTTAAAGTGCAAGTGGATTTATAAGAAGAATGAAGGTATATCTGGAATTGAATCTGCAAGGTTTAAAGCTCGATTAGTTGTGAAAGGTTTTGAACAAAGGGAAGGTATTGCTTTCAATGAGGTGTCCTCTCTTGTTGTTTGTCACACTTATATTCGAGTTATGTTTTCTATTGTTTCTTTATTTGATTTGAAGTTAGAATAACTTGATGTTAAAACTGCATTTCTCCATGGAGATTTATATGACACAACCTCAGGGTTTTTATGCTCCTAGTAAAGAGCATTTAATTTGTCATTTGCAAAAATCTCTTTATGGTTTGAAACAAGCTCCTAGGCAGTGGTATAAGAGGTTTGACTCGTTCATGCTTGCACATGGTTATTCTCAAAGCAATTATAATCATTGTATTTATTTGAAACAGTTCCCTAATGGAACTTTTGTGTATCTATTGCTTTATGTTGATGATACATTGATTGCTTCTCATGACAAGTCACTGATTGTTGAATTGAAGGCTCAACTTAGTCATGAATTTGATATGAAAGATCTTGGACCAGTAAAGAAAATTCTTGTGATGGAAATTCAACGTGATCGTCGTGCTGGTACCCTTTTTCTATCTCAGAAAAGTTATATTGAGAAAGTTCCTGAAAAGTATAATCTCAGTAATTGCAAAATTGTTGCTACACCATTTGCTTCACATTTTAAATTGTCATCGATGCAATATCCTATTACTGAAAATGAGAAAGAACACATGTCTCACGTACTGTATTCTAATGTTGTCGGGAATCTCATGTATGCTATGATCTATACAAGACCCGATTTGGCTCATGCTGTTAGTGTGGTTAGCAGATTTATGCATAATCCTGGTAAAGAACATTGGGATGCAGTACAGTGGATTCTTCGCTACTTGAAAGGTACTTCTCATTTTGGATTATTGTTTGACAAGAATTCAATGAAGGAAATTGGTGTTATGTGATTTGTTGATTCTGACTTTGTTGGTGATCTTGATAAAAGACACCCTATATTTGGCTATGTATTTTCATTATGCAGTTCTACAGTGAGTTGGAGGGCTTCACTTCAGTCTGTCATTGCTCTTTCCACTACTGAAGCAGAATATGTCTCACCTAAGGAAGGGGTTAAGAAGCTATTTGGATGCAAGGTCTTATTTCTGAACTTGGTGTTCCTCAAGATATCATTAAGGTTTATTGTGATGGTCATAATGCTATTTGTCTGACTAAGAATGACATGTATCAATTCAAGACCAAGCACATTGATATCAAGTACCACTTCATTTGTGATATTGTTGCTGAAGGCAAGATTAAAGTGAACAAGATACATACAGATGAAAATCCTGCAGACATGTTTACAAAGTCATTATCTAATACCAAGTTTAAGCAATGTCTTGACTTGGTAGGTGTTCGTGGAGCTTAGCACCCTAGTGGTGTTTGGGGAAATAGTTTTATAGGTTTAGCATCAAGGGGAGATTTATTGGATAAGATAATATGACCCTATCTCTATCTCATTTGACTATATAAATAGGACCCCTTATACCTTGTACATCACACCACATAATATATCTGTTTTCCCGTGGTTTTTTCTCCTCCACATTGGGGGAGTTTTTTCCACGTTAAACTTTGTGTCTCCTTTTCCCCACCTACGATCCTAACACCTTGGTATGCTAAATCATGTCCTAAACGTCACTTAAAATGAAACCGAAGGGAGTACTCGTGTGAGAGCATGTATAACCCTTATGCTCTGTTTGGAAATAAAGTATTTGAAAACTAAAGTTTTGGAATACTACAGATTTGAAATACCAAAACATACCCATAGTTTTTTACCATAGTATTGAAAACTTTAGTATAGAGATAAGTTTGCAAACCTGTGAAAGTACTATAGCATAGCCAAAACTGCAGTTTTTAAAATAGAGTTTTTGAAGAGTCTACCAAACACTGTATTCTCCAAAAGCAGAGAAAAAAATAAGCAACATGGATAGTCCTTGGTAACCCTCGGTAGTGAGGTAACAAAGCAACAGGGATAGTCCCATAGCTTAGCAGAACCAAAAAAAATTGTATGTAGGTAGTCATCGTGTTGCTAAGAATGGATGGAAAACTAGTTAGGATGCAATCGATAGGATTGTCGGATCCATGCCGAGAACCCAACATGGATCTACCAGGAACATGTAGAAGCCAGACTTTTAGCGTTGGCCCACCACACAATAACACAACGTTGTATATGCTCGATAGGCCTTCAATGGAGCTTTGTTCCCTGACACGGATTCTAGATTTCGTATGGTCGTTTAGGTCATGGTGGTTCCCTTTTGGGAGGGGTTCTCCAGTTTAGTGCTTTTTTCATTTCACAATATTATTCGTTTTAGCTTTTTTGTGTGTCTATATTTAAATGGACTATATATATATATACTACATAAGACACTATTGTAGACGTCCACAAACTTTTTGGTGCACGGTTCTGCCGTCAAAGCGCCGCGGATCCCCCACCCTCCTCCCCCTCTGCTCCCCGCCATCAACGCGCACGCGCCCTCTGCTCTCCGCCATCAACGCGCACTGCATGCCTGCGCCGCAGATCCCCCACCCTCTCCTCGGCATCAACGCGCAAGCGGATGCCACGGATCCGCCTATCCGCCATAAACGCCGATCCATAGATCCACGCTCGCCCTGCCTCCTACGACACCAACCGATCCCTCAACCTCTCCTACGACACCTTCTCCAGCCCGCTCCCCGACGACATCGAGCGCCTGGCTTTCACAGCGGCGGGACATGGAGGATGAACGAGCACCGGGAGAGAGTCGGTTAGATCTAAATTTCCGTGGAGGTGAGCTTGGACGAGGTCAGGTATGTCGCCTCCTTCTCTTCCTCCACCGGCTTCTACACGCTCCAGGCTTGCGCTGGTGTTGCTAGCCATTCCTTGTGCTCGACCTCGCGTCTGCGTTGGACTCCGCCCCTCTGCCACCGTCTCCAGCGCCGACGTTGAAGAGACAACGAAGGCGTCCACACTAGCCCATGCCCCCGCCTGCCTCCGTCCCCGCGACACCCAGCCCCCGAACCTCGCCCGCTCCCCGCGTGATGGCCGCCCATCCCACCGTGCCCGCCCCCTACCCCCACCAACCGCCGGAGCCTACCTCGCCTAGCCGCTCAAGCGGGGAATCCACCCGTCGGCGCCGAGAGCGAGGAGCGTGGATCCAGGAGCGGGCAGGCCGAGTGGGCGGGAGGGGGCGAGGACCTGCACCTCTGCATCGACGACAGCCAGGCGAGGTGGCACGCGCCGCCCGAGCATGCTCACCCTGCAATTCCCGTGGGTCCCCGCTGCTCGCACGCCTGTCGGTGCGTGTGCTCAACCTCAGGGCCGTCAACAACGCCATGGTTGCCATGCTCGAGGTCATCCACCTCCACTCCGTCTTCCTCACCGACGCCTCGCTGCGCCGGATGGTTGCCGTCTGCCCCTGCCTCCGGAACCTTGACCTCCGCTACTGCTGTCGCCTGGCCGCGTCAACTTCACTAATGTCGGGGTGCGCAGCCTCACGAGCTTCACCGTCGTCGACTACATCCACACCACCGAGCTGTGGGTCCTGGTACCGGTCACGCCCTGCCTCTGCTCCTTCCGCTTCAGCGAGTGGCAGGCTATCACTTCACTCGATATCAATACGCTCGATCAGTAGATGTAGCGAACAATCTAATGAAGAAATAGTATACGATGATAAATCATGGGCTAGGGCGTGACCGGTACCAGAGGCATCTCTGTGAAATCGAGCGGAAGGTGGTGGTGCTGAATGACTCCTTGATGGCCAAATTTCGTGATAGTTTATGGGTAGTATGTGCACGGGCTTGAGCCTTTACTTTATCTGAGTGAAGTGCATGAGAAGGGAGTTCATGATCTGTGGAGAGCGCCGACGGATGAGATTTGCCTGCCACTAATGGTATCACTGTGCCAACTGAATTATTTGCGTTTGCCACGCCATGCTTGATGGCTTTGCCTGCTGATCTTAAGACTAAGGTATTGCATTTTTTACCTGGGGTTGATCTTGCAAAGGTTGAGTGCACGTGCAAGGAAATGAGGAATCTTGCATTAGATGATAGTATTTGGAAGAAGCTTGTATTCAAGTATGAAAATTATGGTAAGGGCTGTAGGGGGCGAGCAAGAGTGCGAAGGCCATATTTGGAGAAGCTTGGCAGGCCAATAAGAGATGGCAGAAGAGGCCTAATCCAACCTTTTGGTACAATGGCTGGGGAAACAATTCTTTTAGCCATCCACTTAGGCTGCCATTGATGGTGGGAACTTAGACAGACTTCCTTTTATTGGAAATCATGGTTCTGTAGGGCGTCACTTTAGAAATAAACGAAGGAATATCTTGCTAAATTGCATTCTTAATGGTCATCGGTCACCGCCACAACTTCCTTTGAAGCCATGCCAATGAGTTTGACTTGTATATTAAGAGTGGTCGGTAAGTAGTGCATAGACGGTTAGAGCGCCTTGTTCTTATCAAATATCAATTATCATCAACTCACACATTATGCATATGCCTTATCCTAATAAATCCCCCAGTACTCCTTTCTATTTACACAGAAGGCTTTTGTGACTGCTAGAGAGTGATAGACAAGGTCGATAATTGTATGGTTTAATTTCTTTCCATTTTTTATCCAAGATTTTTTACTTGGTAAATGATGGTGAACTTTCGGCTTAGTGCAATCGCAGGTTCAAACAGGCATATCTCTAAACACCTTGGGCTCTCTAGGCTATGAGATAGATCATGGATCGAGACGGAGAATAGCAGTGTGTCATTCTAAACTGGGTGATCAGCCGAAAAGATCCCATGGATAATCATTAACGATTATATGGTATGTAATTAGCAATTCAGCTTGTCTGCATTTATTTTTTTTTTCCAACGAAACTAATCACACTTTGGATTAGCTTGATCAAACGAGAGGTACTGTCATATCCAGCCAGGTTGTTTCTAATTTAACAGAGGGAGGGAACCAACAAAGGCACTCCATGTGGGAATGGTTGTGGCCAGGTTTGTTAATGGTGTTGCGGCTGCAAGCGTCGTGTGGCATCTGTCGCGACCAAGCATTACGAGACAGTCTCCTCCAGCGCTTTGCACTGCTCCTATCAAGGTCAGCATATACCCACGTCATAGTTATGTGCCCTTCGGTTTTACATTAACTAGCCCTGAAAGTGCTCCTTGTTACTACAGTATAGGCGTATAGTTTAGTCTCTACTGTGCTCTTTTTAGTCTCTCGGCTTGCTCTTGTATATAAACTATTTTGTGTCAGTTGCTCTCGAGGTACTTGTCATACAGCTAAAAAGCACCCACAAATCCACTCCTAGCACAATTGGTTTGGTTACATGAAATATCTGTTTCACAGATGTGTAGAGCATGGTGTAAATGATTCCTATGTTGGCTGCTACTTTCGTTTACACAAATTGATTATGTTGTTATCAATTTTGTGTAAATGATTATTTTGTGTAAATGATTATTAATGATTGTTTTGTGTAAATGATTCCTATGGTGTAAAACCATGGCTCAACCAGCTACTATCTGAAGCTACTGTTAGGTGGTAATGTGGTCAGCTACTATCTGAACCATGGTAAGCTGTAGGTTGGATGGTCTGACGATATCACTCACTAGCAAAACTGTGAGAAATAAATTAACTGGACTATATGTTCACTTGGAAATATAATCAGCTAATTGCAAAACAAAGTGAATATCAGTTAATTGCAAAACAAAGTGAACATATAATCGAGAGCATCCATCACTCTAGACTACTAATGTGTACTGAGTGGTGGCCATGCTTGTGCCCATGGCCAGGGATTCGAGTTCCCTGCTGTTCCTGCAACACCCTAACCATGTTCCCCACCTGGCCGATTCGAACATAGCACACACACATTCTTCGAAAGCACTCCCACATGTTTGCAGCGGTAGGACACAAGGAAAATCCAAGAGAATGAAACACATTTACAGTAGTCATGCTTCCATTTTAATGTTAGTATTACTTGGATATCCTTTTAATGTTTCTACATGGTTCTTTTTCATTGGATATATAAAAGGAATCATTTACATTCTCTTGGATTTGTGGGTTCTTTTTGTGGGTTTGTGGGTTCTTTTTACAAGAGAATGAAACACATTTACATAGGAATCATTTAGCGGGTATCAGATAGTTAGTATTACTTGGATATCCTTTTAATGTTTCTGCATGGTTCTTTTTTTGCATTTGTTTACTTGATCTCTTCTCTGGGATATAAGTAATGCCTTCTCGATTTCATTATATCAGTAACAATTTATCATACCATCTTGTTTGATAGGCCTTATCTAATGGTTGTTGATAGTACACATGGAACTTTCATCAATGTAAGGTTTCTAGCAATATGTGTGTTAATCTGTCAGATCTACTACTCATGTTTTGACTCTTCTGTTATGTGAATTTCATCGTTTTTGCAAGGAAATCGCATTGAGCCTCGACACTATTATGAGTTATTTTAAAAGGACACAATCCAGTTTGGCAACAGTAGGTATGATCTTAACCACCTGAAGTACTATACTGGTTAACTTTGCTACATCAAGTTTGTTATTAGAAAAGGAGCTCTTTAATTTTTGTGTATCTGTGTTGTCATTGTCTACAAATTCAAACAATCCACTCGCATTTATTGATTTTGGCTAGAAACAACATTCTAAAAGAAGATGAGCTTGCTGAAGGCATGTTTGGATCCAGGAGCTAAACAAACTAACTAAATTTTAGGTTCGCCTTAGGAGCTAAAAGTGACTAAAAGTATACCTTTTATAAAGGTAGAAGCTGTGTTTGTTCCTCACATAAAGTACATAGATAATAAAAAGTTGCCAGAATAAATAAATATTGTACCTTTCGGAGGTGGTGTGCTATTGCACTTCTCAATAAACTGAATAATTGATGTTGCCCTGCGCAACCGTTGAATATTTTGTATTTGTACGTCGTTGCAACGCACGGACACGTAACTATGACGACTTATGAAAGGGGCGTCCTATTATGTAAAATTGACACTCTTTTAGTTTGCAGGAAAAAGAGTAATCCATGCCTATTCTAGCATTTTGCTTCGACTGATTTTTGATTTGGTTAATAATTTACTTTATTCATGATGTGTATCAGGTTAGCGATGGATCAAGGTGCTCCACTTTAGATATGTGTGCACCAGCGCCTACGCTTCTCGCTTCTGACCATAGATCAGGTCTCCCTTAGTGTTCAGCCATCGCAACTTGTTCTATTCGGATTCACAGCTACTATTTATTCCATCTACTGAGGTTCTTGTCAAGTGCTTGTTTTTTATTGCACTTTGTGCATAGTCCGAGATCATATTCTCAAATTATTTTGTGCTCCCACCACCCTTGTCTTTCTAGCTCCTCAAGCACAGCTGGTCGTTCTAGAGTTTTACTTACTAATAATTTATCATTTTATTATGATGTATACTGATTAATAGTCTATCATTTTATTATGTTGCCTATCGACTAATATTTTATCATTTTATTATGATGTATACGGAGTAATAGTTGTATGTGCTAGAATTTTTGATCTTGATAACATTTAAATCTGATTACTCTTTATGACCATTGCTAATTTAGTAATTCTTTATGTCTGATAAAATGTCATTTGATGTCAAAACTTTGCTCATTTACAGTAGTCATGCTTCCATTTTTCGACTAAGAATAACATCGATCAACAATACTGCCAATTACTAATTGATTGTACTATTAGTAACACTGTTGTTCTATTCACATAAGCAGCTGAAACTCTAGAACGCTGTAATGTTTTATGCATCTTGCAAAAAAGGATATTAGTCATCTAGAGTTTTACTTACTAATATTTTATCATTTTATAATTTGGTGCAATTTCTGGTGTATTCCGAGAGACTAAATGCATTCTTGGGCAAAATTGAAAGAGGTTCTCCACCCAAAACTATTTTGATCCCTAAAGCCTCTTCATTTCAGTCATATGGTCTTATCCTCTCCTTTTGGTAAAAGCAAATTATTCTGGTAAGCATATCTCAACCTCAGGCAAACGAAATCCAACACCTGAGAATCCTGCCTGGCCAGGCAAGTTTGCCTGGGGACATAACCAGACATGCACTTTCTGTCTACACGACACACAATTATTTAATACATGTTGCATGTATTTTGAACCAGGTAAGGTGCTGTAACAGAAGATTCAAGGGGTAAGGTAAGGTGCTGTAACAGAAGATTCAAGGGGTAAGGTACTGTTATCTTACTATACTTTTCGTAACAATGTTTTGTGATAGTTTTTTATTTCCATGACAAAGCACGAGCATATACCTATATATATCTTTTAAGTTGATGACCCTCGTGATGCTGAAATTGATGAAGACCTCCGATGAAGAAAGAGACATGCTGCACATGCACGAGGTATGGGCGATTTATGTCAGTGTTCAACAATTTGGTTTTTTGTTTTCCTTATCTTTTTAGCACCTCCTAACACTGCAAAGCTAATGTTCTTCCGCGTCACAGGGTACTTGCAGATAGATGTCGGCTCTATGGATGAACACTCGACCAAGTCAGATGAGGAGTATGAGGGCCTAGCCATGCACGACGTGATGGCGACTGGTCCGATGATGAGCAGCAAGATGTGAGCAAAACCAAGAACTCACCTGCCCTGGAGAGCAACATTCATAGGAGTGAGGCAAAATGGCTGGTACCACCACAACATGGACCCGTTCCTAAAGATGTACAAGGAGGTGGTAGCCGGCACCATAATGTCTTGTGCGTCATTATGTCACCGGCCGGCAACATGCTGCGCTGGTACCAGCGGATGTTGTGTTTTTAGGCGTCTGCTTCTGTGCTTTGAGCTGTGCTATAGAGTGGTTGTGGATTTGTAGCGTGTACCTGTCCAAGCAACAAAATGCCCTGACCTGGTTGTAAAGAGAGTCCATGTTCATCTATATCATGTGGTAGTAGGAGTATTATCTTCCGCAATAATGTTCCCTACGGGAAAAAACAAAATCCATGTTGTAATTAAAGTCACCTCACGTGGCTAACATACATGTCCTTTGGTTGATCAATATAGTGACACGGACAAAAATTTGCACTAAGTTCTGAACGTGTCGTAAGGGCATCTCCCGCATAAACTTTTCTTGGTCCATGGTGCATCAACTATAAAGGTTAACTATAACATTCGATGATCCTTATGCCAATGTATCTTCTGTTGTACAGGTGTTATTCTGTAATCCTAACCGTGCCATCTCAATAGGAGGGTAGCGCGACATTCTAAAAGTTGATAAAAACACAAACAAAATGCAAGCGGTCAGTGACCAAAAGATCAAATCAAAAGGATAAATGGTTTTCAATATATAGCTTTAGGTCTTGGGATCTATTTACCTCATGTGGCAATAAGCTTGTCAACACGTGCCACAATATGCTTCCCATAGTTGTATCTTTTCAGTGCATTCAAGTAGACCTTGATACGAGAAAGAATCAATTCACGGTTTTGGTCATCACATATCTCCAAAACCTTCTGCACAACATAGTTTGCGAACTGGTTACATAGTATGCGAACTGGTCTTTCATCGTTGCCTAGAAGACATAAGTTTACATTACAAGTGTTGTTAGAATGCATCGAGTCTAATCTTGCAGCAGCATGCCATCATACTGCTGATTTTAAAAGAAAAAGGTGAGCTGAGAATCATTGTTGAAAACAAACATGTAACGGTTCGTTCTCATCAGTTGTGCCAACTACCAAGCATTTCATTGATAACATTGGATGCAAATTTTTGCTTGCTTATCTTCACTATCTTTTCTCGTATCAATATAACACACATTTATACATAATTTTTTATGGTATTATATGTTTCCGTTGCAACGCACGGGCACTCACCTAGTATATATATATAATGAATCCATTGACGACATAATAAAATAATATTTTAGGATAGAGTAAGTAGAAATTTTTAACTAAAGAGGTTGATTAAGCATGAAGTTTGAAATGGTGAGTGGCACCAATCTTTTCTATCTAATCACAAAATGCTATTGCTATACAAAAGTCAGATACAAACATGAGCATGCAGCTAAAATTTTGAATTAATGTTATATTTGAATGTGTTAGAGCTAACAGTTACTCGAACATGTAGTTAATTTTTTGAACTAAGCCCATTTTTGAATGCACTAGAGCTATAGTTAGCAATACATCCTAAATAGTCTAACTAATAATTCAATTATTAGCTATTTTTAGCAAATTAGCTAATAGTTAGCTAGATATTTGTTAGTTGGTTAATTTCACTAGTAATTTTTAGCCAATTAACTATTATCTATAGTGCATTTAAACACCCCACAAAGCAACATATAAAGACATTCTATCTCAAGTCTAAAAAAACACCTCTAGTTTGAGATACCACGGATAATTTCAGAGATTAACATAAGCATTACTGATGTTTTCAGACAAAATGGAACGCCGCGTATCGACAAAAAAACACGCTAGTTCTTCCATGTCATCTGTCGCCAGGCCTACCAACCACGACGTTGCTCGCTCCCACCACGTCCGCCTGCATCCCCAGCTGGGCGCCAAGCGGTCTGCTGCCTCTGGAACCCGCCACCATACGTCCCTCTTCCTGCATAAGAGTTTCCGTCATTCCTGCTGCCTCGACTTTGCGTTTGCGACGACTCAGCCCCATGGAAACTTCTCCCGTAGCCACGGCCGCCGCCGCCCAGCATCGTCTCGGCAGCGGTGGCTCTCCCTCTCCCACGTCCAAAGCTGCTGACCATCGGCTGCGGCTCCAGCACGCTTGGGTTGGTTTCAGGTAGTCGGCAACCCGGATAGGTGTGCCACAGCGGCCTCTTGGAAATCTCAGTTTCAGTTATAGTCTGCAGATCATGAAGGCATTGTTTCTTTTATATGGTGGCAAATAAATGCCTCTGAACGAACGAAATGTGCTGCCAAAGAGACGTCAGGATATACCTTTTCAGGTTTCTTGACATCATCAAGCAGTCTTGGAATGGTTTCCACCGCTTCCGGGTTCGAGAACAGGAATGATCTGAAACATATACAAAAGATTACATGAAATTGCAGTGGAAATCAACGGACGAGTTCTTTTCTGCCTGGTGGGCATGATAGGGTTGTGAGAAAACATACATTGTCTGGTCATTCCTAATGTCCGGTAGATCTCTCATCACCGATGAATGGAAGAAACCGGAGCTTGTATCTTTGTCGTCGACAGGTGACAACCACCCTCCAAGCTCACTATATATGTCGAACGAAATTTTGGATTCAGTCTTCTAAGTTGCTCAAAAATAAAAGAGATGCCTGCACTGCATCAACGTAGTGTCAAGGTTCAGACTTGGTCGTACCTGGTAGATGGATCTAACCAAAGCTTTTTCGATGAACAGTCAAATGCCTTCGAAAATGCTGAACCGTTTGGCACAGTAGTGTTTGAGTTCCTCATGAAGATCTTCTCTTGCCGAACTGCGTTCCTATTGATCTCATGCACCTATAAAACACAAAGGGTGTAAAATCACCCGCGCGTGCAACATATACTCTATAAAATAGAAAATTTGCAGAGAAGGTAGCTAGGCGATCTCTTTTACTGCAAGTTTGCCCTCCACCGTCTTGGTAGCCGAAACCAGCAGCTTTTCATCAATGAATGGCAACATTGCAATACCCTGAGAACAATTTATTTTGGAGATCACTTGCATGAGTGAAGAAGGCTTTCATTTTGTTTTTCTTTCAGAGCTAATAGGAGGAGCTTAAATGTAGCAACTGAAAGATGATGGCTTTGATGGCACAGCCCAGCTGCTAGACTTAAATTATGAATACATTATATATGCAATAATCACTTACTTGCCACAAGAAACGTTTCCCATGGGTATCAATCTGTAGATCTGAGAAAAATAAACGCTTGTTCAGTTCAGTAATATGTTATCCAGAATCGAGATTATGAGCCTTGAGTGACAAAAATACCTGACGGATAGAATTTTTGTACCAAAGACTCTTCATTTTCCATCAGTTCTCTGTAACACTTTGGCAGTGCACATGAGCTGCAAAAGAAAATACACTTAAAACATAAGTCCTATTAGTTGTGACGTGGTGTTCCCTGTGGATCGCGATCCAAATGTTTCTTCGTAATATGTTAGGCCCTAAAAATATTTTAGTTCAAAAAATAGACCTAGATTATAATATGGTGTAAAATTTAGAACGCATTGTCACCCCTACTTGTAGGCATGCTACGGGCGCTTGCGTCTTGCAATACTATTAGCATCACTCGAAGTCTTTGTGACTTGCCCGTTTGGATCCTTAGAATTGATTTCCATTCTAATAATAGTAATTTAGGCACAAAATAATTAAGTTAATATGGTTTCACGCGAAATATATTTGTATACTATGATTAGCAATATGTGGAAGATATTTATGTGCTACATTTTTACTATAGAGAAGTGAGTCGAAGAACATCTTATAAGTTGCAGAGTATAAACATAATTTGTTGAAACATAAAATCATTTTCTCATACTCTATCCCATGAATTTGAGATAGGATTATATCTAATCTTTGGAAAGTGGTGGAATGTCTATTTTATTAAGTAAATTCCAATTCCTTCAAAATAGATAGATCCAAACGGCCCGTAAATGAAATACTACCGGTCGAACCCACTTCCAAAAAAAAGATTGCAATGAAAAATGTGCATTATAAAAACAGAAAATATTTCACGTGCCTTTCTTTTGGAAGAACTGCCATGAGCTGATCGAATGGTTTTAGTGGCTTGTCGGTGGTGAAACATATCTTGAACTGAGATAGTCCTTTAAAATCAGATGCAAATGGAGCATGATAGTAGGGGTAGTACCTGCAGAAAACAAAATAAACTTACAGAATGAATTTTTTTTGCTAGTACATATATGTCCATAAGAATTAGCAGTCACATATAACTTATGCGGAATTATTATCAGGATTTTGAAGGGCAGTCCTAATGCTATGAGGAGAGCTGTCTCACTGAATCAACAGGTCACGGGTTAAAAGAAAGCACTCCACAATTATAGGGGAAAGCCTCTACAATGCAGGATAAAGGATTTTGTCGGTTTGTCCCTTCCTCAGACCCCATTGATGTGGAAGCCTCCAACACAACGTCCGTCCCTTTTGTTCATCATATATTTAAATTTCGTACCATAAAAGCATACAAATACAATGTATAAGAAGATACATGGACCAATGAAAGTTCAAATGCCAAATATGTATATCCTACCAACTCCATGATGGAACATCTGTAAAATAGTACTGCAACACCCAACAAAGTCCTTCCATATATCTTTGAACCTAAATTAATCCAATCATAAACAAAGTTAACACAATAACTGATAATGTTTGTTCAGAAGGTCCACTAGTACGACAATTTTATTTGCACAGAGAAACAGGAATCATAACCATATCATTCTTCAGTTTCCCAACTTCACTAAGTTTTTCCACGCCAAACTTTTCTCTGTAGTATCGAGATTTCCACCCCGCCAATCCCAATCTTATCTGCAAATGGCATGTCAAATTTGAAAAAATGTGAAATATTTACTCAAAAAGGTGCTACTGACCATGTCATGTTTGCAGGATCCACTTTTTATAAGGTCTTGCTTGTTACGAAGAGCATCCTTTAAGTTTCGCCTCAGCTCTAAGGTATTTGCTTTTACCTAAGCAAAAATTGAGTCAAAATCAAGGCAAGGAATAGTATAGATAGATTTTGCAAAAAAAAAAAAGTCCACGAGAAGTGATGAGGTATATCCAGATATCCAATGAAGGTAGAAATAAGTAAGCTTTTCCCTACATCTGACTCGTCTTGGCTGTAGGTGGAAATGCTACAGTTTGTAGAAAAAGACTTTGCTGTCAAGTTTAGACCATCAGTATTTTCTTCCTGAGTACAAGAAAGCTCGAGATTACAAAATGAATGTGGCGATATAATCAGAACAAAACTTTTAGTTGTATATATAGGCCTCACCATAGTGTCATAGTTTGTTTCTTTACATTCTTCTGCAGCTTGGCGCAAGAATTTGCGTTGTAAACTCTGCATGTAAACAACAAGATCCAATTGGCACTAGTGTACAATCTGACCAAAGGATCATAAGTTTTTATAACATACCTCTCGTAGGTCATATCTTTTAAGAAATATTTTCTCTTCACATAAGGACAGTTCATGAAAGAACTTCTCCAACCTTGAAACTTTGAGATATGCAGCGTGTTTGTCTTTTAACTGTTTTTTGGTAGCAACAGATGAAGATCACCAAAACATAACACAACAACTAATCCATGAAATTAACAGTTTGGTTCGGCATGTACCTTCTCAGTGCTCACAATATAGCCTCCCATCTTGTTAAATGTTTGTTTGTATGCTTCCAACAGCAGGTCTATTGCACCCTGCCACGTCCAAGATAAATCAAGGAGAAATATATATATGACATTTTTACGGGAAGAATGTGTAAAGGATGTGACAATAGCAATTCTAATCGTTTGCTGTTAATCTGTCAGAATCAGACGGCATATATGTGCACCTCATGTATCTCAACTGAAGGAATACGTGGAATGAAGTCATTTCCTGTCAGGAAGCAAATAAATATGAAATCGTCTATGAGCCTCTCAATATCTGTTTTGACAACAGGGTTTGGTATCTTCAAATCAAGCTCCAGGTACTCCCTCAGAACCCATATGTTCACAAACTGCAGGAATTGAAGGTGGTGTTACCAAAAAAGAAAAAGAAATGGAAAGATCCAGCTATATACTGTATCATCTAAGGAGCAAACCTGATAAGGTTTCTTGGGAGTTGTTTCTATTACTTGGGGGAACCATCCACGACATTTTCTTGAGGAATCTTCAGTTTTGAGCATTTCGTTGGATAGAGAGATGCATTTTTCTGGCTGACTTTGACGTGACCCATCCTGTTCAAGTTAACAAAAGTACTATTCTAAACTCAATATTTACAAATTTCTACAGCTATATTTAGCTTTGATACACCATTGCTTGCTAATTCCAATCAATTATATGGATGAAGCCAGGAGTTGACACCGAGGATGGATAATCAGACCTCACGCAGAATTGAAAAGTGAAGTTCGTGAGATGCCAAAGCGAGCATTATTAGGTCCGCATCCTGTAATGATACTCAGAGACATAAAAGGAGCTCAATAAAGAGAACAATTAGAAGATCATTGATGTAGAAAACATTCAAATATTCATTTTAATAGTCCACCGTACCAGTCCATACAAGCAGTGCATTGTGTTTGGATCATAGCTTGCCAGGCTCCGTTGTCCTCGGATGAAAGACATGACCTTATGTTCACCTTCTCCAGGTACATTTGAATCAGAGAGTATTACCTTGAGAAATCAAGGATCTTGAGGTTATCAAGTAATTGTCAAAACAAAGGGCGCATTTACACAACGAGGCAAACATCGTCTTAAAATTGTTAAGGGCTAAACAAGAGCTGTCAAAAGAACAAAATATTTACTCCAACCACTGCAAAAAAAAAAAGGGAAACTACATACAGAACAAGTAGTAAACCTTGATGCCTTTCCACCCGGGGTCGCTGTTGAGCCGGGAACGGACGTAGTACTCGAGGGCTTTGGAGAGCTTCTCCATGAACTCCGTCCCTGGCGTGATGATGTTGGGATCCGAAACCTCATGCGTCTCCCGTGGCCGCGCCCGCACCTCCCTCCCTTCAGCTCTGAACTTCTCCCTCAGAAGCTTCTCCTCCAGTTCCTGCAAATCATCGATCGTAACGTACATAAGGTTGCTGCGCTGCGAATCATCATCCGTAGCAGCAAACAGTGCATTTATTTACGGCGTCTTTAGCTTCCTTGGCGGCCTTGAAGCGTCGGGACCTCTGCTGGTTCATTTTGGCGCGGGGAGCTACACCATCTGCAGTTCAAACAAGGCGCGCGTGTTGCATTGCATTGTATACTCTGTCGATCAAACGCCGAAGAGAATGGGCCGGGAGGAAAAAGAACGGTTGAAATTAAACATGTGCTAGCTAGTATACAGTACCAACTGCCAAGTAGAGCAGCTTGGTAGGCCTGACGATGCGGAACAGGCGATCTATGTACTCGAACATGGCCGCGAACACCTCGTCGAACGTCGTCGGCGGGCACACCTGCATTGCGTATCCACGGCATTTACCAGTTCAGTTCGTCGAGGGATTCAGGTTGAGCAAGATGTGATGGGTGTGTGTAACATCTGCTGCGTTACAGAGAGTCAGAGACATATGCGTACCTCGTCCTCCGGGTGGAAGCAGGGGTGGATGATGGCGTTCATGTCCAGGTACAGGTTGTGGTAGACGCCATTAGGGCCGGCGGCTGGTTCGTCCCACGGTGACGACGGCGACGACGCGCCGGCGCCAGCGCCACCATCGTCTTCCTTGGCCGGGACGACGATGTTGGGGTACTTGCCCACGAGCCACTTGAAGAAGGAAGGCACCCCCATGGCATGCGACGGACAGGACTACAGGAGGCAAAACAACCACCAGCTGCAGCCTGCAGCGAGCTCTGGTCAGTGATCACTCGTTCTTGTTCCCACACTGCCACTGGTACTGGTACTAGTACTCTTTGGGCGCCGAGGGAGAGAAACTACTTATCACCAATCTTGACATTGGGAAGACGGAGGGGCGGACGGCTGGGTGCAGCGCATTGGGAGACGGAACGGCCGCGACGGCCATGACATGACATGATGCGTCGTCGACCTAGCTATGCGTCGTCGACCTAGCTATGCGTCGTCGTCTCGTCGACGTCTGCAAGCAGGCACGCCTAGGCAGGCTCCATGCGCGGCGCACGGCCAACGAGGCGGCTTGCAGGAGCTGCAGCTGCAGGCAGTGGAGATCGTGTCGTGTACTCGTGTGACGGCAAGCATAACACTTAGGCAGTGTTTGAAAATAAATTATTCCAAAACTACAGTTTTAAAATACCAAAACATACCTGCAGTTTTTTTCCCACGGTATTGAAAATTTTAATCTAGAGCTAAGTTTTCAAACTTGCGAAACTACTACAGCATATCCAAAACCGTTGTTTTGAAAACAGAGTTTTCGAAGAGTCTACCAAACCCTGTATTGAAAAAGATATCACAGTATGTCAAATACTACAGTATTCTTAAAAAAACAAAGAAAATACTCTACTTCTAAACATGCTCTTAATCTATGGATCGATTTTGCAAGTACAAAAGATAGCTAAAAACTATATAATACAATCATAATTCTTTGAACAATAAATACAGTTGAGAGTAGGTAGATAGAGAACCGTATAGAATGGATTCTTGGTGAAGAGTGTGTATCTTATATTTTCTTTTAAATAGCATCTTAAAGACATCTCGAGAGGCCCCATATTAGGTTTTATATGCCCTGAGACGCCGCAAGTGCAGTGACCTACAAAGCACGAGTAAAATTTATATATCTATGTAGGGCATGTTTGGATCTATAGGCTAAAACAAAAGGTTAGATTTTAGTCAGTTTAGAAGCTAAAGTATCAAACACTGGGTGTCTTTGAAAACAAAGTATTTCAAAACCATAATATTAGAATACTAAGGTTTTAAGATGTACTATCGGAACGGTCTACTTTACCGAGTGCCACAAGCACTCGGCAAAGCTCGAAAAACACTCGGCAAACTCTTTATCAGTGTGACTCTTCACAAAGAGGCCTCGATGAGCTATACATCGGCAACGGCTTCTTTGTCGAGTACTTTTTGTCGGACATTCAACAAAGTCTTTATCGAGTGTCATTTGGTGCTCGACAAAGAAAAGTTGTCGTGATGATGACAAGTGACAGAGACAGAGACTTTGTCGAGTGTAGTCACTGACACTCGACAAAAGCTCTCTCTTTGTCGAGTGCCTGCTGGCCTAGCACTCGGCAAAGAAGCTTTACCGATTCCTATGTGTGTCTTCTTTGTCGAGTGTTATGGTCATTGCACTCGGCAAGACACTCTTTGTCGAGTGCAATAGTCTGCAAAACTGAAAGTCGCCTAGAGGGGGGTGAATAGCCGGAATCTGAAATTTACAACTTTAAACACAACTACAAGCCGGGGTTAGCGTTAGAAATAAAACAGAGTCCGAAAGAGAGGGCAAAAACAAATCAACCAAGAAATAAAGCGAGTGACACGATGATTTGTTTTACCGAGGTTTGGTACTTGCAAACCTAGTCACCGTTGAGGTGGTCACAAAGACCGGGTCTCTTTCAACCCTTTCCCTCTCTCAAACGGTCACCTAGATCGAGTGAGCTTTCTCCTCAATCAAATGGGTCACTTAGACCCCTCACAAGGACCACCACAACTTGGTGTCTCTTGCTTTGATTACAAGTGTTTGAAGAACAAGAATGGGGAAGAAGAAAGCGATCCAAGAACTAGAGCTCAAAGAACACGAGCAAAAACTCTCTCTCTCTAGTCATTATTTGCTTGGAGTGGATTTGGGACTTGGAAAGGCTATGATTCTATTGAATTGTGTCTTGTATTGATTGCACTAGCTCTTGTATTGAATGTGAAGTCTAAAAAACATGGATGCTTGAAGTGGTGGTGGTTGGGGGTATTTATAGCCCCAACCACCAAACCAACCGCTGGGGTTGGGCTGCTGTCGATGGGCGCACCGGACAGTCCGGTGCGCCACCAGACACTGTTTGGTGCGCCAGCCACGTCACTCAATCGTTAGGGTTTTGACGGTTTCGAGCGTTGGAGCTCTGACAGCTTGGGCCACCGGACAGTCCGGTGCCGCACCGGACAGTCACTATTCACTGTCCGGTGCGCCTTCTGGCGCTGCTCTGACTCTACGCGAACTGTCCGTGCACTATTCACGTTGCAGGCGACCGTTGGAGTCGACCGTTGCGTTCTTAGCCGTTGCTCCGCTGGCACACCGGACAGTCCGGTGAATTATAGCGGAGCGGCTATCCAAAAACCCAAAGGTGAGGAGTTCAGCATGTACGGTCCCTAGGGCACCAGACAGTTCGGTGCGCCAGACCAGGGTTCTCTTCGGTTTCTTTTGCTCCTTTCTTTTGAACCCTAACTTAGATCTTTTTATTGGTTTGTGTTGAACCTTTGGCACCTGTAGAACATGTAATCTAGAGCAAACTAGTTAGTCCAATTATTTTTGTTGGGCATTTCAACCACCAAAATCATTTAGGAAAAGGTTTGACCCTATTTCCCTTTCAATCTCCCCCTTTTTGGTGATTGATGTCAACACAAACCAAAGCAAATATATAAGTGCAGAATTGAACTAGTTTGCATAAGGTAAGTGTAAAGGTTGCTTAGAATTAAACTAATTTTACTTATACTAGATATGCATGGATTTCTTTCTTTCTTTTTAATATTTTGGACCACGCTTGCACCACTTGTTTTGTTTTTGCAAAATCTTTTGGAAAATCTTTTCAAAGTACTTTTGCAAATAGTAAAAGGTATATGAATAATATTGCAAGAAGCATTTTCAAGATTTAAAATTTTCTCCCCCTGTTTCAAATACTTTTTCTTTGACTTAAACAAAACTCACCCTGAATGAAATTCTCCTCTTAGTGCTCAAGAGGGTTTTACCAATTGGAAGAAGATTAACTATTTTTAGATATCAATTTGAAAAATACTAACCAATTGAAAAAAATTCTTTTTAAAAACTTTGAATTTGGTGGTGGTACGATCCTTTTGCTTTGGGCTAATACTCTCTCCCCCTTTGGCATTAATCGCTAAAAACGGAGACATTTAAGAGCCATTTTTACTTTCTCCTCAATGGTATGAGTAATAAGAGTGAATATTATACCAAAGTGGAGAGCGGTGCGGAGTGACGACGAAGGGTAAATAATACCGATAGAGTGGAGTGGAAGCCTTGTCTTCGTCGACGACTCCATTTCCCTTTCAATCTACGACTTAGCATAGGAATATTCTTGAAAACACGTTAGTCGTAGACATAAAAGAGATACAATCAAATGTACATAAATGAGCTATGTGTGCAAAGTATCAATTAATCAAAGTTCCGAGAATCAAGAATGTTTAGCTCATTCCTAAGTTTGGTAAAGGTTTTCTCATTTAATGGTTTGGTAAAGATATCGGCTAATTGTTCTTTGGTGCTAATATAAGCAATCTCGATATCCCCCTTTGTTGGTGATCCCTCAAAAAGTGATACTGAATGGCTATGTGCTTAGTACGACTGTGTTCAACGGGATTATCCGCCATGCGGATTGCATTCTCATTATCACATAGGAGAGGGACTTTGCTCAATTTGTAGCCATAGTCCCTAAGGGTTTGCCTCATCGAAAGCAATTGCGCGGAACAATGGCCTGTGGCAATATACTCGGCTTCGGCGGTAGAAAGAGCTACTGAATTTTGTTTCTTTGAAGCCCAAGACACCAGGGATCTTCCCAAGAACTGACAAGTCTCTGATGTGCTCTTTCTATCAATTTTACACCCTGCCCAATCAACATCTGAATAACCTATTAAATCAAAGGTGGATCCCTTGGGGTACCAAAGACCGAACTTAGGTGTATGAACTAAATATCTCAAGATTCTTTTCATGGCCCTAAGGTGAACTTCCTTAGGATCGGCTTGGAATCTTGCACACATGCATACAGAAAGCATAATATTCGGTCGAGATGCACATAAATAGAGTAAAGATCCTATCATCGATCGATATACCTTTTGATCTACGGATTTACCTCCCGTGTCGAGGTCGAGATGCCCATTGGTTCCCATGGGTGTCTTGATGGGCTTGGCATCCTTCATTCCAAACTTGGTAAGTATATCTTGAATGTACTTGGTTTGGCTGATGAAGGTGCCCTCTTGGAGTTGCTTCGCTTGAAATCCTAGGAAATACTTCAACTCCCCCATCATAGACATCTCGAATTTTTGAATCATTATCCTACTAAACTTATCACAAGTAGATTTGTTAGTAGACCAAATATGATATCATCAACGTAAATTTGGCATACAAACAAATTATTTGCGATGGTTTTAGTAAAGAGTGTAGGATCGGCTTTGCCGACTTTGAAGCCATTAGTGATAAGAAAATCTTTTAGGCATTCATACCATGCTCTTGGGCTTGCTTGAGCCCATAAAGCGCCTTAGAGAGTTTGTAAACATGATTAGGGTACTCACTATCTTCAAAGCCGTGAGGTTGCTCAACATAGACCTCTTCCTTGATTGGTCCATTGAGGAAGGCACTCTTCACGTCCATTTGATAAAGCTTGAAGCCATGGTAAGTAGCATAGGCAAGTAATATGCGAATTGGTTCAAGCCTAGCTACGGGTGCATAGGTTTCACCGAAATCCAACCCTTCGACTTGTGAATATCCTTGGCTACAAGTCAGGCTTTGTTCCTTGTCATCACACCATGCTCATCTTGCTTGTTGCGAAAAACCCACTTGGTTCCTACAATATTTTGGTTAGGACGTGGAACAAGATGCCATACCTCATTTCTCGTGAAGTTGTTGAGTTCCTCTTGCATTGCCAACACCCAATTCGAGTCTCTTAGTGCATCCTCTACCCTGTACGGCTCAATAGAGAAAACAAAAGAGTAATGTTCACAAAAATGTGCGACACGAGATCGAGTGGTTACCCCCTTAAGAATATCGTCGAGGATGGAGTTCACTGGGTGATCTCTTTGTATCGCTTGGTGGACTCTTGGGTGTGGCGGTCTTTGACCCTGTATCTTCTTGATCATCTTCCTTGTCTTGATCAATTTCATCTCCCCCTTGACCATTGTCCTCCTCTTGAGGTGGTTCATCTTCTTGATCTACTTCTTCATTATCTTGAGCCCGATTCTCATCTTGGGTTGGCAGAGATGCTTGCATGGAAGATGACGGTTGATCTTGTGCTTGTGGAGGCTCTTTGGATTTCTTAGGAAACACATCCCCAATGGACATATTCCTTAGCGCGACGCACAGAGCCTCTTCATCATCTAGCTCATCAAGATCAACTTGTTCTACTTGAGAGCCATTATTCTCATCAAACACAATGTCACATGAAACTTCAACTAGTCCAGTGGACTTGTTAAAGACTCTATATGCCCTTGTGTTTGAGTCATAACCAAGTAAAAAGCCTTCTACAGCCTTAGGAGCAAATTTAGATTTTCTACCTCTTTTAACAAGAATAAAACATTTGCTACCAAAGACTCTAAAATATGAAACATTGGGCTTTTTACCGGTAAGGAGTTCGTATGATGTCTTCTTAAGGATTCGGTGGAGATATAACCGGTTGATGGAGTAGCAGGCGGTGTTAATCGCCTCAGCCCAAAACCGGTCCGGAGTCTTGTACTCGTCAAGCATGGTCCTTGCCATGTCCAGTAGAGTTCTATTCTTCCTCTCCACTACACCATTTTGTTGAGGTGTGTAGGGGGAAGAGAACTCATGCTTGATGCCCTCATCCTCAAGAAAGCCTTCATTTTGAGAGTTCTTGAACTCCGTCCCGTTGTCGCTTCTTATTTTCGTGATCCTTAATCCGAACTCATTTTGAGCCCGTCTCAAGAATCCTTTTAAGGTCTCTTGGGTCTGAAACTTTTTCTGCAAAAAGAACACCCAAGTGAAGCGAGAATAATCATCCACAATTACAAGACAATACTTACTCCCGCCGATGCTTATGTAAGCTATCGGCCCGAATAGATCCATGTGGAGTAGCTCAAGCGGCCTGTCGGTCGTCATGATGTTCTTGTGTGGATGGTGGGTACCAACTTGCTTCCCTGCTTGACATGCGCTACAAACCCTGTCTTTCTCAAAATGAACATTTGTTAGTCACAAAATGTGTTCTCCCTTTAGAAGCTTGTGAAGATTCTTCATCCCAACATGGGCTAGTCGGCGATGCCAGAGCCAACCCATATTAGTCTTAGCAATTAAGCAAGTATCGAGTTCAGCTCTATTAAAATCAACTAAGTGTAGCTGACCCTCTAATACTCCCTTAAATGCTACTGAATCATCACTTCTTCTAAAGACAATAACACCTATATCTGTAAAAAGACAGTTGTAACCCATTTTTCATAATTGAGAAACTGAAAGCAAGTTATAGTCTAAAGAATCTACAAGAAAAACGTTGGAAATAGAATGGTCAGCAGATATAGCAATTTTACCAAGTCCTTTGACCAAACCTTGATTTCCATCCCCGAATGTGATAGCTCTTTAAGGATCTTCATTTTTCTCGTAGGAGGAGAACATTCTTTTCTCTCCTGTCATGTGGTTTGTGCACCCGCTATCAATTATCCAACTTGAGCCTTCGGATGCATAAACCTACAAAACAAATTTAGGCCTTGTTCTTAGGTACCCACACGGTCTTGGGTCCTTCCACATTAGAAACAAGCACCTTGGGTATCCAAACACAAGTCTTGGAGCCCTTGTGTTTGCCCCCAACATATTTGGCAACTACTTTGCCTGATTTGTTAGTTAAAACATAAGGAGCATCAAAAGTCTTAAATGAAACATTTGGCTCATTTGATGCAATAGGAGTTTTCTTTTTAGGCAATTTAACATGGGTTGATTGCCTAGAGCTAGAAGCCTCATTTTTATACATAAAAGCATGATGTGAAATATTATGAGGTTTCCTAGCATGAATTCTCCTAATCTTATGCTCGGGATAACCAGCAGGATATAAAATATAGCCCTCGTTATCCTGAGCCATGGGAGCCTTACCCTTAACAAAATTAGACAATTTCTTGGAGGTATTAAGCTTGACAATGTCTCCCTGTTGGAAGCCAATGTCATTCTTAATGCCAGGGCGTCTCCCATTATAAAGCATGCTACAGGCAAATTTAAATTTTTCATTTTCTAGTTCATGCTCGACAATTTTAGCATCTAGTTTAGCTATATGATCATTTTGTTGTTTAATCATAGCAATGTGATCATGGATAGCATCAACATTAATGTCTCTACATCTAGTACAAATAGTAACATGATCAACACTAGATGTAGAGAGTTTACAAGCATTTAATTCATCAATCTTAGCATGTAACATTGCATTCTCATTTCTAAGATTAGAAATAGAAACATTGCAAACATTTAAATCTTTAGCCTTAGAAATTAGTTTATCATTCTCAATCTTAAGGCTAGAAATTGATTCATTCAATTTGTCAATCTTAGCAATTAAACTAGCATTATCATTTTTTAGATTGACAAGAGAATCATCACAAACATTTAACTTCTCAACCTTAGTAATTAATTTGGCGTTTTCAATTCTAAGGTTGGATATAGTGTCATGGCAAATGCTAAGCTCACTGGTTAATTTTTCACATTTCTCTAATTCCCGAGCATAAGCATTTTTCACCTTAACATGCTTTTTGTTTTCCTTAATAAGGAATTCCTCTTTGTTATCCAAGAGTTCATCCTTCTCATGAATAGCACCTATGAGTTCATTTAATTTTTCCTTTTGTTACATGTAAAGGTTGGCAAAAAGGGCAAGCAAATCATCCTCATCATCGCTAGAGCTACCCTCATCACTAGATGTTATATATTTAGTGGAGGCTCTAGATTTTACCTTCTTATTTTTGCCATCCTTTGCCATGAGGCACTTGTGGCCGACGTTGGGGAAGAGAAGGCCTTTGGTGACGGCGATGTTGGCGGCGTCCTCGTCGGAGGAGGAGTCGGTGGTGCTTTCGTCGTAACCCCATTCCCGACACACGTGGGCATCACCGCCCTTCTTTTTGTAGTACTTCTTCTTTTCCTTCCTCCTTCCCTTCATTTTGTCGCCCCTATCACTAGAAATAGGACATTTTGCTATAAAGCGACCGGGTTACCACACTTGTAGCACACCTTCTTGGAATGGGGTTTGTAGTCTCTCCCCTTCCTTTGTTTGAGGATTTGGCGAAAGCTCTTGATGATGAGTGCCATTTCCTCGTTGTCGAGCTTGGAGGCGTCGATGGGGAGCCTACTTGATGTAGACTCTTCTTTCTTCTACTCCGTCGCTTTGAATGCGATGGGTTGCACCTCGGATGTGGAGGTGCCGCCTTGCTCAACAATTTGTTTGGAGCCTTTGATCATCAACTCAAAGCTCACAAACTTTCCTATCACTTCCTTGGGAGACATTAGCTTATATCTAGGATCACCACATATTAATTAAACTTGAGTAGGATTATGAAATACGAGTGATCTAAGAATAACCTTGACCATTTCATGGTCATCCCATTTTGTGCTCCCGAGGTTGCACACTTGATTGACCAAGGTCTTGAGCCGATTGTACATTGCTTGTGGCTCCTCTCCTTGGTTGAGGATGAATCGACCGAGCTCCCCCTCGATCATTTCCCGCTTGGTGATCTTGGTCACCTCATCCCCTTCATGCGCGGTCTTTAGCACATCCCAAATCTCCTTGGCACTTTTTAGCCCTTGCACCTTGTTATACTCCTCTCGACTTAGAGAGGCGAGGAGTATAGTGGGGCTTGGGAGTCAAAATGCCGGATTTGGACGACCTCGTCCGAATCATATGTTTCATCCCCCATGGATGGTACCTGCACTCCAAATTCAACAGTGTCCCAAATGCTAGAGTGGAGTGAGGTTAGATGATGCCTCATTTTATCACTCCACATACAATAATCTTCACCGTCAAAAACCGGTGGCTTGTCTAATGGGACGAAAAGTAAAGGAGTGCGTTTGGAAATACGGGGATAGCGTAAGGGGATCTTACTAAACTTCTTGTGCTCATGGCGCTTAGAAGTGACGGACGGTGTGTCGGAGCCGGAGGTGGAGGGCGACGAAGAATCGGTCTCTTAGTAGACCACTTTCTTCATTTTCTTCTTCTTGTCGCCACTCTGATGCGACTTGACGCGGGGAGGTGATTCTTCCCTTCCTTTGGCGCCGGACTCCTTTGATGGAGCCTTCCCGTGGCTTGTGGCCGTTTCCATCTCCCTCTTGGCGGATCCTCCCGACATCACTTCGAGTTGTTAGACTCTAATGAAGTATCGGGCTCTGATACCAATTAAAAGTCGCCTAAAGGGGGAGTGAATAGGCAGAAACTGAAATTTACAACTTTAAACACAACTACAAGCCAGGGTTAGCGTTAGAAATTAAACCGAGTCCGAAAGAGATGGCGAAAACAAATCAACAAAGAAATAAAACGAGTGACACGGTGATTTGTTTTACCGAGGTTCGGTTCTTGCAAACCTTGTCCCCGTTGAGGTGGTCACAAAGACCAGGTCTCTTTCAACCCTTTTCCTCTCTCAAACGGTCACCTAGACCGAGTGAGCTTTCTCCTCAATCAAATGGGTCACTTAGACCCCTCACAAGGACCACCACAACTTGGTGTCAAATGCTTTGAGTACAAGTGTTTGAAGAACAAGAATGGGGAAGAAGAAAGCGATCCAAGAACAAGAGTTCAAAGAACACGAGCAAAAACTCTCTCTAGTCACTATTTGCTTGGAGTGGATTTGGGACTTGGAGAGGCTTTGATTCTATTGAATTGTGTCTTGTATTGATTGCACTAGCTCTTGTATTGAATGTGAAGTCTGAAAAACTTGGATGCTTGAAGTGGTGGTGGTTGGGGGTATTTATAGCCCCAACCACCAAACCAACTGTTGGGGTTAGGCTGCTGTCGATGGGCGCACCGGACAGTCCGGTGCGCCACCGGACACTGTTCGGTGCGCCAGCCACGTCACCCAACCGTTAGGGTTCTGACGGTTTCGACCGTTGGAGCTCTGACATCTTGGGCCACCGGACAGTCCGGTGCCGCACCAGACAGTCACTGTTCACTGTCCGGTGCGCCTTCTAGCGCTGCTCTGACTTTGCGCGAACTGTCCGCGCACTGTTCACGTCGCAGGCGAC
The DNA here is from genome assembly GCF_902167145.1 of Zea mays. Lineage (NCBI taxonomy): Eukaryota > Viridiplantae > Streptophyta > Magnoliopsida > Poales > Poaceae > Zea > Zea mays. Next base: position 196,681,575 of record NC_050099.1, on the reverse strand, counting down.
CGTTGGAGTCAACCGTTGCGCTTCTTAGCCGTTGCTCCGCTGCCACACCGGACAGTTCGGTGACCCACTGGACATTCCGGTGAATTATAGCAGAGCGGCTGTCCAGAAACCCGAAGGTGAGGAGTTCAGCCTGTACGGTCCCTGGGGCACCGGACACTGTCCGGTAGTGCACTGGACACTGTTCGGTGGCACACCGGACAGTCCGGTGCGCCAGACCAGGGTTCTCTTCGGTTTCTTTTGCTCCTTTCTTTTGAACCCTAAGTTAGATATTTTTTATTGGTTTGTGTTGAACCTTTAGCACCTGTAGAACATGTAATCTAGAGCAAACTAGTTAGTCCAATTATTTGTGTTGGACATTTCAACCACCAAAATCATTTAGGAAAAGGTTTGACCCTATTTCCCTTTCAAAAACCCAAACCCTAATGTGGTAGCGGTTGATGACAAAATAGAGGTTAGGGGCATGTAAAAATTCTTGGAGGTACCCCTAATGGGCTCCAACATGATACATGGGCCAACAGCCCAATAGAAGGTGTCACATCACCGAAATAGAATTTGAACGCTGACTTGTTTTGATTATTCCTTTTAACTCTAGATGAATTTTAAGTTGTTTCTAGTTAGGTTGAAAAGGTTATCTCCTTAGCTTTCCAACCATATAAATTTAGACCAAATTGGATTTCGGATGCATCCTGACGTCTGTTTTAGTGCAGACTGGTCCTGAATTTAGAGGTGGAGGCGAAGTTGAGTTGGACTTGGCTCCCTCTTGTCAATGACGTCATAGCTTATCCTCCTTGACATCTTGGCATTTACCATGTCCTTGCTGATCCTCTCCAAGATTCCTCATTGTAAGGAAAATGGACCCCGGGTCATTTGGCTAATTGAGTTTTGGTGTTTAATGATCAACACAATCAGTGAACTAATAAGTTTTCTAGTGTTTGTGTTTGTAGTTCACAGGATGCAAGATTAGCTTGGACTAAGGAATTGAGGAAAGCAACACCTCAAAAGAAGACATTAAAGAGATCCAAGAAAAGTCCAAGTGTGCTGCCTGCGGACTGTCTGGTGCCCACGCGTCGGACTGTCCGGTGCACCAGGGAACAGCAGCCCAAAGGCTAGTTCCAGGTGGCACCCGGAGAGAAGACCACCAGATTGTCCGGTGTGAGGACCGGACTGTCCGGTGTGGAAAGCCTGCGGTGCCAACGGTCACCTGCTCTGACAGGGCAACGACTAGGCGCACCGGACAGTCTACATTGCGCTGTCCGGTACACCACCGGACTGTCCGGTGCACCATCGGACTGTTCGGTGTGACACGGAAAGCAACAGCTTTTCTCCAACGGCTCTATTTGTGTTGGGGGCTATAAATACACCCCGACCAGCCATTTCCAAGTGTGGGAGCCCAAGAGACATACCAAGGCATATTGTAGACATTCCCAAGTGCTCTTACACCCAAGTGCTTAATAGAATCACTCGGTGATTAGCATAGGTGCTTTGCGAAGTGCTTAGGTTAGTTAGACCGCATTAGCACTTGCTCTAGGTGAATCCTAGTTAGTTGAGTGACTTTAGACAAACCACACAACCCCTCGGCTCTTGCGCGGGCTGTTGTAATTGTACCGAGTGGGGCGAGTGTCTTGCAAGACCGTGACAACTATGTTTGTGTCACGGCCGCCACCGTGTACCGGAGGGAACAAGGCCCACGACGTTTCGGCCGGAAGCTCGATAGTGGAGACGGCGGGGAGCGTCCGAGAGGAGCCGGAAGCGGAGCACCACTTGCACGTGGAGAAGGCCCACGACTCTCTATGGAGTTACTCGACAGAGGTGCTTGGCCCTCGCATAGGCTTCCCTTTGCATAGGGGCACCAACGAGGATTAGTCGAGACCTTGCGCGGTTCCGGATACCTCGGTAAAAATACCGGCATCATCCACAAGAGTTTGCTTCTCTACTTTGCTCTTTAAGTTTCCGCATTTATATTAAGCATTTAAGTTTCAATCTTGTAGTCATACTTATTTAGTGTAGATTGAAACTTAGCCATTGCGGTAGAGATAGCAACACTTAGACAAAACCTAGTTTGCACATTCTAGTTTGTCTATTTGCATAGGTTTTGCTCTAGGGATTTATTTGTGGCCTAGTTTAGTAAAAGTTTTAGAAGTCCTAATTCACCCCCCTCTTAGGCGTCACCCGTTTCCTACAAGTGGTATTAGAGCCTGGTTTGGCTCATTTGAAACGTTTTAGCTTCACCGTTAAAAGAGCCAACACTTTTTAGAGGAAGGGATGGATACCCATAGGCCACCACACTTCGACGGCACTAACTTCCCATATTATAGTGCTAGAATGGCTTATTACCTAGAGGTCGTTGATCTCGGTGTTTGGAGAGTCACTCGTGACGGGATGAAACCCCTCAAGAATCCCGAGAAACCCACCACGAGTGAGGAAAAAGAAATTCATTTAAATGCTAGAGCCAAAAATTGCTTGCATGGATATTTTTAATCAAGTATTTACATTGAAAACTGCTAATGAGATTTGGCTAAAATTGCATGAGCTCCATGACGACACATCCAATGTCCGTGAGCAAAAACATTGCCTAGTCTTAAATGAGTACAATTCTTTTGCTATGAAAGATGATGAGCTTGTTAGAGACATGTATTCTTGTTTGAATCTAATTATCAATGAGCTCAATTCTATTGGCATTAATAAGCTAGGTGATGCGGACATTGTGAGGAAGATTATCTCCCTGCTACCACAACGAAGATATGGGAGCATCATCACTATCCTTCACAACATGGAGGACTTGGGTAACATGACCCCGACCATTGTGATTGAAAAAATCGTGGCCTTTGAGATGTCGCGAAAAATGTGTCGGGGAGAGGAGCCAACCTCCTCAAGGCCATATGCTTTTGCATGTGATGAAAGGAAGGGCAAAAAGAAGGCCCCCACTCCAAGTTCCTCAAGTGAAGAAGAGGAAGAGGAAGAAAGTGATGATGATGAAGATAATCAACCATGCACATCATCCTCCGAGGACGAAGAAACAATCTGACGCGTCGAAAAGGTAATGGGGATGATCCGCAAGATTAATCTAATGGGTGTGCCCCTGCAGGTCGAAGATCTTCTCTTTAACATTGACAGGAAAAAGCAAAGAAAGAGAGGGTGCTTCGCATGCGGGGAGAAGGTCCACTTCAGGGACAACTGTCCAACTATGGCCGAACCCAAAAAGAAGAGGAGCAAAGGCAAGGCGCTAACAAATGTTAGAACTTGGGATAATTTTTCAAGTGAAGATGAACCTCCAAGAACGCGCAGCCACCGGTCTTCATCACGCTCATCACGGTCATCACACAAATGCCTTATGGCAAGAGGTAAAATGAGCATTCCATCCTCTAGTGATGATAATAGTAGTGATGATGATGGTGAGGGAAAGCCCTCCGTAGATGAACTTGCGGAAGCCGTTAAAATTTTTCAGGATGTTTGCACTAAGCAAAAAGCTCAACTTAAAACTTTGAAAAATAAGTTGATTAACTCACAAAATGATTACAAAGGATTGCTAGAAAAATTTGAAACTTTTGCAAACCTAAACTGTGAGTTGTCAACTAAAATTGAGCTATTAGAGTCAAGTGCTCCATCCACTGCTACTGATGATGGCCTTATTAAAAAGAATGAAAAACTTAAGGCTAAGTTAGCTAGCTCTCAAGAAGCTATTGAAAATTTGCTAGAAAAAATGGAAATTCTTAGCATTCACAATAATGAGCTAACTACTAAGCTAGAAAACATCATGAGCACCCCAGCAGCATCTTTAGTTGAAATACCTAAAATTATTAAGAAAGATGCTTCTACTTCTTGCTTTGATTTAATTGATGATTCTAACCTCTGCAACCAAGTTCTTGTTGAGAATATTGTTGTAGAAACATGCTCGAACGAGGTTGCAAAGGAAAAATGAACAATTAAGGCAAGAAGTGGCTCGCCTTGGCAAGGCTTTGTATGACAAGAAAGGCAAAGCCAAACAAAACCGACCTCCACAGGATAACACCACTGAGGGAGTGAACAAGCCTATGGAGGGAGAAACTGTGATTTGTAGGCTATGCCACAAGGAAGGCCACAAGTCTTTCAAATGCAAGGCGATGACCGGGGATAAACAAAGGCAAAAGCTCAAGCAAACACCATCAAGCAAAGTCTCCAACACCTACATCAAAAAGGTGGACAAAAAGGCTGCTACACCATATTTGATCAAGAAGAAAAAGAATGGAAAGGTGATAGCAATAAAGGTCAACAAGCAAGCCAACAAAGGAAAGGGAGCCAAACGCATTTGGGTGCCAAAGGAAATAATTTCAACCATGAAAAGCACCAAGAAGGAAGTGAGTGGACCGAAGGTCGTCGGGAAATTTGGAGACTTGGCAAGTTGGGATGTATATCATGGGATACATCATATTGGATCAAGTTTAATTGCCAAGTGGGTTAGTGAAAATTTTGGACCCAAATTTCCCACCCATGACTAAGGTAACTAGATTTATTGTATTTCTTGTTTTTAGATATGCGTATCTATTTACCTTGTATCTAGTTTTCCTTTCATGCCTAGTATTACATTTAGTATTTACTTTTGTTTAAAATTATGCATACTAGGTAAATCACATGGTAGGATTGCTTGCTTTCAATTCATATACTTAAGCAAACCTACATGGCTTAAAAACGTTTATTTAAGCACGACACATAGCTTCTATATCACTCCATAGTAAATAATACATCTTTTGATAACTGTGAATTCTTCAAGTAGTAAAACACTCATATTCTACAATCTGTATCATTTAACTTATATGTGCCAAAGTTCGGATTATAGATAATTTGCCCCTCTTGATATCAAATCAAAGTGCATGTCTCCTGCAAGTATTCAAAACTTGTATGCACACCTTCAGGGGGAGGTTACTCTATAATCTAATACTTTGAGACTAACATCTTTTTCAAGTCTATTTCATGTGATAGTCTCATTATAAGGAAAATGAGGTCCCCAAAGAAAGACAACAATCTTCCACTACAAAATCTCTAAGAACTCTCATATCTCTCAAGTTCGCCATAGAATTTCAATCGGTATCTTTTGAGACTACATCAAGTATCATTTACATGTCTTCTCCAATATTTGATTAGACTATATTTCATATCATATACTTCCATGTTGCTAAAAAAGCATAAGTGGTTGTCAGAACTTGCTCTCCTGGGCAAGATGATCCAACGAGGGAGTGAAGGTAATGCGGACAAGGTTTTAACTCAAGAAGGCAATTGCTCTGTTAATCTAGCCTCTCAAGGGTACTGTGCGGGGGTATTTATAGGTGCGTGAGTACCCAACGTCTTTGGTTAAGGACGCATGTGCCCTCAGGCGCCCAAGTTATCCCCAGAATATTCCCTTAAAGCAGGGTTACAGACTGTAATTACAGAGAAGCCTTTACAAATTAGGCCCGTAATGCGCAGCGGCCATGTGGGGCCTGTTACAATGGGCCGGATTGCACGTGGGCCTTCGTGTTGGACGAGACCGCGGGGTGGGGCGACCTCGCCATAGGCCTTCGTCCTTCGGCGTGTTGGACGAAGGGTGGAGTCTGCCAGTCGTCTTGTCTCCGTTGGTGCAGCGAGATTGGCGAAGGCATCGAGCGAAGGGTAGCGTCTTCGCCTTCGCCCCAACATTTGCTCTCCGAGGGACCAGTTCGACTAAGTCATCTGGTGCCGAAGACGTCGCTAGATGGTGGAGACGCTGCGCTCGCTCGAAGTGGTTCCGCGGGGGTTTTTAACATGACCGTTGATTGACGCCGCACTGTTGGATTGCGGGTTTCCCAAAGCGTTGCGCCCTGTGTATAAAAGGGGGTGGGGGCGGCGTAGGTTGAAATTTACCTTTCCGTGCGCCGCAAAAACCCTAACCTTCTTTTCAAACTGCTCGCTTGCTCGTCTTCCCTCCTTGCTCCTGTTCGTCGGAGATCTGGCCCGCGTGAAGCAGACCGCACGCCGCCGCCGATGGTACGTAGCCATGTCGTCTTCCTCCTCGTCTGCTGCGACCATGCCGACGGCCGAGGCATCGTCTGAAGATACCTCGGGCACTGTGGCGGTGGCAGAGTTACGACCGGGTGATACGGTGGAATTTGGTGTTTTGCGGAAATCGTCGGTCCGCGTGCAAGATATGCAACAGTTGGGATATTTCGGCGGCGGGGTTGGGCGCGTCCCGGGGGCAGAGGAGGTTTTCGAGCCCGAGGGTGAATTGGTTGTTTTTGAGGCATTTTTCATCGCCGACCTTCGTCTGCCAGCACATTGTTTTGTGTCGGAGGTTCTGCATAAGTTCGAAGTCCAGGTTCATCAGCTGACATCGAACGCCGTGGTGGCGTTGGCGAAGTATGTCTGGGCAACGACGTCGTATGGCGGTCAGCCTTCGGTGGAAGTCTTCGCCAAGCAATACTGTCTGCACTGGCAAAAGAGAAAAATTGGACATAAGATTGCACAATTCGGATCGTGCACTTTCACGCCGAAGTCCGGGAAGACTTCGATGGAAGTCGTGGAGCTGGTTCCCTGTGCCCGAAATAAGTGGGGCAACTGGTGGGATTACTGGTTCTATGTTTCGGAGGCCGAAGTCGAAGACCACCCAGGGCTCCCTGCAGCCATTATGTGCTCTCATTATTATGTGGCGTACCCGCCATTTGAAGTAGCAGAGGATGATGAGAATGAAGGAGCCCTTCGGATCGCTGCCCGTACGAGTAGTGGGCGCGATCTAGTTGAGGAATTCATAGGGTATGGGGTGTGGCCCTTGGCGCATGGATGGGCGTTGGGCGAAGTATGCCCTCGCGAGATGCCCTCCCTGGGTGGGCGGAAAGTGCGAAGTCCGCTTTTTGCTTTGGATGTGCGAGGGCGGGATCTTGCTGCGGTCGTGCGCGAAGCGGAGGATGGGGCGGTGCGAATTGTGGGGCGCTACGTGCCGAAGACGGAGGCCCTGCGGAGCTGGGATATACGCGGATCCAACGACCGCCTGAACAGGGTCTTCGAGTTGAATCGTTTACCGTATGGTGGTTATCCCGGGGAGGACGTTGTCGATCGCCGCAGGAAAAGACCAACGGCTGTGACCGAAGAGGAACCTGCGCAGGAGGCCGCCCCAGCCACTAAGAAAAGGAAGCTAGGTACTGCGGCGGGGGAACTGGGGGTCTCCGATAGTTTTGCTATGGAGTTGATGGGGACATGCGCGGCGCCCGGGGGAAGGATGTCTTCGCCCGAGCTCCGGGAGTCTTCGGCGCGGATGCTGGAGGTTACCGAGGGTTGATGGCCTAAGAACGTTCCTATCCCCCACGCGGCTGGCGAAGACTTCTTTACGTCTCGCATGGCTCGTGACTTGAGAGTGTTTCCTTACGGACGGAATATTGCTGCTGTTGTGTCGGCAGTGAGGAACAAGGACCGCTGTTGGGGACTTGTTCTCAAATGCTATGAATCAAGAACAAGGCAACATAAAGTGTTAAATGTTAATGTCCTTCGTCCAACGAAGCATTATTCCCTTGGAGTTTAATGGACCTTGGACGAAGGTTGATTACAGTACAATTACGAAGACTAAATCTTCGTAATTGTATTTTAATAGATTGTATAAAATAACATAAAATACAGAGTATCAAAGGTAAATGAATCATAATGAACCATATTATATTTACTCAGTATACTTAATCATTGAATACAATTATACCTCTGCCTTGGCAAAGACTGGTTCCCGAATGATGCGATTGCCAATACCGGAATCCGTGAACAGTAAAGGAATACTGTTCACTATTTATAGGCACAGGGCGCAGCCTGTGAGGGATTACAAGTATGCCCCTTATGAAAGTTTACAACATTGACTCAGACCTTTATGGACTAAAAGGTCATTCTATCTTTAAGTCGGTTTGTAATACCGAAGCTTCATGAGGAGGGACCTTCGGCCATCTTACACAAACAGCTTCAGCCGAAGGTCGCTTCTTCCTAAAAGACCTTCGGCGACGAAGCACAGGCCCAACAGTAGCCCCTTTCGCGGTGCTAGATCGTTTTTCGTAACGAGCTTGATCCGTGAAAAAAGTCTCTTAAGCTTCGGAGCGCCGAAGGTCTAAAAAACACCTTCCCTGAGCTCGTTGTCGAGAAACGATTCAATTTCTCAGCGTGTAGCGGCCCCACCTTTCAGAGTTACTGTTTGGTCTCTGCGGTCCACTGCGCAGCGAGTGCGAGCGGGTGTCCGCCTGGTGTAAAAATTCTGGCGCTTCGCCTTCTTACCTGCAGCACTATATAAACAGACGAGTAGGTGTGAAGTTACCACAGCATTCATTGCTATTTGCACTGTTTTGCTGCCAAAATTTTTAACCGTCGCCGAAGCTTGTCTGTCGGAATCGAACGAAGCTCCTGTTTGAAACCTGCTTCGGAGGAAGAAAGTATTAAAGTTCCTCAAGTTTATAATTAAATGGCCAGAGTGCGCTCTACCGCCAGGGTTGAACGTGAGGGGGACGAAACTGAAGCTTCGGAGACTGTTCCCATCTCCGAAGCTATGCAACGATCTGGGCTGGTGACTTCGGAAAAGATCCCTCATGATGATGCAGAACAAGCAGAACAAACAATCGCTGAAGCAGAAGAAGATATGGAGGAAACTGATTCTGAAGATGATTATCGCATTGCCATGCCAAGCAAGCCCAGCCACTTGGACTTCGGGAAATCTACTGTTTCGAAAGCTGATCTATCCAAGATGGTAAAATCGGGCTTTTTTACTGAAAATCAGAAGAAGCTATTGCGCTTCGGGGGAGAAGAGACTACCCCAAAGCCGGAGAAGGATGAAATTGTTATTTTCAAAAGCTTTCTAAAAGCTGGATTAAGGTTCCCCCTACATGGGATTATTGCAGAGGTACTGAAGAGGTTCGGTATTTATTTTCACCAGCTGACCCCTAACGCTATCGTTAGGCTTATTGTTTATATCTGGGCACTCCGAAGCCAAGCAGTGGAACCATTTGCGGACAGCTTTTGCCGGGTTCACGAGTTGCATTATCAAACAAAGGCTAGAAAAGATGGATTGCACGATAATTTTGGTTGCTATAACTTCGCCTATCGGAAAACTACAAAGTTTCCTGTAATTAGCTACCGAAGCAAGTGGGCAGCAGGCTAGAAATCAGAGTGGTTCTATGTCAAGATTAATGACGACAAGGAAAAGCTTGTGCAAAGCCCGCTGGAACTAATCTTCGGAGAAACCCGACCTCGCTGCGACATGACACCCGAAGGTCCAACACAACAAGCAATGAGTGAATTCAGAATTATTGCAGAGCATATCAGCACAAGGGACCTGGTTCAAGAGTTTTTAGCTTTCAAAGTTTTTCCCAGTTTGAAAGAATGGGAAATGCCGAAGCTACAGGGAGAAAAGAAAGAAGGTGAACTTGTACGTTTACCTTACTATTTCAAGTTTAAAAAGTACTTTAAAGCACCTTGTCAAGAGTGGCTAGATACAATTGAAGCAATGTGCAATGAAATTCTTGGCAATTATTCCAAAAAGGAAGATCAATTGATGACCGCAGCCTTCGGCACCCGTCCGAAGCGAAGGCTAAATCGAGTGTTGGACGCCTTGGGCTTTGATTATCCTGATTATGAAAATCTGAACAAAGGTGCTGGGGGCCAAAAAAGAAAAAGGATAACTGAGGCCATAAGTGAAGAAAAAGAACCATTAAAGAAGAAAATTCCGAAGAAGAGGAAAACTTCTTCTCCGAAGCACCAAATATCCGAAGCAGAAGAAACCCCCGCATCACCTTCTGCTGCTGTTGTTGAGGAAATTCTGAAGGTAATGACTGAAACCTTACCTGCGAAGCTAAGTCCACTGGACCCTCAACTGACAAAGTTTTTTCAGAAGGACAAGGAGCCCGAAAAATCGAAGAAAACAATCAAGGCAAAGAAACAAAGAATTATCACTGTGACAGAAGTAATTGACAAGACGCTGCCAAGAGCTTCGGTCCAGAAAACACCAGCGGCTGCAGAGAAGACAGATATTGAAATTGCACCTTCGGAGGCCGCAGCTGCCGAAGCTGCCTCAGCTGAAGATTTGAACCTGGAGAGCACAGTTGAACACATTGACCAAATACTGCTAGACATGGCTGCAGAAGAAGCTACTACCGCCGCCGAAGAGGCCGTAACCGCAGCTTCGGGAAAAGGAAAAGAAATTGCTGACGAAGCTTTAGAAAACGAAGCCTTCATGTTCCAGAATTTAGTTGGAGAACAACTATCAAAAGCTGAAATAGAAGAGCTTAGAGAGTATGCCAAATCCTGTGGATACAAACCTGGGGCACTCCTCTTCGGAGGCGTTGACGACGAAAAATTAGATTGCATTCGAGATCAAACTGGGGCCAAAATTATCGGTACTCTGTCAAAGAGTATCGGCTTCCCGAAGCTGGAAACAGACATCAGCCGCTACCGACGACAACATGTCGTTGGTAGTTTATTTTATTCCAACTTCAAGGTGATACTTGTCCCTTAACTCTATTGTTTCTAAGAATAAAAACATGTCTGACGAAGGTTATTTTCGTGCAGAGTATGCTGTTGAGCAAAGCCTTGCAAATGCAGCAAGATCTTGAAGATAAGAAGCACGAAGTTATAATTGAAAATTTGGAAAGCAGAATAAAGGAGCAATCGGATGTTATTGAGAAAAAGAACTTTGAGCTCCAGGCAGCCGAAGGTTCATTGGCGGAAGCTGAAGCAAAAATAACAGAACTGAACACGAAGCTTCTCCGCCAGTCTGAACAGTTCGAACGAGAAAAGCTAGAGCTTAATGCAAAACTTGAAGCCGAAGCTCAACAAAATTCAGATTTGAGAAAACTATTGACAAGCCTTCAAGAAAAATGTCTGGAATTTAGCAACAAATGCATTCAACACTTAAGAAAGATTTTTTACTCAGTTGGAGCCAGCAGTGAAAAATTCACCCCCTCAGCTGAAGATCTATCGAAAACCTTCGAACATATTGAGGGGGAGATTGACGAGCTCGACGAAGTCATAGCTGGGCATGGTGACTTTTGTGCCTGGGTGGCTTCTCGAGGCACTGCTGCAGCTTTCCTGAAGGCTGGCTGCGATCATGCAAAGATTGTCAATAGGCCAAATTTCACCTTATCACCATCAATCCTGGATGACATTCCTGATCTCGCCCGGAGTATCTCGAATAGATTTGTAAAAATGATATGGACAAAAGGTGGGCGGGAAAAGGCTGGAGACGAAGCTCGTAGCCATCTTGAACTAGTAAGAAACCATACCTTGTACTTACCTTTTCTTGCAAACTTGATTTTGACTTTCAACGACCTTATTCATGTAGAATGATGAAGCCGAAGCCGATGATCAAAAATGACGCCGAAGCCGAAGCTCCTTGGAGATTAGATAATAGACTGTAGACAGTACTTGAGAAACTTTTTGAGATAACTTTTGTAAATGTAACTAAAACTTGTCTTTAATGAATTCTACTCATACCTTGTTATATATCTTTATCCTTCCATTGATGTATAAGAAATGCTTTGATGTGGACGAAATTTTCTTTTGAGCCGAAGGCGAAAAAACACCTTCCCTTCTTTTCGTACGCAGCGAAGCATAGAAAATAACATTTTCCTTTTTTCCGAAGCTCTCCTTTTTGTACACGAAGCTCTCCTTTTTTCCTTCTTTTTTTTTCTCTTTTTTGCCGAAGCAACCATTTATGCCATGAAGATGATTATTCTACATATGCCTAGATGAATGTTTATGAATGCAAATGCTATGATGTAATGTGATGTGCAAATGAATGGCCAAACACGTATCCGAAGCCATATTCATAGCCATTATTCTCTTAAAAACAATTGCACCTCAGCTCTGCATTCCCTTAGGAACGACTTTGGAGCTTCTTCGCCTTTACTTTTGGCGGAATCAGCGTTGACTTTTCGCTGTAAGCTCTGCATTCCCTTAGGAAGGACTTTGGAGCTTCTTCGCCTTTACTTTTGGCGGAATCAGCGTTGACTTTTCGCTGTAAGCTCTGCATTCCCTTAGGAACGACTTTGGAGCTTCTTCGCCTTTACTTTTTGGCACTCGATGGTGCGTTCTCAGCTTTTACATTTACATTCCTTGGGGGATTTTGCTCTTATAGAACTAAAAAAGGAAATTACATGTGCTGGCCCCATTAAAAACCTTTCTCCCCCTTCGGAAAGGAAAAGGGTGCCATGAAAGAAAAATATGAAAAATTACATCGAGTTATACATAATATCGCCGAAGCTCATCCGCATTCCAAGACCTAGGAACGTCGTTGCCGTCCATATCCTTCAGTCTGTATGAACCGGGTCTTGACGAAGATGCTACTAAGAAAGGTCCATCCCATTTTAACTGCAACTTGCCCACTGTTTCTGGGTTGGCCACTCTCCGAAGCACCAAGTGTCCTGGCTCAATATTCTTTAACCGAACCTTTCTATCTCGCCATTTAATTGTTTCGGCTTGATATTTATTGATGTTCTCCACGGCTTGCAGCCTGATCCCTTCTAAAGCATCTTTTTCCACAGAATAAGCAGCTTCGGAACCTGATTCTGCCGAAGCTATTACCCTTATTGATCCGGTTTTAGCTTCCTCCGGAGTTATTGCTTCGTCACCGAATAATAACTTGAATGGAGTAAAGCCTGTAGACCTTGATGTTGTTGTATTGTGGCTCCACACCACTTTGGTTAACTGATCTGGCCATTTTCCCCTAGGTTGATTGAAGATTAACTTCATTATTCCTGTCATTATAATGCCATTGGCTCTTTCAACGAGTCCATTTGACTCCGGATGTCTGACTGATGCAAAATGGATCTTCGTACCAATTTGATCACAGAAATCCCTAAAAGCTTCGGAGTCAAACTGTGTTCCATTATCCACAGTAATAGCCTTTGGTACCCCGAACCGACAAACAATATTTTGCCAGAAAAACTTTTGGACGGTGGCCGAAGTTATTGTGGCTAAAGGCTTTGCCTCAATCCATTTAGAAAAATACTCCACCGCCACTACAACATATCTTAGGTTCCCTTGGGCCGATGGTAACGGACCTAACAAATCAAGACCCCACCTTTGCAATGGCCAAACGGGTTGTATGAGCTGTGTTGAGGACGAAGGTTGTTTTTGATCTCGTGCACATCTCTGACAACCTTCGCATTTTTGAACTAATTCCGCTGCATCCGAAGCTGCCTTCGGCCAATAAAATCCTTGGCGGAAAATTTTTCCAAGTAACGGCCTAGACCCAATGTGAGATCCACATAGGCCTGCATGTATTTCTTTCATCAACTCTATACCTTCAGTTCTGGATAAACACTTGAGTAGCGGAGCACAAACTCCATGCTTGTACAACTCCCCTTCTATCATAACATATGGACGAGCTCTTGCCTCTATCCTCCTGTTATAAGCTTCGTCATCTGAAAGGAATTTTCCCTGGAGATAAGAGATGATCTCAGTTCTCCAATCTTCGCTATACACAGGAGATATACTGAGGACTGCCCTTTCAAGAAGTTCCACCGAAGGTGCTTTTATTGTTTCGAAGAATACATCCGAAGGTAAAGGCAGCCCCTGTGCTGCTGACTTAGCTAACAAATCAGCATGCTCATTTTGTCCTCGAGGGATATTTTTGACAGAAAATCCTTCGAAGGAAGCTTCAACTCTTCGAACCATATCCAGATATTTTTCAAGCTTCGGATCCTTAGCCTTGCAACTCTTGTCAATATGACCCGAAACAACCTGGGAATCAGTTTTGAGTATAGCCCTTCTGATTCCCATTGCTTTTAGCTTCCGAAGACCTAGAAGCAAGGCTTCGTACTCGGCAATGTTATTTGTGCAACTAAAATCAAGCTTTGCCGCATAACAAGTTTTGACCTTGGAAGGTGAAACCAACACAGCAGCCGCTCCTGCTCCGAAGGTTCCCCAAGATCCATCACAAAACACTATCCATGCTTCGGCGTCTTTATTTGCTTCTTCCTCCTGAGCCTCTGGCGTCCAGTCAGCAATGAAGTCTGCTAACGCCTGGGACTGAATCGAAGATCTATGAACATATTCAATACAAAATTCATTGAGCTCTGCAGCCCATTTTCCAATCCTTCCAGTAGCTTCTCGGTTCCTCATAATATCCTTCAGAGGTTGTGAAGAAGGAACGATTATGTTGTAAGCTTGAAAATAGTGCCGAAGCTTCCTGGATGCCATCAAAACAGCATATAACACCTTCTCTAATTCTGTGTAGTTTTTCTTTGATATGCTGAGAACTTCAGATACAAAATATACTGGGACCTGTTTCCTGACTTGGCCATCAAGCTTCTCCTGGACAAGTGCTGCACTTACCGCTGAGTGCGAAGCTGCCACATATAATAATAAAGGAGCCCCTGGCACAGGTGGAGTTAATGCTGTTAGATCTATTAAATACTGCTTCAGGTCTTCGAAGGCCTTCTGCTGGATTGGTCCCCATTGAAAGACTTCGGCTGACTTCAGGACTTCGAAGAATGGTAAGTTTCTCTCTGCTGATCTGGATATGAATCTATTGAGAGATGCCAACCTTCCTGTCAATCTTTGAGCCCCCTTTTTTGTAGTTGGTGGCTCCATCCGAAGTATAGCTTCAATCTTACTTGGATTGGCTTCAATTCCCTTTGTTGAAACCAAGCATCCTAGAAATTTCCCCTTCTTTACTCCGAAGACGCATTTTTCTGGATTCAATTTTAAGCCAGCTTGTCTGAAACTGGCGAAGGTCTCCTGCAAATCAGCAATATGATTCTCCTGCTTCGTGCTTTTGACAATGATGTCATCAACATAAGTTAGCACATTTCTGCCTATCTGAGACTGGAGAACCTTCGCAGTCATTCTGCTGAAACTTCCTCCAGCGTTTTTGAGCCCCTCAGGCATCCGAAGATAACAATATGTGCCACTTGGAGTTATGAAGCTAGTCTTTGGCTCATCTTCCTTCTTCATCCAAATTTGATGATAGCCTGAATAACAGTCTAACAGACTCATGAGCTCTGAAGAAGCTGTTGCATCAACTAAAGAGTCTATCCTTGGCAATGGAAATTCATCCTTCGGACAAGCCTTGTTAAGATTTGTAAAATCAATACACATTCGCCACTTGCCATTAGCCTTTTTTACCATAACGGTATTAGCTAGCCATTCTGGGTACTTTACTTCTCTGATGACTCCTGCACTGAGGAGTCTTTTGACTTCGTTACGAGCACCTTCGGCCTTATCATCTGACATTTTCCGAAGCCTCTGTTTTCTGGCTCTGAAGGATGGATCAACATTAAGCGAATGTTCAATAACATCCCTATTTACTCCGCAGAGATCATTAGCTGACCATGCAAAAACATCTTTGTTGTTAAACAAAAACCTTATCAAAGTTTTCTCCTGCTCTTCAGATAATTGAGAGCCTAATAGCACCTTCTGCTCTGCTATGTCTTCACATAAGAGCATAGGCTTCGGCTAATCTGCTGAAGCTGCTTTCTCTCTTCTGAATTTGTACTGTTCACAAGCTTCAGCTCCATCTATGTTATGGATTGCTTTTGAGTCAGTCCAATTACCTTCGGCCTTTCTGGCAGCTTCCTGACTTCCATGTATAGCGATGGGTCCTTGATCCGAAGGTATCTTCATGCAAAGATAGGCAGGATGAAGAATTGCTTCGAAAGCATTGAGGGTGCCACGACCAATAATTGCATTATAAGGGTATTCCATATCAACAATGTCAAACACAACTTGCTCAGTTCTAGTGTTGTTGATCAACCCGAAGGTTACTGACATGGTGATCTTGCCCAATGCTACAATCTGTCTCCCTCCGAAGCCACAGAGAGGATGTGTAGCGTCATGAATCTTATCTTCTGGCTCTTGCATTTGTCTGAAGGCCTTAGCAAATATGATATCAGCTGCACTGCCTGTGTCAACCAAGACATTATGGACCAGAAATCCTTTGATAACACAAGAGATAACCATGGCATCATTGTGTGGGTAATCTTTGAGATGAAGATCCTCTTGGGAGAAGGTAATGGGAATGTGAGACCATCTTGACTTGATGAAGGGTCCTTGCACCCCAACATGCTGTACCCTTCTCTGCGCTTCCTTCTTTTGTTTCTTGTTAGCTGGTTCTGAGGACGAACCACCTGTGATCGGGAGCACCAGCTTCGGGTCCGAAGCAGCTCCAGCTCGATCATTGAACGAAGCCATCAGTTCGAGAAGTGGAAGTGAGTTCACCGGAGGTGGGCGCCAATGTTGGGGACTTGTTCTCAAATGCTATGAATCAAGAACAAGGCAACATAAAGTGTTAAATGTTAATGTCCTTCGTCCAACGAAGCATTATTCCCTTGGGGTTTAATGGACCTTGGACGAAGGTTGATTACAGTACAATTACGAAGACTAAATCTTCGTAATTGTATTTTAATAGATTGTATAAAATAACATAAAATACAGAGTATCAAAGGTAAATGAATCATAATGAACCATATTATATTTACTCAGTATACTTAATCATTGAATACAATTATACCTCTGCCTTGGCAAAGACTGGTTCCCGAATGATGCGATTGCCAATACCGGAATCCGTGAACAGTAAAGGAATACTATTCACTATTTATAGGCACAGGGCGCAGCCTGTGAGGGATTACAAGTATGCCCCTTATGAAATTTTACAACATTGACTCAGACCTTTATGGACTAAAAGGTCATTCTATCTTTAAGTCGGTTTGTAATACCGAAGCTTCATGAGGAGGGACCTTCGGCCATCTTACACAAACAGCTTCAGCCGAAGGTCGCTTCTTCCTAAAAGACCTTCGGCGACGAAGCACAGGCCCAACAACCGCCAAGATGCTGCGCAGAGCGCCAGGCGGTCGTCAGGATGGTCGATCCCGTGTGCGAGGCGAAGAGGGTGCGGGGAAGCGCGAAGGTTGTAGCTTCTGGCAGTGGCAAGCTGGTGCCGGCTGCGAAAACGGCTGCGCCCGGGGGCAGCAAATTGTCAACGGGTGAGAAGGCAACCAAGCCTCCCCCGGGCGGGCCTTTGCCCGCGAAACTGCCCCCGCCGGGGAAGCGTGTTGCTGACTTTGGCACGAATATTAGTGTTGACGATTACCTTGTTGGTAAGTATATATATATATATATATTTTGACCGGAGACGTGTTGCAGGGTCGGGCGAGGGACAACTGGTTGTCGTCCCGCCTTCGGTGGCTGCCACCTCGCCATCGGCGGTGGTAAAGGCGAAAGGGGCCACGTAGGACCCGTGGGCCGCCTTTTGCGCGAACGGCGAGATTCTGACGGCCGCTGCCGCTAGGGACGTGGCGGGCACCATGTCCCAGCGGCTGAAGGAAGTGTCTCAGCAGTTGTCGCAGCAGCTGACGCAGCAGTTGAAGCAAGTAAGTTGCGCTGGACTTCGATGTTTGCTGTGTCTTGGTTCATGCGTTTGTGTCTTATGGTCTGACTTGTGTTTTTGTCAGGCGGCCGACTTCGCCGACCGTGTTGAGTCAGGCGTCCTGACTGCGGACGTCACCGCCAAAGTCGAGAATCTCCGGGCGCAGCACGCGGATGCTGTCCGGGATAAGTCGGCTGCGGAGAGCAAGAGCCGCAGGCTGGTGGAGAAGGTGGTCACACTGGAGGCCGAGAAGACTGACCTCCGACGCAGGCTGGCGGAGGAGAGGAGGGAGGCTAACCAGACCGTCGATGAAGCGCAGGCTGCGCAAGCGGAGGCTAAGGTAGCGCTGGCGAAGGGTAGCCTCGCCAGCCAACACGCCGAAGAATGGGAGGCGAGGTTCAACGCCCTGCGTAGTCGCGTGGACAAGGTCGAGACCTTGGTGCGCTCAGAAGTCGTGCGGACGCACGCGCAGCTCGCGGAGGCATACCGCGATCTGGGTGCGCGGACTGAGGGTTTTGATGTGCCCGACCGCTTCCTTGAATGGTTGCAGGAGGAGCTGCTGGTGCTCCCGACTATTGTGCAGGGCTTCATGTCCTACGCCTCCCTCGTCACATGCGAGGGGGCGATGAATGCGCTGTCCCGCGAGGGGTGCAAACACTATGAGGTCTTCGACCAGTCAGATGAGAACTTTGAGCGCGAAATTTTTAAGGTCGAAGACCCTGTGGTAAAGGATTCTGCGGGGGCACTCTTCGATCGGATGTGGGGTCCTCATGGTCGGGAGGCGGTTAGGGAGTGGTCTGACCGGGCGAGAGAGCAGGTAAAGTTTGTCTTTTTGTTTCGTGTTGTTGAATGTGGGTACGTGTGGGTTTGCTGAGTGTGTGTGTTGTTGCTGCAGATGGCGCGTGCCGAGGATGTCGAAGACTTTGGAGACCTGAACGGCGCGCGGCCCGAGGCTAAGGTCAACCCGGTGCTGCCCGAGGCTGAGGTCGACCCAGCACTGCCCTCGGAAGCCGGTGAGGGCTCCTCCGCCGCACCTGTGCCTACTGCGTCCGGTGAAGGCTCCTTGCCGGCCCCTGCGCCGATGGTGGAGGACCCCCCGAAGGCTGTGGAGGAGCTGGCAGCAGAGGATCCCATGGCGGCGGCCGGGCCTTCGCAGGTGGCTTAGTGGGTGTGGGGGAGTTAGTAAATTTTGTCTGTGTTACTGAACCTTGGTTGCTGCGCAGGTTCAGGATTTTGGGCCTGCGCACGCAACCTCTACTGATACTGCTAATTTTGTGGCGGCTTCGACCGTGGCTGCTGGAAATGAATCGGATGATTCCGTGTCTAAGTGTTTTGAGTCTGATGATTCTGGGAGTTCGGTTGTGTGGACGGAAGAGTCTTCGGATGAGGACTTGGATTATTTTGCGGCCTTGGATGTGGTTGCGGCGGAGGCTTCTCCGTGTGTGACGGATGTTGAAGTTTTCCCGATCCGAGTGCTGGGCGTAGGCGGCAAAGGGCGGTGGCGAAGCGTAGAGTGAGTGAGGTGGAGGGTGGTCGTCTTCGTGTGGACAGGGCTAGCAAGCGAGAATTGTTGTCCTCGTCGGTTGGGGCGAGTGTAGGTGAGGGGGAATTGCGAAGTCTTTTTGAGGGTGAGGAGCTGAGAATAATGCTGTTTAACTATAGGGAGATGGGTATCATCCCGAAGGTTGAACCAATGTAAGGTGTGATGTCCTCGCTGTATGTATGTAACCGTGATTTGTATGATGAGGCTGTGTGCCTTCGCTGATCCGGCTGTGCCCGTAGGGGTCTTGTGCACTAGGTCTAGCGCGTTTATTATGTCGGTCCGGCTGCACCTGTAGTCGGTTTTTGCACGGATAGTCTCTTGAGGGAGACTTCAATTTTGAGCACTCGTTGTGCTAGTCCGGCTGCACCCTTAGGCGACTTTTGCACGGATAGTCTCTTGAGGGAGACTTCAGTTTTGTGCACTTGTTGTGCTAGTCCGGCTGCACCCTTAGGCGACTTTTGCACGGATAGTCTTTTGGGGTAGACTTCGATTTTGCGCACTTGTTGTGCTAGTCCGGCTGCACCCTTGGGTGACTTTTGCTCGGATTTATGAGGAAGACCTCGGTTTTGCGCACTTGTTGTGCTAGTCCGGCTGCACCCTAAGGCAACTTTTGCACGGAGTGTCGCACGCGAGGGTAGCCAGCGCTGCCCCTCGCGGTGACTTCGTTGTGGTCGAATGCCGAAGACCGTCGATGCGGTCTTTTTTCGACGTAATTTTTGCGAGGGATTTTTTGCGTGTATATTATATGGCTCCGCCTCATTAAAAACCTCACCCCCCGGGAGGAAAAGAGTGCGGGCCGAAATAGAGCTGTTTTGCGAATTACAAGGGCGAGCTGGCCCTGAGGAGTCAAACAAAAAATTTGCGGAGATTGTCAATGTTCCAAGAATGCTCTTCGCCGGATGGCGTTGCGAGCCTGTACGCGCTGGGGGACGCCTTCGTCCTGACAATGAAAGGGCCCTCCCACTTTGGCTCTAGCTTGCCCCGGGCCTCTGTCTGAGCTGTCCGGACGAGTACGAGGTCTCCTTCGCTGAATTCCCTCGGGATGGCTGTGTGGTCGCGCCATGCTTTTGTTTGAGCTTGGTATTTGTTTAGAGCCTGTAGGGCGAAGACGCGGTCTCCGTCGATGAGGTCCTTCGAAGTAGGCTCGTCTACGTCGGGGATGGCTGACGTGACTATCCGTGGTGACCCATGTTTTATTTCTTGCGGGGTCATGGCCTCCGATCCATATAGAAGGCGGAAAGGGATGAACCCAGTCGCCCTGCACTCAGTCGTGTTCAGCGCCCAGACCGCTTCAGGCAATAGGTCGGCCCACTTGCCTTTCTTGTCGTCGAGGAGCATTTTCTTGATGGCTGTGAAAATTTTACCATTGGCGCGCTCCACGACTCCGTTGGATTGCAGGTGGTACACTGAGGCGAAGGCAAGCTTGGTGCCAATGGAGAAGTAGAAATCCTTGAAATCTTGGCTGTCAAATTGCTTGCCATTGTCAACTGTGAGCTCGGACGGGACTCCGAAGTGGCAAACAACGTTTTGCCAGAAGAATTTCTGGGCAGTCTTTGATGTTATCGTGGATACAGCCCTCGCCTCGATCCATTTGGTAAAATACTCGACGGCGACGAAGGTGAACTTGAGGTTCCCCTGGGCCGTGGGAAGGGCCCCGACAATGTCCAGGCCCCAGCGCTGAAGAGGCCACGTGTGGGCGATTAGCTTTGTGAATTGCAAAGGGCTTCCCGAGTGTGGAGAAAACTTCTGGCAGGCTTCGCGGGACCTTGTGACCCGATTAGCGGCGCAGATCATGGTGGGCCAGTAGAAACCTTGACGGTGGGCGCCAAATGTCTGAACTTGCTCTCCTAGGCAAGATGATCCAATGAGGGAGTGAAGGTAATGCAGACAAGGTTTTAACTCAAGAAGGCAATTGCTCTGTTAATCTAGCCTCTCAAGGGCACTGTGCGGGGGTATTTATAGGTGCCTGAGTACCCAGCGTCTTTGGTTAAGGACGCATGTGCCCTCAGGCGCCCAAGTTATCCCCGGAATATTCCCTTAAAGCAGGGTTACAGACTGTAATTACAGAGAAGCCTTTACAAATTAGGCCCGTAATGCGCAGCGGCCATGCGGGGCCTGTTACAATGGGCCGGATTGCACGTGGGCCTTCGTGTTGGACGAGACCGCGGGGTGGGGCGACCTCGCCATAGGCCTTTGTCCTTCGGCGTGTTGGACGAAGGGTGGAGTATGCCAGTCGTCTTATCTCCGTTGGTGCAGCGAGATTGGCGAAGGCATCGATCGAAGGGTAGCATCTTTGCCTTCGCCCCAACAGTGGTTAACTCATATTCTGTTACCTATGCATAAGGGAAGTTAGTCTTTTTGATAGTCGCCTAGAGGGGGGGTGAATAGGGCGAAACTGAAATTTACAAATATAAACACAACTACAAGTCGGGGTTAGCGTTAGTAATAAGAAACGAGTCCGCAAGAGAGGGCGCAAAACAAATCGCAAGCAAATGATGAAGTGTGACACACGGATTTGTTTTACCGAGGTTCGGTTCTTGCAAACCTACTCCCCGTTGAGGAGGCCACAAAGGCCGGGTCTCTTTCAACCCTTCCCTCTCTCAAACGGTCCCTCGGACCGAGTGAGCTTTTCTTCTCAAAACAAAGCCGGGAACAAAACTTCCCCGCAAGGGCCACCACACGATTGGTGCCTCTTGCCTTGATTACAATGGAGTTGTGATCTCAAGAATAAGTGAGAAAGAAAAGAAGCGATCCAAGCGCAAGAGCTCAAATGAACACGGCAAATCACTCTCACTAGTCACTAGGGCTTTGTGTGGAATTGGAGAGGATTTGATCTCTTTAGTGTGTCTAGAATTGAATGCTAGAGCTCTTGTAGTAGTTGAGAAGTGGAAAACTTGGATGCAATGAATGGTGGGGTGGTTGGGGTATTTATAGCCCCAACCACCAAACTTGACCGTTGGCTGGAGGCGTCTGCTCGATGGCGCACCGGACAGTCCGGTGCACACCGGACAGTCCGGTGCCCCTGCCACGTCATCACTGCCGTTGGATTCTAGCCGTTGGAGCTTCTGACTTGTGGGCCCGCCTGGGTGTCCGGTGCACACCGGACATGTACTGTTTGATGTCCGGTGCACCGGTATGGGCGTGCCAGACGTCTGCGCGCGCTGCGCGCGCAATAAATGCACCGCAGGGAGCCGTTGGCGCCGCAGGGAGCCGTTGCTCCGCTGGCACACCGGACAGTCCGGTGTACACCGGACAGTCCGGTGAATTTTAGCGGAGCGGCTGCCGCGCGAACCCGAGGCTGGCGAGTTCCGGAGACCGCGCTTCCTTGGAGCACCGGACATGTCCGGTGCACACCGGACAGTCCGGTGAATTATAGCGCGCCGGCTTCCGAGAATTCCCGAGAGTGAAGAGTTGGAGTCTGAGTCCCCTGGTGCACCGGACAGGTACTGTGCACTGTCCGGTGGCACACCGGACAGTCCGGTGCGCCAGACCAGGGGTGCCCTCGGTTGCCCCTTTGCTCCTTTATTGAATCCAACACTTGGTCTTTTTATTGGCTGAGTGTGAACCTTTTATACCTGTATAATCTATACACTTGGGCAAACTAGTTAGTCCAATTATTTGTGTTGGGCAATTCAACCACCAAAATTATTTAGGAACTAGGTGTAAGCCTAATTCCCTTTCAATCTCCCCCTTTTTGGTGATTGATGCCAACACAAACCAAAGCAAATAGAGAAGTGCATAATTGAACTAGTTTGCATAATGTAAGTGTAAAGGTTGCTTGAAATTGAGCCAATAACTACTTACAAGATATGCATGGAATGTTTCTTTCTTATATAACATTTTGGACCACGTTCGCACCACGAGTTTTGTTTTTGCAAATTCTTTTTGTAAATCCATTTCAAAGATCTTTTGCAAATAGTCAAAGGTAAATGAATAAGAGTTTGTAAAGCATTTTCAAGATTTGAAATTTTCTCCCCTTGTTTCAAATGCTTTTCTTTTGACTTAACAAAACTCCCCCTAAGAGAGATCCACCTCTTAGTGTTCAAGAGGGTTTTGATATACCATTTTTGAAATACTACTTTCTCCCCCTTTTGAACACAATAGGATACCAAATGATAAATACTTTTGGAAAGCACTAAGTTTTTGAATTTGGTGGTGGTGGTGCGGTCCTTTTGCTTTGGGCTCATTTCTCCCCCTTTTTGGCATGAATCGCCAAAAACGGAATCATTAGAGCCCTCCTAGAGATTTTCTTCCTCTTTGGTCATAAACGAATGAGTTAAGATTATACCAAAGATGAAGTACGGTCCTTTTGCTTTTGAGCTTTTACTCTCTCCCCCAAGGATGAAGTCCTTTTCTTTAATGCTCATTTCTCCCCAAGGAATAGAGAGTTGCTCGGAGTGATGGCGAAGCATGAGTTACGGAGTGGAAGCCTTTGTCTTCGCCGAAGACTCCAATTCCCTTTCAATATACCTATGACTTGGTTTGAAATAGACTTGAAAACACATTAGTCATAGCATATAAAAGAGATATGATCAAAGGTATTCAAATGAGCTATGTGTGCAAGCTAGCAAAAGAAATTTCTAGAATCAAGAATATTGAGCTCATGCCTAAGTCTGGTAAAAGATTGTTCATCAAGTGGCTTGGTAAAGATATCGGCTAATTGATCTTTAGTATTAATGTAAGAAATCTCGATATCCCCCTTTTGTTGGTGATCCCTAAGAAAATGATACCGAATGGCTATGTGCTTAGTGCGGCTATGCTCGACGGGATTGTCGGCCATTTTGATTGTACTCTCATTATCACATAGCAAAGGGACTTTGGTTAATTTGTAACCGTAGTCCCGCAGGGTTTGCCTCATCCAAAGCAATTGCGCGCAACAATGACCTGCGGCAATGTACTCGGCTTCGGCGGTGGAAAGAGCGACCGAATTTTGCTTCTTTGAAGCCCAAGACACCAAGGATCTTCCCAAGAACTGGCAAGTCCCCGATGTGCTCTTCCTATTGATTTTACACCCCGCCCAATCGGCATCCGAATAACCAATCAAATCTAACGTGGATCCCCGAGGATACCAAAGCCCAAACTTAGGAGTATAAGCCAAATATCTCAAGATTCGTTTTACGGCCGTAAGGTGGGATTCCTTAGGGTCGGATTGGAATCTTGCACACATGCAAACGGAAAGCATAATGTCCGGTCGAGATGCACATAAATAAAGCAATGAACCAATCATCGACCGGTATACCTTTTGATCCACGGACTTACCTCCCGTGTCGAGGTCGAGATGCCCATTTGTTCCCATGGGTGTCTTGATGGGCTTGGCATCCTTCATCCCAAACTTGGTTAGGATGTCTTGAGTGTACTTCGTTTGGCTAATGAAGGTGCCCTCTTGGAGTTGCTTGACTTGGAATCCTAGAAAATACTTCAACTCCCCCATCATTGACATCTCGAATTTCTGTGTCATGATCCTACTAAACTCTTCACATGTAGACTCGTTAGTAGACCCAAATATAGTATCATCAACATAAATTTGGCATACAAACAAGTCATTTTCAAGAGTTTTAGTAAAGAGTGTAGGATCGGCCTTGCCGACTTTGAAGCCATTAGCAATAAGGAAATCTCTTAGGCATTCATACCATGCTCTTGGGGCTTGCTTGAGCCCATAAAGCGCCTTAGAGAGCCTATAAACATGGTTAGGATACTCACTGTCTTCAAAGCCGGGAGGTTGCTCAACATAGACCTCTTCCTTGATCGGTCCATTGAGGAAGGCACTTTTCACGTCCATTTGATAAAGCTTAAAGCCATGGTAAGTAGCATAGGCTAATAATATGCGAATTGACTCAAGCCTAGCTACGGGTGCATAGGTTTCACCGAAATCCAAACCTTCGACTTGTGAATACCCTTTGGCCACGAGTCGAGCTTTGTTCCTTGTCACCACACCATGCTCATCTTGCTTGTTGCGGAAGACCCATTTGGTTCCTACAACATTTTGGTTAGGACGTGGAACTAAATGCCATACCTCATTCCTCGTGAAATTGTTGAGCTCCTCTTGCATCGCCACCACCCAATCCGAATCTTGAAGTGCTTCCTCTACCCTGTGTGGCTCAATGGAGGAAACAAAAGAGTAATGTTCACAAAAATGAGCAACACGAGATCTAGTGGTTACCCCCTTATGAATGTCGCCGAGGATGGTGTCGACGGGGTGATCTCGTTGTATTGCTTGGTGGACTCTTGGGTGTGGCGGTCTTGGTTCTTCCTCATCCTCCTTTCCTTGATCAATTGCATCTCCCCCTTGATCATTGCCATCATCTTGAGGTGGCTCATCTTCTTGATTTTGCCCTTCATCAACTTGAGCTTCATCCTCATTTTGAGTTGGTGGAGATGCTTGCATGGAGGAGGAAGGTTGATCTTGTGCATTTGGAGGCTCTTTGGATTCCTTAGGACACACATCCCCAATGGACATGTTCCTTAGCGCGATGCATGGAGCCTCTTCATTACCTATCTCATCAAGATCAACTTGCTCTACTTGAGAGCCGTTAGTTTCGTCAAACACAACGTCACATGAGACTTCAACTAGTCCAGTGGACTTGTTAAAGACCCTATATGCCCTTGTGTTTGAGTCATAACCAAGAAAAAAACCTTCTACAGTTTTAGGAGCAAATTTAGATTTTCTACCTCTTTTAACAAGAATAAAGCATTTGCTACCAAAAACTCTAAAATATGAAATGTTGGGCTTTTTACCGGTTAGGAGTTCATAGGATGTCTTCTTGAGGATTCGGTGAAGATATAATCGGTTGATGGCGTAGCAGGCGGTGTTGACCGCTTCGGCCCAAAACCGGTCCGGTGTCTTGTACTCATCAAGCATGGTTCTTGCCATGTCCAAAAGAGTTCGATTCTTCCTCTCCACTACACCATTTTGTTGTGGTGTGTAGGGAGAAGAGAACTCATGCTTGATGCCCTCCTCCTCAAGGAAGCTTTCAATTTGAGAGTTCTTGAACTCCGTCCCATTGTCGCTTCTAATTTTCTTGATCCTTAAGCCGAACTCATTTTGAGCCCGTCTCAAGAATCCCTTTAAGGTCTCTTGGGTTTGAGATTTTTCCTGCAAAAAGAATACCCAAGTGAAGCGAGAATAATCATCCACTATTACAAGACAATACTTACTCCCGCCGATGCTTATGTAAGCAATCGGACCGAATAGATCCATGTGGAGTAGCTCAAGCGGCCTGTCGGTCGTCATGATGTTCTTGTGTGGATGATGGACTCCAACTTGCTTTCCCGCCTGGCATGCGCTACAAATCCTGTCTTTCTCAAAATGAACATTTGTTAATCCTAAAATGTGCTCTCCCTTTAGAAGCTTATGAAGATTCTTCATCCCAACATGGGCTAGTCGGCGATGCCAGAGCCAACCCATGTTAGTCTTAGCAATTAAGCAAGTGTCGAGTTCAGCTCTATCAAAATCTACCAAGTATAGCTGACCCTCTAACACTCCCTTAAATGCTATTGAATCATCACTTCTTCTAAAGACAGTGACACCTACATCAGTGAATAGACAGTTGTAACCCATTTGACATAATTGGGAAACAGAAAGCAAGTTGTAATCTAAGGAATCAACAAGAAAAACATTGGAAATAGAATGGTCAGGAGATATAGCAATTTTACCAAGTCCTTTGACCAAACCTTGATTTCCATCCCCGAATGTGATAGCTCGTTGGGGATCTTTGTTTTTCTCATATGAGGAGAACATCCTTTTCTCCCCGGTCATGTGGTTTGTGCACCCGCTGTCGAGTATCCAACTTGAGCCCCCGGATGCATAAACCTACAAAACAATTTTAGTTCTTGACTTTAGGTACCCAAACGGTTTTGGGTCCTTTGGCATTAGAAACAAGAACTTTGGGTACCCAAACACAAGTCTTGGAGCCCTTGTGTTTGCCCCCAACAAATTTGGCAACTACCTTGCCGGATTTGCTAGTAAGCACATAAGATGCATCAAAAGTTTTAAATGAAATGGCATGATCATTTGATGCATTAGGAATTTTCTTCTTAGGCAACTTAGCATGGGTTGGTTGCCTAGAACTAGATGTCTCACCCTTATACATAAAAGCATGATTAAGGCCAGAGTGAGACTTCCTAGAATGAATTTTCCTAATTTTGTCCTCGGGATAACCGGTAGGGTATAAAATGTAACCCTCGTTATCCTGAGGCATGGGAGCCTTGCCCTTAACAAAGTTAGATAAGTTCTTTGGAGGGGCATTAAGTTTGACATTGTCTCCCCTTTGGAAGCCAATGCCATCCTTGATGCCAGGGCGTCTCCCATTATAAAGCATACTACGAGCAAATTTAAATTTCTCATTTTCTAAGTTGTGCTCGGCAATTTTAGCATCTAGTTTAGCTATATGATCATTTTGTTGCTTAATTAAAATCATGTGATCATGAATAGCATCAATATCAACATTTCTACATCTAGTACAAATAGTGACATGTTCAATGGTAGATGTAGATGGTTTGCATGAATTGAGTTCAACAATCTTAGCACGAAGTATATCATTCTTATCTCTAAGATCGGCAATTGTAACTTTGGAAACATCAAAATCTTTAGCCTTAGCAATTAAATTTTCATTCTCTAATCTAAGGCTAGCAAGAGATACATTCAATTCATCAATCTTAGCAAGCAAGTCAACATTATCATCTCTAAGATTGGGAATTGAAACATTACAAACATGTGAATCAACCTTAGCATTTAAAATAGCATTTTCATTTCTAAGGTTGTCAATCATCTCACGACAAGTGCTTAGCTCACTAGATAATTTTTCACATTTCTCAATTTCAAGAGCATAAGCCTTTTTAACCTTAACATGTTTTTTGTTTTCTTTAATTAGACAATCCTCTTGGGAATCCAAAAGGTCATCCTTTTCATGAATAGCACTAACTAATTCATTCAATTTTTCTTTTTGAGCTATGTTAAGGTTGGCAAAAAGGGAACGCAAATTATCCTCCTCATCACTAGCATTATCATCACTAGAGGATTCATATTTAGTGGAGGAGTTAGATTTAACCTTTTTCCGTTTGCCGTCCTTTGCCATGAGGCACTTGTGGCCGACGTTGGGGAAGAGGAGTCCCTTGGTGATGGCGATGTTGGCGGCGTCCTCGTCGTCGGAGGAGTCGCTTGAGCTTTCGTCGGAATCCCATTCCCGACAAACATGGGCATCGCCGCCCTTCTTCTTGTAGTACCTTTTCTTCTCTTTTCTTCTCCCCTTCTTGTCGTCGCCTCGGTCACTGTCACTAGATATAGGACATTTAGCAATGAAATGACCGGGCTTACCACACTTGTAGCAAACCTTCTTGGAGCGGGACTTGTAATCCTTCCCCCTCCTTTGCTTGAGGATTTGGCGGAAGCTCTTGATGACGAGCGCCATTTCCTCATTGTCGAGTTTGGAGGCGTCTATTGGTTGTCGACTTGGTGTAGACTCCTCCTTCTTCTCTTCTGTTGCCTTGAATGCAACGGGTTGGGCTTTGGATGGGTCGCCAAGCTCGTTGATTTTCCTCGAGCCTTCTATCATGCACTCAAAACTTACAAAATGCCCGATAACTTCCTCGGGGGTCATTTTAGTATATCTAGGATTGCCACGAATCAATTGAACTTGAGTGGGATTAAGAAAAATGAGAGATCTTAAAATAACATTTACCACTTCGTGGTCGTCCCACTTCTTGCTCCCGAGGTTGCGCACTTGGTTCACCAAAGTCTTGAGCCGGTTGTACATGTGTTGTGGCTCCTCCCCTTTGTGAAGCCGGAACCGACCGAGCTCCCCCTCGATCGTTTCCCGCTTGGTGATCTTGGTGAGCTCATCTCCCTCGTGCGCAGTTTTGAGCACATCCCAAATCTCCTTGGCGCTCTTCAACCCTTGCACTTTGTTATACTCTTCTCTACTTAAAGAGGCGAGGAGTATCGTTGTTGCTTGAGAGTTGAAGTGCTCGATTTGGGCCACCTCATCCTCATCATAGTTCTCATCCCCTACGGATGGTACCTGCGCACCAAACTCAACAACATCCCATATGCTTTTGTGGAGCGAGGTTAGATGAAATCGCATTAAATCGCTCCACCTAGCGTAGTCTTCACCATCAAAAGTTGGTGGTTTGCCTAATGGGACGGAAAGTAAAGGTGTATGTTTGGAAATGCGAGGGTAGCGTAGGGGGATCTTACTATACTTCTTGCGCTCTTGGCGCTTAGAAGTGACGGAGGGCGCATCGGAGTCGGAGGTAGAAGTTGATGAAGTGTCGGTCTCGTAGTAGACCACCTTCCTCATCCTCTTATGCTTGTCGCCTTTCCGATGCGGCTTGTGGGAAGAAGATTTTTCCTTCTTCTCTTTGTGGTGAGAAGAAGATTTCTTCTCCTTCCCTTTGTTGGAGGAGCTCTTCTTCTTCTCCCTCCGTTTGGTGCGGGACTCTTCCGATGAAGTGCTCCCGTGGCTTGTAGTGGGCTTTTCGCCGGTCTCCATTTCCTTCTTGGCGTGATCTCCCGACATCACTTCGAGCGGTTAGGCTCTAATGAAGCACCGGGCTCTGATACCAATTGATAGTCGCCTAGAGGGGGGGGTGAATAGGGCGAAACTGAAATTTACAAATATAAACACAACTACAAGCCGGGGTTAGCGTTAGTAATAAGAAACGAGTCCGCAAGAGAGGGCGCAAAACAAATCGCAAGCAAATGATGAAGTGTGACACACGGATTTGTTTTACCGAGGTTCGGTTCTTGCAAACCTACTCCCCGTTGAGGAGGCCACAAAGGCCGGGTCTCTTTCAACCCTTCCCTCTCTCAAACGGTCCCTCGGACCGAGTGAGCTTTTCTTCTCAAAACAAAGCCGGGAACAAAACTTCCCCGCAAGGGCCACCACACGATTGGTGCCTCTTGCCTTGATTACAATGGAGTTGTGATCTCAAGAATAAGTGAGAAAGAAAAGAAGCGATCCAAGCGCAAGAGCTCAAATGAACACGGCAAATCACTCTCACTAGTCACTAGGGCTTTGTGTGGAATTGGAGAGGATTTGATCTCTTTAGTGTGTCTAGAATTGAATGCTAGAGCTCTTGTAGTAGTTGAGAAGTGGAAAACTTGGATGCAATGAATGGTGGGGTGGTTGGGGTATTTATAGCCCCAACCACCAAACTTGACCGTTGGCTGGAGGCGTCTGCTCGATGGCGCACCGGACAGTCCGGTGCACACCGGACAGTCCGGTGCCCCTGCCACGTCATCACTGCCGTTGGATTCTAGCCGTTGGAGCTTCTGACTTGTGGGCCCGCCTGGGTGTCCGGTGCACACCGGACATGTACTGTTTGATGTCCGGTGCACCGGTATGGGCGTGCCAGACGTCTGCGCGCGCTGCGCGCGCAATAAATGCACCGCAGGGAGCCGTTGGCGCCGCAGGGAGCCGTTGCTCCGCTGGCACACCGGACAGTCCGGTGTACACCGGACAGTCCGGTGAATTTTAGCGGAGCGGCTGCCGCGCGAACCCGAGGCTGGCGAGTTCCGGAGACCGCGCTTCCTTGGAGCACCGGACATGTCCGGTGCACACCGGACAGTCCGGTGAATTATAGCGCGCCGGCTTCCGAGAATTCCCGAGAGTGAAGAGTTGGAGTCTGAGTCCCCTGGTGCACCGGACAGGTACTGTGCACTGTCCGGTGGCACACCGGACAGTCCGGTGCGCCAGACCAGGGGTGCCCTCGGTTGCCCCTTTGCTCCTTTATTGAATCCAACACTTGGTCTTTTTATTGGCTGAGTGTGAACCTTTTATACCTGTATAATCTATACACTTGGGCAAACTAGTTAGTCCAATTATTTGTGTTGGGCAATTCAACCACCAAAATTATTTAGGAACTAGGTGTAAGCCTAATTCCCTTTCACTTTTTAAATCATGTCTTGCTCCTCTATTTTTTTCTCATGCTTTTTCCTAAGTAGATGATCTCTGTCAGGGGGAGTTTTTCCTCATCTCTAAAGAGGGAGAAAATTCTTTCTAAAAGAGAACACTCATTTAGGGGGAGTAATCTTCTAAGGACAATTTTTACTTCCTACATGCTTTAAATGTCTTCCTTTTCGGTGGTTGATGCCAAAGGGGGAGAAGTTTAGGGTCCAAAGCAATAAAAACTATATCAAACACCAAACACCACCAATTTAAAATTTTATATCTACAAATGGTTTTTCAAGTGGTTTTGGTTATTTGGTCCAAAAATAGGAAGTAAGTGAATTATGGAGTTAGGGGGAGGCTTAAGTCCATAATATCACATTGTGGGGACAAACATGCATCCTAGCAAGTAGATTGCATATCATCATTCAAATAGTTGTATTATTTGCTTACTTTGGTTGTGTTGTCATCAATCACCAAAAAGGGGGAGATTGTAAGGAAAATGGACCCTGGGTCATTTGGCTAATTGAGTTTTGGTGTTTGATGATCAACACAATCAGTGAACTAATAAGTTTTCTAGTGTTTGTGTTTGTAGTTCACAGGATGCAAGATTAACTTGGACTAAGGAATTGAGGAAAGCGACACCTCAAAAGAAGACATTAAATAGATCCAAGAAAAGTCCAAGTGTGCTGCCTGCGGACTGTTCGGTGCCCACACGTCGGACTGTCCGGTGCACCAGGGAACAGCAGCCCAACGGCTAGTTCCAGGTGGCACCTAGAGAGAAAACCACCGTACTGTCCGGTATGAGGACCGGACTGTCTGGTGTGGAAAGCCTGCGGTGCCAACAGTCACCTGCTCTGACAGGGCAACGACTAGGCGCACCGGACAGGCTACAGTGCGCCGTCCGGTGCACCACCGCACTGTCCGGTGCACCACCGGACTGTCCGGTGTGACACAGAAAGCAGTAGCTTTTCTCCAACGGCTCTATTTGTGTTGGGGGCTATAAATACACCCCCAACCGACCATTTCCAAGTGTGGAAGCTTAAGAGACATACCAAGGCATATTGTAGACATTCCAAAGTGCTCTTACACCCAAGTGCTTAATAGAATCACTCGATGATTAGCATAGGTGCTTTGTGAAGTGCTTAGGTTAGTTAGACCGCATTAGCGCTTGCTCTAGGTGAATCCTAGTTAGTTGAGTGAGTTTAGACAAACCACACAACCCCTCGACTCTTGCATGGGCTGTTGTAATTGTACCGAGTGGGGCGAGTGTCTTGCGAGACCATGAAAACTGTGTTTGTGTCACGGCCGCCACCGTGTACCGCAGGGAACGAGGCTCATGGCGTTTCAGCCGGAAGCTCGATAGCGGAGACGATGGGGAGCGTCCGAGAGGAGCCAGAAGCGGAGCACCACTTGCACATGGAGAAGGCCCGCGGCTCTCTACGGAGTTACTCGACCGAGGTGCTTGGCCCTCGCGTGGGCTTCCCTTTGCGTAGGGGCACCAACGAGTATTAGTCGGGACCTTGCGCGGTTCCGGACACCTCGGTAAAAATACCGGCGTCATCCACGAGAGTTTGCTTCTCTACTTTGTTCTTTAAGTTTCCGCATTTATATTAAGCATTTAAGTTTCAATCTTGTAGTCATACATATTTAGTGTAGATTGAAACTTAGCCATTATGGTAAAGATAGCAACACTTAGATAAAACCTAGTTTGCACATTCTAGTTTGTCTATTTGCATAGGTTTTGCTCTAGGGATTTATTTGTGGCCTAGTTTAGTAAAAGTTTTAGAAGTCCTAATTCACCCCCCTCTTAGGCGTCACCCGTTTCCTACACTCATCATCAAAACATCTAAGGCACCAAGTGTAAGCTCTAAAATATAATTGACCAGGTTAGAACGAACCTATAGATTCAGCTACCGTGCATGTGTCGTGTTATCGGTCCATGCGTTGTATGTATGGGAGTGAGTCCTCATCGTAGAGGATTTAAAACAACCAAGTCTATTGACTTAGACAAGCCAGACAGTCTCAATAAATGTTTATCTAAGTTAGGAACACCCTCATACGTAGTCAAATTCATTTGGAAAAAGCTATGTATAAAATTGGCTAACTTGGTTTGTGCAAAGGCACACCGGATCGGTTCGGTGAGACACAGAACCGAGTGCGTAGAGGTATTGGAACTCGTCTTATGGAGCTTGGCACGCAGACCTGATCCGGTGTGGCATCGAACCAAAGTTCCAGAAAGGTTGTTTTTTGACTGATTGGAGGCTGGCGCACGGACCCGGTCTGGTGGCACACCGGACCATCTAACAAGCTCAATGGCTACCTCAACTTCTAATGGTCTTGCTGATGTGGTGGAGGTCTAGTGAATATGGGCCCAATCTGGTGCGCCTAACAAAACTGCAAACTGTTAGAATGGTCACCTGCTGGAACAGTCTAACAGTGGTCTAGTGCACCACCCAACCAGTATTGTAGGAGATCCGATGTGACGCAAAAATATACAAATTTCTCCACTCATCTCCAACAGCTATGTGGGGCGTTTGGGGCTATAAATACACCCCAACCAGCACATTGAAGACATAAGAGCTACACCAAACACCCATATATATATTCATTGCAACATCTCCCAAGTATTCAAAGCCTCATAAGCATTGCATTTGATCGATTTGAGTTAGAGAGACTTAGTGCCTTGTGTTCCTAAGTGTTACAAGTTGTTGTGCTCTTGTTTTGGGTTTTCATTCTCTCTCACCCTCATTCTCACACTTGTAAAGCTACCAAGAGACATCTAAGTGTGGTGATCCTTGCGAGGTCTAAGTGACCCTCGAGATTGAGAATAACACTCAACTGGTATAAGTGACCGTTAGAGAGGGAAAGGGTTGAAAGAGACCAGTCCTCAGTACACTCCTTAACAAGGAGTAGGAGTAGGTTCTTCGGAACTAAACCTCAGGAAATAATTTGCCCACGTTCTTTATGTTTGATCCTCGATCATG
This sequence comes from Zea mays, assembly GCF_902167145.1. Lineage (NCBI taxonomy): Eukaryota > Viridiplantae > Streptophyta > Magnoliopsida > Poales > Poaceae > Zea > Zea mays. Next base: position 196,647,849 of record NC_050099.1, on the reverse strand, counting down.
ATTTGTTTGTTCATCTCCCTTCTTTCTAGTTCTCTTGCTTACGCTTGATTCCATATCAACTAAGTTGCTCCCAAAGTAATCCGCAATCATTTGAGAAACTTATGCAAGAAGAACTCTCTCATGCTCACTCTGATTGTTCTTATTCTCGTTCTAACGCCTAATCGGGGTTGAAGTTTGTGTTTAAAGTTATAAATTTCAGATTTTGCTTATTCACCGCCACCCTAGATGACTTTCAAGAATGCCCATTCACTACAAGAGAAAAGCATATCAACGACTAGAAAATGACGACCACCTCTAATATGTGGTTGTGAGGAGTCTCGGCGGCACAATGCAAGCTCTGTCCAACCCAGCCAACGACCAAAAACATGTCACCGTTAGCGAGCTGACCTCTGTGGTCGTTAAACATAGAATCCAACTTTGCCTTCACGATGAACACAATGATTGGCGTGAATACCTACCTCTCCCGCGTGTAAACAGAAAGGAATTGACACGATCTACAACAACCCTGCCTGAATCGAAGCTCACTCGATCTCCTTCAAGATTTCCTCTCGTTCCTTATCAATAGATCAATCTACGCAGCAGGGGCGGCCACAACGTCTTCCTCCTCCCCTCAATAATTCCAAGCCAGCCACCACGTCTTCCTCCTCCCCTCTATAATTCTTAGGTCAAAGGGAGCAGGGGCGGCTGTGACACCCCAGTGTCACTTAAGGTTTCTTCTCAAAGCTAACTCGAAACCATTATCACATGTGAACCAAATTGAGCAAAGGACATAAAAAATTAGGAACAAAGGTTTAATTAAGTCTTTTTTGTCTTAAGAATTGTGCCTTAATCATGTCATGCACCTCAAGGTGAGAAGAATTCACAAACCCTAAATAACCCTAAGTAGGCCATTTAAGTGCAAAAAGGGAAAAACTTGTAAAAAGATTTTGAAAAACACAAAATCATGATGAGAACCAAATAACAAAGTTAAAGTGCACTAAATAAACTCCAACATATAGTAAGAAAGTTTGATCAGTGGAGCTTTGCAAAATTCTCAAAAAGACCCCTCAAGCTAAACTTCAAAAAGGAAATTCAGAAAATTCAGAACTGAATTTTTAGCCCTTTGTAAAGTTCAACTGTGTTCTTTATTTTCCAAAACTCATATTTACAAAACCCAAATATGAAACTGGCACCAAATTACCTTGAACATACTCTGGTAAAGTTTGAAATCAAACAAAAATTGTGACACATGTTGACTCGACCTTAGTATCGGTTTTCAGCAGAGCGACAAACCCAACTTCACCCCCTCGTATCTCGTGATTCCGAGATCAAATCCACTCGAGTGCTGTAAGAGAAACAAAGAGTAAACGACAAAGAACAAATCGTGTGCAGGGATTTGGGAGAGTTACGAGAAGATCGCGGGCCAATTAGTGTTTGAAAATGACCAAACTGAGCAAGGCCACGTGTTCGATCGCTTGCCTGACCGACCGAGCGCGGAGTGGCCACGGCAGCGCGCGCCCTGCCCCACGCGTCTACACCTTTCCCTCGCCTATAAGTGCCCCCGGAGGCCTTAGACGTTTGCACTCGCGCACCCAAAGCCCCGCCCGAGCCAGAGATCACCAGAGTTCGCCGTCGAAAGCGAGCGCCACCGCCCGCCATCACTGCCCAAGCACGGTTGTTGTGGCCAATCTTTTCTGTCAACCCCAGCCTCGCCCTAGCCCTAGGACAGCTTCCTCGATAGGCTGTGAAGCTTCTCCAAGCTTGAGTCGAGGCATTGCCTCACCGGAGAAGCGGATTCACCCTCGCCGAACTTCGGCCACCCGCCACCGCGCGTGAACCGAGCTATCTGGTGAGCCATTTTCCAATTCCCCGCACCTATGTATTTCCTAACCTCTGGTGAAGCTCAGTCACCAATTCAATTGAACTGTACCGCCCTGGTTAGGCCGGAGTCCTCGCCGCCGACGAGCTCGCCCGCCTGCGCACGTGGACCGACCCACTCCGACCATCGTCGGAGACTATCCGCACATCGGCATGACCGTCAAGACCTCCCCTACACCCTCGACCACTTCACCGGAGCAATCTCACCGCCGGTAAGCCCCTCTGCCCTTTCCTCCACTGCGGTTACTGTTTAATTGGGAGAAGGACCGCAGATTTGTTTAGCAGAACCCTAGGGGGTTTTCTGCGTAGTCAGAGACCCATGTGAATAGTAACCCGAGGACCCGTCTGCAATGAAACTTAGAAACTTTCGCCAGAGACCCCAATACAAAACCTTTTTCCTTTAACCATTTCTGTTATTCTTTTTAAATAGGTAGATAACTTAAGAAATTCATATCTTGAGAAATATTTAACCAAACTTAGTCAAACCAAATTTTCTGGATTCAGAATATTATGAGCTATCAACTAAAAATACTGAACTCTATGATTTATGTAGTGATTTTTAGAGTTTAGAATTAAATAAGGGAATTGCCCAAACCTTATTAAAATAAGGTAAAAATTTGTAGAATTCCAAACCCAACTTAGGCACTGTTTAAAAATATTAAGCACCCCAGTATACAAGATTAACACAGGGTTATCTATTAAAAACTATATCTGCCCAAAACATAGGAAAATAAGAAAGACACTAGAAAATAATGAACAGTGGATGAACATATTTTTCCTAGTCCACTTAAGTAATGAAGAACCTAGTAAAAATAAAAGGAACCTTAGTCCAGAACAAATCCAAGGTGAAATAATTTATTAGGCACACATAAATCTAGAAAGGCCATAATTAAAAATATAAGGACCATTTCAAAATTGGTAAGAAAAATTTAGTGGACTCCTACTACTAGAACACCCCTACAAAAATAATAAACACCCCAGCACATCATCATAAGTGGGTTGAACAATTAGAACTTGATTTTTAGCCATGTTCCAATTAAATTATAAGAAATCCAAAAAGTGTGCAACAATGGGCAAATAATTTTTTACCAAATTGTTGATAAAGTAGACCACCAGAGAAAAATGCAAAACCTATTCAAAACTACAAAATAAGACCCATTGCCCCTACCTCATGAAAAATGTCATTTAATTCAAGAAATTTCTACCACCCTTTCCCTTAAGCAAAAAGTTGCCAAATTCTAGAATGATTGCTCTTGCGCAAAGAAGAATATAGGAAAATTTAGAAATCTGTTGTTTGATATTTTTCAAGTTAGTGGTAGTAGAAAGCACCCCCGTTGGCTAGAAACTCTAGGAAACCATAGTAAAATAACTAATAAGTATTAGTGGCTTAAAATTTGTGCAAAGCCATGTTATTACACCTAGATGCCAGCAAAAATAAGCCTTAGAGAATAACCCACTATTAAAAGGGAGTTGTAGTTCAAAGCACCCCCTCTACCCTGATATTTGATAATTTTGTACAGAGAGAACCCCTCACTTTTTAAGCCCCAAATTTTGAGACAGAGAGTTATACACCAGTGAGAAGCCACTGTAATTTTTACAAAATTGGTGGAAATTTATAACACTGACTTGTAGTTCAAACCCACCTGAAGGACCTAAAAGGAAATGGAAAAGAAGAGATAGATTAGAAAGATTAATAAGTCTCACCCCAACAATTGTAGCTAAGAATCTTGTTAAAATATCACTAAGACATAAAAAGGAGAATCAGTGGAACACTAAAAACAATCTGACCATTCAAGTAATCAAACTTGACCCTAAATTACTAAGTATACCACAGAAATCTCTAATAGCAAAGACTTAGCTCTATTTCCTTTTAATTAATCTTCACCATACCATTTTAGTTGCTAAATTGCATATCATACCGTACATATATCTTATCCATTGCATTCATTAGATTGCAACCTCGCTGACGGAGAGTACGCGCTCATCCCTGAGCAAGGAGCTATCCACGAGGAAGATCAGGAGCCAGCTCCTGAGCCTGCCATCGAGGATCTCCCCGTAGCCCCAGCAATTGAAGGCAAGCCCGGGTTTTATGCATAACCAATTTATATATATGCTACTTTACTACTCTTATTGTTTGTAGGCTTGTGATGTGCACTTAAGTGTAGGAATTGCTTGAAACCCTTAGTTGCATGAATTCAGGATTCCTTTTTGAGATGGATACTAGTATGATAGGTCGAGTAGCTGCTTTGCTAATTAGGATTTCGGTAGAAGTCGAGTGATTTTTCTAGCACTCGTGCGAGGTCAGGAATTGATTGTATTCATCTTGATAATGGGATCTATGTTGGTCTATGGACTTGGATCCAGGGTGGATGCCTTGTCCATGAGACGGGAAAGGAATTAAGGATTAATGTGTGTATACCTGAGTCAAGCGTTTGAACATACTAAACACATGTCGGGAAATATGGTAACCGGTAAACCTAGTACCTGAGTGAAGTCGGGCGTGGACTTTTCTCCTCACTTGTCCTGAGACTGGGTCTCCCATGCTGGCTATGGTGGGTACAAGTGCGGTCACTGCACGGCGGCAGCCGGGGTCAGTGGAGCATTGTATGCCAAGGCGGTAAGCCCTGGCCGCGAACGGGGAATCGATGAGGACGGTTGATATGTGTGGGGATGGAGTGCCCCTACATGTCGTGTGTTTAGGTTTACCTTGCAAGGTGTAAAAACTTGATTCGAATCGTCTGCTTCTCGCAGCTAATGAGACTGCTTGACCCCTTGTACTATATTGAGTAAGAAGTGAATGAGGTTTCACATGAGATAACATGTTAATTGTATTAAATGATTGTTACCATGTATGCTTAGAAGGAGTAACTTAGCTAAAGATACTGATATTAGAATTGGAAAAGCTAAAATTAATTTTAGACTCAGCTAGTGCTTTTGGCAAACCAAACCCCTTAGCCAAACAGCTGCATGGTCTAGAGGTAGAAGAGTAGATTCCTCACACCGGGTAAGTCTAGCTGAGTATTAGTATACTCAGCCTTGCTTGTGGCATAATTTTTTGCAGGTACGCTTCACGATATGGTTGATGGTGTTACTTGGCCTACCACCCTGCCACCGGGTTGGACGGTCGAGTGGGATGCTGCTCCAGCAGGAGAGGAGCAGGAGGAGTAGTGGGCTCGACCTTGCCCTATTCCTCATCTTTCGACGATACCGATTATCCGCTGCAGTTTCTCTTATGAACTTACTTTAGTTACTTGAAAAACTCTGATTTGTGTAATAACTCCAGTACTTTAATTTGAGGTTTCCTGTTTTATTGTATTTCCTCTGTGACTCACCTTCGAGTGAGCTTGTGGTATTTGATTCTAGATAAGTGGCTTTATCAGACTAGATCTGAGGGACTGACGGGTTATTCCGATTTAAGTGTGTTGCGACCTCTGAGGCGTGACTTGGGCACTTAAGCTGGAATAATTCGGGCGGTTCTGCCACAACGGCCATCCCCCATCCCTTCCCTTCCAGGTCGCGACCATCTTCTCACCTTGGGAACCACATTCACCTCCTCCCCTCTATAATTCTTAGGTCAAACAGAGCAAGGGCGGCCATCCCCCATCACGTCCCTTCCAGGTGAGCTTGTTTTCCTCCCCCTTCCTGATTCTTTGGTTAGAAGTGGTAGCTGCAATGATCTTCCTCCCTAGAACAACATCCCCCTCATCCCATGTGCCCCTAATTTATATTTTGGAACCACACAAGGAAGTTCATCCAAGCAAAAGGGTGTTCCTACTATAATCTTCAGAGAATATATGTTAATTAGTTAGATTCCACAAGTTTATATGTTAATTGTGAGGCATAGTGGCTGATCTGTGAGAAGTGTATACAAAAATTACTTGTATCAAATGGGAATTCAGACCATTGTGGTTGTGGTTGAGATCAAAATCTACTACAGTATTTAGTTTAATTAGTGATGCTGCTAGAACAATTTACTTTTCAGTGTTGTGTTTCAGTTAATATCATTCATGGATATATAGTTTTAGTTTATATCATATATTTCCTGTTGACTGGCACCTTACTATTTCAAAATTGTCACTGCAGAACGTGCTGATTTCAGGATCGTGCATTTTACATGATTTGTCTCAACCTGAAGGAGCAGTTCATCCAAGTAAAGGTGTGTAACCTAAATCTCCTAATATAATCTATGCATAGTTATGGTAATTTCAATTCAAGCCTGACCAACTAGCAATTTTTATGATGAATACCTGAAGTTTTTTCACTCAACTACTTTCTAATGCAGAACTTATGGATAAGTGCTTCCCTTCAAAGAGACAGGATCACATTGTTGGATATGGTGGTGGCGTGAAAGCAAGACACCTTAGAAGTCCATGCATTAGTAAGGCTGAATTGATAGAAAAGTTGAAACAGTTCGAGGATGAGAAACGAGCAATGCAAGAAGAAAATAGAGAGATACGAGAAGAAAATAAAGCTACAAACAGTCGTATGAGCTATATGGAACATGAGCGGGAAGAACTAAAGAATAGATTAAGTAGTAGTTAGACAAAAAGTCCTAGTGTGAGCATTGCTGTAAAGATTTTTTAGATTTTATACTATATGGAAATACATCTCATATGTAACAATCAGATTTGTTTTGATTAATACAATTTATACTTGTTTCAAATGAGGTTCATATATGAGCTATGGAGTGTTTGTTGGTGCATGCTAAAATGAAATGTAGTTTCCTGTCTTTGATATACTATTAATGTACTATGATTATAGATGCAATTTTTAATATTATTGTAAGTGGACATTAATATTGACATGTGGTTATTAATAGTCATGGTTGTTATAGCTAAAACCAAGGTTGTTGATGCCTCATATGTGGTCGCTAAAAGCTGCAAATTTGGTTGTTGATGCTTTTTATGTGGTCGTTAATACCCCACAACTAACGACCATTGTATATCCGGTCGTTAATCGAATAACGACCGGAATCTACATGTGGTCGTTACTACAATTAACGATGGAACATTTAATGACCATATATGACCACATTTTTGTGGTCGTTGTTTACTTTTGACGACCACATTTTGGCTATTAACGACCACATATCCTATCGTTGATACTCATTTCTCTTGTAGTGATTCCAACTGCTTCCGATTTCCCTGCCTTAATCATTTCGCTGGCGATGGCTCCCAAGAGAAAGAGAACTTTAAGCGAGCATAGAAATTGCACCAAGATCATTTCGCCCACTGAGAACTCTCGAATGCCAGATCCCTATATGGATTTCTGCAAGTCCACTCTCTCTGAATCAAACCTCTCACGACTAGTTGAGATGGGCGTTCTTCCCCTAAAAGAGTTACGAGGATGGATGAGTTGGAAGGGGGTTGGGGCCCCTACTGAAGATACTCACAAATTAGTTGTTTTTGCCTCATTCTTTGTCCACTGATTAGGTTTACTGATCTGCTCATTTGTCCATGGTTTGCTTGATTTTTATTTCATAGATCTTACTCATCTGAATCCCAATTTCATTCTTCAAACTGCAATTTCTTGGAATTGTCCACCATTTTGGTTTTGTGGGAGTACTTGTACCATTGTAAGCCTGGCATGAGGGACGACTTTTTGCAAGTAGTTGGCGGTGCAATTCTTGAATTACGTCATGACCGAAAATCGGTATATCTTGACATTCCCCTTAAGGACAATAATAGAGTGTGGCATATGCATACTGAGTGGTTTACTATTATAAATCATGAATATTCTCTACCAACCCAGTCTGGAAAACAACCTAAGACCAAGTTTCCCAATTGGGAAGAGGCACCAACTGATCAGGAGATTGCTGAAGTAGTAGCTCTACTAACTAAAATATCTAGTTTGAGAGACAATGGGTTAACTGCCCAAGCTGTCGTGATTGATTTTATTTTTCTTAATCTTCAACCTCTAAAAGACCAAGTGTATCTAGCCTTTCTGTATGTTGGAGCCAAAGATCCCACTCATGAATCCAACCGAGTTATCACAGAAGAAGAAATCCTGATCCATGCTAACATGATGTTGAAGGGTGACATCTACAATGAAGGCCCCCTCAGGCATACTCTGTATGACATCCATGTTCAGTAGTAAGCATTTCCTTAACTAGCTGAATCATAATCGAGAACTTATTGGTGTGTGTTGAATTTAATGCTGTTGTCTTGACATTCGAAGAAGAATCCGTTAACATATTGGAGGTGGAGCCCTCGAGTTTGAAGAAATTAACTCAAATGAAGGAGCCCCCAAGCAGCCAGGGGCTGCCAGGGGAAAAGCATTAACTCAATCGATTTCAAGGATGGCACAATCCAATCTGGTCAGTGTGAACGTCGAGCCATCAAAGAAGCGTGCAACAACTTGACAAGTATATGATTTTGGCAAGAAAAAAATGAAGCCAAGAAAGTGGAAAATATGACATTGACTGACATCATTTGTCGAGTGATAACAAAGAAGAGGAAGAGGGTGAGGAGATTCCCCTTCTCAGCAGTGAGAAACAGTCAAATAAACAGAATGACTTTGATGCTTCTCCCCTATGAGGATTGCTGACTAGGGTTGAAACACTGGAATTCATGGTGTTTGACATTGAGCTAGTGGAATTGGCATGAGAAACTCACCCACAACCAAGGTTTCTACTCTAATCCTGATTGAGGTGTTAGATATGCTTGATGCTCAGGGATCTGGGCGAGCTATGTGTGAGCCACAAACAGAGGTTGGGACTGCCCCGGGTTCAAACATCATGACTCTCAAGTGATCATCATTTGGTTGGGTTCTGGAAAACCGAGACGTTCTTCTACAAGTCACATAATTATTCTCCATGGCAAGAACCTGAACACGACATTTCATGCAAAAATAAAATGACATTTTGATTAAGTTGATTCCATCCACTCGACTTTAATTCTTGCATACTATCCTTTGCCACTCTAAGGCTATCTCCAATAGCTTGCTCATACTCATACCTATATTCAAACTCCACTCTACAAACAATGCAGTCTACAGTGCAAAACAGTGTAAAACAGTGTTTTTGGGTAAACTCTGGGTAGATTACTGCAGACGGTATAATAAGTGAGACTGCATTTAGAATATAGTGCTCCCTTCTTTTCAAGAACTCTAACAATTCATTAGTGTATCTCAAAATGACAAACATCTAAGTGATTAAGTCAATATGATCTCATAGAGGAGAAGATCGTCACTACCTTGTTCAATGTGATTTTGAATTGCAACATTAAGATTAACAAAGCCATTGTATCTCTCTTGTGCTGCAGTGTGTGCCTTAGAACCTTCATGTTTAATAAGTGCTTTCTCCCCTATATTCCATTTTCTCCAACCACTTGTAGTAAATATATTTGCACCGCTGTCTTTCCTGAATAAGTAGCGCGCGTACAAGGCAAAACACATGTCCTTTTTGACACCATATTCAAGACAGTGATATAAATAAAACAATAACACATTAAACTGGTGATCTCTATCTCTGGTCCTTTTTTTGGAAAAATCATGTCCCTAACATTGGAATGGTTCTTTAAGAATATATGCTCTTCGAATTGATTCTTGATCGTTAACATGATATCATTGAATGGGGAGCCTTTCACATGGATAAACTTGGAGACGATTAATGTCATAAACCAGTGGCAGTGGTTGTGTTGATGGTGATACTAATGGGGCAAAACTTGCTACAAGATTTATATTTTCTTAAACTTGGTCTTGAGGATGCTGGTCTGCCTTAGTTGTAGACAGAGATGGGGAAGTAGACGAGGCAGCAACACTAACAAGAGATTTCTTTGTTGCATGTTTCTAAAAAGGAGAAGCAATGTGTCCTGTTCTCTTCATAATTTAATTGTATAGGAACAACAAATTAAGAATGTTGGATGGCTTGGGGTTAGAGATCTCTAGTTGTTCAACTCATGCCTTCATCTTAAACCTATTCACTGCCTCCACACCTCGTTTTGCTCATCCTGGGGGCCTAGGTCCGCTGTCATGCTTAACTCGCGAGTCTTATGGGGGACCTCCCCGACACCCAATGGTCTGCACTTCGCTCCTAGCTCCCCACCTACCAGGCTATCACCACCAGTGACGTCCACGATGGGAGGAGTATGTCCTTCTGGTATGAAGTCTGATGCACGGATAACGACCTCACCACCATGTTTCCCGCCCTCCGATCCTATGCTAAACCCTCAGATCCAATGCTAAAGATCCCAATCGAAGTGTGCGGAGAGTCCTCACCCAACCCCTACCTTCTGCCTTGTCACTTGCCTCTCGAATCAGGTTGCGGTGGAGCATGAATCCCTTGGGAGCTTACCTGCCAGTTAGTCTGTCGAACGCCCCTGACAATTGAATGTTCGATGGCCAGTTCATTGGCTGAACAAAGAATTGATGACCATAAATAAACTTACAATAGATTAAGCAAACAACAATTAGCAAGCAAATGAAAGGACTTACACGATGATCACAACTGATCACAACTCAGAAACATGGGGAATGACCGGGCAATCACTACACGACGGTTCAGCGACCTACGGTTGGTCGCTAAACACTTTTAGTGACCCATAAGGATGGTCGCTGTAAGTGTCGTCGCTAAAGGCTTTAGCGACCGACCGTCCGTTGCTAATATTGTATATTTAGCGACCAACCGTGGGTTGCTGTACTATAGATTTAGCAACCAACCATAAGTCGTCATACTATACATTTAGCAACCAACAAAAAGTCACCCTTTTTACAGTTGCTATTAATAATAATATACATTTAATTAAGCACCACAAATCACATATTTTTATACACAAATCATAAAGACATACACAGTTAATCAGTATACCACAGTCATAGATCCATCACATAAACACAAAAGCACCACAATTATATATTCACAAAAGCATCACAATTATAATATCATTCACAACTAGATCATTTACAGATAGCTAGCTAGATCATTCACAAAAGCTCCAGAGATGATCATTCACAAAAGCACCACAACGACATCACTCCAGCTTGAAGCACATCAAAAGCCCACAACTACATCACTAATGTTTCATATCACTCCAGCTATTGTTCAAAAGCCCACAACTACATCACTCTAGCTGCTCTAGAGTTGATCAGTCACAAAAGCACCAAAGCTACACTAATGCTTCAAGTAGTTCAAAAGCCTTCAGACAACCACTCCAGCTTCTTGTATCCTCCTGTTTTAAGGTACAAGCTTTCTTTGTCCAGAACACCCTAGAAAAAAGTACATCAAATTAGTATATTGTTGCTACATTTGCAAATAAAAATACAGTTTTGATGCCTTATCTACCTCCACTAGATGGTGTTGCAGCCTTATGCACCAACTTCAGCCTTATGCCTTAGCTACAACATCTTTCAAATCCTTGGATCATTGATAACCAATGTTGAACCAAAGCTGGCACCAAAAACTAGGGTGCTAAGAGATACAATGCTTAGTTACGGTCAAAGAAGGCATTGATTGATAATCATATACTTATGTAGTTTGTTGAAATGGAAGTACAACGCCACTAGACTGAAGGCGAGTTTGACTAATGAATTCTAATAATAGGTTAAATTCAAGGATATTTTCGCAACAAACAGAGCAAGACTGTTTTTCATGAGGAACTTGATGGCTTATGAGGCAAAAGAAAAAAAATTAAATTAGTGGTGAGTGGTGACGTGCTACAATGAAACAAACGCTAAGTTGGGATACTCTAGAGCTAAAACCCCAATAGAACCCACAGAAATGCTCTTCGAGCCTGGCAAAAGCTTGAATAAAATGCTTAATCACAAATTTTAACCATACAATTTTCTGGCATTAACATGCATATACATATAAGAATACCCTCAAATCTAAGAATAGAAATCACATGAACAATCCTAGCAATATAGCACATTGGTTCATCTAGAGGCGATCGTGCCCATAAAAAAATTAAACACTCCTGATATGGAAGAGAAAATACCGTCAAATTGAGAAGCAAAAATAGCAACAATTACATAATGCATGAGAAGTCACTAAATGGGGTAACCTGTTATGTTAAGTATAATATTAATACGGCCTAATAATTCAGAACTGCAGGCAGTACAAACTAATAACAACAGAGCACGGACGAAATTAATAATTCCAGCAGCGACGAGACTCCAGGGCAATAAACTCGCGCAGCTCACCTGAAAGATCAGACTGGCCAGTAGGAGCCCCCACTTCTCGCGCAGGGGTTGCAGCTCCACCGATACCTCCGTGGCCACCTTCCTCCACACCTACACAGCCCAAAAACACCTCATAGATCCCCCACAGCTCCGATCAATAAAAAAACACGCGTTCAGCGGTACTAGAAAAAGGCTCCGAATCGGATTGAGGGCGAGCGAGACCTTGGAAGTCTCCCGCGCTATGTACATCGTCAAGTCCGCAGGATACTTTACTCCCCAAACAAAAACTCAAGTAACAGCATGAAAAGGCCTAGAGATATACAAATCCAAAATACTATCCCTTACTAACTTTCTATTAGCAATGGAGAACACTTAAATGACATGACCTGATAGAATCAATATGACAAACCAGTAATGAACCATAAGTAAATCTCCATCCTCCGTGATTTATTAACTTAAGCAATTAATATAGAAGATGACTCCTAGTTAACTCATGTCTTCATGGTTGGTACTTCAGATATTCTAACACCCAGTTAACTTCTTCATGGTTCGATCAATATCTGAATAGTAACTGTAGGAATGTTACTCCTGTCTTCCTCATCTATCCAGCATAAGAAAGATTATAAGTATATGTCGTAGAGTAAATCTCCGGCCGGGTGGAGGAGTGCACCCGCCCTAAATCCTAAGATGAGGAGGGGCCTAAGCGTTTTGCTTGTTAGTTGGAAAAGTGAGAAAAACACAAGAGCACACAAGGATTTAGAGTGGTTCGAGCCGCCGGAGCGTAACACCCTACTCCAATGTGTGGTGTATTTCTTGAGAGCTTGTATGAACTTGTGAGTGTCTGAGTGAGTCTAAAGGACTGAGCTTGTCCGATCCTCCCCGTGTAACGTCGCATACCTCCCCTTTTATAGTTGAAGGGGGGCATGCACAAAGGTGCTGGACCCCGACATGTTGGCCCAGGGACATAAAGAATATAGCGCTTGGAGCCACCAATGTTTGCTGCTGGGGTAATCTTCTTGTGCCCTGACGCCCGAGATCTCCGTATCCTCGGCGTGCAGGGGAAGCTTCTTGTAGAAGGGGTGATGGGTACTGTGCGCCGCTTGGCATGGGTGCACTGTTTGCCAACAGACTGGTCAGGCGCGCCGTCTGCTGGGTGACCCTGACGCCGCCTGCTAGCGGATTGGACATGACACATTAAATGCTGAGAGGGCGCGTCGCATGTCAGCGTGGTGGCAGGCGGCGCGTCCTCTCCGCAATAAATGCAAAGACTGCACAGCCGCATGGGCCTTTTGTCAGGCTCGGCCCATTGGCTTACGTTACGGGCCACAAGCCACGCGGCCGCGGCGGGTTTCTGCCTGAGCGGGGAGTGTAGGGCAAGGCCTGGACACGTGTTAGCACCGGACCCTTGCTTGTGCCGGGGTCCTCTCCGTCCCGGGACCTTGCTAAGGCTCGGACCTCACTCAGGGGGGCCTGGCATGTCTCCACGGGAGCTCCGGGCTCGTACTTACAGGGGTCCGTTGTTCCTCTGCGGAGGTCCGGACCCAACAGTGCTTCCTGGGACGTATCATTATTCCTCGCCACGTGGTGCCCTTAGGCCTGCCCATGTGGTGGGGTCGGGTGCCGCTCTCCGTGTGACCAGGTGGTGTCGTACGGGTGCAGCGTCTTCATACTATAGGAGAGGGTACCCCTGATTCAGGGTACCGACAATATATAATAAAGGATATGTTATTGATGTCATCGCTTTGAAGTTTTGAACCATCAATAATGAACAGCTAACCTGGTCTTTGAAAGAACTACAATGCACACACATGCTTCAATTATATAAATAGATCTTGACTTTACAAGCCAACAAACCTGGAACGAATGTCTGTTTTGCATATATCAATAGATAATTGATACGCAACAAAGTTTAATCATAGTAATAACTACTTAAGCATTACACAATGCAATCGAACTTGACTGACAAAGGGGTGAAGAGTATAGATAACTATGTAATTAAACTTGGCTGAAAAAAGTGAAGAGTATAGGTAACTTGTTAGATGGGAGAAATGGTGAACCATGTATAGATCGGGCGGGCTTAGTTCAAATAGGGAACAATGGGTGAAGCTATGCAGCTGTTTATGTACAATATCTTATAAGAGTATATCAACAAAAATGTGTGTAGTTTCTGGCAGAAACAAACTCTGAGTACAATTTCACAGCACTGATTTGGCCATGGACAATCAATATAAGAACATTTAAACTCCCATATGGGTTTGTAGATTCTTTATCTAACAGACCAGCACTGAGCCATTAACACATTAGTGTGTACCAAAAGATAAACATTCAAACTATACTTCACAAGAATCTTTTGGCGTGGGCTTCATGCAATTAAGCTTACTCAAATACACAATTGAACCAACTACAAAAAATGGTCCGTCTTCTCTACCCATCCACCCCATTTTGAATACGAACACATCAACATACGGAGAAAATAGTAAGCAACTGCAATTTGCAAATCTCAACAGTGATTACGAATTAAAAGTTCTCTGACCAAACTATAGAGTAACGGCCGATGATACTACAAAATGAAAAATGAAAATGTACGTACATGGACGTCTTGTGTTGGATAGGATGCCTAATTTCTGGCAGGTAGGCTCACACACTTCTGAAAATGCTGCTCCCACCGTAAGGGAGTTTAGGCTCATTATATCCATGGCTGGAGGGGGCGAGCTGCAGGAAAATAAATAAAAAACTGCAGGGCTAGGGCGAGCTCACCATGGGGAGAAGATGGAGAGGGGATGGAGGACTCCCTGCTGCAGGCGCCATAAAAAGAGGGAGGAAGCTTGCGTGAGGGAGATGAAGAGATGGAGGAGACGAGTCCATGGGAGGAGAAACAGCAACCTGCTCCCAGGCGTGACTTCAACGAGGACCGAGCGCAGGGGCACGACAGGGTTGAGGACGAGCTCGGCGAGCACCAAGGGTGAGGTGGCGGCGGCACCCGCCATGGCTGAGGGAGGGGGCGGCCATGGGAGAAGTGACGGCGGCTGCGCACGTGGAATAGGGTTTGGTTTGTTTAATAGGCCTTTAGATGGGCTTTGGTGAGTAAATAAGAAACACAAAAATCACGTACCCCTATAGCGACCCACCATCAGTCACACACTTACCTTTATAGCGACCGACCATAAGTCGTTAAATTTCTAGACTTTTAGTGACCCACAGACCGTCGCTATAAACTCATTTAGCGACCAACCGTTGGTCCATAACTTTTAGCGACCTACCGTTGGTCCCTAATAAGGGTCGCTAAAGATCAATCGTCGTGTAGTGAATGACTGTTGCGGTGGAGCATTTAAGGTACCAATAAAATATTGTGCTTTAACAGTAAAACCACAAATCTAAATTATATGGCAGTCCAATATGGTATAGTATATTTAAGGCACTTGAGAGGGTGCCCTATAATATTTTGACCAAATTTTATAAAGTGGGGCATTGTTAGAGTAATTGTTTGTGTATAGAATTGAACCTTATATTTCAATTTAAGGGACTAATTTTGAAGCATTGTAGGAGATGCTCTTACAAATAATGTTTTCTCGCGGTGCTATTAGGCCATCTCCAGCAGACCATGTAAAGGACCGTGTAAAGTACTATTTTGCACTGTAGATTATACTATTTGTAGAGCAGATTTTGAAATTGAGAGTAAGATAGAGAGTAAGATATATATAGAGTTTGGTGGAGATAGTCTTAGCATTCAGGATGGCAAGACACACTAATCAGATCTGTGGAAGAAGGTAGCTCCAACTTGTAATCTATAGCTAGCTAAAACAAAGGTTGATGGCTGTAATATAACTAACTATATTATTATTATATTGAGATAATCTCTACTACTTATTAAGTTAGCAATAGTAGCCTACCTTTTTGTGTTCTGCCATTCTGCGATCTCAGCCGTCCATTCTACCGTTCTACAATCTCAGTCGTCCAATCCGGCACACCAGTTTTCCACGCGCAGAAAAAAAATCAAACCGTGGCTACCTAGGGATCAAACCTTGGATCTATTGAGCAGAATGTCTAGCCTTCCACCCTCTAGCCAACATGACTCATGTTGAATTGTGTACAACTTCAACTAAAACATCTTTTGTGTTTAACCCACCGTCCATTTTGTATGCTAACTGAGTCTAGAAAAACATTTATAGCTTGGCCCCTGATCTTTCTGGAATTTGGGACGCAGTCCAGGAAATAAAGAAAATAGGGAAAAGGAGTTTAGAAATTGATTTTTAGTTTAAAAATAATTGCAGAAACCTATTTAATTCATGGAAATTTCATATTAAATCCAAATGAGTTCATTCCAATTTCTATAATTCTATATTATTATTTTTATCACATAATACCTCTGTTTTGTCATGAAAACAACAATAAAATTGATTTCCTAATTAATCCTATATCAAATACATAGAAACTTTGGAAATTCGTAACTTCCCCATTTTAATTCCAAATTGAATCGTTCCAGTTGTGTTAGTCTCGTATGAATATTTACTACGCAGTAACAACATCGATTATACTATGTTTCATACTTTTATAATTAGATATTTATTTATCCTATGTTAATTGGGTTAATCTATGTCTATTGGATTAATTTATTTAGGGCCCCTTTGGCATGGCTCTGGCTTATCCAAAAACGGCTTTAGCTCTGGCTCACGAGGTGAAACCACTTCTTTAGATGAGCCAAAGCTATTCTAAAAATCATTTGGCAAAACGACTTATAGGTTGTTTTTCAGAAAGACCCTTGTATATGTATATCTCTCCTATATGTGGCTAGGGATTGAGGGCAGGACCAAAAAATAATAATTTGGACTGGTGGGAGGGCTATTGTGCAAAAATGACGTGAGCTGAAGCCGGGCGAGCCACTTTTTTTGGCTCATGCCCTCTAGTTCATTTTGGAAAAGCACTTCACTGGTGAAGCCATTTGAAAAAGAGGTGTTTGGCACAACTTTTGCATGAGCCAGAGTCGAAGCTGAAAAATAAGCCCTACCAAAGGGGCCCTTAATATATTAATATAGTATTCTAACTTTGTGGTTATACGATGTTTGACCATTAGTCTTGCAAACACACACTTACCTTTTTGTTTAAGCAAAAGCGTATGGTGGTACGTGTCCAATGACTAACGATGTACGAGAGAATTTCTTCCGGTATGTGTGAAACGTGCTCTCCAATAATGAGATCATACAAATCATGATATATATCAAAGTCTGCATGATACTGATGGTTGCAATGTACTGGTGAAACAGATAGATTATAAATAACAAAATTTATGTATGGCCAGAATCACAAATTGATTATGAAACATTTTCTCATAACGGTATAACACATATTTTGTATATAAGTTATCGTAGTATAGTTGTATTATATATTCCCGTTGCAACGCACGGTCATTCAGCTATCATGTATAGAAGTCTGCACGGTACTGTTGGTTGCAATGTAGTGATGAAATAGTTAGATTGAAATAACAAAATTTATGTATGGCTAGGATCACAAATTAATTACGAAACATTTTCACATAACAGTATAACACACATTTGTTCATAAGTTATCATGATATTAAATGTTTCTGTTGCAACGCACGGGCATCCACCTATATGTGTTTATGTCTACATCTATGACAGGAAACACATCTACTACATCTCTCTCCAAGCTCACTTGCTACCATTGCACAATGCGTAGTAGTAGATAAGTATCACCGATATTTTTGAATTATATTTTTGGATGGAGGTAATATTATTTAAAGAAGAGCTTTGCATGCTATTTCTTTTGTTTGAATAATGTATTATACTTAAATTCCCTTTTTTGCATGTGTGAAATTTTTTCTTCGTAATATTTTTTCCATGGATCAGACTTATGAGTCATTTTCATAAACCAACGCCAAGCATGAATCCATGTTTCCTACTTCAAACCCCGAACAAACTCCATGAGCAGGAGGCATTCGCGTTGTCATCGCTCATCGATGACGAGAAGAAGCTTGGAGACTGTCAGTTCGACCTCTAAAAGCAGTCTTACGTGGTCGCATGCGCCGCTGTGTACGACAAGCTCCCGCGAAGCCGCCGCTTGGACGCGGTCCAGAGCAGCTGCACCGCGCTGTCCATCGTTAAGCAGGGGGGCCTCATGGTTGTCGCCAACGTCGACGACTCTCGGGTTGTTCTGGACACCGCATCCGACGACGACGCCATCACCCCGTCCAGCTCATCGTCCACCTGAAGCCCAACCTGCCACGTAAGTCGCTACTGACCGGACATGAATTCTTGTGCGCTAAGACGATGGACGTTGCTGACGTTGTGTGAGTGTCCTCGAACATGATGTATGTAGTGGAATAGCGCATTTGATGGTGCAACGGCCAGGGGTACTACCTCGCTGATGAGCCCGGGGTGCACTTCGTTTGGCAGCCCAACCAAGAGTCATCGGTACTCGTCATGTCGCGTGCGTTCGACGACTTCTATATCGAGGATTGTGGCGTCATCTTGGCGCCGGAGGTGACACAGAGGAGGATCGACAACAGTGACTAGTTCGTCATCCTCGCCACCGTTAGGGTAGCTTTTGTGCCGGCCTGCCTTTAATTCTCTTCGCAAACACATACACACTTACCTTTTTGTTTAAGCAAGAGCATATGGTGGTGTGTGTCTGATGACTAACGATGTACGAGAGAATTTTTCCGGCATGTGTAGAACGTGCTCGTGCTCTCCAATGATGAGACCATACAAATCGTAGCATATATCGAAGTCTGCATGATACTGATGGTTGCAATGTAGTGATGAAATAACTAGATTAAAATAACAAATTTTATGTATGGCTAGGATCACAAATTGATTATGAAACATTTTCTCATAACAATATAACACAGATTTTGTATATAAGTTATCGTAGTATACTGGTATTATATATTCTCGTTGCAACGCACGGGTATCCAACTAGTAACTTATTAATAGCACAACGCGGATGACTAAAACGAATGTTGGTGGCTGGAAGAGTTAACCACCTGACCCACTCAATTTGCCGGCCCTGTCCGACTCGTGACACCGGCCTTTGCGCGTGGAGGACCGATGGGCCATCATTTAGAAGGCCTCTAGCGCCCGATCTAGCCTCGGTAAAAAAAAAGGAAAGTTCAAATGTCTAGTATTGACAGATAATTTGAAAGCAAAATTAAAAATAATATTAAAGACGATGGGTCATTTATCTGATTAAAGACGATGGGTCTAGTATTGATAGATAATTTTAATTATCTTCCATAATGATAGAGACAGATAATTTGAAAGCAAAATTAAAGAGTTGCTTTTTGTATTTTTCGAATGTCAAAGACGATGGGTCGTCATTTTTATAAAGAATGTTATAATAGATTGAGTGGCTAGTATTGACGATCGATGGTGGTTATATTATTATTCTACTAAATTAGAGGCTAGATTTATCTCTTATTATTGTTGTTAAGCATTTCTAGGATATTTGTCTCCAACACCACCTCTTGTGAGAATTAATTAGTAATAGCAAAATAATATGCCTATTGCCAAAAGGAAGATGGTCACTTTCTATTAGCGAATAGAACAACTAGTCAATAATGAACACGAATTTGTCCAACACCACACGTCCTAGTGGGTGTTGGTTTCCAACCAACCGAGGGATAATACACACGGTCACACGCACTGAAATGCTTTAAGCAGCACCAATGAATTTCTACAGAATAACAGTTACAGATGGGATAAGAAATCTTTTTTTATATACTGCCCGTTCCATGCATGAATGTGCATGCTTGAAGCCATGAATGTGCATGCATGCTTGAAGTTTCCTGCCAAGGTTAACAGGCGAAAGGTGGCCTATCTTTTGCCAAAGCACTTGTCTTGAGTTTGTAAAAAGTTGGCAGCAGCAGCACTTTGGAAAGGTATATGGAGAAAGGCAAAGTGTCATGAAAGTTGATGCATCCCCCCCATTATCTCCAAATTGTCCTGAACGTGACCGTAAAATATTCAGAGTATATATGTGCGAGTTAGGCCCTTCTGCGGTCACTTTGATGTGACTGCTGTCAGCCCTCAGTATGTGTGCTGCTGTGTGGGTAACTAGGCTCAGTTTACTGGACGTTTAGTCGTTTAATTACCAAGTACAAATAGCATGTGTGACTTCAACACATAATGGACCTAGAATTTAGCATTAAGTTAACAACATATACAGGCCCTGTTTGGATGGCGCTCTGCTCCCTCATTTTCATCGATCTTTGTTCTTTAATTTTTCATTTTTCAGTTCTGTTCTTTAATTTTCCAACATAGTGTTTTTATTGAATTCTTACGAGTGAGCAGGGGTCGGGAGCCGACGGGAATTGATTTTTTTCCCACTGATCTTCACCAAAATATAATAGGGAGCAGAGCCAAACAAGTTTTTTTTAGCTGTCAGCTCCTAATATAAATGAATAACGTAAATAGAAAAACTAACGGTTCTCTTCTGATCCCTACCTAGAATCAATTGGCAATTTTAACATTTGTCTGGTTGGGCTCTTAAGTGAAGTTGAAGCTGGAGGTCTCCTGAAAGGCCATTGAAAACAAACCATCCTTTTTCAAATCTGCATCGTTTTCGGATTTGAACGTCTATATGTGTGTAAAGATATGCATGAAAAAAGTTCACCTGTATAATACTAACTCCGTTCTCAAATATTTGTCGTCGGCTAGTTAATTTTTAAACTAAAACATGACAAATAAAAAAGAACGCTGCTTTTGTTGTAGTGAATAAAGTTGTGTTCCAAGATCATGTTAAAAAGGAAAAAAAAACTTCTGTTGCTAGAGGTAATTAACAGTGTTGTAGGTGAGAGATGTTTGTTAGATTCATCTCAGTATTTTATGTACATTTCACACAGTTACTTCTAAAGGAGACCACTACAAAAAACATCTCTACATCCATTAACGCCTGATGTTAGTTAGTTAACCATCGTCGCCAAATATTCTGAGTATGTCACGTACTAAAATTTATGCGGAGAGAAGAATTATTATGGTAAATGCTGTTAAACCAACATGCGTGATTACCTATAAGGCCTTGTTCGGTTACATGGGATGAAATCCCACCATGGATTTAATCCGGGTATGGATTGGGTGAATCCATATATATCTCACACTCAATCTTATGGTGGGATTAAATCTATCAACTAATTCATGTGTCTTTTAAAGCTAGTTATTCTTTTGATCCATGGATTCTAATGTAAACTTGTGCAATATCTCATGGATTTGTTCCATACCTAATGAGCTCGGGATAGAATCCATGTCTTCCATAGTTTAAAAAATTCTCAAACCCTTGGGTTATATTTAATGATGGGTTTAACCGAATAAAAAAATTAAGTAGTCATGGATTATTTTGGGGCATGGATTGTAGCATGGATTTAATTCCAATCCATGCTAATTCAGAGCTAGATTGGTGTAAACGAACAAAGCCTAAATGTGATCACCATATATATCTTAGTAGTATTTGTAAAGTTGAAGATAGATGTGTTCATCGAGTAACTCTATCATATATTTAGCAGTCTTTTAGCACGAAATAAAGCATAAAATGTGCCCTCCTTTTTTCCCATTTCGTTCGTGGCTTGGTAAAGATGCGATAGGTTTGAGAAGATTCAGAATGATGTCCATGCTAATCGGCTTAACCTACTTGAAATGCAAAGGAAGTTAAATGAAGAGAAAATGGAGGTATAAAAAATTTCTCTCCAAAGAGCAAAGGAAGAGAAAGATGCAAAACTAATTGAAAAGGAAACAAAGATGATGTAAACTTATTCCAACCTCCTTAAACAAGATACTTCTGGAATAGATGATAAAATGAAAGTTGAACATGTTGCTGCTCTTAGATGTTTGAGGCACAAATTGTTCCCAGATTTATGTTAAAAATCTTGTAACCTTACTATTCTTAGTGGTGTTTCTAGATTTTATTGTGAACCTTACTATGGTTATCTGATGATGCTGTTCTGGATGGTTATATTGTGTGAATCTGTACTTATGTCAGATTTATATTGTGTGAACCAGTCAGTACTTATGTCAGATTTGTATTATATATGTGAACGTGTTATCGTGTGAACCTGATTGGCAATATGTGAACCGGCTTGCATCTGTCCAAGCCTTTTTATATTATTAGGACGAAATGTTCTTCTCTGATGAGTATTCTCTGTTTCTTTCCAGACTACTACAATAATTCAGTTGTACGTATCTTTTTTTATGCAATTCCGTTGTACGTCCCTTGCAATGGTGTTGTTCTCAGGTCACTATTTTCTCTGATCACCAAGGATACCATTGCTGCTGCAGAGGCAAAGGTGAGGAATGAGTTAGTCCATCATCTTCTCACTCCTCACTTTTTTATTTGGTTTGTGGAATGGATTGAGTTGATCCATCATCACCCCATTCCTTATAGTTATTTAGTTAGTACTAATATGAGGAATGAGGTCATCCCACCAAATTTGAGGAATGGATACATGATGCACCACCACATTTTGGATGGAGTGATTCCTCAAACCAAACACTCCATAACTGAATGTGCACAGCCGATCCAATTCCATGGTTTTATTTAATTCAACTGCACATGATACATTTAATTCAAGACAACGTGTAGAGACAGCCTATTGTACTATAGAACTGTCTCTTATACTTGGAAAACTGGACCATAGTCTTTGGGTTGTACATGACCTGAGCATGTACTAAAATCTATGCAGAGAGAACAATTATTATGGTAAATGCTGTTAAACCAACATGCGTGATTACCTATAAATGTGAACACCATATATATCTTAGTGGTATTTGTAAAGTTGAAGATATAGATGTGTCCATCGAGTAACTCTATCATATATTTAGCAGTCTTTTAGCACGAAATAAAGCATAAAATGTTCCCTCCTTTTTTCCTAATTCGTTCGTGGCTTGGTAAAGATGCGACCGGCCGGGCACTTTTGTGACGTCTCGCTTTATCGCTGGATTGGACAAACCTCGAGGCCATCGTCGCGACAACACATGACAGCCACTCGCTTAGGCTCGGGACACGCATTTAGGAGCTAATTAAGCAATCCTTTTTTTCCACAAAAAAGAAAGAAAGAAAGCATCAGGAGCTGCTAGGCTTTGTTGAAGCTACCGGCATAGCTAGGTGATCTCTGGTACGTAACCATATATAGAAAATAAGAAAAGCTAAATCCTCCGAGAAAAGATGTGCCTAACAAATAGAGTTGTTGCGTTGATCAAACAAGCATATAACTAGGACGCATCCTTTTTTTGAAATGGAATGAAGAGGGACGTCCCTTCACATTCTAGCTTAAGAACTATCTTTATTTATTTATTTATTTATTTATTTATTTATTTATATAGACATGGAATTTTGATTGCATTAGATATATCATATATATTGTTTGGCAGACCCCACTACTACTACAAGCACAATTTCTAGAGATGGGCAGAGTATATTTTATGAGATGGGAAGATAACCGCTACTAGTAAGGGCACCTATGTTCACTACCGGAAACAACTTCTTTGCCTGGAAAACAATCGGTGAATGCTTTGCGGAGTGTGACACTCGGCAAAAAAAGCTCGGTGAACTGTACATCGGCAATGACTTCTTTGTCGAGTACTTTTTATCGGGCAATTTGCCGAGTGTCACCTAGTACTCGACAAAGAAAAGTCGTCGTCACGGCGGCTGGTAACAGCGACGAAGTCTGTGCCGAGTGCCCACCGAATAACACTCAGCAAAGAGTTGCCCTTTGCCGAGTGTCGACTGTACTGACACTCGGCAAACATACTCTCCGTGGGCCCCTTTACCAGGTCATTTGTCGAGCGTATTAGGTGACACTCGGCAAAGGCTCCCTCTTTACCGAGTGTCCGTCGGACTAGCACTCGGCAAAGAGATCGCCAGTGGGCCCCTTTATCAGTACCTTTGTCGACTGTACTACGAGGCACTCGGCAAAGATTTCTTCTTTGTCGAGTGATGTGGTCTTGGCACTCGGCAAAGAGGCTTTACCGATGCCTAGGTGTGCCTTCTTTGCTACATGTTATGACCTTGACACTTGGCAAAGTACCTCTTTGCTATAGCTACTTTGCCAAGTGTCCAGGTCATAACACTCGGCAAAGAAGGCTGGCCTGGACACCTGTAAAGCCTCTTTGTCGAGTGTTGTGTGGCCTTGGCACTCGGCAAAGATTTCTTCTTTGCCGAGTGTTGTGGTCTTGGCACTCGGCAAAGAGGCTTTACTGGTGCCTAGGTGTGCCTTCTTTGCTAAGTGTTATGACCTTAACACTTGGCAAAGTACCTCTTTGTTATAGTTACTTTGCCGAGTGTCCAGGTCATAGCACTCGGCAAAGAAGGCTGGCCTGGACACCGGTAAAGCCTCTTTGCCGAGTGTTGTGGCCTTGGCACTCGACAAAGAAGCAACCTTTCCCGAGTGCCTCCTAGTGCACTAAGCAAAGATTTCTTCTTTGCCGAGTGTTGTGGTCTTGGCACTCGGCAAAGAGGCTTTTACTGGTGCCTAGGTGTGCCTTCTTTGCTAAGTGTTATGACCTTGACACTTGGCAAAGTACCTCTTTGCTATAGCTACTTTGCCGAGTGTCCAGGTCATAACACTCGACAAAGAAGGTTGGCCTGGGCACCGGTAAAGCCTCTTTGCTGACTGCTGTAGCCTTGGCACTCGGCAAAGAAGCAACCTTTGTCGAGTGCCTCCTAGTGCACTCGCCAAAGTTACTGACAAAGGGGCCTGTTGGTGATCTCTTTGACGAGTGCAAGTCCGGCGGACATTCGGTAAAGATGGAAACTCTTTGCCGAGTGTCACCTAATACGCTCGGCAAAGAGATACTCTTTGTCGAGTGTCTGTACAGTGAACACTCGGCAAAGGCTCCCTCGCCATTACCAGTCGCCATGATAGCAACTTTTCTTTGCCGAGTACCTGTTGACACTCGGCAAAGTCTTTGTCGAGTGCTCGATAAAAAGTACACGACAAAGAAGCCATTGCCGATGTACAGTTCGTCGAGCTTTATTTGTCGAGTGTCACACTCGACAAAGCCTTTGCCGAGTGTTTTCCAGGCTTTGCCGAGTGCTTCAGACACTCGGCAAATAAGTTGTTTCCGGTAGTGAAGAGAGAGAAACTTGAAACATAATTACACACTAATCTACCACTAAAACTTGAAAAAGGGACTTGGATTAGAATCTACTTCCTATGTTCCAAAATATAGTTCTTTCTAGGTCTATTGTTTTCTGTCCACATTAGAATGAAAGATAATGGATATATATAGAGATATGTACAAACTACATTCATAGATTATTGAATGAATGAATGTTTAGTATAAAACGAATTATATTTTAGGACAGAGAAGTACTTACTTTTAAAGCATCCAAAAAATAAAGATGGGAGTCCTCTCCCTTATATTTATGTTTTTTCGGAGGTCGTAGGCCAAGACACCACACACCCTTCTTGTCGGGTGTACCGTAAAAATCCTGAGAAGGATGAAGGCTGCTTATACATAGGTTAATTTAGAATAAAGAAATATTTCCTCAATTTTTTTATTTGTCACGGTTTAGTTAAAAATAAATTAGCGGATAATAAATATTTGAAAACGAGCTAGCTAGATAACAAGAAATAGATCGAGCATCGAATAGAGCAAGCGTACGTCCCAGCAAGGTAGGTTGCACTAGACCATGCCATATTTTCTTGTCCACGCGTGTGGTACCAAAAGTACCAAAGCCGGCCATGCGTGGATCAAGATACGGCGGTATGGCAAAACTTGGATTTGCCATCATATCATACGTGCCCACGAAATTCTAGGCCATGCATATCCATGACCACCAAAAACTTTTGCCATCGATATGCAAACGACGACCCTATCAGCTCCGCCGTGAGTATACGTATATATATGCACATAGTAGACATGCATAGTAGACGGGGAGAACGAGGGTGACATTGCATGTTGGTCCTGCTTGCACCAACCGTATAGTACGTGCATCGCACATGCAAACTTCAAACAAAGCCTAGTACGTGGCTGTTGTGGGGATGCATGCAATAAAAGTTTCTGCTTTCTTATTTGTTGCAAGCGTTTTTTAATGCAAGAGAGATAACTATACCTAATAATGTTTACTTATATCAGTGCACTATGTATTTACAAAATATGCAGGGCGAAAAGGATATCTCCAGAAGCATGGTATGTACTACATCCCTCTAAAAATAATAGTGGTTTTAACTCTATATTTTTGTGTCCATATTCATATGGATGATTATGAACCTAAACATATATATACATACTTTAATTATTGTATAAATTTAAGAGAAAAATTAAAACTAATTTTAATTTGGAACGGAGGTTTGGAACGGAGGGAGTATGTAGTAACGACAATATGAAGAAGCACCTATTTTCTTAAATGCTTTTGAGAAGAAAGTAGTAGTGTGGCACTTCACTCTCCTTTTTAAGACGAAACAAATAATCAATAAGATGGCAAGGGAGTGATTGATAATTAGGTGCCGTTTGATTCACATATTTGTTTGTCATGGGTACTGATAACATTAAACCATATTTGTTTAAGTCTAAACCGTAACTAGATATCACACTAAAAATTGATACTGACCTATTCAAACTTATTTTCGCTGTTACTCAAGTGTAAATCATTATCGTTGACATTTAGATTACAATTCGTGAATCAAACAACACCTAAGGCCGGTTAATAATAAGCATGCATTATGGGATACACGTACGAAGTGATTTGTTAAGTGTAGATATAGTGCTGTCAAAAGAATAGACCATATCATGTGATAAGGATTAGGGAGACAGCACTTGCTGTTGTACCACAGTCTCACTCAGATTTCAACAGATATCGTCAATTTGAATATATAAGAAAAGGCGCACGCCGTACACGACAAATTCCCAACTTACACTTGCTCCATCTATTTTAATTAATTAATGAGACGCTAGCTGTGAGGGATGCTATAGCAGGAGGAGATATATATATTATCTTTCCAAGATTCTAAAGCAACATGCTTTAGGGTCTAATGCATGACCAAAGGGTGCTGCTTATCTCTCTAGCTAGCTAGTTAACCTTTCTTTTTCCCCCTCATGTTAAGCTAGCTTTTTCACGCCACTAGCTACTTTATTAAGATGGGAATGCGGATTTGGAAATCTAAAGCACAGAAAGGAGCTAGCTCCTCTCCTTTTTTTTTTCCCAAATGGCATCACCATACACTAAAAGCAAATGCCTTTTGATCATCTCCATAGTAAAGATTGCTCCCCCTTGCCTTCTAAAGTGCCTCCTCCTTTCTACAACCACGAAGTCTTTAATCATATACTGATAACATATATAATCAATATATAGCACATTGTTCAAATTTGTTCACATCAGCTTCAGATCAGAATACTCCGGAGATAAGAGTCTCATGGTCCATCGATGTAAATAAATTAAAGCTGTGTCAGGGGCAGTTGCCTATACAAAAATAGTTCCGGTCTTTTACTGCATACGATGACCTCATCAACTCACTAACGTGAATATCGTTTTTTCATCCATTTTCCATTGCGAATGACATACAGTTCAAATTTGAATTATCCAAATAAATTCAATTAAATGGAATAATTTTACTAAATATAAACACTTTGAGAAATGTATCAAAACTGAACATGTATGTCTAGGTGTTGTAGGAACATAGCAGAAAAAGTTTAGGGCCAAAAGAAGGAAAAACACTTTGTCTGGTGTAAAAAAAGACACTAGGCAAAATGTCACTTTGCCTAGTGTCCTGAAAAGATACTAGGCAAAATGCATGTTTGCCTAGTGTCTGAAAATAGCACTAGGCAAAAGAGGTCTCCATTCCCTAGTGCCACATCACGACAGTCGACGAAATTAACGGTGGTTAGTGGGTGTTAGGTCTTGACGATGATTTGTGGAGTGTTTTTCTTTGCCGAGTGTTTGACACTAGGTAAATCACCTCTTTGCCGAGTGTTGGACACTAGGCATCAAACCACCTATTTGCTGACTGTCATACACTAGGCAAACGACCAATTTTCCTAGTGTCCTTTTTTGCTTTGTGTAACACTCGATAAAGAGACTCTTTGCCTAGTGCCCATGAATTTGCACTCGGCAAACATTTGGAACTAGGCAAAGATTGTTTCTCTGGGAGTGGATGAGCTCACCTTTCAATAATTCATCATATACAAAGTGGGGAGCAAAGTCAACCGTTCGTGATGTCCACATTGGTTTTATTTTCCCAATAGTTCGATCTGCAGCAGAGGACACATGAACACGTCGTGATGTCGTTTGGTCGGCCTCCACAGGAAGCGATGTTTCTATATAACACTGGATAGGGAGAATAGAAAAATATACACTCCTTCCTATGGTCCTCGCGCTCATAGCTGATAGCTTCGATGGAGAAATGGATCAACGATGCTGACCCTACTTGTCTACCCATGCCCGAAGAGGTAACAACCTTTCTTCTCCACAACATCCTCTTTTGTTCTGTGATTTCCAATCGTCTCTTCCCCTTCTTATGTGAGTTCCATAGGACGCCACTAACAACCTCATCCTCTTAGTTTTCACTTCTCGTTGACCTACAGGCCACCATGCGCCACGAGCCTTGTCCCCTACTCCCTCCACCCGCCATCCCCTGTTTTGTCAAATGGCATCGTGTGACAAGGAGTGTCCCTCCCCCTCTTCCTCCTCAAACGCCATTGGGTTTCTTCCACGAACGTCATCGCGACATCGACACATACCGTCGTTAGGAACGCCCCTCCCCCTGAAACGGCTGCGCAGTCATCCAACCACGTCTCTATCCGTCGACCTACACAATCGTCATGATCCTCATATTCCCTCACCCTAGACTTCTTGCGCACCACAAACCAGCCAAATTCTCCCAAACCTGACGAGCAATGCCAAGGGATGAAAGGACACTCTCCAACACGACCAACGACTTGCAAGAGTGTCGACGGTGCGAGCAGCAACATCACTGAGCTCTTGTCCCAGTCGAGCGTCGCACTTATGAGTTGAGGTTTTGTGAATTCTTGTCCGACACCTCCTACTCTGTTGCAGTAAGGCCATCTCCAGCGGCTTGTGCTTATGGGCATGAGTTGAGTTTATCTTGCCTAATGTTCATGAATGTAGCCATTGGTTTTTGGGACTGTCAGTCATTTGTTGTGTTAGGGATGTATATTTAGCTTTTGATTCCTGGCCTCAAGTTTTTTTGCAGAAGAGGTTAGATCACATGTTTTGTGAAGGATGCAACTGATTTGTTCCACCACCCTCTTTTTTATCATTAACTCATCATGTCCATTTGGTTATTTCTAGACCTCATACATGTGGAGTTTGTTTTAGCATGATGTAGCAACTTTTCCTAGATTATTATAAGATCATGCCCGTATTATTTGCTCTCTTAGTGATCTGATTCATTGTTTGTCATTGTGATGCAATAATGAAGTGGGATAAATGTACAATTTTTAAATTATAATGCCACTAAATTTAGTGTGTTTATTCTTCTCTACAATTCTATTTGGGATTTCTACATATAGCGATCACTACTACACTGAGCAGAAAATTTCACCCCTAAAAGCCAGATCCTGCATTCCCTTATAAATGGTTTTGGAGCTTTTTCACCGTTACTTAGGTGATTAAATAATTTCATCATTGCACACAAAGGTCTACTACCTACTCGAAGTGATCTTTATTCCGTTGTGATCTAGTCTTCGAATAGAGTAAGATTTCTAAGTTTTCGAGTTAAATTTTTATTCGCCTATTCACCCTCTCTAGACGACATCCAGATCTTGTTTTCGGGCAAATAGAACTTTCACCTTGCCCTACTATTTCAGATATTGAGCTTTATGACTCACACCACATAACCATAGGTATTACCTCATTGGTTGTAAGTTACGTCCTTATATAGGTAGTGATCCTTGATGCACCCTAACTCCTCTCAACTCAATCAACCTTGACTTTGCAAGTCCTCTTCTCACCCTGACTTTGGGTAGCTCAGCCCTCTTGACCTTCTCTCGTGCACTCGGTACCTCAAAGTTCTTCTTGCCTCCATCCTTGGCTTGATCAGTTGTATCCAAGTTATGCACACCGAGTCTCACATAAGCAATGTTCATCTTCACTTAGTTGCATTGGTGGTGTCCATTGTCCATATCCATCTCATCCTTTGGACCATCACACTTGATCTCTTGTGTTGAACTCTACAAGCTTTGCACTAAGCACATGTTCAACACTTAGCAACACTTGTTACTCCTTTGATTGGGTTGTCATCCAAACCACCAAAACCCACAAGTGAGCTTTCAACCCCCCTTTTGGTGATTGATGGCAACACAATTAAAGCACATTTTTGAATTCTAAGCTATAGAATGCTCTCCTAACTATGTGCTTACTTGGAAATCTCAACTTTGGCCTCAAAAGCCAAATTAGGCTAAGTGAAAGGGAATTAGGCTTACAACTTTTTCCTAATTGATTTTGGTGGTTGAATTGCCCAACACAAATAATTGGACTAACTAGTTTTCTCTAGTCTATAAGTTCTACAGGTGCCAAAGGTTCACCATAAGCCAATAAAAAGACCAAGAAAGAGTTCAAACAAAGAGAGCAAAAGACAACCCAAAGGCACCCTGGTCTGGCGCACCGGACCGTCCGGTGTGCCACCGGACAGTGTCCGGTGCACCAGGGAACTCAACGATGAACTCGCTACGTTCGGGAAAATCAGAGGGCGCTCCGCTATAATTCACCGGACTGTCCGGTGCCACACCGGACTGTCCGGTGTGCCAGCGGAGCAACCGCTACTTCACGCGCAACGGTCGACTGCAACGCATTTAATGCGCGCCTGCGCGCGCAGAGGACAGAGCACGCGCAGTTGGCGCACCGGACAGTGTACAGGACCTGTCCGGTGCACCACCGGACATCCTAGAGGCCCCACCTGTCAGAGCTCCAACGGTTGAACCCCAACGGCCTGCTGACGTGGCTGGCGCACCGGACAGTGTCCGGTGGCGCACCGGACTGTCTGGTGCGCCATGCGACAACAGATTTCCAACGACCATATTTTGGTGGTTGAGGCTATAAATACCCCCAACCACCCCACATTCAATGGCATCCAAGTTTTCCACCTTCAACACATTACAAGAGCTATAGCATTCAATTCTAGACACTCCAAAGAGATCAAATCCTCTCCCAAGTCCGGAATCACTCCAAATCAAATAGTGACTAGAGAGAGCGACATTTGTGTTCATTTGAGCTCTTGCGCTTGGATCGCTTCTTTTATTTCTCATTCTTCTTGTGATCAAACTCAATTGTAACCAAGACAAGAGACACCAATTGTGTGGTGGTCCTTGCGGGAACTTTGTGTTCCGTTTGATTGAGAAGAGAAGCTCACTCGGTCTTAGTGACCGTTTGAGAGAGGGAAAGGGTTGAAAGAGACCCGGTCTTTGTGACCACCTCAACGGGGAGTAGGTTTGCAAGAACCGAACCTCGGTAAAACAAATCATCGTGTCTCGCTCTTTATTTGCTCACGATTTGTTTTGCGCCCTCTCTCTCGGACTCGTTTATATTTCTAACGCTAACCCGGCTTGTAGTTGTGCTTAAGTTTATAAATTTCAGATTCGCCCTATTCACCCCCCTCTAGGCGACTTTCAATTGGTATCAGAGCCTGATGCTTCATTAGAGCCTAACCGCTCGAAGTGATGTCGGGAGCATCCGCCAAGAGGGAGATCGGGACAAGCGAGATGCCTGCTACAAGCCATGGGAAGGCTCCATCCGGGGAGTCCGCCAACAAGGTGAAGGGATCCCCTTCACACAACAAGTCGGGTCGGAGCGGTGACAAGAAGAAGATGATGAGGAAGGTGGTCTACTAAGAGACCGACTCTTCATCGCCATCCACCTCCGGCTCCGACACACCATTCGTAACTTCTAGGCGCCATGAGCGCAAGAAGTTTAGTAAGATCCCCCTACACTACCCTCGCATTCCTAGACAAACTCCATTTCTTTCGGTCCCATTGGGAAAACCACCAATGTTTAACGGTGAAGATTATTCTAGATGGAGTGATTTAATGAGATTTCACCTAACCTCTCTCCACAAAAGTATATGGGACATTGTTGAATTTGGAGTACAGGTACCTTCCATAAGGGATAAAGATTATGATGCGGATGAAGTCGCCCAAATTCAACACATTAACTCCCAAGCAACTACTTGTCGGGGACCATAATTAGGGGTACCCTCAAGGCTCCTAATTCTCAGCTGGTAACCCCCATCAGCATAAAGCTGCAAAGGCCTGATGGGTGCGATTAAGTCAGGGATCAATCCATTCGAGGGACTCGATCACGCCTCGCCCGAGCCTAGCCTCGGACAAGGGCAGCCGACCCCGAAGGATTTCTGTCTCGCCTGAGGCCCCCCTCCAGCCGCGAACATATTTCCGGCTCGCCCGAGGCCCTGTCTTCGCCAAGAAGCAACCCTGACCAAATCGCCGCACCGACCGACCAAACTGCAGGAGCATTTAATGCAAAGGCGGCCTGACACCTTTATCCTGACGCGCGCCCTCCAGCCGACAGAGCCGAAGTGACCGCCGTCACTTCGCCGCTCCACTGACCGGCCTCACAGAAAGACAGCGCCACCTGTGCCGCTCCGACTGCGGTGCCACTTGACAGAGTGAGGCTGACAGGCAGTCAGGCCCGGCCGCAGGCACCATAGGAAGCTCCACTTCGCCCGACCCAGGGCTCGGACTCGGGCTAAGCCCCGGAAGACGGCGAACTCCGCTCCGCCCGACCCAGGGCTCGGACTCGGGCTAAGCCCCGGAAGACGGCGAACTCCGCTCCGCCCGACCCAGGGCTCGGACTCGGGCTAAGCCCCAGAAGACGGCGAACTCCGCTCCGCCCGACCCAGGGCTCGGACTCGGGCTAAAGTCCCGGAAGACGACGAACTCCGCTCCGCCCGACCCAGGGCTCGGACTCGGGCTAAAGTCCCGGAAGACGACGAACTCTGCTCCGCCCGACCCAGGGCTCGGACTCGGGATAAGCCCCAGAAGACGACGAACTCCGCTCCGCCCAACCTAGGGCTCGGACTCGGGCTCAGCCCCAGAAGACGATGAACTCCGCTTCGCCCGACCCCAGGGCTCGGACTCCGCCTTGGCCTCAGCCGACGGTCTCCGCCTCGCCCGAACCAGGGGCTCGGACTCGACCTCGGCCACGGAAGACAGACTCGACCTCGGCTTCGGAGGAGCTTCCACATCGCCCAACCTAGGGCACAGACCAGCCACGTCGACAGGAGGCGCCATCATCACCCTACCCCGAACTGACTCGGGCCATGGGGAACAAGACCGGCGTCCTATCTGGCTCGCTCCGCCAGATTGGCAATGATGGTGCCCCGCATACTCTGTGACGACGGCTGCTCTCAGCCCCCTTACGGAAGCAAGAGGACGTCAGCAAGGACTCAACAGCTCCGACAGCTGTCCCTCCGCCAGGCTCCAGCACTCCTCCGACGGCCACGACATCACACCAGCTGGGTGCCAAAATCTCTCCGGCTGCCACGACGGCATGTACTTAGGGTGCTAGCTCTCCTCCGCTAGACACGTAGCACTCTGCTATACCCCCCATTGTACACGTGGATCCTCTCCTTACGCCTATAAAAGGAAGGACCAGGGCCCTCTTAGCGAGGGTTGGCCGCGCGGGGACGAGGACGAGACAGGCGCTCGCTTGAAGCCGCTCGCTCCCTCTCCCGCGTGGACGCTTGTAACCCCCTACTGCAAGCGCACCCGACCTGGGCGCAGGACGAACACGAAGGCCGCGGGATTTCCACCTCTCTCACGCCTGTCTCCAGCCACCTCACTTCCCCCCTTCGCGCTCGGCCTCGCGTCGACCCATCTGGGCTGGGGCACGCGGCTACATTCACTCGTCGGCTTAGGGACCCCCCGGTCTCGAAACACCGACAGTTGGCGCGCCAGGTAGGGGCCTGCTGCGTGTTGACGAACAGCTTCCCGTCAAGCTCCAGATGGGCAGTCTCCAGCAACCTCTCCAACCCGGGACGGCGCTCCGTTTCGGGAGTCTTGAGTTCATGTCCCTCGACGGCAGCTACGACATGATACTCATTCCACCGTCGGGCGACAGCGGCAATGGCGGCCGACAGCCCGCCCGCCGGCGGCGAAATCGATGACGTCTCACCCGCGTGGTGGAAGAACGACCTTCGAGCTCATCCCGCCCTCTTCCCCGCCGATGGAGGGGAAGGCGGGGCAACCAAGGCCAAGCAGGAGGCAGCGCCTCGTCGGCTGTCGAGCGAGTCGACAGCGCCGGCACCCCAACGGGGGGCGCACCGGGCATCGACCTCGCGCTTGAGACGAAGACGAGCGTCGTCTCCCCGCGACACGCCAATCCCGAGCAAGCGGACGACGCCAGCACGCTCGCGGAAGGCTTGCTGGGTGTCACCCTTGTACCTGAGACAACAGTGCAGTCAGTCCCCGACGTGACTTCATCACCGCCCGTCAACCAAGAGGTACCGACCGATTCCCATCCCACGTCATTTGGATTCAGCCTCAACCCACCTAGCGGCTTCGCTTTGGCGGGCGCTCTCGTTGAGGCGAGCCCAAACCCTCTGGGGTTTCGTATGCGGTTACCTTGGGACCGGCTGACAGACGTCTCGACCTACGGGCCCTCTGGGTCCGAGGAAGACGACGAGCCCAGCTTCTGTTGGGATTTCTCTGGACTTGGCAACCCCAGTGCCATGCGGGACTTCATGACCGCGTGCGACTACTGCCTTTTCGACTGTTCCGACGGTAGCCGTAGCCTCGGCGACGAGGACTGCGGCCCAAGTCACGAATGTTTCCACGTCGATCTAGGGGGTCCCTCCGAAGGCAACCATCTCGGCATACCGGAGGACGGTGATCTCCCTAGGCCGGTGCCTCGCGTTGACATCCCACGGGAGCTAGCTGTGGTCCCCGTTCAGGCGGGGGGTCATGACCCACAGCTCGAGCAAATCCGCAGGGTGCAGGCCAGGCTCGACGAGGGAGCAGGAGCGCTTGAGCCGGTCCGCCGGGACGTCGGGCAGGCATGGGCGGGCCAACCTCCGACCGGAGAAATACATCATCTACCCCAGGGCTTCCAGCACCGCATCGCCGACGACGTCAGGTTCAGGCCGCCACCCGCATCTAGTGGGGTCGGCCAGAACCTGGCTGCCGCAGCAATGCTCCTCCGCGCAATGCCGGAGCCATCAACCACCGAGGGGCGGCGAATCCAGGGAGAGCTCAAGAATCTCCTGGAAGGCGCCGCGGTCCGACGGGCCGAGAGCTCCGCCTCCTGAAGGCAGGGGTACCCCTCGGAACCTCATGCCGCGACTTCCCGATTCATGCAGGAAGCCTCGGTCTACACCGGGCGCACGCGCAACACGGCGCCTGCGGCCCCGGGTCGCCTCAGCAACGAGCACCATCACCGCGACCGTCGAGCCCGCCTCGACGAGAGGGTGCGTCGAGGCTACCACCCCAGGCGTGGGGGACGCTACGACAGCGGGGAGGATCGGGGTCCTTCGCCCGAACCACCCGGTCCGCAGGCCTTCAGCCGGGCCATACGACGGGCGCCGTTCCCGACCCAGTTCCGACCCCCGACTACTATCACAAAGTACTCGGGGGAGACGAGACCGGAACTGTGGCTCGCGGACTACCGTCTGGCCTGCCAACTAGGTGGAACGGACGATGACAACCTCATCATCCGTAACCTCCCCCTGTTTCTCTCCGACACCGCCCGCGCCTGGTTGGAGCACCTGCCTCCGGGGCAGATCTCCAACTGGGACGACCTAGTCCAAGCTTTCGCCGGCAATTTCCAGGGCACGTACGTGCGCCCCGAGAATTCCTGGGACCTCCGAAGCTGCCGGCAGCAGCCGGGAGAGTCTCTCTGGGACTACATCCGGCGATTCTCGAAGCAGCGCACCGAGCTGCCCAACATCACCGACTCGGATGTCATCGGCGCGTTCCTCGCTGGCACCACCTGCCGCGACCTGGTGAGCAAGCTGGGTCGCAAGACCCCCACCAGGGCGAGCGAGCTGATGGACATCGCCACCAAGTTCGCCTCCGGCCAGGAGGCGGTCGAGGCTATCTTCCGGAAGGACAAGCAGCCCCAGGGTCGCCCATCGGAAGATGCCCCCGAGGCGTCAACTCAGCGCGGCGCCAAGAAGAAGGGCAAGAAGAAGTCGCAAGCGAAACGCGACGCCGCCGACGCGGACCTTGTCGCCGCCGCCGAGTACAAGAACCCTTGGAAACCCCCCAGAGGTGCCAACCTCTTCGACAAGATGCTCAAAGAGTCGTGCCCCTATCACTAGGGGCCCGTCAAGCACACCCTTGAGGAGTGCGTCATGCTTCGGCGCCACTTCCACAGAGCCGGGCCACCCGCGGAGGGTGGCAAGGCCCGCGACGACGACAAGAAGGAAGATCACCAAGCAGGAGAGTTCCCCGAGGTCCACGACTGCTTCATGGTCTACGGTGGGCAAGCGGCGGATGCCTCGGCTCGGCACCGCAAGCAAGAGCGCCGGGAGGTCTGTTCGGTGAAGGAGGCGGCGCCAGTCTACCTAGACTGGTCCGACAAGCCCATCATTTTCGACCAAGCCGACCACCCCGACCATGTGCCGAGCCCGGGGAAATACCCGCTCGTCGTCGACCCCGTCATCGGCGATGTCAGGCTCACCAAGGTCCTCATAGACGGAGGCAGCAGCCTCAACATCATCTACGCCGAGACCCTCGGGCTCCTGCGTGTCGATCTGTCCTCTGTCCGGGCAGGCGCTGCGCCCTTCCATGGGATCATTCCCGGGAAGCGCGTCCAGCCCCTCGGACAACTCGACCTTCCTGTCTGCTTCGGAACACCCTCCAACTTCCGAAGGGAGACCCTGACGTTCGAGGTGGTCGGGTTCCGAGGAACCTACCATGCGGTACTGGGAAGACCATGCTACGCGAAGTTAATGGCCGTCCCCAACTACACCTACCTGAAGCTCAAGATGCCGGGCCCCAACGGGGTCATCACCGTCGGCCCCACATACAAACACGCGTTCGAATGCGACGTGGAGTGCGTGGAGTACGCCGAGGCCCTCGCCGAGTCCGAGGCCCTCATCGCCGACCTGGAGAGCCTCTCTAAGGAGGTGCCAGACGTGAAGCGTCATGCCGACAACTTTGAGCCAGCGGAGACGGTTAAGGCCATCCCCCTCGACCTCAGCAGCGACGCCTCCAAGCAGATCCGGATCGGCTCCGGGCTCGATCCCAAATAGGAAGCAGTGCTCGTCGACTTTCTCCGCGCGAACACCGACGTCTTCGCGTGGAGTGCCTCGGACATGCCCGACATACCGAGGGATGTCGCCGAGCACTCGCTGGACATCCGAGCCGGAGCCCGACCCGTCAAGCAGCCTCTGCGCTGGTTCGACGAGGAGAAGCGCAGAGCCATAGGCGAGGAGATCCACAAGCTAATGGCGGTAGGGTTCATCAAAGAGGTATTCCATCCCGAATGGCTTGCCAACCCTGTGCTTGTGAGAAAGAAAGGGGGGAAATGGCGGATGTGTGTAGACTACACTGGTCTGAACAAAGCATGTCCGAAGGTTCCCTACCCTCTGCCTCGCATCGATCAAATCGTGGATTCCACTGCTGGGTGCGAAACCCTGTCTTTCCTCGATGCCTACTCAGGGTATCACCAAATCAGGATGAAAGAGTCTGACCAGCTCGCGACTTCTTTCATCACACCCTTTGTGGGGGATAGATATCCCCCGGGTCCACTAAAAGAGTAAAAGACCTCACGAAAGGCCCAAGGGCCCAATAAATTGTAAGGTCATTCTTTCGTGGCCTGGGGAGAGACAACCAGCAAAGCAGAGCGACATGAGGCCGGACTGGAGCAAACCCGGACGGCCCACAACGTCGAGCGAGTGACCGCAACAGAGATCCGACTTTCCCGCGCTGGAGCCCCCATGCAACGGAGCCGTGCAGGGATAAGTCGGCAGGGTTACGTGGAGATAAACTCGAGCAGTTCACTATCTTTTAGCTACTCGTTGTTATCATATCCACATGTATTGCCCCACGGTCGAGTATATAAGGCCTAGGGGGCACCCCTTCAGAACGATCGACTCTATTACTTTGCCACTCACATCAACTCTCTGCAGAGAGTTCTCTTGTAACCACATCCACCAAGTATACTCACCAGGACGTAGGGTGTTACGCATCTCTAAGCGGCCCGAACCTGTAAACTTTGTCCACGGTTCCTCGTGCAATCGGCACAAACCATTTTGCTACAGTTGTCGACACCGTCCTACTCCTAAAAACACCTTGAGGGGCAACCCCGGGTGTGCGGTCGGACCCAAAACACCGACAGCTGGCGCGCCAGGTAGGGGGTGTGTCGACGATCCAAGCTAGCTCAATGGCCGTCACCTTCTACAGCAAGATCACCCTGTGTCCCGGATCCGTATTCTGCTTCGGAACAATCTCATCCGTAGCGGATGAAGAGGGAACCCTACACCGCCTTGCGGATCCGCCGGAAAAGAAGTCTCCTCCAACAAACTCCGAAAATGCCGGAGAAGCGCAACCTCCGGCTTTCCGGAAAAAGATCGTCTCCGGAAAGTTGGGGACCGAGGGCCCGCTGACCCGGAGAACTCCACTGTCTACTTCCCCGACAAAAGAATGGACACAGATCGCGAGGAAGAAGGAGACCAAGGGGAAGCAAGTCGTTCTTTCCGTTCCTCCGCCCTCAAAGGAGAACGGAAAGAAGGTCGCCGCGACGACAGTACCATTCTACCCCGACGTCCTCTTCATCGGGAGAGTGGAGTCGCCTACCGTCTCCGACGACGAGCCGACAGCACCCGGAGAAGAACCGCCTCAACGAGAATCCCGCCGACGGAGGAACCGGCGCAGGAACATTCGACGACATCACGCGGCCGGAGAACAGGATCCGGAGCAGCCTGTC
Source organism: Zea mays (assembly GCF_902167145.1). Taxonomy (NCBI): domain Eukaryota; kingdom Viridiplantae; phylum Streptophyta; class Magnoliopsida; order Poales; family Poaceae; genus Zea; species Zea mays. Next base: position 196,609,029 of record NC_050099.1, on the reverse strand, counting down.
TCACGAGACGAAGTCTCGGAGGTAGGAGAGACTCCGGAAGAACGCGTCTTTAGAGAACGAAGGAACTCCCGACGACGTAATCGCCGCCGGGCTCAGGAGCAAGCCGAGCAAGATGCAAGGCAACGCCGGGAGAATCCATTCTTCGGGCGCAACCTGAATCCCAACTTTGCCCGAGCTATGAACACGCCAAGCGAGGTCGGAGGGGTACTAGCCCGGATAGCTAATGGACTCCCTCGGACTCCCGACGCTGAGGGCTACCGACGACTGTTCACCCAGGCGACCAACCATCTTCTACCGCTTGCTCACCCGCCAAACGATCTACGACACGCCATCAACAGTCGCCGAGACGCGCGAAGCTCCATCAATGCTTCGCGCGAACGGCGGCATGAGAACAAGATCCGCCGCCGGGAGGAGTACGACAGGGATCATGGCATCCTGGCTCAGAGCTAGGCCACCAGAACTGAGTCGGCAATGGCCTCAATTGGCGGTACCACCCGGGGGCGGTCGAGGAACCACAACCATTACTCCCCTCCCCGGGACAGACACCATCCCCGACGACAGGAGGACACATGCGGAGTGTCTGCTCTTACTCCACGCCTTAGGGCCATCCAATGGCCTCCCAACTTCAAGGTATCCAATGTCGACAAATATGAACCTAAGCAGGATCCAGGGGGCTGGCTAGCCGTCTACACCACCGCTGCTCGAGCTACCGGGGCATCCGAAGACGTGATGACCGCGTACTTACCCATTGTCCTTGGGCAAGACGCGCTGCAATGGCTGCGGCATCTACCCCGACACTGCATCGACGACTGGGGGGACTTCAATCGACGCTTCACCGCCAACTTCCAGTCCCTCTCCGACAAGCCGGCGCAACCGTGGGACCTCAAATCCATCAAGCGACGGGGGGACGAGACTCTCCGGTCGTACCTCAAAAGGTTTCAGACCATGAGAAATCGTATCCCCGAGGTCACGGAGGCGGCCGTGATCGAGGACTTCTACAGAGGATCCAATGACTCGGCTTTCGTCCGAGCCATACTACAGAAGGCACCGACTACCTCCGAGGAGCTGTTCCGGGAAGCCGACTTCTACATCACCGCCGACGAGCGGGCCCAGGACCTCATCGGAGGAGCAAAGCCCGCACCGGCAGCACCCCGACGCGACGCGAACCAGCAACCCGACAAATGATGGGAGAAGAGGCCTCGCGAAGAAGTACACGCCGCCGGACCACTTGTCTCTCGCGCCCGAGGAGGACCTCGTGGAGGCGAACGCACGCTGGACGACATCCTCGACGCTCAGTGCCCGTACCACAAGGACATGCGCCACACTCTTCGTAACTGCCGGGACTTCAAGCATTCCGTCGGACACGGCCGACCCTTCCAACCTCTACCTCCTCCTCCGCCGAGGGGAGGACCAAATGAACCACGACAACCCCATCAGCAGGAGGAGGGAGGGGGAGGAGCTTTCCCACGTGTTGATAGGGAGGTCAACGTCATCTTCGGCGGACATGGGTCGCAAGAGAGCAAAAGACAACAAAAGCTCAACGACCGCCAGATACTGGTGGCGACCACCGGTCCTCCCGCTCCATACCGGTGGTCGGAACACCCGATCACTTTCACTCGGGAGGATCAATGGCTCAACTTCGACCACCCGGGCAAATACCCGCTCCTCGTCGATCCGGTGATCCGAGAGAGCCGGGTAAAGAAGGTGCTAGTGGACGGGGGGGAGCAGCATCAACGTCACCTTCCCCCGGACCCTCCAAGGCTTGGGAGTTCACCTCAAAGAGCTCCACGAGTCGGACACTCCTTTCTTTGGCATCGTGCCGACGGAAGGGGAATACCCGCTGGGCCACATCTACATGCCAGTCACCTTCAGAACTTCGGAGAACTACAGAACCGAGTTCCTGAGGTTCGAAGTGGCGAACTTCGACTGCGGGTACAACGCCATCATCGGAAGGCCGGGACTGGCCAAATTCATGGCCATCTCTCATTACACGTATATGATACTGAAGATGCCAGGACCGCAAGGAATCATAACTGTGCGCGCCCACTTCCAAGGCGCCGCAGAGTGTTTCTGAGTGGCCATACAAGCAGCCCTCATCACCAAGCCGTTGGCGGTTTCTTCGACACTGGCGAACTCTAAGCCTGAAGAGGACCTTGCAGTACCGGCAAACGAAGCTCAGGCCGCGACTTCTATGCGGCCGACTGAAGAAACCAAGAGGATCAACCTGGGGTTCGCTGATGAACGCAACACTGCCATCATCAGCTCCAGCTTGGACGACAAATAGGAAAGCGCGCTCGTCCAGTTTCTGCAAGATAACCGAGACGTATTCGCATGGCAACCTACGGATATGCCGGGAGTCCCAAGAGAACTGGCCGAGCACAAACTGAAGGTCTATCCCCAAGCAAGGCTGATTCGGCAAAAGCTACGTCGTTTCACGCCCGACAAGAGAGAGGCCATTCGCGCCGAGTTAGCTCGCTTGGTCGCGGCCGGATTTATTAGAGAAGTGTCACACCCTGAGTGGTTAGCCAACCCTGTTCTTGTACTCAAAAAGAATAAAGTGGATTGGCGCATGTGCGTCGACTATACCGATCTCAACAAACACTGTCCGAAGGATCCCTTCGGGCTCCCGAGGATAGATCAGGTGGTGGACTCCACCGCTGGATGTTCTGTGCTGTCTTTCTTGGATTGCTATTCCGGATACCACCAGATTAGTTTGGCGAAGGAAGATGAGGAAAAAACAGTGTTCATCACTCCGTTTGGTGCTTTCTGTTATACCTCCATGCCGTTCGGCCTCAAAAACGCTGGAGCGACTTATCAGAGAGCCATCCAAACGTGCTTAGCCGATCACTGGGGCAAGCGTGTGGAGGCCTATGTAGATGATGTGGTAATCAAAACGGAGAATTCGGAAAACTTCATCGAAGACTTACAGCTGGTTTTCAACAGTCTGAGACGGTATAGATGGAAGCTTAATCCCGAAAAATGTGTTTTCGGGGTACCAGCAGGAAAGCTACTCGGGTTCATCGTCAGCCACCGAGGAATTGAGGCTAATCCGGATAAGATTGAAGCTATCATGAAGATGGAAGCGCCTCGATCACAAAAGAAAGTTCAGCGACTTACTGGATGCATGGCAGCTCTGAGCAGATTTATATCCAGGCTGGGGGAAAAAGGTTTGCCATTTTACAAGCTACTCAAGAAGGTGGATAAGTTTCAGTGGACTTCAGAAGCACAGGAAGCTCTAGATGCGCTGAAGAAATTCTTGACAACGCCACCAGTACTGAAGCCACCCCGACGAGCTACGTCAACTCAACCAGCTGAAGATCTGCTACTGTATATCTCTTGCACGACTCACGTGGTAAGCACCGCGTTGGTAGTCGAGCGAGTAGAAGAAGGACATGCCTACCCAGTGCAACATCCTGTTTACTTCATCAGTGAAGTTCTAGGCCCCTCAAAGAAAAGGTATCCTCAAGTTCAGAAGCTATTATATGCAGTACTTCTAACTGCCCGCAAGCTACGTCACTACTTTGATGACCACAAAGTCATAGTAGTCACCGGTTTTCCAATAGGGGATATTCTTCACAACAAGGAGGTCATTGGCCGGATAGCCAAATGGGCTTGTGAATTGGGATCTCATGACATCGAGTTCCGACCTCGCACTGCCATCAAAACTCAAGCACTGGTTGATTTCGTATAAGAGTGGACTGAACAGCAAGTACCAGATAACCCAGAGACTGCAGAAGTGTGGCGAATGTATTTTGATGGCTCGCTGAGGTTGCAGGGAGCAGGCGCAGGAATTCTCTTCACCGCACCTGGAGGCGAGCACCTCAAATATGCCCTCCAGCTGCTATTTCCGGCCTCCAATAATGCAGCCGAGTATGAAGCTTTGATCCATGGATTGAACATCGCCATATCATTGGGCATCAAGAGATTGATGGTATACAAAGACTCTCTGGTGGTCATTAGCCAGATAAACAAAGAGTGAGATTGTTCAAGCGATTCAATGGGAAAATACTGTACTACCGTCCGAAAGTTGGAAGACAAATTTGAGGGTCTGGAATTTCATCATGTAGAAAGAGATCGGAACACAGCAGCCGATGTACTATCCAAGTTAGGATCCAGTCGAACTCAGGTCCCACCCGGAGTCTTTGTGCAAGAAATACTACAGCCGAGTATCTCAATGGATCAAACAGAGGAGTGCAACATTATAGATCAACCCGAGTCAGACTCTGACGACTGGAGAAGGTCGATCATTAAGTATATAAAGAATGAGGAAGAACCAGACGACAAGAACTCGGCAGAGCGCATTGCTAGACAGTCAGCTCACTATACACTCATTGGGGAGACCTTGTACAGAAGGGGTGCATCAGGCATCCTCATGAAGTGCATTCTCCCGTCCACTGGGAAGCAACTTCTGGAGGAGGTCCATGCTGGGCAATGTGCAATACATGCAGCCTCCAGAACACTAGTCGGGAAGGTGTTTAGGTCAGGATTCTATTGGCCAACAGCAAAGAATGATGCAGCCGAGTTAGTTCAGAGGTGCGAAGCTTGCCAATACTTGTCAAAACAACAACATCTGCCAGCACAGCAACTGCAGACCATACCAGTAACTTGGCCTTTCGCATGCTGTGGACTGGATATGATTGGACCTTTCAAGAAAGCTCAAGGGGGATACACTCATGTATTGGTAGCAATCGACAAATTCACTAAATGGATAGAATTCAAGCCCATTGCTTCTTTAACCTCTGCTAAGGCCGTGGAATTCATACAAGACATAATATTCAGATTCGGGATACCAAACAGCATCATAACTGACTTAGGATCCAACTTCACAAGTTCAGAGTTCTTCGACTTTTGCGAGCAAAAGAGCATTCAGATCAAATATGCGTCTGTAGCACATCCAAGGGCCAACGGGCAGGTTGAGCGAGCCAACGGGATGATACTGGAAGCACTCAGGAAAAAGGTCTTCGTCAAGAATGAAAAGTTCGCAGGAAAGTGGATAAGGGAATTGCCCTATGTCGTTTGGAGTCTAAGAACCCAACCCAACCGAGCTTTGCATGGAAACACTCCTTTCTTCATGGTCTATGGGTCAGAGGCAGTGCTACCCGCCGATCTTAAGTTCGGGGCGCCAAGGTTGATCTTCGAAAACATAGCAGAAGCTGAAGCCACCAGGCTAGAGGACATTGATGTACTTGAAGAAGAACGGCTAAATGCGGTAATCCAATCAGCACGGTATCAGCAGACTCTAAGGCGCTATCACGACAAGGCTGTGCGACAACGATCCTTCTCAATAGGAGATCTCGTCCTCCGCCGAATTCTAACGGGGGAGGGACGGCACAAGTTATCGCCCTTATGGCAAGGACCCTTCATGGTAGCAGAAGTCACTCGGCCCGGATCGTATCGTCTCACTCAGATGGATGGCACAGAAGTCGGGAACTCCTGGAACATAGAACACCTCAGAAAGTTTTATCCCTAGCTGTATTTCAAAAACTGCTGGGACGACGATGTACTCTGTAAAGTGGAAATATGTCATCAATAAAAAAGAGGTTTCAAAGATACTCAGTTCATTTACGATTGACTTGCATTCTTACTTAACTCGGGGTGACCACTATGCCCTACTAATGGAGCAATCGACTTAAGTCGGCAGCGACTTAAGGCGGTGCAACATGCTCACGCTTACTTAACTCGGGGTGACCACTATGCCCTACTAACGGAGCAATCGACTTAAGTCGGCAGCGACTTAAGGCAGTGCAACATGCTCACGCTTACTTAACTCGGGGTGACCACTATGCCCTACTAACGGAGCAATCGACTTAAGTCGGCAGCGACTTAAGGCGGTGCAACATGCTCACGCTTACTTAACTCGGGGTGACCACTATGCCCTACTAACGGAGCAATCGACTTAAGTCGGTAGCGACTTAAGGCGGTGCAACATGCTCACGCTTACTTAAACTCGGGGTGACCACTATGCCCTACTAATGGAGCAATCGGCTAAAAGTCAGTGGCGAGTTAAGCCGGTGCAACATGCTCACGCCTATGCAATTCAGGGTAACCACTACGCCCTATTAACAAAAATAATCGACTTAAGTCAGCAGCGACTTAAGACGATCTGACGTAATTATGATTACTCATACAGGGATGACTTCTATATCCCGCAAACAAATTTCATAATCATCGCGCGTCATTTCACCACTGCAAATCTACGAACTGATGAATTCTGAGACAATAAGAGAGTAATTATATCATTCGAATGCTGAACTGATGTCCTCTAACAAATACTAAATCACGCTAACCGCGCGCTCAAAGCACGCAAAATGTTTCTCTATTTCGCAATGTCTTTCTCAGGAGCGACCGACGAAGAAGGGCGACTCGAGGAATCAGGGGCAGCATTCACATCAGCCCTTATGTCTTCAGGAACAACCACGCCGGGTCTCCTCATCAAGATTCGTCCCGCCCGAATAGCCTTGTCCATGGCTCTGTCGCGCTGAGCTTTGAGAGTAACAGAAGTTTCTTTGGCAACTTTAGCAGCCAGTCGAGCAGTTTCTAACTCCTGGACAATAGATTTTTTGGAAGCTCGGAGTTCTTTGATGGTAGCATCCTTTGCTGATATCAACTGCTTGAGGCGGGTCACTTCGTCCGCAGATTCCTGCAGCTTACAGCGTTGATTGTCCAATTCCTCCATTGTAAAGCGGTGACTCCTCTCCAAGATGGTCAGCGAGTTGCTAGAATCACGATACAATCTGTCAAGACTGTCACGAGAGGCAGCGAGGATACACTTTTCTTCCTGCGAGCAAAAATCAACTCCTTCAAAAACCAAGCAAGTAATAGGAACACAGCAAGGCAAAGCACAGTTTTGTAAATTACCTTTTCAGAATCGAGCTGGGCATGAAGAGAAGAACTCAGTGCATTGGCGTCATCCAAAGCAGCAGAGACCTGACCCAGTTCAGTTTGGCTCTGAGAGTACTTCTCCTCAAAGTCAGCGCACCGCTGGATCAATTCAGCTTGATCTCGGGAATGTTTTTCCTCGAGAGTTGAAATCTGCCGAGTCATTCCTAGCAGGAGACAATCAAACAAGAAGGGGTTAGAATGTAAAGCAGTCTACAGTGAAGACAAAGAGAAGCAAGAAAAGCACTAACCAGCGTTGGCCGCCTCCAATTCAGAGACACGATGCTGAAGTGACACTGGATTCCAACATGCAAGCGACGAAGCTACCCCTGGGATAGAAGCACCCTGTAACCTCAGCTGGCTAGCCATCCCATCCACCAAAGCCTGATGAGAAGAACAGATGAGCGTAATGACAGCAGTTTGTGCAATGTAAAAACCAAGCTAAAATACATCACAGTACCTGGAGGTTGGAAAAGAACGAAGGGATTCCCAAATCAGGAGAGATCAATTGATAACTGGGCGCAAGGCCACTACCCGAAGCAGCTTGCAACGAACCAGCAGGAATCAACTCGGTGCCATCAACAGAGCCCAACACTCGGCCAGTGGGGACGCTACCCTCTAAAGCGACCTCCTGGTCCAAGGTTTGGGCTACCACCATACAGCCGGAGTGTGGAGGCGATCCCGCATGAACGTCCATGGAAGTACAGGAGGGAGACCCCGCTCGGGCACCCTCGGGGGCTGGGTCATAGTTTGCACCGCCCACTTGAGCCGGATCATCCCCGGCAGCACCCTCGGGGGCTGGGCAGTAGCTTACAATCCTCACCCGAGCCAAGTCATCCCCGGCGACATCCCCGGGGGCTGGGCATGTGTCAACACCACCCTGGGGGTCCAGGTTCTCTGCGGTAGCCACTTCTAAGGCTGATGGGCCCTCAGTTACTTCCATGAGACCGAGATGATCCAAGTCAGTCTCCCGACCCTCGAGATCGCGCTCTAAGGTCGACGAGGCACGGGATGACCTCAACCCAGCATCAGGCACATCAGCACAAACCTCCATTGCACCATCATCCACTGGCTCCGATAACAAGTCCTCCGGGACCATATCCTCAAGAGTCTGATCAAAGTTGGCCAGGGACAGCTCTTGCAGACCAATGAGGGCAGACAAAGCAGGAGAGGGAACTCCACTACTTTCGCCACTAGCAATGAACTGCCGACTGTTTTTCCGAGTCAGAGGAACTTCATCTTCCTCCTCCTCCTCGTCCACGTTAGCAACACATGCAGGACACCCATTGGGATCAACAATAGATGGAGCACCCACATTAGGATCAGCAACAGAAGGGGCACACCCATTGGGATTAGCAGCAGATTGGGTACACCCATTGGGGTCAGCGTCAGTAAATTCAGTCACCGACACTTCTTCAGCAGCAGGAACCGATGTACCAACGTCCCGATCCAAACTGGATACTCGCCGGAGGCGTCTCTTTTTCTTTTTCTGCTCATCAGCAAAAGGATCAGGTTGATTGGCTCGGCAAGGGCGCCTCGGGCGAGTACTTGTAGGCTTCTGAGTATCCAAAGTTGTATCAGCCTCTGGGAGGGGCGCCACTACCAATGCCCCAGCAGGAGCAGCGTCAGAAGAGTCCTCAGCCAGCAAATCAAGCATAGTGCTTATCTCTGCATCACTAGGGTTCAGGGGCACCTCAAAGTGGACTTGCCGTTCATCATCAGGAATCTCCCCGAGCGAGGCAACCAAGGCACTAACTTCTTCAGCAGAGGGTCGCACTCTAAGACCCAAGCTGCCATCAGTGACAGGTGGATTCGACACAAAAAAGGTGAAGGCTTTGGGAGGAGGCAGGTTCCAGGCCGAGTATGCCACTGGAGCACCAACATTTGACACTTTGCCCCTAAGGATCATCTCAAGTTGGTTCACCAAGTCGGCAGATGGAATTCTTCTGTTGGTAACCCGAGTTGAGTCGGCTAGCCCTCGATACAGATAAGCCGGGTATGCCCTGTCTTTCAATGGCTGAATATTCTTGAAGACAAAATCAGCAACCACAGCTTCAGCAGTCAGACCCCTCTCCTTCAGTAATCCAACCTCAGCTAACAACGCACCCGCCTCAGCTACCTCCTGATCCGTGGGAGACTCGGTCCAACTCGGGGTGCGAACGTCCGGCTGTCTTCCCGACCGGGAGGGGAGAGAATTCCCATAATTCTCAACTATGAACCACTCCAGGCGCCATCCCTTAATACTGTCCTTGAGAGGGATCTCGAGATATTCAGTTTTCCTCCCGCGGCGCATCTCCAAGCTGGCACCCCCAACCAATTGATGTTGTCCCCCGGCCATCCCAGGGCGACAGTGATACAAGTACTTCCACAGACCGAAATGCGGCAGCACGCCAAGAAAGGCTTCACATAAATGAACGAAAATGGAGATTTGCAGGATAGAATTGGGGTTCAGATGGGTCAAGTTAAGGTGGTAGAAATCAAGGAGGCCGCGGAAAAAGGGAGAAATGAGAAGGCCAAGGCCGCGGAGAAGGAAAGGAGCATAAACAATAGACTCATGGGTATCCTCAGTTGGAACAGTAGCCCCATGGCAAATCCGCCAAGAACAGAGTTCTCGCGGACGAAGAACCCCGATGGATACGAGGTGGAGAAGTTCAGTTTCAGAAATGACGGACATGTGATTACCTACGAAAGGCAACTGGCTGTTGGGGTCGATTGGAGGAATCACTGCAGCAGACGAGCTCGAGGTCTTCCTTTTGGGTGCCATCTCGATTCTACCAGCGAGCAGGGTGGGAGGCGAATGGCAGAGAGGATTCGGAAGCGGGAAAGCAAGAACTAGGGCACGGAAAGCAAAGGCGGCTAAAAGCGCAGCACTTATGGGATATTCTCGAGCCAGATACTGTTTCAAAAAGTGCCCAGTCATCACCCGGCGGTTATTTCCAAAACCCCAGCGTGCCACGTGGTCACCCGGCGGTTATCTCCAGAACACCGGCGCGCCACCTCATCACTCGGCCATCATCCTCGAAGTGGCTCGCGCGGCCTGCTATCACTCGGCGTTGCCTCCAAAACGCCGATTTCGTGTTCAGTTGCTCGGCATTACCTCTAAAACGCCGACGTCACCCCCCAGTCACTCGGTGTTACCTCTAAAACGCTGCTATCGTATTCAATCACTCGGCGTTGCCTCTAAAAAGCTGATATTGTATTCAGTCGCTCGGCAGTTATCTCTAAAAACTCCGATATTGTGTTCGATCACTCAGCAGTTACTCTAAAAGCACCGACACCATCTACAAAGTTACTCGGCGGCTATTCCTAAAAGCATCAGTTTGATGCCCGAGTTATTCATTTACTATCTCAAAGGAATCAGCTTCACAAACGAGCAAGACAAGTCATAAAGGAGAAGCCAACATCATTCTTTCATTAGAAGGGAAGATAACGCACTTACAAATCAACTCTTTACGAGCTGATACTTCCCTACTACTACTACATTACATTACTACTACTACTGCTACACTACGCTATACTATTCTACATTACTACTACATTATTCTAACTATACTATATTAATATCTATAAAACCAGTGGCATCTAGCCACTGGCCCTGTTGCTGCCGCCGCCGCTGCCACCCCTGGTGCTGCCCCTGCTGCTGCCGTCCCGGTTGCTGCCCCTGCTACCGCCGCCATCACCGTCCTTGCCGCCGCCGCCGCTGCCCATGCCGTTGTCGCGGCCGTCACCGTCGCCATCGTCGTCGCCGTCGTCGTCGTCGTCGTCCTCGTCCTTGCCGCCGCTGTCCGAGTCCTCCTCATCCGAGGAGTACTCCGACTCATCCGAGCCCTCGAGCCCGGAGCGCTCGACGGCCCGGATGTACGTCCAGACCTCTGCCGCGAGCTCCTGGGAGTCGTCTGAGTCATCAGACGACTCACGCAGGGGGACGGGAGCCGGAGACCCCTCAGACTCAGAGGAGAACTCCTCCTCTGAGTACTCCGAGTCACCAAACTCCTCCGATGGAGGAGTTGGCTCACGCTTGCGCTTGTTGTTCTTGCCCATGGTGGAAGCAGAAGGGAGAGAAGAGAGGGAAGCAGCAGAGAACAGCGAAGAGATGTGAAAAAGCCAGAGAGACAACGGCGTTATTTATAGAAGGAGAAGGCAACCGCTCACCTCCAACCACGGTCACTGAACAGTCGCAAAGCATTCAATAAGCACTTCAACCCGTCTGAAGACACGTCAGGCGGCTGACGCCGTTTCACGCAACACAACACCCATTGGGACTCCAGTCAACAGCGCGGAAGATATGATTACACCCGCCGTCACATAACATTACTACTCAGAAGCAGCCGGCTAAAACACTCAGCGTACCAAGCCGTCCCTTGCCCACACCCATTGGGGGGGGACGCCCAGGAATTATCAGTATATTTTTTAAAACGGTCACATCTGTGCAGGGCACGCAGTGAATACCTCAAGACAAAAATGAGATATCAGTAAGGATCAGAGGAAAGCCAAATATAGCCAGTGAAGTACAAAATATGGCCGACAGAAGCGATGTGAAGACTAGACAGAGAACGTCCATCAAACGTCCAATCAGTCGCAGAGCAAATAAATTGCACTACCTAGCAGGATATGGATGGATTGCGAACTCGGCTGCTAAAGACAAAATATATGCTAACCTCTGAAGCAAAATATTGATGACATAATGCTGACCTCCAAAGCATAATGCGAATAGCTTCATGCCAATTTCTACAAACAGAAAGGATAATTTTCAGCAAAGAGACACAAAAGGAAGACCTTCGAATGGATTATCCTCAAAAATCCATTTGAAGGTCGGGGGCTACACCCATTGGGTGCACCTCCGGTGCACCCCATGGATTATCATTCCAAGCCAAGATAGTGCCGACTTCTAAGGCGTGGGACAAGATTAAAAGGCCAGCCCTCAACCAAAACGCAGGAGCACAAATGGAAATAATTTCTGGGGAAGACCTTCGAGTAGATTATTTTCTAAAATCTACTCGAAGCTCGGGGGCTACACCCATTGGGTGCACCTCCGGTGCACCCAATGAAGTTCAGAATCCCACGAATTGAAATGCCGACCTCTAAGGCACAAGCACGAAACTAGGCCCTGATCTACGAGTGACCAAAGCAGGAGAAGACAACAGGAAGTCATTTTCTTCAAATCACCTACAAGCTGGACCTGGGATCTTTGGGCTGATTACCTCTAAATTAACCCAAAGATCGGGGGCTTGTGGGGGATAGATATCCCCCGGGTCCACTAAAAGAGTAAAAGACCTCACGAAAGGCCCAAGGGCCCAATAAATCGTAAGGTCATTCTTTCGTGGGCCTGGGGAGAGACAACCAGCAAAGCAGAGCGACATGAGGCCGGACTGGAGCAAACCCGGACGGCCCACAACGTCGAGCGAGTGACCGCAACAGAGATCCGACTTTCCCGCGCTGGAGCCCCCATGCAACGGAGCCGTGCAGGGATAAGTCGGCAGGGTTACGTGGAGATAAACTCGAGCAGTTCACTATCTTTTAGCTACTCGTTGTTATCATATCCACATGTATTGCCCCACGGTCGAGTATATAAGGCCTAGGGGGCACCCCTTCAGAACGATCGACTCTATTACTTTGCCACTCACATCAACTCTCTGCAGAGAGTTCTCTTGTAACCACATCCACCAAGTATACTCACCAGGACGTAGGGTGTTACGCATCTCTAAGCGGCCCAAACCTGTAAACTTTGTCCACGGTTCCTCGTGCAATCGGCACGAACCATTTTGCTACAGTTGTCGACACCGTCCTACTCCTAAAAACACCTTGAGGGGCAACCCCGGGTGTGCGGTCGGACCCAAAACACCGACACCCTTCGGCATGTACTGCTATGTCACCATGCCGTTCGGTTTGAGGAATGCGAGTGCGACGTACAAGCGGTGCATGAACCATGTGTTCGGCGAACACATTGGCCGCATGGTCGAGGCCTACGTCGATGACATCGTAGTCAAGACGAGGAAAGCCTCCGACCTCCTTTCCGACCTTGAGGTGACATTCCGATGTCTCAAGGAGAAAGGCGTCAAGCTCAATCCCGAGAAGTGTGTCTTCGGGGTGCCCCGAGGCATGCTCTTGGGGTTCATCGTCTCCGAGCGGGGCATCAAAGCCAACCCGGAGAAGATCACAGCCATCACCAGCATGGGGCCCATCAAGGACTTGAAAGGCGTACAGAGGGTCATGGGATGTCTCGCGGCTCTGAGCCGCTTCATCTCACGCCTCGGCAAAAGAGGTCTACCTCTGTACCGCCTCTTAAGGAAGGCCGAGTGCTTCACTTGGACCCCTGAGGCCGAGGAAGCCCTCGGGAACCTGAAGGCGCTCCTCACGAAGGCGCCTATCTTGGTGCCCCCAGCTGCCGGAGAAGCCCTCTTGGTCTACGTCGCCGCGACCACTCAGGTGGTTAGCGCCGCGATTGTGGTCGAGAGGCAAGAAGAGGGGCATGCATTGCCCGTTCAGAGGCCAGTCTACTTCGTCAGCGAGGTACTGTCTGAAACCAAGATCCGCTATCCACAAGTCCAGAAGCTGCTGTATGCGGTGATCCTGACACGGCGGAAGCTGCGACACTACTTCGAGTCTCATCCGGTAACTGTGGTGTCGTCCTTCCCCCTGGGGGAGATCATCCAGTGCCGAGAGGCCTCGGGTAGAATCGCGAAGTGGGCGGTGGAAATCATGGGCGAAGCAATCTCGTTCGCCCCTCGGAAGGCCATCAAGTCCCAGGTCCTGGCAGACTTCGTGGCCGAATGGGTCGACACCCAGCTACCAACGGCGCCGATCCAACCGGAGCTCTGGACCATGTTCTTCGACGGGTCATTGATGAAGACAGGAGCCGACGCAGGCCTACTCTTCATCTCGCCCCTCGGCAGGCACATACGCTATGTGCTACGCCTCCATTTCCCGGCGTCCAACAATGTGGCCGAGTATGAGGCTCTGGTCAACGGGTTGCGAGTCGCCATCGAGCTAGGGGTCCAACGCCTCGACGCTCGTGGTGACTCGCAGCTCGTCGTCGACCAAGTCATGAAGAACTCCCACTGCCGCGACCCGAAGATGGAGGCCTACTGCGATGAGGTTCGGCGCCTGGAAGACAAGTTCTACGAGCTCGAGCTCAACCACATCGCTCGGCGCTACAACGAGACTGCAGACGAGCTGGCTAAAATAGCTTCGGGGCGAACAACGGTTCCCCCGGACGTCTTCTCCCGAGATCTGCATCAACCCTCCGTCAAGATCGACAACACGCCCGAGCCTGAGGCACCCTCGGCACAGTCCGAGGCACCCTCGGCTCGGCCCGAGGCACCCTCGGCACAGTCCGAGGCACCCTCGGCTTGGCCCGAGGCACCCTCGGTTCGGCCCGAGGTACCCTCGGCCCCCGAGGGCGAGGCGCTGCGCGTCGAGGGGGAGCAAAGCGGGGTCACGCCTGATCAAAACTGGCAGACCCCGTACCTGCAATATCTCCACCAAGGATAGCTACCCTCCGACCGAGCTGAAGCTGGGCGGGTGGCGCGGCGCGCCAAGTCGTTCGTCCTGCTGGGAGATGAGAAGGAGCTCTACCACTGCAGCCCCTCCGGCATCCTCCAGCGATGCATCTCCATCGCCGAAGGTCAGAAACTCCTGCGAGAGATACACTCGGGGGCTTGCGGCCATCACGCAGCGCCTCGAGCCCTTGTCGGGAATGCCTTCCGACAAGGCTTCTACTGGCCCATGGCGGTGGCCGACGCCACTAGAATTGTCCACGCCTGCGAAGGGTGTCAGTTCTACGCAAGGCAGACCCACCTGCCCGCTCAGGCTCTGCAGACGATACCCATCACCTGGCCTTTTGCTGTATGGGGTCTGGACCTCGTCGGCCCCTTGCAGAAGGCACCCGGGGGCTACTCGCACCTGTTGGTCGCCATCGACAAATTCTCCAAGTGGATCGAGGTCCGACCCCTAAACAGCATCAGGTCCGAGCAGGCGGTGGTGTTCTTCACCAACATCATCCATCGATTTGGGGTCCCGAACTCCATCATCACCGACAACGGCACCCAGTTCACCGGCAGGAAGTTCCTGGACTTCTGCGAGGATCACCACATCCGGGTGGACTGGGCCGCCGTAGCTCACCCCATGTCAAATGGGCAAGTAGAGCGTGCCAACGGCATGATTCTACAAGGGCTCAAGCCTCGGATCTACAACGACCTCAACAAGTTTGGCAAGCGATGGATGAAGGAACTCCCCTTGGTGGTTTGGAGCCTGAGGACAATGCCGAGCCGAGCCACGGGCTTCACGCCGTTCTTTCAAGTCTATGGGGCCGAGGCCATCTTGCCCACAGACTTAGAATATGGTTCCCCGAGGACGAGGGCCTACACCGACCAAAGCAACCAAGCTAGCCGAGAGGACTCGTTGGACCAGCTGGAGGAGGCCCGGGACAAGGCCTTACTACACTCAGCGCGGTACCAGCAGTCCCTGCGACGCTACCACGCCCGAGGGGTCCGGTCCCGAGACCTCCAGGTGGGCGACCTGGTGCTTCAGCTACGGCAAGACGCCTGGGGGCGGCACAAGCTCACGCCCCCCTGGGAGGGGCTGTTCGTCATCGCCAAAGTTCTGAAGCCCGGAACGTACAAGCTGGCCAACAGTCAAGGCGAGGTCTACAGCAACGCTTGGAACATCCAACAGCTACGTCGCTTCTACCCTTAAGATGTTTTCAAGTTGTTCATATACCTCGCTCCCTCGCAAAGTTTAGTCATCAAGGAAGGGTCGGCCTCGCCTCGGCAAATCCCGACCCTCCCTCGGGGGCTAAAAGGGGGGAACCCCCTCTGCGTCGAATTTTTTCCTCGAAAAAAGATCCCTTCTGCCAGAATGTCTTTCGTGCTTTTTGACTACTTCAAAAGTGGATCCTGAAAACGGCGGAGTACACGTAAGCAGCCAAGGCTGACCGAGCCGAGGGACTCCTACGCCTCCGGGATACGGATACCTCACTCATCACCTTTTGCGATAAGTAACTCACGTTCGGATAAGTGATTCCGCGGACCGAACAAGTCTTCACGTTCGGAAGCTCTTCTGCCGGAGCGATTCTTCGAGCCTTCTTGACTGCGTCGGTGATAGAACCCCATGGACGGGTAAGAGTGCGCGTAAGCGGCAAGGCTGATCGAGCCGAGGGACTCCTACGCCTCCGGGATACGGATACCTCACTCGTCACCCTTACACGGGGCGACTCACGCTTGGTGAAGCGGTTCAGACAACCAACAGGCGAGTCTTAGTGCTCGAAAATGAGGAAAAAACACGGCTCCGTGCCGAAATTACATACACGTTCAGGCCTCGACAGCCACAATGAACAAAAACACTGGCATTCAAAGTGCCATTACAAACGGAACTCCGGTTCCATCTCCGCAGGTACGAACAACCCCACTCGATGGGGGGGGCCTGCGGAGCAACAGAAGACTGACGGGCGGCTCGCCGTCGCCCGCTCTGGCAGCAGCAACAATGACTCCCGCTCCGGGTGGCCGAACTGCAGCAGCGAGGGCCTCAGGGCGGATGCTGCTGCAATCTTGCCCTCGCCCACACCGACGCTCGAGGGGCGAGGACAAGTACAAAGAGCCGGAGGCCCGAAGCGCGGATGGTGGCGGTGATCCCGTCGGCAACGGGGACTTCTCGAGCCGCCTCCACCTCGGCACCGACGACAGGGGCCGTCAGCCCTCCGGTAGACCCCCACTCAGATCCTCCCGGACGAGTGGGGCGCCGACCTCCGCGCGGAGGCGCCGTACCGGTGCAAAGGCAGGACCGCCCCAGAACACGAACGCCGCCCTAGCAGCGCGCAACATCTTGGGCGGTCCTCCCGTGCACACGGCGCGGCAGCCGCCTCCCGGCAGGAGGGGGCACCGGGAGCCAAGCCGACGAGCCCGACGCGCTGAGGCTGACGACGTCCGCCGTCGACCAGCCCCACGTTGTCAAAGTCCGACCCGCCCGCAGGGCCAGTGAGCGCCCTCTCCCTCGAACGCCGCAGGAGAGGCCGACCCACGAACCCGCGCGGGAGGTAGAGCTCCAGCTCAGCCCGGCCTCCACCCCAGCGAGGATGATGAACATCCTTGAAGCTGAGGGTGGGACCAAGATCGCAGCCCGACTTGCTTCTCCCCACCCAGGGGCTGGTGGTCACCGTCTCGGGTGACCACCGGCGGAGGGGTACAGCCGGGCCGGCTGATGAAAATCCTTGAAGCCGAACGATGGCTGAAAGGTACCAACTCCCGCGGAGTTGCGTTCCTCCAACGATGAGGCGGAAAGACGGTGGGTATCCCCCATCCGGGGGCTTGGAAGGTGGAAAGACACGATACATAAGGGAGCGCGAAGACATGGTCGCCTTCCAAGGGGGTCACCCTCCTTTTAAAGGCGACTCTCCCTACTTGCGTCTCCAGCCGTCGTGGGCTGAGTCTTCTCCAACACACTCCAAGGTCCTCCCCTACGACGCGGGGGCTGGGCCCCACACGTCATGCAAGCCGGCTCGGAGCGGAAGAAGCCAAACCGCCGCGCGCGGTGCGTGCAACCGCCCAGCGGTTGCAAGCGGCTCTCCACTTTTGCCCAGACCAACGGGCGGGAGGGCGAGCAGCCATGCAGGCGGCATGCAACCGCGCCAAATGGGCGCACTTCTCCGACTCCCGACACGCCTGGCATGGAGACCCAGGCCCACGCGTCATGCGACCGGCGCGCCGAATGCTTCGTGCATGCAGCTGCACCGCCACTTGCGCCACCACCGCGTCTCCTCGACTGCGGAACCAATACCGCGACTCGAGGCGACCCAGCGCACGATCCAGCAGCGCCAGCCTGGCGCGACGGTCAATATGGCCAAAAATGGGCCGGCAGTAATGGCGGTGGCAGGCGGGCAGGAGCAGCGGTCACGTCGTCAGCCCAGCCTACGTCCCATCCAGGGGCGACGAGAGAACCCTCTCTCACGGCGTGAAGACAACGTGCCCGTGTTCCGTTCCTCGAACGGCTCGCGCACGCGCAACGGCCGCCTCGCGAACCACTCGCCCCGTCGCATTAACTCCGCGGTGGGACAGGCGGCGCCTCTGGCAGGAGAAGCGGGCGACGCTTCGCCTTCACCATAATCACCGCGTCAAAAAAGGTACGCCGCGTCGTTCGATTTCGTATCCTTTTCCTTTTTTTCCTCTTTCTCTCTCTTGCAACAGGGACCGGGAAAGGGGGATACCCCGAAAAGTATCCTTCCCCATGAAGGAACCAGGCTCCGAGCCTCCCTACTGATCAGAGGTTCGAAGGCTGGCCCCTCAGAAGGGTTCGACAGCCGCCTCAGATCGCGTGGGCTCTACACCCACTACTGGTCAGAGGTTCAAAGGCCGGCCCCTCGAAAGGGTTCAACGGCCGCCTCAGGCTACTCGGGCTCCGCGCCCACTACTGATCAGGGGTTCGAAGGCTGGCCCCCGAAGGGTTCACAGCCGCCTCAGACACAGAGCGAGGGATGACCATGGGTACGTTCGATACATAACCAAGGCTCGGGCTGCGCTCCTGAGGTACCCTAGGACATTTCCGAGACCAGCGGGAACGATCTTGTAATGGAATCCCATCAGAGGGAGGCATCGAGCCCTCGGACCCCGTCGCCAGGGGACCGGGTCCGGCAGATCACCCGCAGGTACTTTTGGGCGTGCCTCTGGGCCCCTAGCCGACCCCTAACGAACGGGTCACGGACGTCCACTCGGATTACCCGCTTGCAGCTCACCGGAGACACCATGTTCGGCGCCCATCGAGGGCAACATGGCGCTTTCCCCCCTCCTCCTTGCGGAAAGGCGATGCAGGGGCGTATGTAAAAAAGTCGAGTCTGTCCCTGATCGCCCTCTCGCCCTGTGCAGAGGCTCGGGGGCTGCTCTCGCAAACCCGGCTCCGGCCGAACCATTGACAGCGTCAACATACCAGCCCGAGAACTTGGGACCCGACCGTACACCCGGGCTACGGCCAGCTCGCATGAGGGACGACCAGACCAGCCGAAGCATTACGCGAGGCATTAAGACCTCGGAGGAGTGAAACCACTCCTCCGAGGTCTCGGGGGCTACACCCGGCGGGTGCGCTCGCGCGCACCCACCGGAACAAAACGCAACCGAGAAAGGTTGGTCCCCTTGCAAAAAAGTGCGACGAAAGCCTCCAAGCGAGTGCTAACACTCCCTTCGAGGCTCGGGGGCTACTGTCGGGGACCATAATTAGGGGTACCCTCAAGGCTCCTAATTCTCAGCTGGTAACCCCCATCAGCATAAAGCTGCAAAGGCCTGATGGGTGCGATTAAGTCAGGGATCAGTCCATTCGAGGGACTCGATCACGCCTCGCCCGAGCCTAGCCTCGGACAAGGGCAGCCGACCCCGGAGGATTTCCGTCTCGCCCGAGGCCCCCCTCCAGCGGCGAACATATTTCCGGCTCGCCCGAGGCCCTGTCTTCGCCAAGAAGCAACCCTGACCAAATCGCCGCACCGCCCGACCAAATCGCAGGAGCATTTAATGCAAAGGCGGCCTGACACCTTTATCCTGACGCGCGCCCCGCAGCCGACAGAGCCGAAGTGACCGCCGTCACTTCGCCGCTCCACTGACCGGCCTGACAGAAAGACAGCGCCACCTGCGTCGCTCCGACTGCGGTGCCACTTGACAGAGTGAGGCTGACAGGCAGTCAGGCCCGGCCGCAGGCACCATAGGAAGCTCCGCTTCGCCCGACCTAGGGCTCGGACTCGGGCTAAGCCTCGGAAGACGGCGAACTCCGCTCCGCCCGACCCAGGGCTCGGACTCGGGCTAAGCCCCGGAAGACGGCGAACTCCGCTCCGCCCGACCCAGGGCTCGGACTCGGGCTAAGCCCCGGAAGACGGCGAACTCCGCTCCGCCCGACCCAGGGCTCGGACTCGGGCTAAAGTCCCGGAAGACGATGAACTCCGCTCTGCCCGACCCAGGGCTCGGACTCGGGCTAAAGTCCCGGAAGACGACGAACTCCGCTCCACCCGACCCAGTGCTCGGACTCGGGATAAGCCCCGGAAGACGACGAACTCCGCTCCGCCCGACCTAGGGCTCGAACTCAGGCTCAGCCCCAGAAGACGACGAACTCCGCTTCGCCCGACCCCAGGGCTCGGACTCCGCCCTGGCCTCAGCCGACGGTCTCCGCCTCGCCCGAACCAGGGGCTTGGACTCGACCTCGGCCACGGAAGACAGACTCGACCTCGGCTTCGGAGGAGCTTCCACATCGCCCAACCTAGGGCGCAGACCAGCCACGTCGACAGGAGGCGCCATCATCACCCTACCCCGAACAGACTCGGGCCATGGGGAACAAGACCGGCGTCCCATCTGGCTCGCTCCGCCAGATAGGCAATGATGGCGCCCCGCATAATCTGTGACAACGGCTGCTCTCAGCCCCCTTACGGAAGCAAGAGGACGTCAGCAAGGACTCAACAGCTCCGACAGTTGTCCCTCCGCCAGGCTCCAGCACTCCTCCGACGGCCACGACATCACACCAGCTGGGTGCCAAAATCTCTCCGGCTGCCACGACGGCATGTACTTAGGGCGCTAGCTCTCCTCCGCTAGACACGTAGCACTCTGCTATACCCCCCATTGTACACCTGGATCCTCTCCTTACGCCTATAAAAGGAAGGACCAGGGCCCTCTTAGAGAGGGTTGGCCGCGCGGGGACGAGGACGAGACAGGCGCTCGCTTGAAGCCGCTCGCTCCCTCTCCCGCGTGGACGCTTGTAACCCCCTACTGCAAGCGCACCCGACCTGGGCGCGGGACGAACACGAAGGCCGCGGGATTTCCACCTCTCTCACGCCTGTCTCCGGCCACCTCACTTCCCCCCTTCGTGCTCGGCCTCGCGTCGACCCATCTGGGCTGGGGCACGCGGCGACATTCACTCGTCGGCTTAGGGACCCCCCGGTCTCGAAACGCCGACACTACTATACTCCTCGCCTCTCTAAGTCCAGAGGAGTATAATAAGGTACAAGGATTAAAAAGTGCAAAAGAGGTTTGGGATGTACTAAATACCGCGCACGAAGGAGACGAGGTGACCAAGATCACCAAGAGGGAGACGATCGAGGGGGAGCTCGGTCGCTTCTGGCTTCGCCAAGGAGAGGAGCCACAAGAGATGTACAACCGGCTGAAGACCTTGGTGAACCAAGTGCGCAACCTCGGGAGCACAAAATGGGATGACCATGAAATGGTTAAGGTTATTCTTAGATCACTTGTTTTTCTTAACCCTACGCAAGTTCAATTAATTCATGGTAATCCTAGATACACACTAATGTCTCCCGAGAAAGTGAAAGGAAATTTTGTGAGCTTTGAGTTGATGATCAAAGGCTCAAAGAAAATCATCGAACTAGATGGCCCCTCCACGCCCGAAGCACAACCGGTCGCATTCAAAGCAACGGAGGAGAAGAAGGGGGAGTCTACATCAAGTAGACAACCAATCAACGCCTCAAAGCTCGACAATGAGGAGATGGTGCTCATCATCAAGAGCTTCCGTCAAATCCTCAAGCAAAGGAGGGGGAAAGATTACAAGCCCCGCTCCAAGAAAGTTTGCTACAAGTGTGGTAAGCCCGGTCATTTTATTGCAAAATGTCCACTATCTAGTGACAGTGACAGGGGCGACGACAAGAAGGGCAAGAGGAGAGAAAAGAAGAGGTACCACAAGAAGAGGGGCAGCGATGCCCATGTGTGCCGCGAATGGGACTCCGACGAGAGCTCCTCCGACTCCTCCTCCAACGAGGACGCCGCCAACATCGCCGTCACCAAGGGCCTCCTCTTCCCCAACGTCGGCCACAAGTGCCTCATGGCAAAGGACGGCAAAAGGAAGAAGGTAAAATCAAAATCCTCCACTAAATATGAAATCTCTAGTGATGAGGATAATGATAGTGATGAGGAGGACAATTTGCGCATCCTTTTTGCCAACCTAAACATGCAACAAAAGGAAAAATTAAATGAATTAATTAGTGCTATTCATGAGAAGGATGAACTCTTGGACTCCCAAGAGGACTTCCTAATTAAGGAAAATAAGAAGCATGTTAAGGTTAAGAATGCTTATGCTCTAGAAGTAGAGAAATGTGAAAAATTATCTAGTGAGCTAAGCACGTGCCATGATGGTATCACCAACCTTAGAAATGAGAATGCTAGTTTAATTGCTAAGGTTGATTCAAATGTTTGTGATGCTTCAATTCCCAATCTTAGAGATGATAATGTTAGTTTACTTGCTAAGATTGAAGAATTGAATATCTCTCTTGCTAGCCTTAGAAATGATAATGAAAAATTAATTGCTAAGGCTAAAGAATTAGATGTTTGCAATGCTTCAATTTCTGATCTTAGAGATAACAATGATATTTTGCGTGCTAAGATTATTGAACTTAATTCTTGCAAACCCCCTACATCTACCATTGAGCATGTTACTATTTGCACCAGGTGTAGAGATGTTAACATTGATGCTATTCATGAGCACATAGCTTTAATTAAACAACAAAATGATCATATAACAAAATTAGATGCTAAAATTGCCGAGCATGACTTAGAAAATGAAAATTTTAAATTTGCTAGAAGCATGCTCTATAGTGAGAGACGCCCTGGCATCAAGGATGGCATTGGCTTCCAAAAGGGAGACAATGTCAAACTTAGTGCCCCTCCTAAAAGATTATCTAACTTTGTTAAAGGCAAGGCTCCCATGCCTCAGGATAATGAGGGTTACATTTTGTACCCTGCCGGTTATCCCGAGAGCAAATTAGGAGAATTCATTCTAGGAAGTCTCACTCTGGCCCTAATCATGCTTTTATGTATAAGGGTGAGACATCTAGTTCTAGGCAATCAACCCATGCAAAATTGCCTAAGAAGAACACTCCAATTGCATCAAATGATTCTAAAATTTCATTTAAAACGTTGATGCATCTTATGTTTTAACTAACAAATCCGGCAAGGTAGTTGCTAAATATGTTGGGGGCAAGCACAAGGGGTCAAAGACTTGTGTTTGGGTACCCAAAATTCTTGTATCTAATGTCAAAGGACCCAAAACCATTTGGGTACCTAAAATCAAGAACTAAAATTGTTTTGTAGGTTTATGCATCCGGGGGCTCAAGTTGGATCATCGATAGCGGGTGCACAAACCATATGACAGGGGAGAAGAAGATGTTCTCCTCCTATGAGAAAAACCAAGATCCCCAACGAGCTATCACATTCGGGGATGGAAATCAAGGTTTGGTCAAAGGATTGGGTAAAATTGCTATATCTCCTGACCACTCCATTTCAAATGTTTTTCTCGTAGACTCTTTAGACTACAACTTGCTTTCAGTTTCACAATTATGTAAAATGGGCTACAACTGTCTTTTCACGGATACAGGTGTCACTGTCTTTAGAAGATGTGATGATTCAATAGCATTTAAGGGAGTGTTAGAGGGTCAGCTATACTTAGTAGATTTTGATAGAGCTGAACTCGACACTTGCTTAATTGCTAAGACTAACATGGGTTGGCTCTGGCATCACCGACTAGCACATGTTGGAATGAAGAATCTTCACAAGCTTCTAAAGGGAGAACACATTTTGGGACTAACGGATGTTCATTTTGAGAAAGACATGATTTGTAGCGCATGTCAGGCAGGGAAGCAAGTTGGTGTTCATCATCCACACAAGAACATCATGACGACTGACAGGCCACTCGAGCTCCTACACATGGACCTATTCGGCCCGATAGCTTACATAAGCATCGGCGGGAGTAAGTACTGTCTAGTCATTGTGGATGACTATTCTCGCTTCACTTGGGTGTTCTTTTTGTAGGAAAAATCTCATACCCAAGAGACCTTAAAGGGATTCTTGAGACGGGCTCAAAATGAGTTCGGCTTAAGGATCAAAAAGATTAGAAGCGACAACGGGACGGAGTTCAAGAACTCTCAAATTGAAGGCTTCCTTGAGGAGGAGGGCATCAAGCATGAGTTCTCTTCTCCCTACACCCCACAACAAAATGGTGTAGTGGAGAGGAAGAATCGAACTCTATTGTACATGGCAAGGACCATGCTTGATGAGTACAAGACTTCGGATCGGTTCTGGGCCGAGGCGGTCAACACCGCTTGCTACGCCATCAACCGGTTGTATCTACACCGAATCCTCAAGAAGACATCATATGAACTCCTAACCGGTAAAAAGCCAAATGTTTCATATTTTAGAGTCTTTGGTAGCAAATGCTTTATTCTTGTTAAAAGAGGTAGAAAATCTAAATTTGCTCCTAAGGCAGTAGAAGGCTTTTTACTAGGTTATGATTCAAACACAAGGGCATATAGAGTCTTTAACAAGTCCTCTGGATTAGTTGAAGTCTCTTGTGACATTGTGTTTGATTAGACTAACGGCTCTCAAGTAGAGCAAGTTGATCTTGATGAATTAGGTGATGAAGAGGCTCCGTGCGAAGAGTCACCTCATGCACAAGATCAACCATCTTCCTCCACACAAGCATCTCCACCAACTCAAGATGAGGGTCAGGCTCAAAATGATGAAGGAGAAAATCAAGAAGTTGAGCCACCTCAAGAGGAGAGCAATGATTAAGGGGGAGATGCCCATGATCAAGATGAGGAACATGAACAAGTTCCAAGACCGCCACACCCAAGAGTCCACCAAGCAATCCAACGAGATCACCCCGTGAACACCATCCTCGGTGATATTCAAAAGGGGGTAACTACTCGATCTCGTGTTGCTCATTTTTGTGAACATTACTCTTTTGTTTCCTCTATTGAGCCACACAGGGTAGAAGAAGCACTTCAAGATTCGGATTGGGTAGTGGCGATGCAAGAGGAGCTCAACAACTTCACTAGGAATGAGGTATGGCATTTAGTTCCACGTCCTAACCAAAATGTTGTAGGAACCAAGTGGGTCTTCCGTAACAAACAATATGAGCATGGTGTGGTTGACAAGGAACAAAGCCCGACTTGTGGCCAAGGGATACTCACAAGTCGAAGGTTTGGATTTCGGTGAAACCTATGCACCCGTAGCTAGGCTATAATCAATTCGCATTTTACTTGCCTATGCTACTTACCATGGCTTCAAGCTTTATCAAATGGACGTGAAAAGTGCCTTCCTCAATGGACCAATCAAGGAAGAGGTCTATGTTGAGAAACCTCCCGGCTTTGAAGATAGTGAGTACCCTAATCACGTATATAAACTCTCTAAGGCGCTTTATGGGCTCAAGCAAGCCCCAAGAGCATTGTATGAATGCCTAAGAGATTTTCTTATCACTAATGGCTTCAAAGTCGGAAAGGCCGATCCTACTTTATTCACTAAAACTCTTGACAATGATTTGTTTGTATGCCAAATTTATGTTGATGATATCATATTTGGGTCTACTAACGAATCTACATGTGAGGAATTTAGTAGGATCATGACACAGAAATTCGAGATGTCGATGATGGGGGAGTTGAAGTACTTCTTAGGATTTCAAGAAAAGCAACTCTAAGACGACACCTTCATTAGCCAAACGAAGTATATTCAAGACATTCTAAACAAGTTTGGAATGAAGGATGCCAAGCCCATCAAGACACCCATGGGAACCAATGGGCATCTCGACCTCGACACGGGAGGTAAATCCGTCGATCAAAAGGTATACCGGTCGATGATAGGTTCTTTACTCTATTTATGTGCATCTTGACCGGATATTATGCTTTTCGTATGCATGTGTGCAAGATTCCAAGCCGACCCTAAGGAAGCTCACCTTACGGCCGTAAAACGAATATTGAGATATTTAGTTCATACTCCTAAGTTTGGGCTTTGGTACCCGCAGGGATCCACATTTTATTTAATTGGTTATTCGGATGCCGATTGGGCGGGGTGTAAAATCAATAGAAAGAGCACATCGGGGACTTGCCAGTTCTTGGGAAGGTGTCTTGGGCTTCAAAGAAGCAAAATTTCGTAGCTCTTTCTACCGCCGAAGCCGAGTATATTGCCGCAGGCCATTGTTGCGCGCAATTGCTTTGGATGAGGCAAACCCTTAGGGACTATGGTTACAAATTAACCAAAGTTCCTCTTCTATGTGATAATGAGAGTGCAATCCGCATGGCGGATAATCCCGTTGAACATAGCCGCACTAAACACATAGCCATTCGGTATCATTTTCTTAGGGATCACCAACAAAAGGGGGATATCGAGATTGCATATATTAACACCAAGGAACAATTAGCCGATATCTTTACCAAGCCACTAGATGGACAAACCTTTAACAAAATTAGGCATGAGCTAAATATTCTCGATTCTCGGAATTTCTTTTGATGTTTTGCACACATAGCTCATAGATATACCTTTGATCATGTCTCTCTTTTATATGCTATGACTAATATGTTTTCAAGTGTATTTCAAACCAAGTCATAGATTGAAAGGGAATTGGAGACTTCGGCGAAGACACAGGCTTCCACTCCACTCCATCAAATTACTCATCCTTCGCCGTCGCTCCGAGCATCTCTCCGTCTTTGGTATAATCTTCACTCATATTTTATTTGCCAAAGGGGAGAAAGTAGTTAGAAGGGCTTATATTTCATTCAAGTATCCGTTTTTGGCGATTCATGCCAAAGGGGGAGAAAGTATAGCCCAAAGCAAAAGGACCGCACCACCACCAATTTTCAAAATTTGAGTCAAGAAAAGGTTTTGAAATGATGAAATTTTCAATTGGTATATTATTTTTTGACAGAATTTCAAATTGGGACACCCTCTTCAAAAACTAATATCTAAAACCCTCTTGAACACTAAGAGGAGGATTTTATTGAGGGGGAATTTTGTTTAGTCAAAGGAAAAGCAATTGAAACAGGGGGGGAATATTTCAAATCTTGAAAACGCTTCTCAAAATTTTATTCATTTACCTTTGACTATTTGCAAAAGGATTTTGAAAAAAAATTACAAAAGGATTTGCAAAAACAGAACATGTGGTGCAAGCGTGGTCCAAAATGTTAAGAATATAAAGAAACAATCCATGCGTATCTTATGAGAACATATTGGTTCCATTCCAAGCAACCTTTGCACTTACATTTATGCAAACTAGTTCAATTATGCACTTCTATATTTGCTTTGGTTTGTGTTGGCATCAATCACCAAAAAGGGGGAGATTGAAAGGGAATTAGGCTTACACCTTTTTCCTAATTGATTTTGGTGGTTGAATTGCCCAACACAAATAATTGGACTAACTAGTTTGCTCTAGTCTATAAGTTCTACAGGTGCCAAAGGTTCACCATAAGCCAATAAAAAGACCAAGAAAGGGTTCAAACTAAGAGAGCAAAAGACAACCCAAAGGCACCCTGGTCTGGCACACCGGACTGTCCGGTGTGCCACCGGACGGTGTCCGGTGCACCAGGGAACTCAACGATGAACTCGCTACCTTCGAAAAAATCAGAGGGCGCTCCGCTATAATTCACCGGACTGTCCGGTGCCACACCGGACTGTCCGGTGCCACACCGGACTGTCCGGTGTGCCAGCGGAGCAACGGCTACTTCGCGCGCAACGGTCGACTGCAACGCATTTAATGCGCGCCTGCGCGCGCAGAGGACAAAGCACACGCAGTTGGCGCACCGGACAGTCTACAGGACCTGTCCGGTGCACCACCGTACAGCCCAGAGGCCCCACCTGTCAGAGCTCCAACGATCGAACCCCAACGACCTGCTGACGTGGCTGGCGCACCGGACTGTCCGGTGCGCCATGCGACAACAGATTTCCAACGGCCATATTTTGGTGGTTGAGGCTATAAATACCCCAACCACTCCACATTCAATGGCATCCAAGTTTTCCACCTTCAACACATTACAAGAGCTATAGCATTCAATTCTAGACACTCCAAAGAGATCAAATCCTCTCCCAAGTCTGGAATCACTCCAAATCAAATAGTGACTAGAGAGAGCGACATTTGTGTTCATTTGAGCTCTTGCGCTTGGATCGCTTCTTTTCTTTCTCATTCTTCTTGTGATCAAACTCAATTGTAACCAAGGCAAGAGACACCAATTGTGTGGTGGTCCTTGCGGGAACTTTGTGTTCTGTTTGATTGAGAAGAGAAGCTCACTCGGTCTTAGTGACCGTTTGAGAGAGGGAAAGGGTTGAAAGAGACCCGGTCTTTGTGACCACCTCAACGGGGAGTAGGTTTGCAAGAACCGAACCTCGGTAAAACAAATCATCGTGTCTCGCTCTTTATTTGCTCACGATTTGTTTTGCGCCCTCTCTCTCGGACTCGTTTATATTTCTAACGCTAACCCGGCTTGTAGTTGTGCTTAAGTTTATAAATTTCAGATTCGCCCTATTCACCCCCCTCTAGGCAACTTTCACTAAGTGTGAAGCATTACTACATGTTATCATCTTTGGGGTGCATTGTGTCAGGAATCAAATAGTGATGTGATGACACATAATGCACATAATCAGAGTAAACACCATATAGATGCCAATTAAACAGATATAACACCGGGATATCAACCTATCACTATACACCATAAAGATATCAATTAAAACACCATATAAACAATCAACACATAAGTATCTATCACAAGATAAACAAAAAGCATCATAGATACCAAATGATCTACAAATCAAAATAGCTAAAGACGATGCTACACCAGATGATACCAATTGAAAGATTAAACATCGATCTACAAATCAAAAAACGCTAAAGACGATGCTACACTAGATGAAAGATTAAGCATCGATTAGCAACAGAATCAACACTATTAATGCATTATCACCATATAAGCATCAATAAGCACCTGATAAGCATTATAAAAACTACTAATGCATTCTCCCATTAAGATCAAAAGGGACTCAAGGAAACCCCACCTTAAACAAGGTGAGTTCATTCTCATCACTATGTTGAGCTTTGAACCCTTTAGCACACAAAACACCATCACCCTTAATATAAGTTTTCCTCTCGGACCGAGGTAAGATTTAATGCATCAATTCTCCCCCTTTGACATCAAACACCAAAACCACATTACAAACATGAACATAGGGACAGACGGGTATGAAGCAAGGAAATGCAATCGCACTAACATTACTCCCCATTACTAATTAAACAAATGCAACACAAGCATCAGAGGGAATCAAGTACAAATACTCGTAATGAGAGTGACAATACCTATATTTGTATCTTCGTGTTATTTACCAAGTGATGGTGACTTTTCATCCAATTGGAAGTTTCCTAATTGAAAGTTCCAATTCCAAGGAGCTTCTCCACACTTGTGCCTAATCCTTGAACTTGATATTTTCTTATTACTAAGACACCAAACATAGAACAAGTCATAGCATTATGGCACAAGAGAAAACTCCTACTATAGTGATCACCAACTATCATGGAAATCAATGTTAACCAATGAGCAAGAGCAATCTTTAAATATGTAATAACTCACAATTTTTAGATACCAATTACACAAATCTGTAGAGGTACCCAAATCCAGACTGCTCCACAGCTTGCTCAACTTCCCTCTTCCACCTTGAATATTTGTCTGAATATCATGAGGTTCGTTCTTATGGCAATATAACTTGTGAGCACCTGTTAATATCGAATGAATGCTCCTTTTGCTTGTCCATGCAACTCCTCCTCTAATGTCACTTGCCATAGCTCATGGGAGTGCATTAGAAACATGAGCAAGGATTTCTTGTTTTAGCAACCATAGGTTACTAAGACAAATAAATCCCATAAATATTGACTAAACATCATTGTCATGCTTGTACATAGGTCAAACCCACTTGATGCATATTTACCAATAGCAGGATAGCACCAAAAGCAACACAACATGATTTATTCAATATAGCACCTAGTTTAGCCATATAACACAAGAGAGTAGGTCATGGCAGATAGATATACTAATTGAAAAAAATACCAATTGACAGATCAAGATATATAATCTATAACGCACATAGCCATGACCAAACAAGCATGGTTCATCAATTGAAAGAATTAGATTGCAAGAACTATAATTTAATGACTTTAAGCACGGCCTAAACAACCTCATATGCATAGATACTCCAAGGATAGAAAAGCAAGATATAACCTCTCAAGGACATCAAGAAATTCCTTTGCAAGTAATCAAGACACAAGGAGCATACCAATTGAATACAATGTGCTTAAGATACAAGGTTATCGTCCTTTGGAGACTTCCAAGTTGTAGGTTCTTTTCTTTAAGGTCCTTCGCTTAACTCACCAATAGGATCAAGGACCCCTACACGCTCTTATATTGAGATGAACATGGGTTTAGAAATACACAATAGTTCAACCTTGGGTCAATGGATAAACAACGAAATTGACAATTTAAGTATCATATCCGAAATAATCGTCTTAAGTAATCCCAAGGTCTCTAGTTCATCTCTGGTAACCTGCATGATCTAGTTGGCATGCTTTGGTAACCATCTCGAGATGAGTCCATAGAAATGAGCTAAAAGTACCTTGGATACCCAAATAGCATTTGTGCTAGGTCTAGATAAACCAATCATGGATCTAGCACAAGTGTTGTATTTGGGTCTCCTAAGAAAGTGAGAGTGAAATGAATTGCATGGCTTAGGAGGTTTACCCTTTCTACAAATCTTTCGTAGATGACCTTGCTTACCACACTTATAGCAGAAGTGTTGCTCAACCTGACATGACACTTGTTGTTCATTCTTCTTCTTGGTGAGAGTCATCATGGGGAAAGCACAACCTTGATTCTTCATGAGACGGGTATGAAGGGATCATGTGATCCTTCTTGTTGTATGTGAAGCATCTCCTAACTTCATCCTCAATGTCCATGTGTGGGCATGAGGCAATAAAGTGACCCAATTCCTTGCATTTAAAATATCTCCTTTTTCCTCTTCTCTTTGCTCTTGGAGGACATAGAAAGATTACAAGTGCAAACAACATTAATACTTGAATTTTCACCTTTGTCCTTGTCCTTGTTGTTTGCTTCTCGTGTTGCCTTAAGAACTCATTTTTGTGGAGTTTGACGCATGCTGCGGTTTCTCCCTTCTCAAGCTTCTTCACCATGTGTCCGTGGATATCTTGAGTTGGTTGATCAAGGCGTCTTCTCCGCATTATCCTCTTGTTCCTATTAATCTTCCCTGCAATCTTTTTTTCAATCGAGGATTGGCTTTTCTTGGAACAACAAGGATTAGAACATGACAGTGTATTATCTAGATTTGCACATGAGCAAGAATGAGGTTCATAATAATTTAAGGTAGTCATAACAACTTCATGGGCAATGTTAAGCATGATATGATCATCAATTAATTCATTATGAAAATAATACAACATATCATACTTTTCACTTAGAGCAAGTTTTTCTAGTTTTAGCATTTCTACTTGACTCTTAAGCATGGCATTTTAACTTTAAATTGAGCAACATAAGATAAAGCATATTTATTGTTTCTTTGCTCAATTAAAACTGAATCATACCGTTGGACCAAATGATCATGAGAGCGCCTTTGTCCTCATGTTCTTTGGTCATCTTCTCAATGCAATCTTAGGTCATGATGAGGGTTTCCTGCAGCCTGAGAAGCGTCTTTCCTTATTCTTCATTCCTTCTCAATAGTTTCATTAAGACCACTTTATCTTCTTTGTTGAGATGAGTGTAGAACTAGCGAATCTCCTCTTCTTCCACATCCTCGGTCTCATTTTCCATGTCACCATGGTTAGCGGAAGCAAGCAAAGCACTATGGGAAAATGTACCTTTTAGAGAGGTGGATTCCTCGTTCGGTTGCCATCGTTCTTCTTCTTATCCCGTTGACAAGTTAGTACCACAAGCAATATAGGAAGTAGAAGCAATACATTTGGACATAAAATATTTCAATTTAATTCTAGTCCATAGATCATGAGCATAAACGAATAAATCATTATCACTACTCATGATGGCAAAATAAGCATCTCTAGAAAGAGAGTCAACTAAGATGTTGCAAGCATGGTGATTGAGAGATAAACATCTTAGTTCCTTTTTAGAGGGATTTTTACTAATCTTAGAAGGAAAATATTCTTACCAAAAAATTGTCTCAATCCTGGATTAATACTCATGATGGCATTAAGAATAGAGACAGAGTAGAATTTATAATTAGAACCATCTCCTAATAGAAGTCCTAAAGTCACCTCTTGTGATGACATCAATATCTTCGGATACCTAAGCCCACGATGGAGAGGCCTAGCTTTGATACCAATTGAAAGTTCCCTTTGCCCGGGAACAGGATATGGATGTCGCCTAAAGGAGGTGACTTGGTGAATAAAAATAGCACAAAAACGTAGAACTTCTTACTCTACTCGAAGTTTAGATCGCAGCGGAATGAAGATCATGTCGAGTAGGTCACATCGCAATCAAAGTTCCTGTCTCAATATAGCATGCACTTCAAGAATAGCTTATACCAAGATGAGTAGTGAAGTGCAAATAGCAAATCGATCAAAATAAAGAGATAGAGAACACCACATGGCAAGGCACACAGAAAACATAGGGATTTATCCCATGGTCCGGCCTAGCCTGAAATGTTTGCCTACATCCATGTTGGAGTTAGCCAAACCTTGGCTTGGAGTATCTCACTCTATCCTCTGGTTACTCAGATCTATCAAGGTGACAGACAGAGCCTTCCACTATGCCGATGTCGAGTTACACAGAACCAACGTTGTCACAAACGTCGGTAGCTCTTCGGTGGAGTAATAGTATGCTCAAGATCTTTCTCTAATTTGTAGCAGCACTCCTCTACTCTCTCTTGGCTTATAACTTCGACAACACACAAAATATAGAGATGTACACACAAGAGGGAGGTAGAAAAGATTTGCAATATGTCTACACTTGGTTGCTACACTTGGGAGGGTTGGAGCTCTAAATATAGGCGCCTAGGGGGTCCTTTTATAGCCCCAAAAGAGCCCTAGCTGTTGCCCCATCCTTGCAAAAAGATGCCAAATTCTGGTTGTCTACGGGCGCACCGGACTAGTCTGGTGCATCATTGAATTGGTCCATGAGCCCCTAGTCTGGGATCTATTTGGCCACCTTCCATAGCTGAGTCGCACCAGACTGGTCTGGTGAACCACCAGACCCTCCGGTGACATCAGCTAGCCATTGACCATTGCAGCCCGTTAGAGAGAGTCGTTGGATAAGCGGTCCGGTGCACACCATATCGGTACTATTCATGGTCTGGTCAATTATAAAAATAATTCCCAAGACTAGCATGTTCCTCTGTACATGCAATATGGTGTACTAGGTTGTCGAAAACATCATCTAACCCCACTGCCCAGTTGATCCGGTGCGCCACCGAACCACTACTGTTCATGGTCCGGTGTGCCCAGATTGGCTGTTGAAAACTATCTTCTCTATTTCTTCTCCAAACGATCTCAACTCTTTGAAGGACTTAGTTGTGACTTATACACACATGATTATAGCATAATTCAATTTACTAAGTCCTAGAAAGTTGCCTCTTTCCATTCTTCTCTCAGCCTTTTCGTTTCACCTCAAACAGAGCCCTAAATGACACTTTCTCTACAAACATAGTTAGAGAGCAAAACTAGAGAGCCATATTCATAGTAGAAGGTGTATGCAACTTAGTTTAATACTTAAACCTTGCATACTTAATGTTGGGGACTTGTTCTCAAATGCTATGAGTTAAGAACAAGGCAACACGAAGTATTAAATGTTAATGTCCTTCGTCCTTCGAAGCATTATTTCCCTTAGGATATAACGATCTTCGGACGAAGGTCATGAAGGACGTACCTTCATCATCACGGTATAAATTAATGAAAAACAAAGCATATGAAACATAAAATATAATATGAATAATCATATAACATCATCCACATATCTTCATTATATAAACTTGGATAAATATAAAGACAATATTTTAATTACATTTGTACCTTCAGCTTGACAGAAGGCGAAAATCCGAGCGTTGCGCATGAATGAATACCAGATATCGTGAACAGTACAGGGGGTACTGTTCATCTATTTATAGGCACATGACGCAGCCTGTGAGAAATTACATTCGTGCCCTTTACAAATGATTACAATCATAATACAAGCTATCATGGGCTGATTGGTCATTTCATCTTCAAGTCGGTGCATCTGGAAATATACTCCAAAGCTCTCTGATTGATAGCTTCGGCTTTGTGTCCATCTTCCGAAGGTGTTTCTTCTTATGGGACCTTCGGCGATGAAGCAGACCCCCAACAGTAGCCCCTTCACGGTGCCAGATCATTTTTCGTAACGAGCTCGACCCGTGAAAAATTCTCTCAGGCTTCGGAATGCCGAAGGTTCGAAAAACACCTTCCCTTAGCTCGTTTTCAAGAAACGATTTAAATATTCTGAGTGAAAGGCGGTCCCACCATACAACGGGTACGCGTGATCTAGTGATTCTTCTTCTTGGGCACTATGGTCCACCGTTTAGTGGGTGCGGGCGACTGTTCGGCGGGTGCGAGCGGCTTGACGATTCACCTTCCCACCTGCAGCACTATATAAACAGACGGGTAGGTGTGAAGTTACCACAGCATTTACTGCCATTGTTCTGTTGTGCTGCCGAAAAATTTGACCACAGCCGAAGCTCATTCACCGTATTCTCAATTGAAGCATCGTTTTGCTTTAGCTTCGTCACAAGAGAGAGCTTCGGAAAAAACAAAAAACATTCAACTTTGCCAAAACGCAAGAAATTCAGCATGAAATGGCCAGGGTGCGCTCGACAGCTAGGATAACCCGTGACGAAGGGGAGACCGAAGCTACTGAGACTGCGCCAATCTCTGAAGTTATGAGGCGATCGGGACAGGTTGTGATGGAGGGCGGTTCTGATGAAGGTGCACCTGCTACTGAAGCCGAGCAGGCAGATATTGAAGAGGGCGATACTGGTGAAGAAGAGATTGATTATAACACCGCTATGCCATCCAAGCCCAGCCATTTGGATTTTGGGAAGTCGACTATGTCTGAAGCTGACATGCCCATGATGACGAAGCTAGGCTACTTCGATGAAGCCGAGAAGAAGTTAATTCGCTTTGGCGGGGAAGAGACTATCCCGAAACCAGAAAGTGATGAAGTGGTAGTTTTTAAGAGCTTCTTTAAAGCAGGGTTGAGGTTTCCTCTGCACGGAATGATTGCAGATGTGCTGGAAAATTTTGAGATTTATCTTCATCAGCTGACTCCTAACGCTATCGTTAGGCTCAGCGTGTTTATCTAGGCTCTCCGAAGCCAAGGAGCCGAGCCGCTTGCCGAAGCCTTCTGCCGAGTACACGAACTTCACTATCAAACGAAGGCTAGGGAGGATGGACTGCATGAGAACTTTGGCTGTTATAATTTTGCGTACCGCAAGGACATGAAGACACCGGTGGTTAGCTATCACACTAAGTGGCCGACCGGTTGGAAAACTGAATGGTTTTATGTTAAAATTGATGGGAAAAAGGAGAAGCTAGTTTAGAGCCCGCTGGAACTAACCTTCGGGTTGACTAGGCCTCAGTGCAACATGACACCGGGGGCACCATGCCCAGAAGCTGTGGGCAAATTTAGAATTGTATCTGAACATATTGGTACTAGAGATTTAGTTCAGGAATACTTAGCCAACAGAGTATTCCCAGCGCTATGGGAATGGGGAATGTCGAAGCTTAAAGGAGAGAAGAGGAAGAATGAACTCGTTCGGCTGCCCTATCATTTTAAGTTCAAGAAACACTTCAAAGAACCCTGCCAAGAATGGTTGGATACAATTGAAGTTATGTGCAATGAGATCTTGGGCAATTATACGAAAAAAGAAGATCAATTGATGACTGCAGCCTTCGGCGCCCGCCCGAAGCGAAGATTGAATCGGGTAATGGATGCCCTGAATTTTGAATATCCTGACTATGAGCGATTGAACAAGGGTGTCGAAGGGCAAAAAAGAAAAAGAATTGTTAGTGTTGTGGGCAGACAAGCTGCTAGAATGGTGAAAGAAGATGAAGAAATTCTGAAGAAGAGAAAATTGAACCCTGAGACGAAGCCAGTTGCTCCGAAGAAAAGGAAAGTTGCGGCTCCGAAGTAGAAGGCGACTGATATAGAAGAAGAGACTCCTTCAGCACCTTCTGTTGACGACGTGGAAGAAATTCTAAAGATAATGACTGAATCCTTGCCTATCAAGCTAAGTCCACTAGGGTCACATCTGACGAAGCTTTTACAGAAGAAGAAGGAGCCCTCGGAAGCGAAGAAGTCTACCAGGCCGAAAAAACGAAGGATTATTACTGTGACTGAAGCTATTGAAGAAACCCCATCGCCAGCCTCGGCGTCAAAGACACCAGCTATCGAGAGCGCTACGGCTATCAAAGCTGCACCTACTGAAGCCGCAACTGTCGAAGCTGTAACAGCCGAAGATACAAATCTAGAAGGCACATTTTCTGATATTGATAAGATGCTTCTAGATATGGCCGCGGAAGAAACTGCTACAGCCGCTGAAGAGACCATGGCCATAGTGCCTGGAAAAGAGAAGGAGACGGCCGAAGATACTTCGAAAAAAGAAAATTTCATCTTTCAAAACTTAATTGGACAAGAATTGTCAAAGACTGAAAAAGAGGAGCTGAGAGATTATGCCATATCCTGCGGGTACCAGCCAGGGGCGCTGCTCTTCGGCGGTGTTGACGATAAAAGCTTAGGTTGTCTTTGAGACCGAACTGGAGCGAAGGTTATCAGTACTCTGTCGAAGAGTATTGGTTTCCCGAAGCTTGAGGCCGATATCAGCCGCTACCGACGATAGCATATCGTTTGTAGTTTATTTCTATTCTAATTTCAAGGTAAAAACTTTTCTTCGGCTCTTTATTGTTTTAACAACGAAGGTGTTTCCTGACGAAGGTTGTTTTTTGCACAGAGTATGCTATTAAGTAAGGCTTTGAGGATGCAACAGGACCTTGAAGATAAAAAACATGAGATCATAATTGAAGGTTTAGAGAGCAAAATAAAAGATCATGCAGCTGTTCTTGAAAAGAAAGATTTCGAACTTCAAATAATGGAGGGTTTACTGGCAGAAGCCAAAGCCAAAATTGCAAGATTGAATAGTGAACTCCTTTCAAAGTCAGAAAGCTTCGAGCAAGAAAGGCAGAAATTTGATACGAAGTTTGAAGCTGAAGTCGAAAAAAGTTCAAATTTGCAGAAATCATTGAAAGAGCTTCAAGATAAATGTCTAGAGTTCGGCAACTGATGCGTGCAGCGGCTAAAACAGATCTTCAACTCGGTTGGAGCCAGTTCTGAGAAATTCGATCCTTCAGTTGAAGACCTGCCAAGGACCTTCGAACACATTGAGGGCGAAGTTGATGCTCTTGATGAAGTTATAGCTGGACACGGCGATTTCTGTGCCCTGCTAGCTTCTCGGGGCACAGCTGTTGCCTTCATGAAGTCTGGTTGCACGCATGGGAAGATTGTTAATAGACCAAACTTCAGCTTATCACCAGCAGATTTAATTGATATCCCCAGCCTGGCTCGGAGCATAGGAAACAGATTTATAACACAAATCTGGACGAAGGGTGGGCGAAGCTTAGCTGGTGACGAAGCTCGAAGTCACCTCAAGCCGGTAATAAAGTCATACCTTGTGCTTACCTTTTCCTTGAAACTTGAATTTACCTTATAATGCTTTAATATATACAGGATGACGAAGCCGAGGAACATTGAGTCGAAGCATAGCAGACGACCCGAAGCTCAACAGATGATGATGAAGCCAAGAACCTAGTTGTGAAAAAACTCTAAGAAAACTCTTGTATTAACCTTTATAAAGAATATTGTAATTTAAGAATTAGATTCTACTCTGTAAATTTGTTCATACCTTGTAATATATTTTTACCTTTCCGTCAATGTATGAAGTGCTTTGATGTGGACGAAACTTGTATTTTTTGAGCCGAAGGCGAAAAACACCTTCCCTTCTTTTCGTACACAACGAAGCATAAATATGCTTTTGAATCTGTATCCTTAGAGCCGAAGCAACTGTCTAAATATGTATGATATGATGATGATGATCCTATGTATGTCTAAATGAACGTTTATGAATGCAATGTATGATGTAATGTATCGTGCAAATGAATGCCCAAACACACACATACGAAGCTTCATCCATAGCCTTCATTCTCTTAGGAATGACTGAAGTGTCTTTACCGTTTATTTTTCGGCTGCACCGCTTATTTTTCGGTGTAAGTTCTGCATCCCCTTAGGAACGTCTTTTGAACTTCTTTGCCTTCTATTTTGGCAGTATTCGCGTTGACTTTTCGCGCTTCGCCTTATATTTCGGCGGTATTTGGCTCTGCATTCCCTTAAGAACGACTTTTGAGCAGAAAACTTACGTTGCGCTCCCTTAGGAACGGCTTTTTGTAGCTTCGTCATGCTCTGCATCCCCTTAGGGACGACTTTCGAGCTTCCCCCTATTTTTTCTTTTTTCTCTGCACTCGATGGTGCATGCTCAGATTTTACATTTACATATTTTGGGGGATTTTGCTCTCGTGGAGCTGAATAAGAAAGGAAAAATTACAAACTATGGCCCCATTAAAAACCTTTCTCCCCCTTTGGAAAGGAAAAGGGTGCCATAAAAAAATGAAAAAGATTACATCAATCTATATATAATACCGTCGAAGCTCATCCGCGTTCCAAGATCTAGGAATGTCATTGCCATCCATATCCTTTAATCTGTAAGAACCGGGCCTTGACGAAGATACCACCAGAAAAGGCCCTTCCCACTTCAGCTGTAGCTTGCCTACTGTGTCCGGATTAGCCACTCTCCGAAGCACCAAATGCTCTGGCTTGATATTTTTCAGCCGGACTTTTCTGTCGCGCCATTTTATTGTTTCGGCTTGATATTTATTGATATTTTCCACAGCCTAAAGTCTGATCCCTTCTATAGTGTCTTTTGCCATGTGATAATCAGCTTTGTCTTCAGTCGAAGCTGTTGTTCTTATTGACCCCATTTTAGCTTCTTCTGGGGTTATAGCTTTGTCACCAAACAATAACATGAATGGCGTAAAATCTGTTGATCTTGATACGGTCGTATTGTGGCTCCACACCACTTTAATCAACTCTTCTGGCCACTTTCCTCTGGACTGATTAAAAATTAACTTCATTATTCCTTTCATTATAATACCATTTGCTCTTTCGACAAGTCCATTTGACTCTGAATGTCTGACTGATGCAAAATCAATCTTCGTGCCGATTTGATCACAGAATTCCTTGAAAGCTTCGGCATCAAACTGTGTTCCGTTGTCCACAGTTATAGCCTTCGGTACGCCGAAGCGACAAACAATGTTTTGCCAAAAGAATTTCTGGACTGTGACCGAAGTTATTATGGCCAAAGGCTTCGCTTCAATCCACTTGGAAAAATATTCTACAGCCACCACAAGATATCTTAAATTTCCTTGTGCTGGTGGAAGTGGTCCTAACAAATCCAGGCCCCATCTTTGCAATGGCCAGGTTGGATGTATTAATTGAGTTAGCGACGAAGGTTTTTTCTGGTCTCTTGCACATTTTTGACAATTTTCGCACTTTTGAACCAGATCTGTTGCATCCGAAGCTGCCTTCGGCCAATAAAATCCTTGTCTGAAGACCTTCCCCAGCAAAGGTCTAGATCCAATGTGAGATCCACACAAACCTGCATGTATTTTCTTTATCAGCTCTATACCTTCGGTTCTGGATAGACACTTGAGAAGTGGAGAGCAGACTCCATGTTTGTATAACTCCCTTTCTATTATCACATATGGTCTTGTTCTTGCCTCCATCCTCTTATTATAAGCTTCGTCATCTGAAAGACAATTACCTTGAAGGAAAGATATAATCTCAGTCCTCCAGTCTTCACTATGGACAGGGGATATTGTAAGCACTGCTCTTTCGAGGAGTTCAACCGAAGGTGCTTTAATTGTCTCAAAAAATACTTCCAAAGGTAGAGGAAGCCCCTGTGCCGCTGACTTGGCTAGCAAATCAGCATGCTCATTTTCCCCTCTTGGAATATTCTTAACAGAAAAACCTTCGAAAGAAGCTTCAAGCCTTCGAACTATGTCTAGATATTTCTCAAGCTTCGGGTCTCTTGCCTTGCAACTCTTGTCAATATGACTAGAAATAACTTGAGAATCTGTTTTAAGTACTGCCCTTCTTATTCCCATTGCCTTTAGCTTTCGAAGCCCCAAAAGTAGAGCTTCGTATTCAGCAATATTATTTGTACAACTGAAGTCAAGCCTTGCCGCATAGCATGTTCTAACTTTGGAAGGTGCAACTAGGACAGCGGCTGCACCTGCATCGAAGGTTCCCCAGGAACCGTCACAAAACACTGTCCAAGCTTCGACATCCTTATTTGCTTCTTCTTCCTGAGCCCCTGGCGTCCAGTCAGCGATGAAGTCTACTAACGCCTGGGACTGAATTGAGGATCTATGTACATAGTCAATACTGAATTCGTTAAGCTCCGCAGCCCACTTTCCAATCCTTCCAATTGCTTCTCTGTTCCTCATAATATCCTTTAGAGGCTGTGATGAAGGAACCATTATGTGGTATGTTTAGAAATAATGTCGAAGCTTCCTGGAGGCCATTAAGACAGCATACAACACCTTCTCCAATTCTATATAGTTTTTCTTTGATAAACATAAAACTTCGGAGACAAAGTATACTGGGGCTTGCTTTTTAATTTGTTCTTCAAGCTTCTCCTGCACAAGCGCCGCACTCACTGTAGAGTGCGAAGCTGCCACATACAATAGTAATGGAGCCCCTGGCGCTGGTGGAGTTAATGTTGTTAGATCAATCAAATATTGCTTCAGCTCTTCGAAGGCTTTTTGTTGAGGTGGGCCCCATTGAAAAACTTTGGCTGACTTTAGTATTTCAAAGAATGGCAAATTTCTTTCTGCTGATCTAGATATAAATCTATTCAATGAAGCCAGTCTTCCTGCCAACCGTTGAGCCCCCTTCTTTGTGCTTGGCGGCTCCATTCGAAGGATAGCTTCGATCTTGCTTGGGTTAGCTTCAATCCCCTTCGTTGAAACTAGACAGCCAAGGAACTTACCCTTCTTTACTCCAAAGACACATTTTTCAGGATTTAATTTCAGGCCAGCTTGCCTGAAATTAGCAAATGTTTCTTGCAGATCAGTGATATGATTTTCTTGCTTCGTGCTTTTTACTATGATATCATCAACGTATGTTAGCACATTTCTGCCTATCTGAGAATGAAGGACCTTGGCTATCATTCTGCTGAAGCTTCCTCCAGCATTTTTGAGCCCCTCAGGCATCCGAAGATAACAATAGGTGCCACTGGGAGTTATGAAGCTGGTCTTCGGCTCATCCTCCTTCTTCATCCATATTTGATGATATCCTGAGTAGCAATCCAGCAGACTCATAAGTTCTGAAGAAGCTGCTGCGTCTACAAGGGAGTCTATCCTTGGTAATGGAAATTCGTCCTTCGGACAGGCCTTGTTGAGATCCGTGAAATCAATACACATTCTCCATTTGCCATTGGTCTTCTTCACCATGACAGTATTGGCTAGCCACTCTAGATATTTTACTTCTCTGATAACACCAGCACTGAGAAGTCTTTTTACTTCATTCCGAGCACCTTCGGCTTTATCATCAGACATTTTCCGAAGCCTTTGCTTTCTTGGCCTGAAGGATGGGTCGACATTGAGTGAATGTTCAATGACGTCTCTGTTGCCGCCACAAAGATCATTGGCCGACCAAGCAAAAACATCTTTGTTGTTAAATAAGAACCTTATCAAGGTTTTCTCCTGCTCTTCAGATAATTGAGATCCCAGCAATACCTTCTGCTCTGCTATATCTTCACATAGAAGCATGGGTTTCGGCTGATCAGCCGAAGCAGCCTTCTCTCTTCTGTACTTGTACTGTTCACAAGCCTCGGCTCCATCTATATTGTGGATCGCTTTTGAGTCTGTCCAGTTTCCTTCAGCCTTTCTGCCAGCCTCTTGACTTCCATGAATAGCAATGGGCCCTTGTTCCGAAGGTATCTTCATGCATAGATATGCTGGATGAAGTATTGCTTCAAAAGCATTGAGTGTTCCTCGATCAATTATTGCATTGTAGGGGTATTCCATGTCAACAATATCAAACACAACCTGTTCAGTCCTTGTATTGTGGACGAAACCGAAGGTCACTGGCATTGTGATCTTGCCAAGTGCTACAATCTGCCTTCCTCCGAAGCCACAAAGAGGGTGTAAAGCATCATGAATCTTGTCCTCTGGCTCTTACATCTATCTGAAGGTCTTAGCAAATATGATATCCGCTGCACTGCCTGTATCGACCAGAACATTGTGGACCAGAAATCCCTTGATGACACAAGATATGACCATAGCATCATTATGAGGGTAATCCTTGAGCTGAAGGTCCTCATGGGAGAAGGTGATTAGGATGTGGGACCATCTTGACTTGATGAAGGGTCCTTGCACCCCAACATGCTGCACCCTTCTGTGAGCCTCCTTCTTCTGCTTCTTATTGGCTGGTTCTGAGCATGACCCGCCTGTTATCGGGAGCACCAGCTTCGTAGCCGAAGCTATTTTAGCTTGATTGTTGAACGAAGCCATCAGCTCAACAGTGGAAGTGAGTTCACCGGAGGTGGGTGCCAATGTTGGGGACTTGTTCTCAAATGCTATGAGTTAAGAACAAGGCAACACGAAGTATTAAATGTTAATGTCCTTCGTCCTTCGAAGCATTATTTCCCTTAGGATATAACGATCTTCGGACGAAGGTCATGAAGGACGTACCTTCATCATCACGGTATACATTAATGAAAAACAAAGAATATGAAACATAAAAGATAATATGAATAATCATATAGCATCATCCACATATCTTCATTATATAAACTTGGATAAATATAAAGACAATATTTTAATTACATTTGTACCTTCGGCTTGACAGAAGACGAAAATCGGAGCGTTGCGCATGAATGAATACCAGATATCGTGAACAGTACAGGGGTATTGTTCATCTATTTATAGGCATAGGACGCAGCCCGTGATAAATTACATTCGTGCCCTCTACAAATGATTACAATCATAATACAAGCTATCATGGGCTGATTGGTCATTTCATCTTCAAGTCGGTGCATCTGGAAATATACTCCGAAGCTCTCTGATTGATAGCTTCGGCTTTGTGTCCGTCTTTCAAAGGTGTTTCTTCTTATGGGACCTTCGGCGACGAAGCAGACCCCCAAATCTTAACTTCTTCATTATTTTCCCTTTTTGTCATGTTTGATGTTGATGTTGGACTCCAAACCATCAAGTCGACTTGACTTGATCTAGATTGCCATCTATGATATCCAACACCCTGCAATGGTCACATAGAACATATCCAAACACAAGAACAACCCAAACTAAAGGTCAGAGTGAACTTAGTTCTTTTGGGTTGCTTCCAAGTTCTGCCTTTGACCATAGTCCTCCTCCTAGTGACCTTGTCCTACTTGTTGAGCTTGATCTTGAGTCTTATGACTCACACCACATAACCATATGCATTACCTCATTGATTGTCAATCATGTACTTAGGTAATGATCATCAATGCACCATGACTCTTCTCAACTCGATCAACCTTGATGTTGCAAGTCCTCTTCTTCACCCCTAGCTTTGGGTGGCTTAGCCTTCTTGACATTCTCTCGTGCACTCGGTACCTCGAAGTTCTTCTTGCCTCCATCCTTGGCTTGATCAGTTGTCTCCAAGTTATGCACATCGAGTCTCACATAAGCAATGTTCATCGTCACTTAGCTTGTGATGTCCATTGTCCATATCCATCTCTGCCTTTGGACCGTCACACTTAATCTCTTGTGTTGAACTCTATAAGCTTTGCACTAAGCACCTGTTCAACAATTAGCAACACTTGTCAGTCCTTTAATTGGGTTATCATCCAAATCACCAAAACCCACAAGTGAGCTTTCAATTATATGTAACCAAATGGATATAGTTATTGATATTCAACAAAATAATCATGTTTCTATTTGTTGTTGTCCCTGATGGAGGGTTTGATAGATATTTAGCACATTAACTCTAAATCTCTAGATTAGATATTTATGATTGAGTATATATTCAACTACAACAAATGTCACACCAGGATTTAAGGACAAATATATCCAGATGCTTCTCATATGTGTGTCAGGATCAAATTTCACACATATGATGACTAACTGTATAGAAACTAGTGTCACAAACTTTATTATATAAGTAAAATGAATTTGAAAACTAAATAATAGAAACCATACAGCGACAACGATGATGGCAACAATCATGATAACAAGCCATAGGTAGGTTGACTGGAGCGACGATAGCCTATAACTCATTGTAGTAGTCGTTATCCTGTTGACCTGATTTCGAGCAACAAATCACTCAAGGGTGAGTAAACTTATGGTGGGTACTCATCAAGTGTGTAGGAAAAGTGTAGTGTAAGGCTTACCAAGAATATGGCTGAGGTTGAGCATTAGCTTTTAATTTTGTTGGTCAAAATTTCATTAGCAATTACTAAGTATAAGTATATACCATCCCAATTAAATAAATGGTCACCAAATGAAATACCAACAATGAAAAGCATGCTTGGTTTAATTTAATTCCATAATATAACCATGTGAGGATCTGAGTGTCTAGTGACCGTGAGCACAACTAATATGCCAGTTTTATACTCTGTAGAGGTTGTAAAAAATTACTCATAAGTCACATAAAAGTTTAAAGAACTTTGCACCCAACCACGCTGTGCTGGCCAAGCACAATACCACACTTCTGAGGTGTGATTGCATAGGAATATTGCAAGGCCTTTACAAAGTTCCACTAGCATGAGAGAGCATGTTAACGTTTTAGGATGAGGTGGTTTAGGAATCCCTCGTCTAAAAAGCTACCACAGAGCACAT
The DNA here is from genome assembly GCF_902167145.1 of Zea mays. NCBI lineage: Eukaryota > Viridiplantae > Streptophyta > Magnoliopsida > Poales > Poaceae > Zea > Zea mays. The sequence continues at coordinate 196,564,419 of NC_050099.1, read as the reverse complement.
CAGCCCAAGAACCTCCTTATACTTGAGCAACGCCTCCCCTCTTGCCCCTTTCGGGTAAAGCTAACCCATAACAAGATTCCCTAATTAAACAGCCAAGACTAGAGCCATAATAGTCCTTGTGGTTGCACTATTTTCTCGGTTTGTTGCTCTATCTTCCAATTAAACAAGGTGATCTTATCATGCATAATAAATAAACCAATAATAATAAAGCAAGGGTAATGTTTCATGTGTAACATTATCCCAAAACCAAGTAGAGTACTAGCAAGTCTACCCAATAATAAGTAACTCAGGTGTAACAAGGTATGGAGAAAACAAATCTAGGCATAACCTATTAGGTCCCATTACATTAACCTAACTGTGCATTGCATAGGTGAGAACATAATAGTAAATATTATATAGGTCAAGTAACATGATCAAGAATACACTTGCCTTCTATAGCCAACTTCTGTTGCAAAGAAACTTCTAAAGGTCGGACTTAAAATCCCTCTATCATAGATTTCCCGAGGGTTAATTTACGGGTTAGGTGGTTAGGGATCTCTTCGTGAGATAATACCATATGTCCATTGTTTTAGTGGCTATTGATTTGTTATGTTCTAGTTTGTGCTCTCATGATCCCCCGTATCTCCTTATATAGTACAAGAAGAGGGACATTTACAAGGGTGAATATGGGTAGGTTAAATGATAGATATAATCTGGTAACCTATTCCTATGATAATCCAACTCTCTATAATTACAAGTGTGCATTTCTTATCTGTTAGAAACTTGTTCTATCTATTTAGGACTCAACCATGTATGTTGGAATATTGTCTTATCTGTTTAGTACTCTAATTGTGTCTCCTGTATCAATAATATATTTTGCCATATTTGTACTTATGGAGTCCTAATCATGTTAGACCTCCCAATAATCATGACGACTAAGTCTAGAGACACTAGGTAGGAGACGACTCCGACGAGTGGGTCCTATGTCGCTGTGGTTAAGAGTCCACGTGTGTGGCTCAGCAAAATTTTAAAATTATGCAAAAATGTTGCATTAGTTTCTATTCACATCTTGAAATTTGGTATTTTCAGGGTGTGACAATAGAACAAGTATGGTTTCACTAACTAAATTTGTAAAACTGAGGTATAATTTACTAAGTTCATCTAGATTGACTTGGATCACATGAAAGCGTGCAACTTGGTCGAAGCAGAGTCAATGAGCACAGGTGAGGCGGTGCGCCTTGGTCAAGCACGTGTGCGAGCGCGTGCAGACACGACATGGGTGTGATGTTGTGGCTGTGGCAGCGTGGAGGAGAGACAAAGGCAGCAAGGGGGCGCGACAAGACTGGCATGCTGGGGCATAGTGGGGCGGGCGGGCGGCGGTGCTCGCATGTGGCTAGGTGGGGCGCGGTGGCGCTTGTGGGCAATTTGGGCAGGCGTGCAATGACACTAGCGGACATGCGCCAACTCTCAGGCACAGTGGCACGGCAGGGCATGCGTGTGGCGACATGGGAGTGTGGTGGTGCAGGGGCGTGGTGGAAGCGAGAGCAACGACGACACAAGCTCCTATAAATGAAAATGAGAAATGAAACGGTGGGCGGGCGCTTGAGGAAGAAAGCACAAAAGCCCTATATAACCGAATGTTTGATGGCCTAACCTTGGATGCCAAAATTAAGCTCTTTAATTTTAGCGGCCAAGTGAGCGTCATTGCAGTTGTGCGTGCTATTGCTGAATGCGAATATGTTTTTACAAAGTCGGTAGCCAGATCGTTCTACAATAAAGAACAAAGTTCATAATTAAAGAACAAAATAGAAGTTATAGCATTATATGTAACCAAATGGACATAGTTATTGATATTTAACAAAATAAATTCATCTCTATTTGTTGTTGCCCCTGATGGAGGGGTTTGATACACATTTAGCTCATTAACTCTAAATCTCTACATCATACAAGTTGAAATAGATTAAATAGGTATGATTGAGTATATATTCAGTTACAACAAAACAAGTATGGTTGTGGCGGAGTGGAGGAGAGGCGAAGGCAAATGTAACACCCTGAATTTTGGGGTATAAAAACGTTTTTGCTCCGTACTCAAAATTTAGGTGTTACCCTTTCCTTTCTTCACTTTTCTTTTCCCTTTATTAAAACAATAGAGAGTTATGTTGTTCTATGTTGGCATGAGCCCTAGAAATGCCATGGTTATTGCATTCATGTGGTTGCATAGTGTTTCTAAGTGCACGAAATGTTTGAAACATGTTAATATGTCTTGTAGAAGTTTCCCGTAAATTTTTATATTTTTATGAATATTTTTCTATTTTGCAAAATTCAAAATTTATTTATTTAAGGTACTTAAAAACATTTTCAAAAGTTATTGTCGGGGACCATAATTAGGGGTACCCTCAAGACGCCTAATTCTCAGCTGGTAACCCCCATCAGCATAAAGCTGCAGAGGCCTGATGGGTGCGATTAAGTCAGAGATCAGTCCATATGAGTGACTCGATCACGCTTCACCCGAGCCTAGCCTCGGACTCGGGCAGCCGACCTCGAGGGACTTCCGTCTCGCCCGAGGCCCCCCTTTTAACGGCGGACACATCTCCGGCTCGCCCGAGGCCTTGGCTTCGCTAAGAAGCAACCCTGACTAAATCGCCGCACCGACTGACCGAGTTGCAGGGGCATTTAACGCAAAGGTGGCCTGACACCTCTATCCTGACGCGCGCCCCCCGGCAGAGCCGAAGTGACCGCCGTCACTACGCTGCTCCACTGACCGGTCTAACAGGAGGACAGCGCCGCCCGCGCCACTCCGACTGCAGTGCCACTCGATAGAGTGAGTCTGACAGGCAGTCAGGCCTCGCCAGGGGCGCCAAAGAGAACTCCGCTCCGCCCGACCCCAGGGCTCGGACTCGGGCTAAGACCCGGAAGACGGCGAACTCCGCTCCGCCCGACCCCAGGGCTCGGACTCGGGCTAAGACCCGGAAGACGGCGAACTCCGCTCCGCCCGACCCCAGGGCTCGGACTCGGGCTAAGACCCGAAAGACGGCGAACTCCGCTCCGCCCGACCCCAGGGCTCGGACTCGGGCTAAGACCCGGAAGACGACGAACTCCGCTCCGCCCGACCCCAGGGCTCGGACTCGGGCTAAGACCCGGAAGACGACGAACTCCGCTCCGCCCGACCCCAGGGCTCGGACTCGGGCTAAGACCCGGAAGACGGCGAATTCCGCTCCGCCCGACCCCAGGGCTCGGACTCGGGCTCGGCCCCGGAAGACGACGAACTCCGCCTCGCCCGACCCCAGGGCTCGGACTCCGCCCTGGCCTCTGCCGAACGACTTCCGCCTCGCCCGACCCAGGGGCTCGGACTCAGCCTCGGCAATGGAAGACAGATTCGACCCCAGCTTCGGAGGAGCCCCCACGTCGCCCGGCCTCGGGCGCGGGCCCGCCACGTCAACAGGGAGCGCCATCACCACTCTACCCCGAGCCGACTCGGGTCGCAGAGAACAAGATCGGCGTCCCATCTGACCAGCTCCGCCAGATAGGCAATGATGGCGCCTCCCAAGCTCCATGACGGCGACGGCTCTCCGCTCTCTTACGGAAGCAGGTGGACATCAGCAAGGGCTCGACCGCTCCGACAGCTGTCCTTCCGCCAAGCTCCGTTGCTCCTCCGACAGCCACGACATCACGCCAGCAGGGTGCCAAGATCTCTCCGGCTGCCACATTGGCATGTACTTAGGGCGCTAGCTCTCCCTCCGCTAGACACGTAGCACTCTGCTACACCCCTCATTGTACACCTGGATCCTGTCCTTACGACTATAAAAGGAAGGACCATGGCCTTCTTAGAGAAGGTTGGCCGCGCGGGACCGAGGACGGGACAGGCGCTCTCTTGGGGCCGCTCGCTTCCCTCACCCGTGTGGACGCTTGTAACCCCCCTACTGCAAGCGCACCCGACCTGGGCGCGGGACGAACACGAAGGCCGCGAGACTTCCACCTCTCTCACGCCCGTCTCCGGCCACCTCGCCTCTCCCCCCTTCGCGCTCGCCCACGCGCTCGACCCATCTGGGCTGGGGCACGCAGCACACTCACTCGTCGGCTTAGGGACCCCCCGGTCTCGAAACGCCGACAGTTGGCGCGCCAGGTAGGGGGCCTGCTGCGTGTTGACGAACAGCTTCCCGTCAAGCTCCAGATGGGCGGTCTCCAGCAACCTCTCCGGCCCGGGACGGTGCTCCGTTTTGGGAGTCTCGAGTTCATGTCCTACGACATGATACTCCTTCCACCGTCGTGCGACAACGACAATGGCGGCCGACAACCCGCCCGCCGGCGGCAGAATCGACGACATCTCCCCCGCATGGTGGAAGAACAACATTCGAGCTCGCTCCGACATCTCCGCCGCCAACGGAGGAGGAGGCGGGGCAACCAAGGCCAAGCGGGAGGCCGCGCTTCGTCGGCCGTCGAGCGAATCGACGCCCCCGACGCCCAGACGGAAGGCACGCCGGGCGTCGACCTCGCGTTCGAGACGAAGGCAAGCGCCGTCCCCCCGCGACACGCTGATCTCGAGCAAGAAGACGACGCCAGCGCGCTCGCGGAAAGCTTGTAGGACGTCGCCCTTGTACCTGAGATGACGGCGCAACCAGTCCCCGATGTGACTACGTCGCTCCGCGTCGACCAAAAGGTACTGACTAATCCCCATCTTACGTCATTTCGACTCGGCCTCAACCTGCCTAGCAACCTTGCTCTGGCGGGCGCCCTCATTGAGGCGAGTGCAACCCCACTGGGGTTTCGTATGCGGTCGCCTTGGGACCGGTTGACGGACGTCTCAACCTACGGGCCCTCTAGGTCCGAGGAAGATGACGATTCCAGCATCTGTTGGGATTTCTCTGGACTTGGCAACCCCGGTGCCATGCGGGACTTCATGACCGCATGTAACTACTGCCTCTCCGACTGTTCCGACGGAAGCCGCGGCCTTAACGACGAGGGCTGCGGCCCAAGCCGCGAATGTTTCCACATCAAGCTAGGGGATCCCTCCGAAGGCAACCATCTCGGCATGCCGGAGGACGGTGATCTTCCTAGGCCGGTGCCTCGCGCCGACATCCCGCGGGAGCTAGCTGTGGTCCCCGTTCCGGCGGGGGGTCACGACCCACAACTCAAGCAAGTCCGCGGGGCGCAGGCCAGGCTCAACGAGGGAACAGGAGCGCTTGAGCCGATCCGTCGGGACGTCGGACAGGTATGGGCGGGCCAACCCCCGGCCGGAGAAATACGTCACCTGCCCCAAGGTCTCCAGCACTGCGTCGCCAACGATGTCAGGGTCAGGCCGCCGCCCGCATCCAGCGGGGTTGGTCAGAACCTGGCAGCCGCAGCGATGCTCCTCCGCGCGATGCCGGAGCCATCAACTACCGAGGGTCGGCGGATCCAGGGAGAGCTCAAGAATCTCCTGGAAGGCGCTGCGCCCGACGGGCCGAGAGCACTGCCTCCCGAAGGCAGGGATACCCCTTGGAACCTCATGCCGCGACTTCCCGATTCATGCGGGAAGCCTCGGTCTACACCGGACGCGCGCGCAACACCGCGCCTGCGGCCCCGGGCCACCTCGGCAACGAGCACCATCGACGCGACCGTCGGGCCCACCTCGACGAAAGGGTGCGCCAAGGCTACCACCCCAGGCGTGGGGGGCGCTACGACAGCGGGGAGGATCGGAGTCCCTCGCCCGAACCACCCGGTCCACAGGCCTTCAGTCGGGCCATCCGACGGGCGCCGTTCCCGACCCGGTTCCGACCCCCGACTACCATCACAAAGTACTCGGGGGAAACGAGACCGGAACTGTGGCTCGCGGACTACCGCCTGGCCTGCCAACTGGGTGGAACGGACGACGACAACCTCATCATCCGAAACCTCCCCCTGTTCCTCTCCGACACTGCTCGCGCCTGGTTGGAGCACCTGCCTCCGGGGCAGATCTCCAGCTGGGACGACTTGGTCCAAGCCTTCGCCGGCAATTTCTAGGGCACATACGTGCGCCCCGGGAATTCCTGGGACCTTCGAAGCTGCCGGCAACAGCCGGGAGAGTCACTCCGGGACTACATCCGGCGATTCTCGAAGCAGCGCACCGAGCTGCCCAACATCACCGACTCGGATGTCATCGGCGCGTTCCTCGCCGGCACCACCTGCCGCGACCTGGTGAGCAAGTTGGGTCGCAAAACCCCCACCAGGGCGAGCGAGCTGATGGACATCGCCACCAAGTTTGCCTCTGGCCAGGAGGTGGTCGAGGCTATCTTCCGAAAGGACAAGCAGCCCCAGGGCCGCCCATCGGAAGAGGCTCCCGAGGCATCTACTCCACGCGGCGCCAAGAAGAAGGGCAAGAAGAAGTCGCAATCGAAACGCGACGCCGCCGACGCGGACCTTGTCGCCGCCGCCGAGTACAAGAACCCTCGGAACCTCCCCGGAGGTGCAAACCTCTTCGACAAGATGCTCAAGGAGCCGTGCCCCTATCATCAGGGGCCCGTCAAGCACACTCTCGAGGAGTGCGCCATGCTTCGGCGCCACTTCCACAGGGTCGGGCCACCCGCGGAGGGTGGCAGGGCCCACGACGACGACAAGAAGGAAGATCACCAAGCAGGAGAATACCCTGAGGTCCGCGACTGCTTCATGATCTACGGTGGGCATGCGGCGAATGCCTCGGCTCGGCATCGCAAGCAAGAGCGCCGGGAGGTCTGCTCGGTGAAGGTGGCGGCGCCAGTCTACCGAGACTGGTCCGACAAGCCCATCACCTTCGACCAGGCTGACCACCCCGACCACGTGCCGAGCCCAGGGAAATACCCGCTCGTCGTCGACCCCGTCATCGGCGACGTCAGGCTCACCAAGGTCCTGATGGATGGGGGCAGCTGCCTCAACATCATCTACGCCGAGACCCTCAAGCTCCTGCGCGTCGATCTGTCCTCCGTCCGAGCGGGCGCTGCGCCCTTCCACGGGATCATCCCTGGGAAGCGCGTCCAGCCCCTCGGACAACTCGACCTCCCCGTCTGCTTCGGAACACCCTCCAACTTCCGAAGGGAGACCTTGACGTTCGAGGTGGTCGGGTTCCGAGGAACCTACCACGCGGTACTGGGAAGGCCATGCTACGCGAAGTTCATGGCCGTCCCCAACTACACCTACCTGAAGCTGAAGATGCCGGGCCCCAACGGGGTCATCACCGTCGGCCCCACGTACAAACACGCATTCGAATGCGACGTGGAGTACGCCGAGGCCCTCGCCGAGTCCGAGGCCCTCATCGCCGACCTGGAGAACCTCTCCAAAGAGGTGCCAGATGTGAAGCGTCATGCCGGCAACTTCGAGCCAGCGGAGACGGTTAAGGCCGTCCCTCTCGACCCCCGTGGCGACACCTCCAAGCAGATCCGGATCGGTTCCGGGCTCGACCCCAAATAGGAAGCAGTGCTCGTCGACTTTCTCCGCGCAAACGCCGACGTCTTTGCGTGGAGTCCCTCGGACATGCCCGGCATACCGAGGGATGTCGCCGAGCACTCGCTGGATATTCGGGCCGGAGCCCGACCCGTCAGACAGCCTCTGCGCCGATTCGACGAGGAGAAGCGCAGAGCGATAGGCGAGGAGATCCACAAGCTAATGGCAGCAGGGTTCATCAAAGAGGTATTCCATCCCGAATGGCTTGCCAACCCTGTGCTTGTGAGGAAGAAAGGGGGGAAATGGCGGATGTGCGTAGACTACACTGGTCTCAACAAAGCATGTCCGAAGGTCCCCTACCCTCTGCCTCGCATCGATCAAATCGTGGATTCCACTGCTGGGTGCGAAACCCTGTCTTTCCTCGATGCCTACTCAGGGTATCACCAAATCCGGATGAAAGAGTCCGACCAGCTCGCGACTTCTTTCATCACGCCATTCGGCATGTACTGCTATGTCACCATGCCGTTCGGTTTGAGGAATGCGGACGCGACGTACCAGCGGTGCATGAACCATGTGTTCGGCGAACACATCGGTCGCACAGTCGAGGCCTACGTCGATGACATCGTAGTCAAGACAAGGAAGGCTTCCGACCTCCTCTCCGACCTTGAAGTGACATTCCGATGTCTCAAGGCGAAAGGAGTCAAGCTCAATCCTGAGAAGTGTGTCTTCGGGGTGCCCCGAGGCATGCTCCTGGGGTTCATTGTCTCCGAGCGAGGCATCGAAGCCAACCCGGAGAAGATCGCAGCCATCACCAGCATGGGACCCATCAAGGACTTAAAAGGCGTACAGAGGGTCATGGGATGTCTTGCGGCCCTGAGCCGCTTCATCTCACGGCTCGGCGAAAGAGGTCTACCTCTGTACCGCCTCTTAAGGAAGGCCGAGTGTTTCGCTTGGACCCCTGAGGCCGAGGAAGCCCTCGGGAACCTGAAGGCGCTCCTTACAAAGGCGCCTGTCTTGGTGCCCCCAGCTGATGGAGAAGCCCTCTTGGTCTACGTCGCCGCTACCACTCAGGTGGTTAGCGCCGCGATTGTAGTCGAGAGGCAAGAAGAAGGGCATGCATTGCCCGTTCAGAGGCCAGTCTACTTCGTCAGCGAAGTACTGTCCGAGACCAAGATCCGCTACCCACAAGTTCAGAAGCTGCTGTATGTTGTGATCCTGACAAGGCGGAAGTTACGACACTACTTCGAGTCTCATCCGGTAACTGTGGTGTCATCCTTCCCCCTGGGGGAGATCATCCAGTGCCGAGAAGCCTCGGGCAGGATCGCAAAGTGGGCGGTGGAAATCATGGGCGAAACAATCTCGTTCGCCCCTTGGAAGGCCATCAAGTCCCAGGTGTTGGCGGACTTCGTGGCTGAATGGGTCGACACCCAGCTGCCGACGGCTCCGATCCAACCGGAGCTCTGGACCATGTTTTTCGACGGGTCACTGATGAAGACGGGAGCCGGCGCGGGCCTGCTCTTCATCTCGCCCCTTGGGAAGCACCTACGCTATGTGCTCCGCCTCCATTTCCCGGCGTCCAACAATGTGGCCGAGTACGAGGCTCTGGTCAATGGGTTGCGGATCGCCATCGAGCTAGGGGTCAGACGCCTCGACGCCCGCGGTGACTCGCAGCTCGTCATCGACCAAGTCATGAAGAACTCCCACTGCCGCGACCCGAAGATGGAGGCCTACTGCGATGAGGTTCGGCGCCTGGAAGACAAGTTCTTCGGGCTCGAGCTCAACCACATCGCTCGGCGCTACAACGAGACTGCAGACGAGCTGGCTAAAATAGCCTCGGGGCGAACGACGGTCCCCCCGGACGTCTTCTCCCGGGATCTGCATCAACCCTCCGTCAAGATCGACGACGCTCCCGAGCCCGAGGCACCCTCGGCACAGCCCGAGGTACCCTCGGCCCCCGAGTGCGAGGCGCTGCACGTCGAGGAAGAGCAGAACGGGGCCACGCCTGATCGAAATTGGCAGGCCCCGTACCTGCAATATCTCCGCCGAGGAGAGCTACCCCTCGACCAAGCCGAGGCTCGACGGGTAGCGCGACGCGCCAAGTCGTTCGTCTTACTGGGCGATGAGGAGGAGCTCTACCACCGCAGCCCCTCAGGCGTCCTCCAGCGATGCATCTCCATCGCCGAAGGTCAGGAACTCCTGCAAGAAATACACTCGGGGGCTTGCGGCCATCATGCAGCACCCCGAGCCCTTGTCGGGAATGCTTTCCGGCAAGGCTTCTACTGGCCAACGGCGGTGGCTGACGCCACTAGAATTGTCCGCACCTGCGAAGGGTGCCAATTCTATGCGAAGCAGACCCGCCTGCCCGCTCAGGCTCTGCAGACGATACCCATCACCTGGCCCTTTGCTGTATGGGGTCTGGACCTCGTCGGTCCCTTGCAGAAGGCGCCCGGGGGCTACGCGCACCTGCTGGTCGCCATCGACAAATTCTCCAAGTGGATCGAGGTCCGACCCCTGAACAGCATCAGGTCCGAGCAGGCGGTGGCGTTCTTCACCAACATCATCCATCGCTTCGGGGTCCCAAACTCCATCATCACCGACAACGGTACCCAGTTCACCGGCAAAAAATTCTTGGATTTTTGCGAAGATCACCACATCCGGGTGGACTGGGCCGCCGTGGCTCATCCCATGTCGAATGGGCAAGTGGAGCGTGCCAACGGCATGATTCTACAAGGGCTCAAGCCCCGGATCTACAACGGCCTCAACAAGTTCGGCAAGCGATGGATGAAGGAACTCCCCTCGGTGGTCTGGAGCCTGAGGACAACGCCAAGCCGAGCCACGGGTTTCACGCCGTTTTTCCTGGTCTATGGGGCCGAGGCCATCTTGCCCACTGACCTGGAATACGGCTCCCCGAGGGCGAAGGCCTACAACGAACAAAACAACCAAGCTAGCCGAGAAGACTCGCTGGACCAGCTGGAGGAGGCTCGGGACAAGGCCTTACTACACTCGGCGCGGTACCAGCAGTCCCTGCGACGCTACCACGCCCGAGGGGTCCGGTCCCGAGACCTCCAGGTGGGCGATCTGGTGCTTCGGCTGCGGCAGGACGCCTGAGGGAGGCACAAGCTCACGCCCCCCTGGGAGGGGCCATTCGTCATCGCCAAAGTCCTGAAGCCCGAAACATACAAGCTGGCCAACAATCAAGGCGAGGTCTACGGCAACGCCTGGAACATCAAACAGCTACGTCGCTTCTACCCTTAAGATGTTTTCAAGTTGTTCATATACCTCGCACCCACGCAAAAGTTTAGTCATCAAGGAAGGGTCGGCCTCGCCTCGGCAAAGCCCGACCCTCCCTCGGGGGCTAAAAGGGGGGAGACCCCCTCTGCGTCGAATTTTTCCCCCGAAAAAAGATCTCTTTTTAGCAGAATTTCTTTCGTGCTTTTTGACTACTTCGAAAAGCGGATCCTGGAAACGACGGAGTACACGTAAGCAGCCAAGGCTGACCGAGCCAAGGGACTCCTACGCCTCCGGGATACGGATACCTCACTCATCACCTTCTGCGATAAGTAACTCGCGTTCGGATAAAGCGACTTCGTGGACCGGACAAGTCTTCACGTTCGGAAGCTCTTCTGCCAAAGTGGTCCTTCAAGCTTCCTCGACTAAGTCGGAGACAGGGCCTCATGGACGGGTGAAGGTACGCGTAAGCGGCAAGGCCGACCGAGCCGAGGGACTCCTACGCCTCCGGGATACGGATACCTCACTCATCACCTTCCGCGAGAAGCAACTCTCGCCCGCACAAACATCCCTGTTACCGACGGAAAGTCCAGATGCTCGGAATAAGGGGAAAAGAGACGCAGCTTTACAAGCGCAGCGAGGGTGTGTTTTCTGGCCTCAACGGCCGCAGAAGGCACGCGCTACAAGACGATCTGATCCTGCAGGCTCGGGTCTTCACGCTGAAGGGGGCCGTAGCACCCTCGGCGTCGACGACGTCTTCAGCAAGGTCCGACCCAGCCTCGGACGGCGGCGCGGTCCAGGGACTTCTCCGGGAATCCGGCCCGAGCAGGCGGCTCGGCCAGCTACCCCCGGGGCCTCGGCCAACCATCTTCCAAGGGCGCTAGCCCGACCCGAGGCCTCGGCTGATCGACTCCGGCGTCGGATCCGCTGACGGACAACCCGGCTAGGCTCCGGCCAACCAGGTTCCCATTTTCGAGCCAACTCCGCCTCTGTTCGTACTGATATCGCTACCCCTGGCCTCGGCTCGTCGAAGAGCGGCCGAGGGGTCTCTTTAACTAAGCTAGAGGAGCCTCAGACAACAAGGCCGATCGAGCCGAGGGATTCCTACGCCTCCGGGATACGGATACCTCACTCGTCACCTTGACACGGGGCGACTCATGCTTGGTGAAGCGGTACAGATAATAAACAGGCGAGACTTAGTGCTCGAAAATGAGGAAAAAACACGGCTCCGTGCCGGAATTACATACATGTTCAGGCCTCGACAGCCACAATGAACGAAAAACCCTGGCAATCGAAATGCCATTACAAACGGAGCTCCGGTTCCCCCTCCGCAGGTACGAACAACCCCACTCCATGGGGGAAGGCCTGCGGAGCAACAGAAGGCTGACGAGCGGCTCACCGCCGCCCGTTCCAACTACGACGACAACAACCCCCGCTCCGGATCGCCGAGCCGCAGCAGTGCAGGCCTCAGGGTGGGCGCTGCTGCAATCTTGCCCTCGCCCACGCCGATGCTCGAGGGGCGAGGACAAGTACGAAGAACCGGAGGCCCGGGGCGCGGATGGTGGCGGTGATCCTGTCGGCGACGGGGATTTCTCGAGCCGCCTCCGCCTCGGCGCTGATGGCGGGGGCCACCAGCCCCCCCCGGCAGATCCCCACTCAAATCCTCCCAGACGAGTGGGGCACCGGCCTCTGCGCGAGGGCGCCATCCCCGTGCAAAAGCAGGGCCACCCCAGAACACGAACGCCGCCCTAGCAGCGCGTGGCATCGTGGGTGGTCCTCCCGTGCACACGGCGCGGCAGCCGCCCTCCGGCCGGAGGGGCCGCCGGGAACCCAGCCGACGACTCCGACACGCTGGGGGTGACGACGTCCGCCATCGATCAGCCCCACGTTGTCTAAGTCCGCGCCGCCCGCAGGGCCAGTGAGCGCCTCCTCCCCCGAACGCTGCGGGAGAAGGCGACCCGCAGGCCCGCACGGGAGGTCGAGCGCCGGCTCAGCCTGGCCCCCACCCCAGCAAGGATGATGAACATCCTTGAAGCTGAGGGTGGGACCAAGATCGCAGCCCGGCTTGCTCTTCCCCACCTAGGAACTGGTGGTCATCATCCTGGGTGACCGCCGGCGTGGGGGTGCAGCCGGGCTGGCTGATGAAAATCCTTGAAGCCGAACGATGGCTGAAAGGTACCAACTCCCACGGAGTTGTGTTCCTCCAACGAGGAGGCGGAAAGACGGTGGGTACCCCCCATCCGGGGGCTTGGAAGATGGAAAGACACGACGCATGAGGGAAGAAGAAGGTGTGGTCGCCTTCCGAAAGGGGTCGCCCTCCTTTTAAAGGCAACTCTCCCTACGTGCGCCCCCAAACGCCGCGGGCTGAGTCTTCTCCAACACGCTCCAAGGCCCACCCCTGTGACTCGGGGGCTGGGTCCCGCATGTCATGCAGACCGGCTCCGAGCAGAAGAAGCCAAACCGTCGCGCGTGGTGCGCACAACCGCCCAGCGGTTACAAGCGACCCCCCACTTTTGCCCAGACCAACGGGCGGGAGGGGCGGGCAGCCATGCAGGCGGCATGCAACCGCGCCAGGTGGACGCGCTTCTCCGACTTCTGACACGCCAGCTTGGAGGCCCAGGCCCACGCGTCACGCAACCAGCGCGCCAGTTGCTGCATGCAAGCAACCGCGCCACCACTTGTGCCACCGTCGCACCTCTTCGGTTGCGGAGCCTATGCCGCGACTCGAGGCGACCCAGCGCACGACCCAGCGGCGCCAGCCTGGCGCGACGGTCAATGCGGCTGAAAGTGGGCCGGTAGTAATGACGGTGGCAGGCGGATGGGAGCAGCAGTCACGTCGTCAGCCAGGCTCATGTCCCATCCAGGGACAGCAAGAGAGCCTCCTCCCACGGCGTGAAGACGGTGCGCCCGTGATCCGTTCCTCGAACGGCTCGCGCACGCGCGACGGCCGCCCCGCCAACCACTCGCCCCGTCGCATTAACTCCGCGGCGGGACAGGCGGCGCTTCTGGCAGGAGAAGCGGACGACGCTTCGCCTTCGCCGTAATAACCGCGCCAAAAAAGGTACGTCACGTCGTTCGATTTCGTATCCTTTTCCCTTTTTCCTCTTTCTCTATCTCTTGCAACAGGGACCGGGAAAGGGGGATACCCCAAAAAGGATCCTTCCCTGTGAAGGAACCGGGCTCCGAGCCCCCCCCCCCTACTGATCAGAGGTTCGAAGGCTGGCCCTCCGAAGGGTTCAACAGTCGCCTCAGATCGCGTGGGCCCGACACCCACTACTGGTCAGGGGTTCGAAGGCCGGCCCCCCGAAGGGCTCCATGGCCGCCTCAGGCTACTCGGGCTCCGCGCCCATTACTGATCAGAGGTTCGAAGGCTGGCCCCCGAAGGGTTCACAGTCGCCTCAGACGCCGAGCGAGGGATGACTAGGGGTACGTTCGATACATAACCGAGGCTCGGGCTGCGCTCCCGAGGTACCCTAGGACATTTCCGAGACCAGCGGGAGCGATCTTGTAACGGAATCCCATCGGAGGGAGGCATCGAGCCCTCGGACCCCGTCGCCAGGGGACCGGGTCCGGCAGATCACCCGCAGATACTTTTGGGCATGCCTCTGGGCCCCTAGCCGACCCCCAACGAACGGGGCACGGATGTCCACTCGGATTACCCGCTTGCAGCTCACCGGAGACACCATGTTCGGTGCCCATCGAGGGTAACATGGCGCACTCCCCCCCTCCTCCTTGTGGAAAGGCGACGTAGGGGCGTATGTAAAAAGTCGAGTCTGTCCCTGATCGTCCTCTCGCCCTGTGCGGAGGCTCGGGGGCTGCTCTCGCAAACCCGGCTCCGGCCGAACCGTTGACAGCGTCAACATACCAGCCCGAGAACTTGGGCCCCGACCGTGCACCCGGGCTACGGCCAGTTCGCATGAGGGAACGACCAGACCAGCCGAAGCGTTACGCAAGGCATTAAGACCTCGAAGGAGTGAAACCACTCCTCCGAGGCCTCGGGGGCTACACCCGGCGGGTGCGCTCGCGCGCACCCACCAGAATAAAATGCAACCGAGGAAGGCTGGTCCCCTTGCAAAAAAGTGCGACGAAAGCCTCCAAGCGAGTGCTAACACTCCCTTCGAGGCTCGGGGGCTACTGTCGGGGACCATAATTAGGGGTACCCTCAAGACGCCTAATTCTCAGCTGGTAACCCCCATCAGCATAAAGCTGTAGAGGCCTGATGGGTGCGATTAAGTCAGAGATCAGTCCATATGAGTGACTCGATCACGCTTCACCCGAGCCTAGCCTCAGACTCGGGCAGCCGACCTCGAGGGACTTCCGTCTCGCCCGAGGCCCCCCTTTTAACGGCGGACACATCTCCGGCTCGCCCGAGGCCTTGGCTTCGCTAAGAAGCAACCCTGACTAAATCGCCGCACCGACTGACCGAGTTGCAGGGGCATTTAACGCAAAGGTGGCCTGACACCTCTATCCTGACGCGCGCCCCCCGGCAGAGCCGAAGTGACCGCCGTCACTACGCTGCTCCACTGACCGGTCTAACAGGAGGACAGCGTCGCCCGCGCCACTCCGACTGCAGTGCCACTCGATAGAGTGAGTCTGACAGGCAGTCAGGCCTCGCCAGGGGCGCCAAAGCGAACTCCGCTCCGCCCGACCCCAGGGCTCGGACTCGGGCTAAGACCCGGAAGACGGCGAACTCCGCTCCGCCCGACCCCAGGGCTCGGACTCAGGCTAAGACCCGGAAGACGGCGAACTCCGCTCCGCCCGACCCCAGGGCTCGGGCTCGGGCTAAGACCCGGAAGACGGTGAACACCGCTCCGCCCGACCCAGGGCTCGGACTCGGGCTAAGACCCGGAAGACGACGAACTCCGCTCCGCCCGACCCCAGGGCTCGGACTCGGGCTAAGACCCGGAAGACGACGAACTCCGCTCCGCCCGACCCCAGGGCTCGGACTCGGGCTAAGACCCGGAAGACGGCGAACTCCGCTCCGCCCGACCCCAGGGCTCGGACTCGGGCTCGGCCCCGGAAGACGACGAACTCCGCCTCGCCCGACCCCAGGGCTCGGACTCTGCCCTGGCCTCTGCCGAACGACTTCCGCCTCGCCCGACCCAGGGGCTCGGACTCGGCCTCGGCAACGGAAGACAAATTCGACCCCAGCTTCAGAGGAGCCCCCACGTCGCCCGGCCTCGGGCGCGGGCCCGCCACGTCAACAGGGAGCGCCATCACCACTCTACCCCGAGCCGACTCGGGTCGCAGAGAACAAGATCGGCGTCCCATCTGACCAGCTCCGCCAGATAGGCAATGATGGCGCCTCCCAAGCTCCATGACGGCGACGGCTCTCCGCTCTCTTACGGAAGCAGGTGGACGTCAGCAAGGGCTCGACCGCTCCGACAGCTGTCCTTCCGCCAAGCTCCGTTGCTCCTCCGACAGCCACGACATCACGCCAGCAGGGTGCCAAGATCTCTCCGGCTGCCACATTGGCATGTACTTAGGGCGCTAGCTCTCCCTCCGCTAGACACGTAGCACTCTGCTACACCCCTCATTGTACACCTGGATCCTCTCCTTACGACTATAAAAGGAAGGACCAGGGCCTTCTTAGAGAAGGTTGGCCGCGCGGGACCGAGGACGGGACATGCGCTCTCTTGGGGCCGCTCGCTTCTCTCACCCGCGTGGACGCTTGTAACCCCCCTACTGCAAGCGCACCTGACCTGGGCGCGGGACGAACACGAAGGCCGCGGGACTTCCACCTCTCTCACGCCCGTCTCCGGCCACCTCGCCTCTCCCCCCTTCGCGCTCGCCCACACGCTCGACCCATCTGGGTTGGGGCACGCAGCACACTCACTCGTCGGCTTAGGGACCCCCCGGTCTCGAAACGCCGACAGTTATAAATATGTTTCTTGAGATAATTGGGTGCCAAATCATGTCCAGGAATTTTCTTAGAATTTGTGGAGCCTTCGAGATATATTCGGATATTAAAAACGATTTTAGCCTTTTCTGAAATTACTTTTCATTTTAAAAATAGGATAACTACAACAAACAAAATATCTTCAAACCATAGTAATATATATATATGGATGGAATCCTCTCGACGAACCCTTCCGAATTTTGAAACTCCATCCACAGTCTAGATCCAAAACTCCTGGAATTGCTCGCCGAATTTCGGGACGGTTCTAACTCCGACGAGCAATTAGTTTCGATCCGTACGTCGTCAGCGGAATCCGAGGGTACCGCTGCGTTCGTCCCGGTGCCTTTGATTCATCGATTTGATCGACAGTTCGTCTTCAATCGGCGAATTTGTGTTCGGCTCAGGCAAGGTCATCTTCTCCGGTAAGCCCTCCACCATTGTTGCACCTAGGGTTTCTTTGTTTCTCCATTTTTCGTTCGCGCATGGCCTCCCTCTCCCTTCCCTCAGCCCCCTCCCCCCCCCCCCCCCCCCCCCCCCGCCCGTGCAGCCCCCCCTCCCGGCTGGCCGGTCTCCCCTTACCCCTCCCCTCTCTCTTCCATGGTTGAGAGGAAGGAGGAGGAATAAGAAGGTAATTTTAAGGAAAAAAACTAGACGAATTCAAAACTGTGCGCAGAAATTTATTTCAATTTAAAATTGCAATATCATTTGTGTTTTAAATCCGATTCACTCTGTTCAACTTGCATTAGATTCGTATTAAAATTGTCTACATGTTAGAAGTATTATTCTCTGCTGTTGCACATTTGATATAATTTATTTAAACGCTTCTTTGATCGATGGTTACTAGAACGATGTTTCAATTTAAATCTAATTTAGGATTTTAATTTGCACATTTATAATTAAACACCAGTGTGGTTAAACTTAACTGAAATATTTTTTTATTAATAATTGTTTAGTTTAATCGCGCTATCTATTTATTTGTTCTCGCGTGTAGCGTTGTTTCGTGCGTCGTGCGCATGTTGTTTCGCTCGTTGCGTATTTCGTCTCGCGCCGTTAATTCGTCTCGCTTAGAGTCACTAATGTTATTTAAATTACTCATCTAACTAAAAGTTGTTAGCATAGTAGATTAATTAAAACTAGGTCATAGCTCTTGTTGCATTTAAAATAATGCGATTATGTCGAATTAGATGTTCCATTTCATATTTGTATAACGTAGGTGCGATAACTTCTCAATCGTAGCTTCAGTCTTGGCGTTTCTTTTTCTCATATGACCATAAAAGCGAGCGCTATTTTGTATTGCACGTGTTTATAATGTTTTTCGTTGTATGATGTATTGTTCCTTTCTGTTTCGAGAATGTTAAATGTATGTTCGCACTCGCTTAGATAACGTTCCGTCTGTGGAGGCCGATAAAGTTGCAGAATAAGCCCCTGAGCAACAACAGTTTGGTGAAGCCAAGTGTCCTCTAACCTATTATGTTCTATCTGCTTTATAATTCACTGTCCCGCATACTATGATTAATCTAAGGATTGACTAGCTTTCTATTTATCCTGTCTTTGATTATCTTTTTAGGTTGGGTTATTATAATCAGTTACATGCTAGTGCTTTACCCTAATCAATAAACATGATGAGAATTAATTTATGATATGATGATTCATTATGATTATGATGATGAACTCGTGGTATTTTAGGGGCTCAGGCGGTTTCCCGATTGCCTCTCCGTAAGGACCTATTCGTTGAGAGACCACCCGGGACAACAGTACAACCATGAGGGTGGAATGCGACGTCCTTAACTGATTAATTGGAGGAACTTGGGGGTGTCGTTTGCTTCGCCGTTGTGTCGTCAATGGGGGCTAGGGCATAGTGCTTGCTCTGCTAAGGGTGGGTGCCGAGGTTTATTCGATTTGGTTTTGTTAGTCACCCACCTTAGGGAGGAGTACTGTGTTTGTATGACTGGCAAAACCTAACGGACAACTATACACCAGGAGAATCTTTATAAAGGCTATGTAGTGATACCCTGCCAGATCACCTAGGCAGTGATTAATAGGGAGTAGCGCTCCTCGAGCAAAAAGGGAATCATGGCTCGTGGGTAAAGAGTGTAACCTATGCAGAGTGTTAGAAACAGGTATATCAGTCATGCTCATGGTTAAGAGCAGCCTTGGGATCCTCTTTGATTATAGATACTCTGGATTCATTTATGTTGATGGTTTAATGATGATGGCTATAATTATGATATTTGGTACTTTCCTTTTGAAGGAGGTGCTTTCTTTTGGGAATATCAACTTGTGTTTTATGATAAAACTTGGCTTATATTAATGATAAATACCTCACCAATTAAAAGCAACTGCTTTGAGCTTAACCCCCACATACAGCTAGTTCACTTCAACCAAACGACACATTTGCTGAGTACGTTGATGTGTACTTACCCTTGCTTAAACACCAAACACCAGGTTGTCCCTATTGCAACCATTGCTCAGGAGAAGATGAAGGAAATGCGGAGGATTTCCATGAGTTTCAGAACTTTGAGGAATTCTAAACTAGACTAGCGGCAAACCCCCAGTCAGCTGCTTGTGAATGCCTTATCTTACTACATTTCGTTCAGCACTTTGATTTATGTTTAATTTAATGACCCTGTGGATGTTTTTGGACATCATGATGTAATAAAGTTATACTTATTTCCGCTATCATTTGAGCATTGAGTGATGATGTCCAATTATGTAATCGTTGTGTACGTGAATTTCTGATCCTGGCACGTTGTCACACCCGGGTTTTAGGGACACCAAGACCCGGGCGCGAACATAATCACTAGGTGTGCTAGGACCAAGTCTCACACATATGATGAATCATGGCACAGGATCGAATGTCACATCTTTACTACATAACAGGAATTCTATACAAAATAAATAATTACATTATAAGGAGACAACGGTACAGCAACCCAAAGTTGACTGGGAGACGACGACCTAGACCTCTCACGAACACATCGCATCATCCTCCATGCGCTTCATCCTGCGGTACCTGTTCTTGACCTGTGGGGGGTGTGAGACAGCAAGAGTGAGCTCACATACGTTCATCGCTCAACAAGTTGTGGGGAATAATGTGCATGAACTCGCCAAAGGTGGGAGCTCACGTGAAGTGTAAGGCTTACCAAAGGAGATGGTTTGAGCTGAGCATTGCTTTTAAAGTTGGTCAAAATTTTATTAGCAATTACTAAGTATAAGTAAATATCAACCCAATTAAATAGTAGAACAGAAGTAACAACATCACCTGCGATGCAATGCATATGACAAATTGAATTTAAGTTCCATAAATTAATCATGTGAGGGTCCGAGCTGCTCATGACCGTGAGCACGGCTAGTATACCAGTTTTACACTCTGCAGAGGTTGTGCATCTTTACCCACAAGTCATGTTACCCATCTGCCAAGGGATCGCGACTTCCCACACACCTCTACCGAGGAGGCGAGGCAGGGTAACACTACGAGGCCTTTACAAAGTTCCACTAGCTTCAGAAAACCCGCTACAGTTTATAGGAAGCTCCAATGCAGGAATCCCTTGCATGACCGCCATCGCAGCAAAATCATCCCGAGGGCCTCCCTACACTGACCACTCCCCTACTGCCCTTGCCCCTTTCGGGTAAGGTAGTCCTCCACTAGCTTTCCTAATTAATCCGCCAAGGGCGTCCCATTATACCCTTGTGGTAGCACTGTTTTCCCGGGTGGTCGCTCCATGTTCCAATTAACATAATGATCTTATCATGAACGATAAATAACAACGGATAACAAAAGTATAATCATGAGTAATGTATCTTTCATACCCAAAACCACATAAAGCACTAGCAAGTACTACCCAAAAAGTTCAGTGGTAACAAGGTATAAAGATAATCAAACTAGGGTAACCTATTGTGTCCCATCAAAATTAACCTATGCAGATCATTATGATTAATCAGAACATGGCTGGGTAAAAAGAAGTGATCAAGGGCACAACTTGCCTGGGACTTGAGATTCCAGGTACCAGGATGATCTTCAGGTGACACGTGTCCTCACGCTAGTCGTAGCATTACAAACAAACAGTGTATAGGCAAAATTAACATTACACCAAACATAAGGATAAACTGTATAATTATGATCTACGCGTGCTACGAGATCGCGGGATCGAGAACTACTAAGATCGGAGTCGTGATCATCAAGTTATGATGCGATTAAATGATTAACACTAGGTTTTCTTTTTTATAATTTCAGAGGAAAGATAACCAAAAATAGTGATTAATTCAACTTTAATCTAAATTATAAATTGACTATAGATCATATTTTTGTAGATTATAATGATAAGAAACTTAACGAGACTAACCAACGTAAGTTAAATAAAGATCTAATTATAAAAGAATGAGACATGATATAATAAATGTTGTTGTTGCATAGTAATTATTTATACGAAACTAACGCAACTCGAACGGTTCAATTCGGAGTAAAAATGGAGAAGTTATGAATTTCCTAAGGTTTTATGTGCTTGGCATCAGATTAATTAAGAAATAAATTTTAATGTGACTTTCATGTCAAAACAGAGACACTATGTGATAAACAATAATATTATAGAATTATAGGAATTGGAATTAACTAATTTGGACATCATATGAAATTTCTATGATTTAAACACATTCTAGCATTTATTTTTGCATTAAATATCATTTTCTAATTCCATTTATCTGAGATCTTAGCTTCCTGGACTGGGCACACTAATACAGAGAAGTGCAGGGGTCCCGGGGTAAAATTACCTAGACTCAGAAAACAACCACAAGGGACTGCGGGTTATTTCCTAAATTCTAGGAGGGTTCTTACGCAAAACGCCCAGGGCGAAGGGGTACAGGCCAAATCTGGCCGTCCGATCGGACATCAGGGGCCCAGATTAGATCCCAACCCCAAATGAGTCCGCACGCCCTGCTACCCGTCGGATCAAGGATCCACGACCCACAGTATGATCGCACGCGGATCCCATCAGAGCCCCAGGATGTTGATCTAACGGTTACTAACTTCGAATCCCGCCCAAAGCACCCGACCATTCGATCTTATATCAACGGTCCAAATCTACCAGCCCCCAGATCTAATCTTAACCGCACCTTTACCATCCAAGGGCCAAGCGCCCTCTTCCCCCTCCTCCAGCCATTGCCAGCGGCAATGTCCAGGACCGCGGTCGAGCTTGGCCGGAGCTGGCCCAATCCGACCCCCAGGCGCGCCCAAACACCGATTCGACGAATGCTTCGCAAGGCAGTAATGACGGCGAACATGGCCAAGGGCATCTTACTGGCAAAGACGTCGCAGAGGAGTCGGGCTACGGCGCGAGCAGGTTCTACGACGGGGCAGCAGGTGCGGTGAGGAATTCCGGTGGCCACAAGGTCCCTCGCCGCCCACCGACTACACCGAGAACTTCGAGGCCCGCCGTCAATCCTCGTAGTGCAATAGCCAAGCCCCAAACAACGGCGTGGTTCTGAAATACCTGCGACGGCGAGATAGCCCTCCACACGGCGAAGCTATATGACGGCGTCTATGGTATTCGTACTGCGGATAAGGGAGGGGTCCATGGCCACGAGCTTTATACACGGTTTAAGAGTCCGTTGGCGAGGAATCCGGAAGGCTCATGCGCTTGGTGGCGACATTCACGGCCACAAGTTCGCCATAATCCGGTGGGAGAAGATGGTTTCGATAAGGGGGACCCACGGGCAGTGAGGCCACGCAAAGGGTTGGAACGTGAAGCTTAGCAGAGGGACCCACGGGCAGTGGCAGTGGCGAGCCCAGGTGCATCGTGCCCAAGTTGTTCGTGCGGCGGGGGTGTTACTGGTGACGTGGGCCCACATGGCGGCTAGGGTTTGGCGCAAGTGCGTGCACGGGTGGAGAACTGGGCTGCGGGAGTAAGGGGAATGGGCCGGGGAGAAGAAGTTGGTCCACAACGCCAAGTGAAGCCTTTTTTCTTTATTTCATTTTCTTCCTCTTCTCTTTTAAATTTAAATCTCAAATTTGAATTCAAATAGTGTTGTGAACTTGTACCCAAATTAATGTACAAAATAAACATACTAGTATCGTAGTTATTTATTTATGTATAGCTTTTATTTTGTTTTGTATAGTATTTATTATTTCTAATTTTCCCCAATTTGCACTTTTGGGATTAAATCCAATTCTCTTCTCATTATTATATTTCCATGTTATTCCTTTTATATTGTCACAAAATGCACACCAAATAAAGTCCAGCATGATGCATAATTTAGTGGCATATATTTTATATTTATTTGTTTTCATGTGATGTTCTCATGAAATGATAAATATGGACAACACACATATATACAAAGGAATGTCATTTCTCCTTTTAGGTTATCCTCCACAAATTATAAGTTGGGTATTACAAATCCTACCCCCCTTAAAAATAATCTCGTCCTCGAGATTTGTAAGAAAAGGGATACATAAGGATTGGTTCGTATTTCAACTTTTACTCTATAATTGATTCAGAAAGCTAGAGTTTCATTTTTTTATAGTCAATAGGGGTTTATTAGGAGAGCATAGGTCTCCAGCCACTTATTATGTAGGATATAAGAGATGGATAAGTTAGGGCAAGAATAGCCTGGGGTAAGAAAGGTTATAGTGAGAAAGAACTCCGTGTTGAGTGGCAATGCAACTGAAGGTTGGGTTTGACCTCTCTCCTTTCTTGACGAGGTTGATCCTTTCTTCTCCGGTCTTGAGCTCATTGATTCGAGGTCAGTGTATATCATCAAAGTTACCGGAGTATGGTTAAGATGGATATGGGTGACATAGACTAGATAAGATCTACTTAATTTATTTTTTTAGAATAGATCATGCTTGTTACACTTTTATGAGATAAGCAAATTGGTGGGGGTAAGTATGCTGATTAGGACAAGATGAGTCTCCAAGAGTAAGATAGAATCTTCTGAGATTGGTTAGATCTATTAGGATAGGATAGAATCTTTTCGAGATAAGATGGATCTATTAGTGTAGGGTAGAATCGTTTAAGATGAGATGGACATTGTTAGGCTAGATACTCTAGTTTGTCTAGTTAGCTTTATAAGCATTATGTATATGCAGATGTAATTGTGGACATTACTCCACAACCCATCACACTCAATCAAAGATCCAAATCAGACAAGTATCATAAGAACAAACACTAAGTATACTAATATTTACAAAAATAGTTTTGATTTTGTCCCTAAGATTAGGTCTCCTATTCCTAAAGGTCACTTTAGGCACAGGATTTCAAAGTGTGAAATCGACATTTGTCTTTAGAAGGAAAAGGTAAGAATGATCAGAGTATAGCGAAAATAGATGAGAAAAGATTAAGATAAGTTTAGAAAAGAATCAGAGTAGCAAAGGTAAGTAGACAATGGTTGTCCAGTTCTATCTAGGTTTCGTCCTACAGTCAACATTCCTCTGATACCACTTCTGTCACACCCAGGTTTTAGGGACACCAAGACCCGGGCGCGAACATAATCACCAGGTGTGCTAGGACCAAGTCTCACACATATGATGAATCATGGCACAGGATCGAATGTCACATCTTTACTACATAACAGGAATTCTATACAAAATAAATAATTACATTATAAGGAGACAACGGTCCAGCAACCCAAAGTTGACTGGGAGACGACGACCTAGACCTCTCACGAACACATCGCATCATCCTCCATGCGCTTCATCCTGCGATACCTGTTCTTAACCTGTGGGGGGGTGTGAGACAGCAAGAGTGAGCTCACATACGTTCATCGCTCAACAAGTTGTGGGGAATAATGTGCATGAACTCGCCAAAGGTGGGAGCTCACGTGAAGTGTAAGGCTTACCAAAGGAGATGGTTAGAGCTGAGCATTGCTTTTAAAGTTGGTCAAAATTTTATTAGCAATTACTAAGTATAAGTAAATACCAACCCAATTAAATAGTAGAACAGAAGTAACAACATCACCTGCGATGCAATGCATATGACAAATTGAATTTAAGTTCCATAAATTAATCATGTGAGGGTCCGAGCTGCTCATGACCGTGAGCACGGCTAGTATACCAGTTTTACACTCTGCAGAGGTTGCGCATCTTTACCCACAAGTCATGTTACCCATCTGCCAAGGGATCGCGACTTCCCACACACCTCTACCGAGGAGGCGAGGCAGGGTAACACTACGAGGCCTTTACAAAGTTCCACTAGCTTCAGAAAACCCGCTACAGTTTATAGGAAGCTCCAATGCAGGAATCCCTTGCATGACCGCCATCGCAGCAAAATCATCCCGAGGGCCTCCCTACACTGACCACTCCCCTACTGCCCTTGCCCCTTTCGGGTAAGGTAGTCCTCCACTAGCTTTCCTAATTAATCCGCCAAGGGCGTCCCATTATACCCTTGTGGTAGCACTGTTTTCCCGGGTGGTCGCTCCATGTTCCAATTAACATAATGATCTTATCATGAACGATAAATAACAACGGATAACAAAAGTATAATCATGAGTAATGTATCTTTCATACCCAAAACCACATAAAGCACTAGCAAGTACTACCCAAAAAGTTCAGTGGTAACAAGGTATAAAGATAATCAAACTAGGGTAACCTATTGGGTCCCATCAAAATTAACCTATGCAGATCATTATGATTAATCAGAACATGGCTGGGTAAAAAGAAGTGATCAAGGGCACAACTTGCCTGGGACTTGAGATTCCAGGTACCAGGATGATCTTCAGGTGACACGTGTCCTCACGCTAGTCGTAGCATTACAAACAAACAGTGTATAGGCAAAATTAACATTACACCAAACATAAGGATAAACTGTATAATTATGATCTACGCGTGCTATGAGATCGCGGGATCGAGAACTACTAAGATCGGAGTCGTGATCATCAAGTTATGATGCGATTAAATGATTAACACTAGGTTTTCTTTTTTATAATTTCAGAGGAAAGATA
The DNA here is from genome assembly GCF_902167145.1 of Zea mays. NCBI lineage: Eukaryota > Viridiplantae > Streptophyta > Magnoliopsida > Poales > Poaceae > Zea > Zea mays. Next base: position 196,539,011 of record NC_050099.1, on the reverse strand, counting down.
ACCAAAAATAGTGATTAATTCAACTTTAATCTAAATTATAAATTGACTATAGATCATATTTTTGTAGATTATAATGATAAGAAACTTAACGAGACTAACCAACGTAAGTTAAATAAAGATCTAATTATAAAAGAATGAGACATGATATAATAAATGTTGTTGTTGCATAGTAATTATTTATACGAAACTAACGCAACTCGAACGGTTCAATTCGGAGTAAAAATGGAGAAGTTATGAATTTCCTAAGGTTTTATGTGCTTGGCATCAGATTAATTAAGAAATAAATTTTAATGTGACTTTCATGTCAAAACAGAGACACTATGTGATAAACAATAATATTATAGAATTATAGGAATTGGAATTAACTAATTTGGACATCATATGAAATTTCTATGATTTAAACACATTCTAGCATTTATTTTTGCATTAAATATCATTTTCTAATTCCATTTATCTGAGATCTTAGCTTCCTGGACTGGGCACACTAATACAGAGAAGTGCAGGGGTCCCGGGGTAAAATTACCTAGACTCAGAAAACAACCACAAGGGACTGCGGGTTATTTCCTAAATTCTAGGAGGGTTCTTACGCAAAACGCCCAGGGCGAAGGGGTACAGGCCAAATCTGGCCGTCCGATCGGACATCAGGGGCCCAGATTAGATCCCAACCCCAAATGAGTCCGCACGCCCTGCTACCCGTCGGATCAAGGATCCACGACCCACAGTATGATCGCACGCGGATCCCATCAGAGCCCCAGGATGTTGATCTAACGGTTACTAACTTCGAATCCCGCCCAAAACACCCGACCGTTCGATCTTATATCAACGGTCCAAATCTACCAGCCCCCAGATCTAATCTTAACCGCACCTTTACCATCCAAGGGCCAAGCGCCCTCTTCCCCCTCCTCCAGCCATTGCCAGCGGCAATGTCCAGGACCGCGGCCGAGCTTGGCCGGAGCTGGCCCAATCCGACCCCCAGGCGCGCCCAAACACCGATTCGACGAATGCTTCGCAAGGCAGTAATGACGGCGAACATGGCCAAGGGCATCTTACCGGCAAAGACGTCGCAGAGGAGTCGGGCTACGGCGCGAGCAGGTTCTACGACGGGGCAGCAGGTGTGGTGAGGAATTCCGGTGGCCACAAGGTCCCTCGCCGCCCACCGACTACACTGAGAACTTCGAGGCCCGCCGTCAATCCTCGTAGTGCAATAGCCAAGCCCCAAACATCGGCGTGGTTCTGAAATACCTGCGGCGGCGAGATAGCCCTCCACACGGCGAAGCTATATGACGGCGTCTATGGTATTCGTACTGCGGATAAGGGAGGGGTCCACGGCCACGAGCTTTATACACGGTTTAAGAGTCCGTTGGCGAGGAATCCGGAAGGCTCATGCGCTTGGTGGCGACATTCACGGCCACAAGTTCGCCATAATCCGGTGGGAGAAGATGGTTCCGATAAGGGGGACCCACGGGCAGTGAGGCCACGCAAAGGGTTGGAACGTGAAGCTTAGCAGAGGGACCCACGGGCAGTGGCAGTGGCGAGCCCAGGTGCATCGTGCCCAAGTTGTTCGTGCGGCGGGGGTGTGACTGGTGACGTGGGCCCACATGGCGGCTAGGGTTTGGCGCAAGCGCGCGCACGGGTGGAGAACTGGGCTGCGGGAGTAAGGGGAATGGGCCGGGGAGAAGAAGTTGGTCCACAACGCCAAGTGAAGCCTTTTTTTTCTTTATTTCATTTTCTTCCTCTTCTCTTTTAAATTTAAATCTCAAATTTGAATTCAAATAGTGTTGTGAACTTGTACCCAAATTAATGTACAAAATAAACATACTAGTATCGTAGTTATTTATTTATGTATAGCTTTTATTTTGTTTTGTATAGTATTTATTATTTCTAATTTTCCCCAATTTGCACTTTTGGGATTAAATCCAATTCTCTTCTCATTATTATATTTCCATGTTATTCCTTTTATATTGTCACAAAATGCACACCAAATAAAGTCCAGCATGATGCATAATTTAGTGGCATATATTTTATATTTATTTGTTTTCATGTGATGTTCTCATGAAATGATAAATATGGACAACACACATATATACAAAGGAATGTCATTTCTCCTTTTAGGTTATCCTCCACAAATTATAAGTTGGGTATTACACACGTACAACGATACAAGGTTCGCATTCGGTTTACCTTCTAAAACCGGGTGTGACAACAGCATGGGGACGCAGCGGGACGAGCATCAGCTGACGCAGTGGGTTGGGCGCACGTCACTGCTCATGGGCGGCTGGGCTCGCGGGCAGCGATGACATAGGCGCGCGGCAATGCGGGGGAGAGTGAGAGCGGCGGCGGCGCAGGCTCCTATAAATGAAAATGAGGAAAGAAACAGCGGACAAGCATGTGAGGAAGAAAGAATGAAGCCCTACATATCCTAATTTTTTGTTGTCTAACCTCGGCCGCCAAAAATAAGCTCTTTAGTTCGATGGCTGACCGACAGCCACCAAAAAGCGCTATTACAGTTGTTGACACGTAGCCGCCAAAATTAGGGTTGTAACTTTCGGTGGCTATATATTAACCGCCGAAAATTACTATGACCACTGAAAGTTTCCATTTTTCTTGTAGTGAAACAATGATATCCTTGGCCGAACTAGTAACATCTGTGTACCTAATTTGGTCTCCATGATAGTACCAAGGAATAAGAAAGCGTCATCGGCATCACGTAATTGGATTGTTAAAGCTGGACAGCTATCATTAGGTTACCAGTAACATATACACCATTTATGTATTATTATTGAAATAATAGTCAAGTTGGTGATGTTTTGTGGCAAGCACTTGCATAGTAGAATGCCATATAAAAACGTTTCGAGTTTTGTTCTCTCTAGGATAGCTCCAGTAAGATGTTAGACGTATCATTCCATAGTATAATAATGCCACGGATACACTGATGTAAAGGTCTATTTTTTTTTCTCATTCCACCTTGTGGGGAGCAGAACATCGCAGCATTTGTGACTGGTGGTTGCAATGCATGTTTCCACAAACCACATCGACATTAAACTACTCTCTCCATACGTATAAGACATCATCAATGTTCCACGCACTAGTGACCTAACAAAAAAATGCTAATTATATGTCTCTATCATATGATTAAAGTTAGGGATGTAATCGAATTCGAATTCGAATACGGATAGCTTCGGATACGAATACGGATGTTCTCGAATACAAATACGGATAGATGTGTGTCGGATACGGAACTAGTCGGACACGGATATCGTCGGTAACGATTTTTTGTCCGATACAGTGTAAGACATCATTCCACACATATTATGGTTGTAATTATTTATCCACTCCTTGAGCCTAAACATTTTTAGCATTATAAGTAAAATTTCATGAACTTTAGTTAGAGTGATTTCACGTGTAACTTACGTAACAATTGAAAGTGAAAAGAAAGAAATACTACTAGCTTAATGTGGATTTTATGGTCCAGATATTTTTGAGGATTATATGTGGACATATGTTATGCCTCCATAAAATTTCATGAATTTCTGAGGTTATTTGTGTATTGTTAATTTCTTTCTTATTAACAAAATGTACACTGCTATCCGGTAAGATATCCGAATATTCGATAAGATATATCCAGTAAAATATCAGTATATTCGATATTCGACGGATATCAGACATATTGTATTTGAATCCGATATCCGAATAGAATATATGTATTCATTATCAAAAAAAGTCCGGATATCCGAAAATTCCATTCGTACTGGTGTTCACCATCTTCGAATCTGGATTCGGACGGATATTTTCCGAACCATATTACATCCCTAATTAAAGTGTTATTGTTGCTAATAAATTGTAGTAAATTAATCCAACATGCATGGTCTCCAGACCCAGTTATAATACCTGACAAATTTTACAGCAAGAAAATAAAAAGGCAGTGATTATTATAGTCAAATAAAAGAGAGTATTGTATATGGCAATCAGTTTTCAATGAACACCGTCCCTTTCTTCCCTAACTCCTGATTTCCACAAATAAGTTTGTTGCTGATCACATATAATTAACTATACATAACACAAATTACCAATAAATATAAGGATCAGCTACAGATCTAGGACAAATAAAGGACAAATACAAAGAAAAACAACTAATAACTAAGAATTCTAGGCTAACTTGAAGATGCAAATGAAGCAATAATACAATGTCATGAGTGCTCCATTAATTGGAAGAAGAACACGCCATCCACAATATTAACGATCCTCGCATTATCTGAAACACTCTCTTCATAGTTCCCTTCACAATCCTCGGCACATGCATTCAAATCCAAGGTAAAACCAGATGACTCCATCCCATTCTCCATGTTCATGTCATTTCCTTCCTTTCCATCCTTCTCGATGACCCTTTGCTTGAGCCGAGGGGAGGAAGCGTTAGACATTGAACGGAGTGCTTCACAATTCAGTACTATGATGGTATCCCCCAGACTGATCTCGTCGCCGTTGCAACCCCTAATTCTTCCATTTGTGATCGCATTCCTGATGCCGATCTCTGACTCGTAGTCCAGTTGCTCAACACCGTCGATCATTATCACCCGATGAGGGTTTTCGAGTATTGCATCATACAATCTCTGAACGTAGCTACGCCCAGTGTCCAGTGATCTTTGCCTCTTCAACGTGATCTCGCCGGAGCTGGAATCGGAGTGGACGTGGGTGAACTCGGATAGTGAGATGGCGGTGAACTTGCTGTAGGAACCGAAGACGAGCCTTGCGAGCTCCTTAGACACGGCTTTCTTGCCATCATTGCCCGCTCCTTGGAAGAGCAGCCATGTCACTGCACTTGGCTTCTCTTGGCAGCACCATCTCCTCCTCTTTCTTGTCATGCCCGAGCGGCACTGGAGCACGACACTTGCGATCTCTGTAACCACATCCTTGTGACGTGGAGCTCGGTTCTCAAGCGCGTTGGAGAGGATCTTGAGATTCTCAGCGGTGAGCTCCGTGAATTTTGGCGACTCGGCTGCAGGGGCACCTTCGGATGAGTTGGACACGGAGTAAGATTTTTCTGGACTAGTCGGCCTTGGAAGCAGTTGTTGACGATCAGAGGACCTGGCAAATGGATCGCCACGTCCATAGTTTGGGCACGGTTGCATCAGCTTGAATTGCCATGGTTCGGAGCTCATCATCAAGCTGGGGGCAAAGGAGCCGGAGATTGAAGAAGCGTCTGGAGAGTTAGTAGCCTGTGGGGAGAAGCTCAGTGTGATCTCCGACGTGTGGTAAGCTGCTCCATTAGAGTTGGGGTCCCAATCTTGCATCTGCGCGGAAGAAAATTGGTAGTTTTAGAAACAAAAGTATTGCTATATGGAGTATTTTGAAGTTTGAACTGTGCAAAATCTGAAGACAGGAGGTGGGGTATCAACAATAAAGGATCTTTCAGACATGCATCTTACTTAGGAAGAAATGGCTGAATTATTGTTAATTTGCTAAGTTGGTTAAGCATGTATGAGGTGTCTTTAATTATCTTAATATAGCCCCTCTTGCTAAGTTGTTTAAACTTGTTTTTGCTGGATTGAGCGGTTTGAGCCCAGGAATGTAGTGTACCTGAAAACTGGTGCTGCGGCTCGCCAGTCTGGTCGTATCTTGAACTTGGTAGCCCTGAAGCCATGGCGGCACATTTGGAGTTGTCGCCGCCACCTTGGCGCAGGACAAAGTGATGAGCTCACTGTCGCCGGTTGCTGCAGTGCCGTTAGCGAAGGGCCAAGGCCTTGTTGCTCTAGCTTGTTCGGCGTCACTAGACGATCGAGGAACAAAGAACCATCCGGCATTTACAGACGTCAATCATCTTATCGTCACCGTTAATTATTGCAAACTCACTGTTAATATATAATCGATCTAAACACCGTACCTGTTGCACCTGAGGCTCAGCGCGAGGCCGCCGTCCGGCACGACGATGGGGTGCAGCTCCCAGACAGCCTCAAGAGATGGCTGCCCTGCTCTGGACTTCAAATAAGCCTGGTTGTTCCCAAACCCTAGCAACCAGAACCTGTCCAGGCCTCTGCCGCCGCCTCCGGCAGCAGCGGACACCAAGCTGCCCACTTCCATGACGGCGTGCTCGACGGGGCAGTAGCAGCCCTGGCCGTGATCACGGCCGCCACTGCCGCTGCTCCTCCTTCTCGTCTCTGACACGGCGGCCCAGGCCTCGGCGGCGTACGCGAGGTCCTCGAGGACGAGCACGACGCCCTTCCCGGCGGCGCAGCCCTGGCGGACGAGCGCGCGCAGGTCGGCGGCCTTGGCCTCCACCTCCTCCCTCGGCATCCGCTGGAAGGACGCGGCCGAGAGGGGCACGAACTGGACGTTCTTGAGCCGCTCGTGCCGCTGCTGCAGCTCCCCTTTGCTCACCCTGTTCATCACCGCCTTCACCACCACCTCCGCGGTGGCCGCGCTCTCGCCAACGACCACCACGCTCCGCTTGCTTCCGCTCGCCATGCAGTCGAGCACGCGCATGGCGTCGCCGGAAGCTGCTCCGCCTGGAGAGATCGCCGCGTGGGCGCGGCTGGTGGGTGGTATCGTCGTGTTCTGCTGCTGATGCTCCGGTGAAGACGACGCCGAGACGGCCTTCTCGACGTTGGCCTTGACCTGGGAGCTGGAGAAGCCGGCCTCGCGCATGACGCGGCTCACGCTGGGGTCGTCGAGGATGGAGATGATGAGCTGGTCGATGTCGACCTTGCCGGCGAGCACCGGCTGTGGCGGTTGTCCCTGTGCTCCATCCACGGAGCCCCGGCGCTGGTGCGCCTGCGCGCGCTTGAACGCGGCGACGAGCGCGTTGGACAGCACGGGCGCGTGCTGCTGCCCGGCGTGGTGATGGGGGTGGAACATAGAGGCGGCGGCGGTGGGGAGGCGGTTAAGCGCCACGTTGAAACAGAGCTCCAGGGCCTTGCACTGCAGCGGGTGGGAGTGGGAGCGGAGGCAGGCGGCGCGGAGGAGCCCCGCCGCCGAGAGCATGGCGCTGGCCACGTGGAGCGGGGTCACCTGCGCGTGGCCGCGCCGCCGGGCCAGGGCCACGGCCTGCCGCACCACGGCCGCCGCCTCCGCGGCCAGCGCCTGCTGCACCGCGCAGCCGCCGGCTCGCATCCTGCGCTTGCTTGCTGCTGCAGGGTTTGGCGAGATGTACGCCCTCTGCAACGATTGCGATTTGGGAGCAACGTGCAGCAGCAGGTGCCTGGCTGGACTGGATCCCTCTTGCTTGCTACTACCTGTGATGTGAACCCTTTTTAGTAGTCAGAGGTGTGTGGAGTGAATGTTAGTGCACACCAACACCTGTAGTAATATTATACTGCTCACATTTTAGCCACACATATTGCTGACACATATATGGCATCAATGACAAACACCAAAATGTCTTTTGTACCGACCCTCAACAAAGAAGCCCCCCGTGAGCCCCTTTACCAGTTCCTTTGCCGAGTGTATTAGAAGGCACTCGACAAAGGCTTCGTATTTGCCGAGTGCCAGCTGGACTAGCTCTCGGCAGCGTGAGCACCAGTGGGCCCCTTTGCCAGTTCCTTTGTCGAGTGCATTAGGTGGCACTCAACGTCGAGTGCATTAGGTGGCACTCAACAAAGGTTGCTTGTTTGCCGAGGGTCTCAGCCACATCACTTGGCAAAGAAGCTTTATCGGGGTTCAGGTGTGCCTTCTTTGCCGAGTGCAGTTGTCATGACACTCAGCAAAGTAACTCTTTGTCGAGTGTTGCACTCGATTAGCAAAGTTACCAAAATACCCATTTTTTATTTGTTTTTGCTATTCCATCCAAACAAACAAAAGATGTATCACATAATCATCACATATACATCACATATATCACAAAATCATCACATACATCAAACACACGACATAGCTCACAAAGATCACATGTTTCTTCACAAAGATCACAAAGTCACAAGTATCACAAAATAGTTCACAGCACTAACAAGTACTCACATAAATGAGTCCACAAACATCCAATATATGCCATAAACATGTCTCACAGCTAATTTTAGAAGAACATCAGCGAGGTGGGCGGCTAGACTAGTTCGGCGATAGGCTTGGTGATCCATGAGGGTTGTTGGATGCCGCATATTGTCCCTGTACAGAGAAGAGATTGCATGTGCTATATCAGATAAATATATATCATGCAGGACTATAATTTTGATACTCACAGGAGTATGGAATTGAGTAGAGTCAGCTAGAGGGAACAACGAAGGTGGTGGAGCAAAACCCTGTGCGGTGCCAAGGCTCTGCATGTACTGGAACATCTCTGCATCCTCTGCTGATCTTCCAAACGAGCCACCCGCTCCACCTCCTCCTCCGCCCTCATCCTCGCCTCCATCTCCATCTGTTCCCTCCTGTCTTCTTCTAGCTGAGCCTGTAATATTTCACCCAAATGTTATAATAACTCAAAGAGAAGGTATATAACTTAATGAATGATGAGTTACAGAAACACTAACCTGGAGTTGTTGTATCCGATGATATGAGTTGTCCTGCCGAGGTAGTATGGCTAGGCTCGCGCTCCTTGCTCGCACCTGAGACAATGTGAGAGTGGACGACGATTCGATTGCTCCATCGGCAATCCAGTACCGCACATGCCTCTTGCATCCTCTGGCCCTGATGAGGACATCTTTGTCGATGTCCTCGGTCCTCGGATCGTAATCTGGCCCTTGGACCTCCTATGCCATGGCAATGTACTCAATGAGTGTTTTTCATTTTTCTAATGTCTTGCAGTTCAAGTCTAAATTATCCGAGTAAATTCAATTAAATGAATAAAATATAATAGTTATAGCAAACACTTTTATAATTATGTCAAAATCGAACATGTAGGTCTACATACTGTAGTAACACACCCAAAAAAGTTTGGTGGGAAAAAGAAAAAAAAATGAAAATATAATTTGCCGAGTGTCAAGAATGACACTCGACAAAATATAGGTTTGTCGATTTTTTGCAAGGTGACACTCGGAAAAGAAGTTATTTTGCCGAGTGTCAACGCCTGACGCTCGGCAAAGGTAAGGTGCGTCAACTATAGATGGCTGCTGACGACCATTTGTCGAGCGTCGTGTTTGGCCGAGAGCTTGACACTCGGCAAAGTCTCCTTTTGCCCAATGTCTTTCTATGTCGAGTGTCTCGCCCTCGGTAAACGAGGTCTTAACCGAGAGTCTTATTTCACCGAGAGTGGCACTCTACAAAGAATGCTTTTTACCGGGTGCCCGATAAAATGCACTCGGCAAAGAGCCGTATTCCGGTAGTGACTGTTGCGAGCCTATGGAGCCTTACTAGAATAGGAATCAAACACCTCATAATGTATAAGGGGCTCCTATATTATAATAGTTTAGTTAAGTCCCTTATAAATTTTTTTTAGGGTTCTATCTCCGAGTAATGCCAGTACCGGACTATAGGAGGCTCACATGCATGCGGATCCCTGGCCCACGTGTCATTGGGATATCAGTGTCATATTACGAGCGTGTATATATATATAAGAAATCTGAAAGGAAAAAGATGAGAGCGTAGAGTCTTTAGGCCAGCGGGGGAGCCCCAGGGCAGGACAAATTGGCTGGTGGTGTGTCCCGCGTGTAGTTGCATGTGGACGATGTAGAAAGGCATGCATGCACACGCACTTATATATTCTTCTCCCTGTCTTGCACTCAACACCGAATTTTTTGCATTTTAACCCTTCCTCGAAAACAATATCACGTTTGGACCCTAGAAAATTTTAATGTCATTTTTGGACCCTTTCATGTTCGGTAACATAGCCTATGGCGCCGAGCTCGGTACCACGTCAGCGCCAAGTTCGGTAACATAGCTCGGCGCCATAGGCTATGGCGCCGAGGTAGGTGCTACGCTGGCCCAAACGGACGACGTGGCGCTGACGTGGTACCGAGCTCGGCGCCATAGATTTTGGCGCCGAGCTCGGTTCTGTACACAAAGGTCGTCTAGCTCAGTTGGTAGAACGTAAGATTCTTAACCTTGTGGTTGTGGGTTCGAGCCCCGTGGTGACTATTTTTTTGTCTTTGTCACTAATTTATTTTTTTGTTGTCTATATTTTTCGTTTATGTCGCTCATTTGTCCGCCCAGATTTATTTCTCATCTAGATTTTTTATTTTTGTGACTGATTTGTTTATTCATCTAGATATTTTTTGTTTTTGTTTTTGTAGCCATTGCGTCACAGAGTTTGAATAAACAAAAACAAAAACAAAAAATATCTAGATGAATAAACAAATCAGTCACAAAAACAAAAAAATCTAGATGAGAAATAAATCTGGGCGGACAAATGAGCGACATAAACGAAAATATAGACAACAAAAAAATAAATTAGTGACAAAGACAAAAAAAAACACCCACCGTGGGCTCGAACCCACAACCACAAGGTTAAGAGTCTTACGCTCTACCACTGAGCTAGACAACCTTTGTGTACAGAACCAAGCTCGGCGCCAAGATCTATGGCGCCGAGCTTGGTACCACGTCGGCGCCACGTCGTCCGTTTGGGCCAGCGTAGCACCTACCTCGGCGCCATAGCCTATGGCGCCGAGCTGTGTTACCTCGGCGCCATAGGCTATGGCGCCGAGCAAAGGGTCCAAAAATGACATTAAAATTTTCTAGGGTCCAAACGTGATATTGTTTTCGAGGAAGGGTTAAAATGCAAAAAATTCGGCACTCAACACATCTGGAACTTTCAACCAGTCAAGCAGATATATACGGGGAAAAGGTGACGTGGCACCGCATTATAGAAAAACACTTTGATTTCATCAATGGACACACATATCAAAATTGAAGTTCATTTTACAAGAGCACACGCTTTGGTGCATTACATCATATATATCCCTACTGTTTTTATTTTTTGTAATTCCTAAATCAAATTCTCAATCTATATATGATCGTTGAGGTGATGTTTTTTTTTTGCTGATTTTTTTCTCCCCTCTGATCTCGCTGCTCTCTATCTGTTCTTCAGAATTTACACAAACACTCATATTATTTACTAGCTAGTAGGTAGCTGATGTGTCGTGTGGACCTCAGCATGCATCGGTCGACGTAGTATACCCTACTAGCTCTAGCTGCGTGCCTGCATGCGCGTGTTTTTGGTGGCCCACGACTTGTGCTCGTAGGACGCGCGCGCGCGTGCAACACTGTTCATCGATCGAGTGGCACATGGACGTGCATGCATGCGCGCGCGGAGGAGGCTAGCTAGCACAGACCTACTAGTAGCTGAGTCTGCCTGCCCACGCGCCACGTACGACCGCCAGATGGATACAGGAACGAATGCACATTGTGCATGCATGCAGGACGAGGATGCATCGGGAACTGCGTACGTGATCCATCGATTTTTTGTCTGCTCTCTCTCTCTCGATCGCGACGTTACACTACTCTCTGGAGCAAACGAGTAAGGAGTAAAGTTAGTATATTCTTGAACCAAAATACGAATGGAATGCATTGCATGCATGGCGCGCGGTAAAACCCTTGGGTCAAATCTACCGGTCCGGTCCGGTCCTGAAATGTTTCCAGTCAAAAGCTAGCTAGCCGCCTCCTCTCCGCCCCTATTTTTGGTCCAAAAGCCACACGTAAAAGACACTGTGTGTTCATGATTAGAAACCAGCAAAGCAATTAAAAACGCCAAGAGCAAACGCGCTACAAAAGAAGCGCCTGGAGGAGAAAGAGGAAAAGGCAGGCCGGCATGATGTGTGCTTGGGAAAAAGCATCAAATTAACAAAAAAGAGAAGCAAAAAAACAGCCAAAGAGAGGGGAACATTATACGTACGACTGGGTCTAAAGAAGAAAAAACCCACATTAATTCACACGGGCATGTAGTATTATCTGCAAGAATTAATGAACTAGCTAGCAACAATAATGGCGGCCGGGTTCGAGCGAGCGAGGGGGAAAAAAAAGACGTCTCTTTATTTAGTTGTTGCATTGGTTTCCCCTTTCATGATGCGGGGGATGGGGGATGCTGCTTTAATTAGGCATGATATATACGTCCGTCTTTCCACAAAGCGAATGGAGGAATATAGTAGTCAGGAAAAGCACTACTCCGATCGTGTGGCATTTTTCCTGATGAACTAGAGAGAAAAAACAGCCCGAATCAAACTATATTTGCATATGTTTACAGCTACTACTCTTGTTTTCTTCTTTTTTTTTAATTATTTGAGGTGGGAAAAAAAGGAAGTTGGGCCGGCCGGCATAATTAACGTTTCTGAATGTTACGACGATACATTATCAGTAGCTAGCTCGGATTATTTACTTAGTCTAAGTAGCTAGGATTGTTTATTACCTACACGTACGTAGGGAGGGTAATAGATCGTGATCCAAATGTTTCTTCACAGTTTGTTAGAGTCCTAAACTAATTTTAATTCAAAAATGAATAGAAATAAAACTTGATCCTAATCCTTAAATTTTAGTATAGCGTAAAAATTGGATCCTTAAATTTGTGATCCCTATCTACACGTGATATCTCCAGAACAGCCATCCATTTACCATATATATCGGATCAAAACCCCAGAAGATTTGCAGACAACAATAAACAATGTGTTCCTGAATATGTACAGGCAGCAGCTAGCATCAGTTATACACGCACAAAAAATCGTTCAGTTCCAAGAGTCAACAGAGAAGCCAATATCTGTTTAGTTTGTGACAAATTAAAGATACCGATGCCATATATAGCACTTGAATTGTTTCTGTAAGTTTTAGGTTCGTTGTCCACTAATACGCAAACAGCTAGCTTCACATGGGAATAATCTCAGAAAGCACAACATTCATCCTCTCTTGCCGGCCTGTGTCAACATAAAATGGGATTGTCTTCACACAATGGGAATCTAATCTAATATATATAACCAAGGGCGGCACTCACATCTTAACTGTCGTCAATTCAATAATATTGTGCAAAGGGCCGGGATTACATTCTCAACTGACTTGTAATAAGCTCCAGACAACTTCTGAGAAGTTTCTCGATCTAACGCATCGCACCATTATTCTAGGTTAAGGTAGAATTCTCAAAACAGACCGGAACGTTGGATGTGGATCGATGTGCACATTGGCAGAGATCAGTTCCCTTAATTGCCCAGCAAATAAACAGAGGGCATATGTACTTACTCCGTACTATATATACTGTGTGTTTAGTGAGATAATTCGATTTTTGTCACTCACAATATTGTCTTCTTGTTATAATTACCACTGTGTCTATGAATTATGGGTTCAGCTGGGGATATGAAATGTGGGCCTGATGACAATTTTACAAATATATTTCTTGTTGATAGCAAATATCAGAATCTCTCGTGTTTGGTTGAGGAGCGTCAGATAATAGAGTGGTTCCATTCTAATTTTCTAAATGTTTGGTTTCCAACAAAATAAGAATAGATCGGCTCCTGAATCTTCGTATGAAAATTAAGTTCTTCAACCCCGTCATGGACTCATGCTGGTGCTTGTGTTCTTACGGGTATGACTCAGCATGCTACAGAAGTTGCTAGAAGTTCTTCATTCCCAAGATTTAGATAAAAACCCGCAACTCTGAAAAATGAAGCTGCTAGATCAATTACCTATTACCTATATCCAATAGTTATCAAACTATCATATCATATGATTCCCATCTTAAAGAGACCACACTCTGAAGTCTGAATCATCTGTCTGTTGTACACAACAGCTTAGCTCAAAGAGAAAACAGTTAACCCAAGCTAGACTAAATCAAACAAAACTATTTGCAAAAGGAATGTTTATATAAGAGCAACGAAAAATTCTATAAAAATATCAAATAAAGATGCATTTCCATAAAAAAAGCAACAAATGCAATAGCAAAAAGCAGGAATCTGATGTTGACATTATTCTAGGACTGCAGTTTGTACAGTAACGAGACGCCTTTGAAAGTTTGGAGCCGGAAAAGGTCAAATCTGAGAACACATGTGCAGTGAAGATTATGTTCGGTTTACGTTGTGGTGTGGTGGACTTCGCTGGGTTAGTTGCTGGCCCAGAGAACGGCCCAGCAAGGCCGTGGCCTGTGCGTTGTGGCTCAGGTAGTAAAAGGATGGGCTTCGTCCGTCCCAACTGCTACAGACAGGACTTCCACCTGATCCGGGCATCCGGCTGCTGCTGCTGCTGTCGCTGTCGCAGGCTCAGCTTCACAAGACAAGACAGACGACGCAGGTTCAGGGATCACAAATTCACAATGCAGAGTAGCGCAGCTGTTGATGCAGCTCCCTGTCATCTGTTAATTATATATATAGAGAGAAGAGGAAGAGATGAGACCCGCCTCTGCCGCAGAGATGTTGGTCACCTTTCGTTCGCCTTTTTCACGAGATCCACGGCTCATCCGTTTGCCTGCCGCCGCCCCCAAGCAATGGCCGACCAATACGACTCGGATGCATGTCGTGCACTCGTGCTTGCTTTGCTTCTACAGAGATGAATTAGTGCCTGCCTGCCGCATATAATCCGCAGTGGGACGCATCCCCTTTAGTTTTGCTGATGGACCACTTGCATACAGTACGTCGCTAGTAGCTCTAGTCGCGTTAAGCACGTCGCCAAAGTTTGGGCTAGCTGTGTGTAGTCAACCAGAAAGCCTCGAAACTGAATGGGAGTTTAATAAATGCGCGGCCTGTGTCCGTATATGTAGGCCACATACATACATTTTCCAGTACGACCGTGATGTTTTATTTTTATGGCTGGCTACTAGAGGTCACGTTTGTTGACCCAATTCCTGCTCAATCCTTCTGGCGCCGTTTGTTTAGTTGGAATTGAATTCCATTTTAATAATTATAATTTAGACAAAACTAATTAAGTTTATATATTTATATATATGTAATATATTTGTATATTATCTTAAATCATATGAGAGAGATAGTTATATACTACATTCATGTTATAACGAAGCAAGTAAAAGAGTGTGCTATAAGTTTTACATCGGAAAATTAGCATGTAAATCTATAGAATCAATTTCCATCTCTCACCCCATGAATTTGAGATAGGCTTATATGATAACTTTGTAAAGTGGTGGAATGTCACATTCTAAAAAAAATACCCTATTCCAATAGTAACATTCCAATTCCTCAAAATGAAAGGAAACAAACGGGGCCTCAACGATTTTGGTCTCCTAATAACTAGACCAAACAATACGAATTACCAGCTTGGCTTACGCGCTCCCCCCGGACTCAATTTCAAAACATATATACTCCCTCCGCTTTGTTTTGGTTGTCGCCGCTATTGCGAAACAAAACGAGCCATAACATAGTTGTCGATCTAGTCGAAGGAAAAAGTAGACTACTACCGTTTTTGCCCCTTGCGGCAGGTGCACGGTGTTTACTCCTTGCCTCTCCACTGCCTGCTCCCATGAGCCCGATTCACGCTCTGGATTCCGAGTCCATGAAATGAGGTTACAGGACACAAATTCAACGCTAGGAAAACCGAACAACTACTGAATTCCAGGAACCATTTCATTCCCAAAAAACAGGAACACCGGGAGTACACACATACAGAACTTGTATCCGAAACAAAAAAAAAGGGGGGGAACCATTTCATTCCCAAAAACTATGTTGCTGGATGATGGTTGAACTTGAACCCCAAGAACCGTGTGAATAGCCAGTAGGACCTTTGCAATCATGAAATCTCTCATCACACTCTTATCGATCGAGTGAATGGATTTCATCTTGATTGTCCCTGCAAGGCAGTTCCTGCTTGATCGCTTGGCGGCAACATAGGTTACATATGGAAAGAAACCAATTCAGCCATCAAAAGTGCCATTTCCACTTGAGTCAAACCTTGTCCGAGCAAGAGCAGTCAGAAACATGATTCTTGGAAAATAGTTTTTGTTCTTACATGTCCGTATGGGCTGCTGCTCATCAGGGGCAGTATATTACCTTAAATTTTTTCTTATGAAGTTGAACCATTTCTCATCAATATATATGCAATTGAAGAGTCCTTGAAATGTGGGATCATTTGGTATGCTTTGAAAGTAGCCTAGAGGGGGGTGAATAGGCTACACCTGAATTTTTTCACTAAAAACATCGAAATAGGTTAAATTAAAAGTTGCACTAGTGCAAACCGGTTCAGTTGATTTTGATTACAACTGAACAAGTTTGAACCTGCTCAACTTAGATTAGAGAATCTGTTAAACAAATACGAAGTAGTGAAGAGTTTAGCTAAAGACTTGCCCTACACAAAATCTACTCGAATGGATAATATGAACCAACCAACAAATTTAAAGCGATTAACAAGAACACACAAGAACACGCAATATAACCCGTGGTTCGACAACCACTACAAAGGTGTCCTACTCCTTGTTGAGGAGCCCACAAAGGGTCGGGTCTTTTCCAACCCTAATCCTCCACAAGCCGACCACAAAGGTCAAGGCAATCTCTTCTCAAATAAGCTCAAAGAGCGGGTGATACAAACTTCTTGGGGTCGTCCACAAATTTGGAGACTCCCAAGCAACCTCTAACCGTCAAGGAACACGAGGTTCCAAGAGTAACAAATCCGCACAAGGTTAAGTTTGCAACTAGCTCAAGAACAAAGAGAATAGGAGAATCGAGATGAAATTAACAGCGTGTTCGATCGAGTTCACCTCACACCAAGGGTCCTTCAAATGATTGAAGGAGATGCGATTGCGGGTGTGAAAGGTGAAATGAATGCACTTGTTGGGAGTTTGGTCAGCCAAGATTTCGTGGGAGAGGCAGAAGTAAATGAGAGAGAGAGTGTGAGGGGTATATAAAGGATCCCCCAAAAGCTGGCAGCCGTTGAGAGAAAAGGAGTAAAAACCGGTTGAACCGGTTTACAGACCGGTTGAACCGGTTTCTACCAGGGAGATCCCGGTTCACTAACCTACTCAGCCGGAGACTCGACCGGATTCAAAACCGGTTGAGTAAGGGAAAAATCCGGTTGAACCGGTTTTCCCAAAAGATCTGCAGCGACTTTTCTAACAGCTCTGACTGTTAGACAGGTCAGAGCAGGGATGGCAGAGGAGCAGTCCCGAAACCGGTTGAACCGGTTTCAGGACCGGTTGAACCGGTTTTCAGGGCTGAAACCAAATTTTGAGTATTTTGAAGAGAACAAAAGTGGAGTTTTGTGGGAAGTAAAATTTGTTTTTCTCAAGGGCATTCATGATCTGGAAAAATGTTCTCGAAGATGTTTTCAAGGGATTTTGAACTTAGCTCATTGCACAACTTACTTAATGTCGATGTTTTGGGTCCGACCGCACACCCGGGGTTACCCCTCAAGGTGTTTTCTAGGAGTAGGACGGTGTCAACGACTGTAGCAAAATGGTTCGTGCCGATCGCACGAGAGACAGTGGACAAGATTTGCAGGTTCGGGCCGCTTAGAGATGCGTAACACCCTACGTCCTGGTGAGTATGCGAGTGTGGTTACAAGAGGGCTCTCTGGGTTGAAGGCACAGAGAGTTTACGTGGGTGGCTAAGTAAGATAGGGTCGATCCATCTGAAGGGGTGCCCCCTAGGCCTTATATACTCGACCGTGGGGCAGTACACGTGGATATGATAACAACAAGTAGCTGAAAGGTAGTGAACCTCTTGAGTCTATCCCTACGTAACCCTCGCCGACTTATCCTCGCATGGCTCCATTGCATGGGGGTTTCAGCGCGGGAAAGTCGGGTCTCTGTTGCGATTTACTCGTTCGACGTTGTGGGTCGTCCGGGTTTGCTCCAATCCGGTCTTACATCTTCTCTGCTTTGTTGATTGTCTTTCCCCAGGCCCACGAAAGAACGACCTTACGATTTATTGGGCCCTTGGGCCTTTCGTGAGGTCTTTTACTTCTTTAGTGGACCCGGGGGATATCTATCCCCCACAAGCCCCCGATCTTTGGGTTGATTTAGAGGTAATCAACCCAAAGATCCAAGGTCCAAAAAATGACTACCTGCTGTCTTCTCTTGCTCCGATCACTCGTTCGACCGAAGTTTAGTTTTGTGCTTGTGCCTTAGAGGTCGGCATTTTGATTTGTAGGATTCTAGACTTCGTTGGGTGCACCGGAGGTGCACCCAATGGGTGTAGCCCCCGACCTTTGGGTGGATTTTAGAAGATAATCCTCTCGAAGGTCTTCCCCAGAAACTATCTCCATTTGCGCTCCTGCATCTCGGTCGAGGATTGGTCTTTTTAATCTTATCCTACGCCTTAGAAGTCGGCACTATCTCGGTTTGGAATGATAATCCATGGGGTGCGCCGGAGGTGCACCCAATGGGTGTAGCCCCCGACCTTCAAATGGATTTTTTAAGGATAATCCATTCGAAGGTCTTCCTTTTGCTTGTAAAAATTGGCATGAAGCTATTTGCATTATGCTTTGGAGGTCAGCATTATGTCATCAATATTTTGCTGCAGAGGTCAGCATATATTTTGTCTTTAGAAGCCGAGTTTGCAATCCATCCATATCTTGCTAGGTAATGCAATTTATTTGCTTCTGCGACTTGATTGGACGTTTGATGGACGTTCTCTGTCTAGTCTTTGCGTCGCTTCTGTCAGCCATATCTTGTACTTTGCTGGCTATATTTGGCTTTCCTCTGATCCTTACTGATATCTCATTTTTGTCTTGAGGTATTTACTGCATGCCCTGCACGGATGTGACCGTTTTGAAAAATATACTGATAATTCCTGGGCGTCCCCCCCCAATGGGTGTGGGCAAGGGACGGCTTGGTACGCTGAGTGTTTTAGCCGGCTGCTTCTGAGTAGTAATGTGATGGGACGGCTAGTGTAATCATATCCTTTGCGCTGTTGACTGGAGTCCCAATGGGTGTAGTGTTGCATGAAACGGCGTCAGCCGTCTGACGTGTCTTCAGATGGGTGGGAGTGCTTATTGAATGCTTTGCGACTGTTCAGTGACCGCGGTTAGAAGTGAGCGGTTGCCTTTCCCTTCTATAAATAACGCCCTTGCTCCTCTGGTTTTTTCACATCTCTTTTGCTGTTCTTTACTGCATCCTTCTCCTCCCTTCTGTCTGCTTCCACCATGGGCAAGAGTAACAAGCGCAAGCGCGAGCCGACTCCTCCGTCGGAGGACTTCGGCGACTCGGAATACTCGGAGGAGGAGTTCTCCTCCGAGTCCGAGGGCTCTCCGGCTCCCGTCTCTCCCCCGGCGTCGTCTGATGATTCAGACGACTCCCAGGGGATTGCCGCGGAAGTCTGGACGTACATCCGGGCCGTCGAGCGCTCCGGGCTCGAGGGCTCGGATGAGTCGGAGTTCTCCTCTGAAGAGGAGGACTCGGACGGCGGCGAGGGCGAGGACGACGACGATGACGACGACGACGACGACGACGACGGTGGCGACGGCGATGGCGACGGCAGGGGCGGCGGCGGCGGCGACGGGAGCAAGGGCAGCACCAGAGGCGGCAGCAGCATGGGCAGCACCAGAGGCGGCAGCAGCAAGGGCAGCACCAGGGGCGGCGGCGGCAGCAGCAGCAAGGCCAGTGGCTAAGCGCCACTGGTCTTTAGATATTAGTATAGTAGTAGTAGTAATGTAATGTAGTAGTAATGTAATGTAGTAGTAATAGGGAAGCACCAACTCGCGAAGAGTTGGTTTGTAATCTTATTATCTTCCCCTTAATGAAAAACTGACGTAGGCCCTTTATCGATGACTTGCTTTCCCTTATTATAGAACTGATTCTTTTGAGATAGTAGATGAATAACTTGTTCATCATACTGACGCTTTCAGAAGCAACTGCCGAGTAGTCTTGCGGTCGATATCGGTGTTTTAGAGGCAACGCCGAGTGAGTGAAGGTCGACACCGGCATTTTAGAAGTAATGCCGAGCGATTGAATACGAGGTCAGCGTTTTTAGAAGCAATGCCGAGTGATTGAAGGTCGGCGCCGGCATTTTAGAAGTAATGCCGAGCGATTGAATACGATGTCAGCGTTTTAGAGGCAACGCCGAGTGATTGAAGGTTAGCGTCGGCATTTTAGAAATAATGCCGAGCGATTGAATACGATGTCAGCGTTTTAGAGGCAACGCCGAGTGATAGCCGGTCGCACGAGTTATTTTGAGGATAATAACCGAGTGATGAAGTGGTACGTCGGCTTTTTTGGAAATAACTGCTGGGTGATGACTGGGCACTTTTTGAAACGGTATCTGACTCGAGAATATCCCATAAGAGTTGCGCTTTTAGCCGCTTTTGCTTTCCGTGCCCTAGTTCTTGCATTCCCGCATCTGAATCTTCTCTGCCACTCGCCTCCTACTCTGTTCACTGGTGAAAAGCAAGATGGCGCCCAAGAGGAAAACTGCGAACTCGTCTGCGGCGGTGATCCCTGCAATCGACCCCAACAGTCAGTTACCCTTCGCAGGTAACCATATGTCCGTTATTTCCGAAGCTGAGCTTCTCCGCCTCGTCTCCATCGGGGTTCTTCCTCCGCGGGAACTCAGTTCTTGGCGGATTTGCCACGGGACTACTGTCCCAACATAGGATACCCACGAGTCTGTAGTTTACGCTCCTTTTCTTCTCCGCGGCCTCGGCCTTCCCATCTCTCCTTTTTTTCCGCGGCCTCCTTGATTTCTATCATATCAATTTGACCCATTTGAACCCTAATTCCATTCTGCAAATCTCCATTTTCGTTCACCTATGCGAAGCCTATCTCGGCGTCCTGCCGCATTTCGGTTTATGGAAGTATCTGTATCATTGTCGCCCTGGGATGGCCGGGGGACAACATCAGTTGGTCGGAGGTGCCAGTTTGGAGATGCGCCGTGGGCGGAAGACTGAGTATCTTGAGATTCCCCTCAAGGATAGTATTAAGGGGTGGCGTCTAGAGTGGTTTATAGTTGATAACTATGGAAATTCTCTCCCTTCCCGGTCGGGAAGACAGCCAGACGTTCGCACTCCGAGTTGGACTGAGTTTCCCACGGATCAAGAAGTGGCTGAGGCAGGTGTGTTGCTGGCTGAAGTTGGACTGCTGAAAGAGAGAGGTCTAACTGCTGAAGCGGTGGTCACTGACTTTGTTTTTAAGAACATTCAGCCACTGAAAGATAGGGCCTATCCGGCATATCTGTATCGAGGGCTGGCCGACTCAACCCGGGTTACCAATAGGAGAATTCCTTCTATAGACTTGGTAAGCCGACTTGAAATGATCCTCAGGGGTAAGGTTTCAAATGTTGGTGCTCCAGTGGCACACTCGGCCTGGAACCTACCTCCTCCCAAAGCTTTCACCCTTTTTGTGTCAAATCCGCCTGTGACTGATAGCAATTTGGGCCTTAGAGTGCGACCCTCTGCTGAAGAAGTCAGTACTTTGGTTGCTTCGCTCGGGGAGATTCCTGATGATGAACGGCAGGTTTATTTTGAAGTGCCTCTGAACCCTAGTGATGCAGACATAAATGACATGCTTGATCTGTTAGCTGAGGATTCATCCGATGCTGCTCCTGATGGTACGTTGGCAGCGGTGCCCCTTCCAGAGGTTGATACAACTTTGGATGTCTCGAAACCTGTCAGTACTCGCCCGAGGCGCCCTAGCCGAACCAGTCAGCCCGAGCCTTCTGCTGATGAGCAAAAGAAGAAGAGAAGACGCCTTCGGCGAGTATCCAGTTTTGATGAGGACGCCGGTACCTTAGCTCCTGCTGCTGAAGAAGTGCCTGCAACTGGCCTTACTGACACCGACCCCAATGGGTGTGCCCAAACTGCTGTTGAACCCAATGGGTGTGCTCCATCTGTTGCTGATCCCAATGGGAGTGCTGCTTGCGTGGTTACTGTGGAAGATGAGGAGGAAGAAAATGAAGCTCCTTTAACTCGAAAAAACAGTCGGCAGTTCATCGCCAGCAGTGGAAGTAGTGGAGTTCCTTCTCCTGCATTGTCTGCCCTTATTGGTCTGCAAGAGCTGTCCCTGGCCAACTTTGATCAAACTCTAGAAGATATGGTCCCAGAGGACTTGTTGTCAGAGCCTGTGGATGATGATACAACAGAGACTTGTGCTGCCGTGCCTGATGCTGGGTTGAGGTCATCCCGTGCCTCGTCGACCTTAGAGCGCGATCTCGAGGGTCGGGATGTTGACTTGGATTGTTCTGGTCCCATGGAAGTAGCTGAAGGCCCGTCAACCTTAGAGGTGGTCACTGCAGAGAGCCTGGACCCCAAGAATAGTGCTGACACATGCCCAGCCCCCGAGGGTGTCACCGGGGAAGACTTAGCTCGGGGGAAGAGTATAAGCTACTGCCCAGCCCCCGAGGGTGTTGCCGGGGATGATCCGGCCCAAGTGGGCAGTGCCAACTGTGACCCAGTCCCCGAGGGTGCCCGAGCAAGGTCTCCTTCCTGCACCTCCATGGACGTTCACGCGGGTTCACCTCCACACTCTGGCGGCATGGTGGTGGCCCAAACTCTGGATCAGGGAGTCGCTTTAGAGGGCAGCGTCCCCGCTGGTCTGGCGTTTGGCTCTGTTGAAGGCACTGAGCTCATTCCTACTGGTCTGTTGCAAGCTGCTTCGGGTGGTGGTCTGGCATCTGGTTATCAGCTAATTTCTTCTGATTTGGGAATTCCTTCGTTCTTTTCCAACCTCCAGGTACTGTGCTGTACTTTTAACTTGATCTTTGCGTTGCATGAGCTTTTGTCATTATGTTCATCTGTTCTTCATATCAGGCTTTGGTGGATGGGATGGTCAGCCAGCTGAGATCGCAGGGTGCTTTCATCCCAGAAGTCGCTTCGTCTCTTGAGCATTGGAATCCAGTGTCGCTTCATCGTCGTATATCCGAGTTGAAGGCAACTAACGCTGGTTAGTCCCCTTTTTCTTCTTCTTCTTTGCCTTTGTTCGTGGATTGTTTTACCTTCTGACCTCATTTCGTTTGATTACCTCTTGATAGGAATGACTCGGCAGATTGCAGTTCTTGAGGAAAAACATTCCCGAGATCAAGCTGAAATGGCTCAACGGTGCGCTGACTTCAAGGAAAAGTATTCTCAGAGCCAGACTGAACTAAATTAGGTCTCCGCTGCTTTGGATGACGCCAACGCTCTGAGTTCTTCTCTCCATGCTCGGCTTGACTCTGAAAAGGTAACTTACAAAACCGTGCCTCGCCTTACTATGCTCATATTACTTGCTTGGATTCTGAAGGAGTTTATTTTTGTTTGTAGGAAGAAAAACGTATCCTTGCTGCTTCTCGTGACAATCTAGATAGATTATATCGTGATTCTAGCAACTCACTGACCATTTTGGAGAGGAATCACCGCTTTACAATGGAGGAACTGGACAATCAGCGTTGTAGGCTGCAAGAGTCTGCTGACGAAGTGACCCGCCTTAAGCAATTGATATCGGCAAAGGATGCCACCATCAAGGGACTCCGAGCTTCTAAGAAATCCATTGCTCAGGAGTTAGAAGCTGCTCAGCAGGCTGTTAAAGTTGCCGAAGAGACTGCTGCTACTCTCAAAGCCCAGCGCGATAAAGCCATGGACAAGGCTATTCGGGCGGGACGAATCTTGATGAGGAGACCCGGCGCGGTTGTTCCTGAAGACATAAAGGCCGATGTGCATGCTACCCCCGATTCCTCGAATCGCCCTTCTTCGTCGGTCGTTCCTGAGAAAGACATTGGAAAATAGAGAAACATTTTGCGTGCTATGAGCGCGCGGTTAGCATGATCAAGTATTCGTTAGAAGATATCAGCTTATCATTCGAATGACATGATTACTCTCTTATTGTATCAGAATTTATTAGTTCGCAAGTTTGTGGTAACGTTGCATGATGATTATGAAGTTTTTTTGCGGGATATGGAAGTCATCCCCTGAATTGCATAAGCGCGAGTATGCTGCACCGGCTTAAGCCATCGCTGACTTTAGCCGATAGCTCCGTTAGTAGGGCATAGTGGTCACTCTGGGTTAAGTAAGCGTGAGCATGTTGCACCGCCTTAAGTCGTTGCCGACTTAAGTCGATTGCTCCGTTTGTAGGGCATAGTGGTCACCCCGAGTTAAGTAAGCGTGAGCATGTTGCACCGCCTTAAGTCGTTGCCGACTTAAGTCGATTGCTCCGTTTGTAGGGCATAGTGGTCACCCTGAGTTAAGTAAGCATGAGCATGTTGCACCGCCTTAAGTCGTTGCCGACTTAAGTCGATTGCTCCGTTTGTAGGGCATAGTGGTCACCCCGAGTTAAGCAAGCGTGAGCATGTTGCACCGCCTTAAGTCGTTGCCGACTTAAGTCGATTGCTCCGTTTGTAGGGCAAAGTGGTCACCCCGAGTTAAGTAAGCGTGAGCATGTTGCACCGCCTTAAGTCGTTGCCGACTTAAGTCGATTGCTCCGTTTGTAGGGCATAGTGGTCACCCCGAGTTAAGTAAGCGTGAGCATGTTGCACCGCCTTAAGTCGTTGCCGACTTAAATCGATTGCTCCGTTTGTAGGGCATAGTGGTCACCCTGGGTTAAGTAAGAATGCAAGTCAATCGTAAACGGGCCGAGTATCTTTGAAATCTCTCTTTATTGATGGCGTATTTCCATTTTACAAAATACATGGTCGCCCCAGCTGTTTTGAAATACAGCTAGGGGTAAAACTTTCTGAGGTGCTCTATGTTCCAGGAGTTCCCAACTTCTGTGCCATCCATCTGGGTGAGGCGATATGATCCGGGCCGAGTGACTTCTGCTACTATGAAAGGCCCTTCCCATAAGGGTGATAACTTGTGCCGTCCCTCTCCCGTTAGAATTCGGCGGAGGACGAGGTCTCCTATCGAAAAGAACCGTTGCCGCACAGCCTTGTCGTGATAGCGCCTTAGAGTCTGCTGGTACCGTGCTGATTGGATTACTGCATTCAGTCGTTCTTCTTCAAGTACATCAACATCCTCCAGCCTGGTGGCCTCGGCTTCTGCTATGCTTTCGAAGATCAATCTTGGCGCCCCAAACTTGAGATCAGCAGGTAGCACTGCCTCCGATCCATAGACCATGAAGAAAGGAGTGTTTCCATGCAGGGCTCGACTAGGTTGGGTTCTCAGGCTCCAAACAACATAAGGCAATTCCCTTATCCACTTTCCTGCGAATTTTTCATTCTTATCGAAGACCCTTTTCCTGAGTGCCTCCAATATCATTCCGTTGGCTCGCTCAACCTGCCCGTTGGCTCTTGGATGTGCTACAGATGCGTACTTGATCTGAATGCTCTTTTGCTCGCAGAAGTCAAAGAATTCTGAACTGGTGAAGTTGGATCCCAAGTCAGTGATGATACTGTTTGGTATCCCGAATCTGAATATTATGCCTTGTATGAATTCCACGGCTTTAGCAGAAGTTAGAGAAGCAATGGGCTTGCACTCTATCCATTTAGTGAATTTGTCAATCGCCACCAATACATGGGTATATCCCCCTTGAGCTTTCTTGAAAGGTCCAATCATATCCAGTCCCCAGCACGCGAAAGGCCAGGTCACTGGTATGGTCTGTAGCTGCTGTGCTGGCATGTGCTGTTGCTTTGACAAGTATTGGCAAGCTTCGCATCTCTGAACTAACTCGGCTGCATCGTTCTTCGCCGTCGGCCAATAGAATCCTGACCTGAAAACCTTCCCGACTAGTGTTCTGGATGCTGCATGTATCCCACATTGCCCTGCGTGGACTTCCTCCAGAAGTTGTTTCCCGGTGGACGGGAGAACGCACTTCATGAGGATGCCTGACGCGCCCCTTCTGTACAGTTCCTCCCCAATGAGTGTATAGTGAGCCGACTGCCTGGCAATGCGCTCTGCCGAGTTCTTGTCGTCTGGTTCTTCTTCATTCTTTATATACTTAATAGTCGGTCTTCTCCAATCGTCAGAATCTGACTCGAGTTGATTTATGATGTTGCACTCTTCTGTTTGATCCATTGAGATACTCGGCTGCAGAATTTCTTGCACGAAGACTCCGGGTGGGACCTGAGTTCGACCGGATCCGAGCTTGGACAGTACATCGGCCGCCGTGTTCCGATCTCTTTCTATATGATGAAATTCCAGACCCTCGAATTTATCTTCCAGCTTTCGGACGGCAGCACAGTATTTTCCCATTGAATCACTTGAACAATCCCATTCCTTGTTTATCTGGCTGATGACTACCAGAGAATCTCCGTACACCATCAATCTCTTGACGCCCAGTGACATGGCGATGTTCAATCCGTGTATCAAAGCTTCATATTCGGCTGCATTGTTAGAGGCCGGGAATAGCAACTGGAGAGCGTACTTGAGGTGCTCGCCTCCAGGTGCGGTGAAGAGAATCCCTGCTCCTGCTCCCTGCAGCTTCAGCGAGCCATCAAAATACATTCGCCATACTTCTGCAGTTTCCGGATTGTCTGGTACTTGCTGTTCTGTCCACTCTGATACGAAATCAACCAGTGCTTGAGTTTTGATGGCAGTGCGAGGTCGGAACTCGATATCGTGGGATCCCAGCTCGCAAGCCCACTTGGCTATTCGGCCAATGGCTTCCTTGTTGTGAAGAATGTCCCCTATTGGAAAACCAGTGACTACTATGACTTTGTGGTCGTCAAAGTAATGACGCAGCTTGCGGGCAGTTAGAAGTACTGCATATAATAGCTTCTGAACCTGAGGATACTTTTTCTTCGAGGGGCCTAGAACTTCACTGATGAAGTAAACAGGGTGTTGTACTGGATAGGCATGTCCTTCTTCTACTCGCTCGACTACCAACGCGGTGCTTACCACGTGAGTCGTGCAAGAGATATACAGCAACAGATCTTCAGCCGGTTGAGTCGGCGTAGCTCGCCGCGGTGGTTTCAGTACTGGTGGTGTTGTCAAGAATTTCTTCAGTGCATCTAGAGCTTCTTGTGCTTCTGAAGTCCATTGAAACTTATCCACCTTCTTGAGTAGCTTGTAAAATGGCAAACCTTTTTCTCCCAGCCTGGATATAAATCTGCTCAGAGCGGCCATACATCCAGTGAGTCGCTGAACCTTCTTTTGTGACCGAGGAGCTTCCATCTTCATGATAGCTTCAATCTTATCTGGATTAGCCTCAATTCCCCGGTGGCTGACGATAAACCCGAGCAACTTTCCTGCTGGTACCCCGAAAACACATTTTTCAGGATTGAGCTTCCATCTATATCTTCTCAGGCTGTTGAAAACCAGTTGTAAATCTTCGATGAAGTTTTCCGAATTCTCCGTTTTGATCACCACATCATCTACGTAAGCCTCCACACGCTTGCCCTAGTGATCGGCTAAGCATGTTTGAATGGCTCTCTGATAAGTCGCTCCAGCGTTTTTGAGGCCGAACGGCATGGAGGTATAACAGAAAGCACCAAACGGAGTGATGAACGCCGTTTTTTCCTCGTCTTCTTTTGCCAAACTAATCTGATGATACCCGGAATAGCAATCTAAGAAAGACAGCACAGAACATCCAGCGGTGGAATCCACCACCTGATCTATCCTCGGGAGCCCGAAGGGATCCTTCGGACAGTGTTTGTTGAGATCAGTATAGTCGACGCACATGTGCCAATCCACTTTATTCTTTTTTAGTACAAGAACAGGGTTGACTAACCACTCGGGGTGTAATACTTCTCTAATAAATCCAGCCGCGACCAAGCGAGCTAACTCGGCACGAATGGCCTCTCTCTTGTCGGGCGTGAAACGACGTAGCTTTTGCCGGATCGGTCTCGCTTGGGGATAGACCTTCAATTTGTGCTCGGCCAGTTCCCTTGGGACTCCCGGCATATCCGCAGGTTGCATGCGAATACGTCTCGGTTATCTTGCAGGAACTAGACGAGCGCGCTTTCCTATTTGTCGTTCAAACTGGAGCTGATGATGGCCGTCTTGCGCTCATCAGCGAACCCCAGGTTGATTCGCTTGGTTTCGTCAGTCGGCCGCATAGAGGTCGCGGCCTGAGCTTCGTTTGCCGGTACTGCGAGGCCCTCCTCAGGCTTAGAGTTAGCCAGTGTAGAAGGAACCGTTGACGGCTTGGTGGTGAGGGCTGCTTGGATGGCCACTCGGAAACATTCTGCGGCGCCTTGGAAGTCGGCGCGCACAGTTATGATTCCTTGCGGTCCTGGCATCTTTAGTATCATGTATGTATAGTGCGGAATGGCCATGAATTTGGCCAGTCCCGGCCTCCTGATGATGGCGTTGTACCCGCAGTCGAAGTTCGCCACCTCGAACCTCAGGAACTCGGTTCTGTAGTTCTCCGGTGTTCCGAAGGTGACCGGCATGTAGATGTGGCCCAACGGGTATTCCCCTTCCGTCGGCACGATGCCGAAGAAAGGAGTGTCCGACTTGTGGAGCTCTTTGAGGTGAACTCCCAAGCCTTGGAGTGTCCGGCGGAAGGTGACGTTGATGCTGCTCCCCCCGTCTACTAGCACCTTCTTTACCCGGCTCTCTCGGATCACCGGATCGACGAGGAGCGGGTATTTGCCTGGGTGGTCGAAGTTGAGCCATTGATCCTCCCGAGTGAAGGTGATTGGGTGCTCCGACCACCGGTATGGGGCGGGAGGACCGGTGGTCGCCACTAGTATCTGGCGGTCGTTGAGCTTTTGTTGTCTTTTGTTCTCCTGCGACCCATGTCCGCCGAAGATGACGTTGACCTCCCTGTCAACGCGTGGGAAGGCTCCTCCTCCCCCCTCCTCCTGCTGATGGGGCTGTCGTGGTTCATCTGGTCCTCCCCTCGGTGGAGGAGGCAGTAGAGGTTGGAAGGGTCGGCCGTGCCCGACGGAGTGCTTGAAGTCTCGGCAGTTACGAAGAGTGTGGCGCATGTCCTTGTGGTACGGGCACTGGGCGTCGAGGATGTCGTCCAGCGTGCGCTCACCTCCACGAGGTCCTCCTCGGGCGCGAGAGGCTGGCGGTCCGGCGGCGTGTACTTCTTCACGAGGCCTCTTCTCCCAGCGTTTGTCGGGCGGTTGGTTTGCGTCGCGTCGTGGTGCTGCTGGTGCAGGCTTTGCTCCTTCGATGAGATCCTAGGCCCGCTCATCGGCGGTGATGTAGAGGTCGGCTTCCCGGAACAGCTCCTCGGAGGTAGTTGGCGCCTTTTGTAGTATGGCTCGGACGAAAGCCGAGTCATTGGATCCTCTGTAGAAGTCCTCGATCACGGCCGCCTCCGTGACCTCGGGGATGCGGTTTCTCATGGTCTGGAACCTTTTGAGGTACGACCGGAGAGTCTCATCCCCCCGGCGCTTGATGGATTTGAGGTCCCATGGTTGCGCTGGCTTGTCGGAGAGGGACTGGAAGTTGGCGGTGAAACGTCGACTAAAGTCTCCCCAGTCGTCGATGCAGTGTCGGGGTAGATGTCGTAGCCACTGTAGCGCATCTTGCCCAAGGACGATGGGCAGATACGCGGTCATGACGTCCTCAGATGCCCCGGCAGCCCGAGCAGCGGTAGTGTAGACGGCTAGCCAACCCCCCGGATCCTGCTTAGGTTCATATTTGTCGACATTGGATACCTTGAAGTTGGGAGGCCATTGAATGGCCCTAAGGCGCGGAGTAAGAGCGGATACTCCGCACGTGTCCTCCTGTCGTCGGGGACGATGTCTGTCCCGGGGAGGGGAGTGGTGGTTGTGGTTCCTCGACCGTCCCCGGGTGGTCCCGCCAGTTGAAGCTGTTGCCGACTCAGTCCTGGTGGCCTGGCTTTGAGTCGGGAAGCCATGATCTCGGTCATACTCCTCCCGACGGCGAATTTCGTTTTCATGCCGCCGTTCGCGCGAAGCATTGATAGAGCTTCGTGCATCTCGGCGACTGTTGATGGCGTGTCGTAGATCGTTCGGCGGGTGAGCGAGCGGTAGAAGATGGTTGGCCGCCTGAGTGAACAGGCGTCGGTATCCCTCGGCGTCGGGAGTCCGAGGAAGTCCGTCAGCTATCCGAGCTAGTACGCCTCCGACTTCGCTTGGCGTGTTTATAGCTCGGGCGAAGTCGGGGTTCAGGTTGCGCCCGAAGAGCGGATTCTCCCGGCGTTGCCTTGCATCTTGCTCGGCTTGCTCCTGAGTCCGTCGGCGATCACGTCGTCGGGAGTTCCTTCGTTCTCTGAAGACGCGTTCTTCCGGAGTTTCTCCTATCTCCGAGACCTCGTCTCGCGAGACAGGCTGCTCCGGATCCCGTTCTCCGGCCGCGTGATGTCGTCGAACGTTCCTGCGTCGGTTCCTCCGTCGGCGGGATTCTCGTTGAGGTGGTTCTTCTCTAGGCACGGTCGGTTCGTCGTCAGAGACGGCGGGTGACTCTACTCTCCCGATGAAGAGGACGTTGGGGTAGAATGGTGCTGCTGTCGTGGTGACTTTCTTTCCGTTCTCTTTTGAGGCCGGAGGAACGGAAAGAACGACTTGCTTCTCCCTGGTCTCCTTCTTTCTCGTGATCCGCTTCCATTCTTTCGTCGGGGAAGTAGACAGCGGAGTCTTCCGGGTCAGCGAGCTTCCAGCTCCAGCCTTTTCGGAGACGATCTTTTTCCAAAGAGCCGGAGGTTGCGTCTCTCCAGCATTTTCGGAGTTCGTTGGAGGAGACTTCTTTTCCGGCGGGTCCGCGATGCGGTGTAGAGTTCCCTCTTCATCCGCTATAGACGAGATTGTCCCGAAGCAGAGTACGGATCCGGGACGCACGGTGATCTTGCTGTGGAAGGTGACGGCCATTGAGCTAGCTTGGATCGCCGACACACCCCCTACCTGGCGCGCCAGCTGTCGGTGTTTTGGGTCCGACCGCACACCCGGGGTTACCCCTCAAGGTGTTTTCTAGGAGTAGGACGGTGTCAACGACTGTAGCAAAATGGTTCGTGCCGATCGCACGAGAGACAGTGGACAAGATTTGCAGGTTCGGGCCGCTTAGAGATGCGTAACACCCTACGTCCTGGTGAGTATGCGAGTGTGGTTACAAGAGGGCTCTCTGGGTTGAAGGCACAGAGAGTTTACGTGGGTGGCTAAGTAAGATAGGGTCGATCCATCTGAAGGGGTGCCCCCTAGGCCTTATATACTCGACCGTGGGGCAGTACACGTGGATATGATAACAACAAGTAGCTGAAAGGTAGTGAACCTCTTGAGTCTATCCCTACGTAACCCTCGCCGACTTATCCTCGCATGGCTCCATTGCATGGGGGTTTCAGCGCGGGAAAGTCGGGTCTCTGTTGTGATTTACTCGTTCGACGTTGTGGGTCGTCCGGGTTTGCTCCAATCCGGTCTTACATCTTCTCTGCTTTGTTGATTGTCTTTCCCCAGGCCCACGAAAGAACGACCTTACGATTTATTGGGCCCTTGGGCCTTTCGTGAGGTCTTTTACTTCTTTAGTGGACCCGGGGGATATCTATCCCCCACACTTAACCATCGCGGATCCCTCTTAATTGTACGGCGATTCCTATGACTCAAGAATTATAAATTGAGCACCGCCGATGTTTCTAAGCATTTGGAGCACGCCATTTGATGTGGAATTTTAAATCCGCTGTGCTTTCTATTTTTATGCTCGTAAGATCTGTGCTTCTCCTGTCTGTAGAATTACTGTGTACATGCTAGGAGCAAACTTGTTAGAATCTCTGTTTGTTTTGTCATTTAATCACCAAAACCCTCAATTAGGGTTGATTGCACTTACAATCTCCCCCTTTTTGGTGATTGATGCCAAAACAAACTAGAGTAGAGATAAAAATTAAAAATTACGAGTAATTGTGAGATAAAAGCATTTGTGTATGTGTAGCTCCCCCTAAATATGTGCATGAGTTTTTTGATAATAACATTGACTTGATATGTCAATTTGCAACATATTTAGAGAGAGAGAACAATCAACACCATACACAAAACAATGAGGGATGAAACACAATTATAGAGTGATGATAGAAAGAGTAAAATTACACATACAAGCTCATTATTGCATAGCATATGATATGAAAAGTTACTACTACTATTACAATAATGATATCACATCTCATCACATCAATAAAAAGTTTATGGCTTCAGAGCCATGCATGCATCATACGATAGACCAATAATTATTACAAACCGATGTTCGTTACATAAATAGAAGGTACTGCCAGGCTAAGAAACCTTCTCCCTTTTTGGCAACAAGAACCAAACAGAGAGAGAGACGCCAATCCAAAGATCACCAGTTAGGAGGAGGCTGATGAGGAGCAAAGAAGAGGTGCGCCAGGTGAGAGGCAAAGTGTTCTTCCCCAAACTGATCCGAGGGAGGAGCACTGCCAGAAGGATCCTGGGGCGGAGGGTGAGAGGATGATTGACCCGGATCCCCATGGTAGGGAGGCGGGGCAAACTGCTCGCGATCATCAAAATAGGCTTCTTCTTCGTCGTCGTCGTCTGCTGACATAAATGGCACCCCATAGGCCTGCTGGTGCCACTCATTGATCTCCGGGGGAGGTGGATGGAGAGGCACGTTAGGCGAGCGAGGGGCGAAGGGCATACCCATAGTGGAAGCTTGACGACGAAGGTTGTCGTCAGTCTCCCGCTGACGCCTTGCCAGCTCATGTACATTAGCAGAGATGTTCCGGCACATAGAGAAAAATGCCGCAATCCCGTGGGCCAAGCGGGCACCCATCCCTCGGCCACGACCTCGACCACGACCACGACCACGTGGCGTGGGAGATCCGCGGCCAGGGGAGGGACGCGAGGCACCGGCAGCAGCAGCAGGACTAGCTGACGGACCAGCAGAGGTATGAGCACGGGAGCTGGAAGGGGCTTTCCTTAAGCGCCCTGCTGGATTGTTGGGATCAATCCAGAAAGGGGTATAGGATTGATGTCTTGTACCTTTATCATATCGAAATTGTGTCACAACTTCAATCGTCTTCATGATAAAAGGTGCATGAAGACATCCCTTCAGTGGAAAGCAGGCAGCATGGATGATTTCCTGCCAGATCATATCAAAGACATTGATACTCTCTGAGCTGCTGGGCTTCATGAATGAGAGCAAAACCTTGCTCTCTCCAAGAATATTCATCTGATTACCCCCTTTAGGAATGAGGGTCATCCTGCTGAGGGAGTTGATGTATCTATAATACTTGTGCATGTTGGTGGACTCCCAATATTTCCTAGACTCAGAGAGATGAAGATCTCTGGCTTCATCTCTGGTAGGTTGACGGAAATCATGGATCTTGATCTTATCACCAGAAATATCATTGTCAGTGAATCCAAGAATGTGAGCAAACCGACGATAGCTCACCTTGTACCAGCTGCCTTCAATGTAGAAGTTCAGATAAGGATAGTTGTATGGACTTTCCTCATCAGCTAGCTTGATCCACAGAGTTGAGTAAAACTGGGCAATGACTTCATTATTCCAATCATATTGGAATGTCATTATATTCTTCATCCTCTTTCTTTCACAGGCCCTCAACGCATGTGTCATCTCTGGGTCCCCAATAGCCTCACATCCTTCCTAGTTGATATAGCGTTGATGTAGTATGGGTTGATGTTTCTTGGGGAGGATCACTGAGTTGTAAAAATCCACATGCTGGAGCGTCCAAAAACGGTTCCCATCAATCCTGGCATCACGAATGCGCAATGCAGGATTCTGGAAACGGAGATTCTGAAGGAGAGCAGAACCTCCACTGGCAGTGAAATCAGTCACTGGCTCATTGCCAGCACGCCGAGCCTCCACCCGGTGGAGGACCAACCCTCGAATAACAGGGGCATGGGCAGGGGGAAGATCAATTTCATCATCTTTCCCGCCCCCATCATCACTTGTTGCTTCCCAAGCCTGCGGATTTGTCGCGGGTCGGGACCGATCGGAGGGATTCCAGGCTGTCCGACCGCGAGCTCCTTGAGACCCGGAGGCCTCACCACCTTGCATGACGTTGCCACTTCCTCGCCCACGCTTGGATCTGGCGCGTGGGGGAGTATCTCCATGAATCTCTTGGTCGTCAGAGGAGTCAGATTCAACCACAGAAGGATTCCTCCTACGCACCATCCTTAAAAAGAGAAGATAGAACCTATGATGAGCAAGAATCTTAACAAACACGTTTGAGTAGAGACGCGTATGATATTGAGCATGCACTTCAACCGTTCATGCGAGCGGTTCAACTACAACGAACAATATCAAACCGCTAAACTCTAACAATGTTCGTGACAAATGAAGATAATCTAAGTGTTGCAAGCACTTAAACTAAAATGTACCCAACGAATGATACACTAGATAATCAAGAACGGGTAAGATCGAGTAAAAAGAATGAAATAGGGCAATACCTCGATCCGGAGTTTGAATCAAGAAATCCCAACAAGATCGAGGGAGATGATGGAGAACGCCGAGATGAATGGATCTCCAACAAATCTCCCAAAGATGGGATGGCACAAGTGGGTTTTGGAGTGGAGAAAGTGTGGAGAGAGAGAGGAAAAAGAGTGGGCGGCGTCGGCTGGAAAGAGGAACTGAGAAGAAGAGAAGAGAGGAAGGGGAGAGAAATAGGGGAGGCGTCGGCCGATCAAAAGACAGAAAACCGGTTCAACCGGTTATAAAACCGGTTCAACCGGTTTCTGGTCAGACTGTGCATTAAAAGCGCGCAGAAAAAGGCATTGACTGCACGAATTTTCTAGCAGACTGACAGCGCAGTCTGCGAGACTGACGGCGCTGACTGCGGCGCTGACTGACATCACGGACGCAGAGGTGGTCAAAACCGGTTCAACCGGTTTTTATACCGGTTCAACCGGTGTCCACCAGGGGAAAACCGATTGAGTGGCCTACTCAGCCGATTTACTCAACCTGTTTTCAGATATTGCCCGGAAAGGCTATAATAGCACTTAGCAAATATGACATGAGTGATTTTAATGATAAAAATAGTATTTCTCATGACATATTGCGCAAACAATCAATTTATATCCATCAAACTTGATCAAAATTTTAGTTTTAAGACACGTTTCGAGAATCCAAGATATTTAGCTCACTCCTAAGAAAGCAAAATCTAGTCTCATCGAGGGGTTTTGTGAAGATATCGGCTAGTTGATTTTCTGTGTTTACAAGACATAATTCGATATCTCCTTTTGCTTCGTGGTCCCTCAGAAAATGGTGTCTTATATCTATGTGTTTGGTTCTAGAGTGTTGCACGGGATTGTTGGCTAGTTTAATGGCGCTCTCATTGTCACAAAGTAGTGGGATTCTTTTAAGATCACAGCCAAAATCCCTCAATGTTTGCTTCATCCATAGCAACTGAGCACAACAAGCACCAGCAGCTATGTATTCAGCCTCGACAGTGGAAAGTGCAACACAATTTTGCTTCTTAGAGCTCCAAGACACCAGGGACCGCCCAAGGAATTGGCAAGTCCCCGAGGTGCTTTTTCGATCTACTTTACAACCGGCATAGTCTGAATCAGAGTAGCCAAATAAATCGAAAAAGGAGCCCTTGGGATACCAGAGACCTAGATTTTGGGTGTGAACTAGATATCTCAAAATTCTCTTAACAGCCACTAAGTGACACTCTTTTGGGTTTGCTTGAAAACGAGCACACATGCACACACTAAGCATGATATCTGGCCTAGATGCACATAAATATAGTAGAGATCCTATCATTGATCTATAAAGCTTTTGATCTACAGTTTTACCTTCTTCATTTAAGTCGAGATGACCACTTGAAGCCATTGGTGTCTTGGCGTGCTGTGTCTTTTCCATGCCAAACTTTTTGAGCATGTCTTGTGTGTACTTGGTTTGGCACAAAAAGGTTCCTTCCTTGAGTTGTTTAACTTGAAAACCCAGGAAGTACTTGAGCTCACCCATCATGGACATCTCAAACCTATTTGTCATAACCCTACTAAATTCCTCACAAAAAGTTTCATCAGTACTGCCAAATATAATGTCGTCGACATATATTTGACAAACAAATAATTGATTGTCAATTTTGCGAGTGAATAAAGTAGAGTCTACTTTTCCTATTTCAAAACCATTTTTAAACAAGAAATCTTTAAGGCAATCATACCAAGCTCTAGGGGCTTGTTTAAGCCCGTAGAGTGCCTTGTGAAGTAGGTAAACATGGTTTGGCTTCTTTGGATCTTCAAAGCCCGGTGGTTGCTCCACATAGACCCTCTCTTGTAGTGGTCCATTTAGAAATGCGCTCTTGACATCCATTTGATATAACTTGAAATCATGGTTAGTTGCATAGGCAATTAATATTCTAATTGATTCTAACCTTGCTACCGGCGCATATGTTTCCCCAAAATCAAGTTCTTCCACTTGAGTGTAGCCTTGGGCAACCAACCGTGCTTTGTTTCTTGTAACCACGCCATGTTCATCTTGTTTGTTCCTAAAAACCCATTTTGTCCCAATCACATTTTGTTTGGGTCTTTGGACTAAGGACCAAACTTCATTCCGGGTGAAGTTGTTCAACTCCTCTTGCATGACAATTATCCAATCCGGATCACCCAATGCTTCTTCAACCTTAAGTGTCTCAAGAGAGAAAACAAACGAGTAAAATTCACAAAAATTAGCTAAACGAGATCGAGTTGTTACCCCTCTCCTGATGCTACCCAGGATGTTGTCCACCGGATGATCCCTTTGAATGGTATGATGGACTCTAAGATGAGGCACTGATGGTTGCCTTTGTATTTGCTCCTCCTCATCATTCACTTGATCAAGAGGCACTTCACCATTAACACTTTCGTGTTCATCTTCTACCACAGTTGGCATCCTTTGGGATTGATGATTTTCTTCAAGACTTGGATGACTTGAGGTTGATGGGTTTGCTTGGGTGGAGGATTTGTCACCCACCACCTTTGCACCCACATCAACAACCTCATTTGTCATCGACAAAGTTCCTTCCTCATCATCCTTTTCTTGAGGTCTCACTTCACCTATGGCAAGTTTCTTTATGGCCTCACAAGGTAGTTCTTCATTTCCTGCAGTGCCATTAGAAACATGCCCTTGCGAGCCATTAGACTCATCAAATGTCACGTCTATCGCTATTTCAACAAGACCGGTGGTATTGTTGAAAACACGATATCCATGCGCATTTGATGCATAACCAAGCAAGAAACCCTCGTCCACTCTAGGAGCAAACTTTGAGCTTTTGACTTTCTTGTTACGAATAAAACACTTACAACCAAATACTCTAAAATAATCAACTTTAGGTTTGTTACCAGTGAGAAGCTCATAAGCAGTCTTTTTGTAGATCTTGTGAAGATAGAGACGGTTGATTGCATGACAAGCAGTGTTGACCGCCTCTGCCCAAAAGTTGCCAGGTGTCTTGTACTCATCCAACATGGTTCTAGCTGCTTCAATTAAAGTTCGGTTTTTTCTTTCCACAACACCATTTTGTTGTGGAGTGTAAGGAACCGAGAACTCATGTTTGATTCCTTCTTCGCCTAAAAATTCTTCGACACTTGTGTTCTTGAATTCCGTCCCATTATCACTTCTCACTTTCTTGATTTTGAGCTCAAACTCATTTTGAGCTCTTCTCATGAATTTCTTCAATATTTCTTGAGTTTCACCTTTATCACTCAAAAAGAAAACCTAGGTGAATCGAGAAAAATCATCAACAATGACTAAACCATACTTACTACCACCAATGCTAATGTAAGCCACAGGTCCGAAGAGGTCCATGTGAAGAAGCTCCAATGGCCTTTTTGTTGTGACCACATTCTTTGATTGATGTGGGACTCATGTTGCTTTCCTGCTTGGCATGCGCCACAAACCCTACCTTTCTCAAATACAACATTTGTTAGTCCAATGATGTGATTATCCTTTTGAAGTTTGGCCAAATTCCTCATACCGACATGGGCTAGCCGGCAATGCCATAGCCAACCCTTGTCGTACTTTGCCACTAAACAAGTCTCAGGCGTCACTTTACTTGTTGTGAAATCAACAAGATAAAGCTTGCCCTTCAAGCGACCCGTAAAGGCAACTGAGGAGTCCTCCCTTCTAAGGATCTTCACATCCACATCAGAAAATAGACAATTATAACCCATTCCACAAAGTTGTGAAACGGACAACAAATTGTAGCTTAAAGAATCTACCAATAAAACATTTGAAAGTGATTGTTGGTCAGAGATAGGAATTTTACCAATATCAATCACCTTACTCTTGCCACTATCTCCAAACACAATTTCTTGTGCTTCTTGAGTTAGTTGCAATGAATGAAACATGTCTTCCTCCTCGATCATGTGATTTGTACTTCCACTGTCAAGCACCCAACTTGACCCACCAGAGGAGTAGACCTGCAAAACAAGTTTAGGCTATGCTTTTAGGTACCCAAATTGAATTGGGCTCTACAGTATTAGTTATAGCCTTGGGTACCCACACACTTCTTTTCATGACTTTTCTTTTAGTGTAGGCACCCACATATTTGACAACCAATTTCCCTAAATCCCAAGTCAACATATAATCACAAAGATAAGAGTGAGAAATGGGAGCATTAAATTGTTGTCCACTTGAGGATCCCACTTCCTTCATCTTACTCTTTGTGGAACTCAAGTTTACCTTTACTTGAGGTGACTTGTCATTTGAGGAGTGAATCCTCCCCTAGGCATCATATAGGGTGGTTTCCTCTATGAACTTGGGGGATCTCCACCCCTTATGCACTGTGCTAGGGTTTTCCTTGGATGAGTTGAACCCAAGCCCCCTTTTTCCATTGTTGGGCTTTAGGGACTTGTACTTGGGTTCAACTTTCTTTAACCCATCATTGCTAGAGCATCTTTTCAATATTCCTTTGACCTTCACTTGTGGGCTATTCTTCCTTGCATGGTTAGTTAGACAACAAGAAGCATGATATTTGGCACAATGTTTGCAAAAATTATCATTTAAGGAGCTAGACTTAGATTCAATCACTAAAGATGTGGCATTGATGTTCTTGCAATTTTCAAGTTGCACTTGAAGTTCTTGATTTTGAACATTCAAGCTTAACATGCTTGATTCAAGTGCATTCTTTTCATTTGCAAGATTAGCTATAGAGGTTTTCATATTAATTACTTCTTTATCTTTATTCTCTATAGTTATCTTGACTAAAGATACTTCCTTAGTCAAGACATCTAGCATTTCATCTTTATTGTGTAGCAATTCTTGAAGCTCTAGGTTTCTTTCCTTTTCAAGGATAAGCAAGTCTTCTTGAGCATCAAGAGTTGCTTTTCTTTTATCTAGCTTCTCCATTAATTTGGTGATAACATTGTATCCATTCAAGCCAAATTCTTTAATCATTTTATTTTTCATGGAAATTTGTTCATCATCATCATCATTTGGAAAATCATTACTAAATAAGGTTACCTTATCTCCTTTTGCCATGAGGCAAGTTGGGGTGTAGGAGTCGTCTTGTAGGTTGGTGAAGAGTTGCGAGCTTGACGTAGATTGGATGGCCACGTTTGCCACCACTTCCTCTTCCTCGGAGCTAGAACTCTCTTCATCAGAGTTCCATTCTTCACCAATATGGGCTTGACCATATTTCTTCTTCTTGAAGTATCCCTTGGTCTTGCCTCCCTTTTTGAACTTGTCCTTCTTGTATTCCTTCTTGGCTTCTTGTTCCTTCTTGTTAGGACAATCCGCTATGAAATGAACGGTTTGGCCACATTCATAGCATGCCCTCTTCTTTCCTTTCCTTTGGAACTTGTCATTTTTCCTTACAAATTTCTTGAATGTTTTGATGAACATAGCTGTGTCTTCATCACTTGAGCTATCTTCATCACTTGATGTCTCGACCACTTTCTTTGCTTTGTGGTCTTTGTTCTTCTTGGGGGTGTCTTGTTCATTAGTGATCAAGGCATGAGAGTCTCTTGTCTTGATAGGGGCTTCTTCGGACTCTTGTTGTTGAATCTTTGCAAATAATTGATGAGGCGTCATATCCTCATAGTCATCACGATCCCTTATCATCCTTGCTAGATTCTTATCCTTTTCTTTATATGCTCTCATGAATAATCTTGTGACCTTGGAGTCACTCCAATCTTCGCTTCCAAGCACTCTTATTTTGTTTACTAACACCATCAACCGATCAAAGAGTGATTGAAGCGACTCACCCTTTGTCCAATCATATCTTGCAAGCTCACTCTCCAAAGCTTCAACTCTATGTCTCTTAGCTTTGGGATCTCCTTCATGTGACATTTTAAGAATATTCCAAATGTCACGGGCATCTTCTCTTCCTTGAACTTTTCGGTATTCTTCTGGACAAAGACTTCCTTTAATTATGCTCACTGCTTGAGCATTGTGATGAACCTCTTGCATCATTTCCGGAGTCATCTCTTCTCCTTGGGTGGGCTTATACATACCTACATTAACAATCTCCCAAAGACTAGGATGCACACCGATTAAATGCGACTTCATCTTGTTGGCCCACTCGTCATAGTTCAACTCACTAAGAGTTGGTAACTTTCCAAGTGGGGCGGAAGAGAAGTTGGGAATAAAATTTCTAGAGTAATCGAATTGAACTTTACTAAATTCGTTACCTTTGCTTTTGGTAGATGATTCTTCGGTGTTGAGACTTACCTTGCTCAACACTTTCGACACCAAAAGATCCACTAGATCGTCATTGTAATCAAATTTCCCTTACCTTTATCTTCTTCGGCCTTTCTTCTTGATTCTTCTTCTTCGGCCTATTTCCTTGCATCTTCCTCTTTCATTTTGAGGAAAATCTTCTCGGCAATCTTCATGGCGAGGTCGAGGACCTTGGGGTCCACTTCCTCACCGGAAGATGTGATGGGTATTTCCTCGAGGAGAGGATGCACATGGTCCCGTTGAGTAGACATGATCGTTTCCTCACGCGGTTAAGCGTAAAACGAGGTACGAAGCTCTGATACCAATTGAAAGTAGCCTAGAGGGGGGTGAATAGGCTACACCTGAAATTTTTCACTAAAAACTTCGAAATAGGTTAAATTAAAGTTGCACTGGTGCAAACCGGTTCAGTTGATTTTGATTACAACTGAACAAGTTTGAACCTGCTCAACTTAGATTAGAGAATCTGTTAAACAAATACGAAGTAGTGAAGAGTTTAGCTAAAGACTTGCCCTACACAAAATCTACTCGAATGGATAATATGAACCAACCAACAAATTTAAAGCGATTAACAAGAACACACAAGAACACGCAATATAACCCGAGGTTCAGCAACCACCACAAAGGTGTCCTACTCCTCGTTGAGGAGCCCACAAAGGGCCGGGTCTTTTCCAACCCTAATCCTCCACAAGCCGACCACAAAGGTCAAGGCAATCTCTTCTCAAATAAGCTCAAAGAGCGGGTGATACAAACTTCTTGGGGTCGTCTACAAATTTGGAGACTCCCAAGCAACCTCTAACCGTCAAGGAACACGAGGTTCCAAGAGTAACAAATCCGCACAAGGTTAAGTTTGCAACGAGCTCAAGAACAAAGAGAATAGGAGAATCGAGATGAAATTAACAGCGTGTTCGATCGAGTTCACCTCACACCAAGGGTCCTTCAAATGATTGAAGGAGATGCGATTGCGGGTGTGAAAGGTGAAATGAATGCACTTGTTGGGAGTTTGGTCAGCCAAGATTTCGTGGGAGAGGCAGAAGTAAATGAGAGAGAGAGTGTGAGGGGGTATATAAAGGATCCCCCAAAAGCTGGCAGCCGTTGGGAGAAAAGGAGTAAAAACCGGTTGAACCGGTTTACAGACCGGTTGAACCGGTTTCTACCAGGGAGATCCCGGTTCACTAACCTACTCAGCCGGAGACTCGACCGGATTCAAAACCGATTGAGTAAGGGAAAAATCCGGTTGAACCGGTTTTCCCAAAAGATCTGCAGCGACTTTTCTAACAGCTCTGACTGTCAGACAGGTCAGAGCAGGGATGACAGAGGAGCAGTCCCGAAACCGGTTGAACCGGTTTCAGGACCGGTTGAACCGGTTTTCAGGGCTGAAACCAAATTTTGAGTATTTTGAAGAGAACAAAAGTGGAGTTTTTGTGGGAAGTAAAATTTGTTTTTCTCAAGGGCATTCATGATCTGGAAAAATGTTCTCGAAGATGTTTTCAAGGGATTTTGAACTTAGCTCATTGCACAACTTACTTAACCATCGCGAATCCCTCTTAATTGTACGGCGATTCCTATGACTCAAGAATTATAAATTGAGCACCACCGATGTTTCTAAGCACTTGGAGCACGCCATTTGATGTGGAATTTTAACTCTGCTGTGCTTTCTATTTTTATGCTCGTAAGATCTATGCTTCTCCTGTCTGTAGAATTACTGTGTACATGCTAGGAGCAAACTTGTTAGAATCTCTGTTTGTTTTATCATTTAATCACCAAAACCCTCGATTAGGGTTGATTGCACTTACATGCTTGTTGGGTCAAGCATACGCAAATACCAGTTTAGCAGATCCTTCTTGTTACTATCTGTCAACAGAGGCTTCAAGGAATTTGACACTTGATTTACTTAACCTTTATTGAGCATCCGATACAGCTTGCTTTTGCTTACATTTAAGTGCTTTGATGCATCTTCCAACGTTTGACATTCTGCAATGGAAACATTGCTAAGTGCTGATACATCTGACTCTTTCTTCTTGCGGCCACACCTATTCCTTTTTTGGCTTGAAACATCTATTGGTTGACCTTGATCTATGCAAGCTTTCCTCTGTTCCAACTTCTTTGTATTGTTCGTGCATGGACTGAGTACATTGCAGCAACCTCACTTGTCTCATGGCCCTTCAACTTACCATTTCTGGACATCGCTAGCAATGAATCAAATAAAGATCTCGCTTGCTCACCATTAACTTCTTTTCTTTTAATCCTCCTTCGCCCTCCTCCTTGAGAATTCTCATCATTTTCTTGGACATTCTCAACATTCCATTCAACAATTGCTCTTTGCCCTCCCTGAGAATCTTGTTTTGATTCCACATTTAGATCAATATAACCCATTTCTATTTCACTTTGATGGCTTGTATGACTTGTTGAACCCAATGGAGATGTCCTATGTTGCACAGAGGCAGACCTTATCCTTAGCAACAACAAAAATCGGCTTAATGGAGATCTGAATAGAGGAATGGTCACACGAGGGGATTTTATTTTCTACCTCCTTTGCCCTCCTTGAGAATTATCATCATCTTCTTGGACATTATCAACATTTCATTCAGCCATTGCTCTTTCCCCTCCTAGAGAATCTTGTTCTGGTTCCACATTTGGGTCAATATCACCCATTTGTCTTTGACTTTGATCACGACATCTAGATTGAGCTCATCGTCAGCCGAATCACTGTCCATGGACATGGCCACTGCCTCAGTCGGCTTCGTCGGCTCCTCACGGCGCGCGACACACGCGTTGTGGAATCTAGTCCACAGGCCAACGACCTCAATGAATCGGAAGACAAAAACAAGAAGCGGAGCACCAGATCCATCTAAGAGAGGCAGAGGAGCGAGCTTGGTGCACAACTTCAGCAGATCGAGAATTAGGGTTAGGGTTACAATGACCGGACGAGAGAGGTAGAGATGGAGAGAGTTATAGTTCATGGAGAGGGTGGAGCGAGAGAGGGAGAGGAGAGGAAGATTAGCCATAGTGGCTCCCTTGAATGATCCGTGTGTTTTTTGTTTACTTTCTTTTTGCAAATTTAAAAATAAAATAACAATACACAATCTAAAGTAATAATATTTGCACAGTACAATTAAATGAGTAAATTCCACAATATTTATATACAGCCAACTATAAATGATATTATTACACAAATGAGCCACTATAAAAATAATATCAGTACATAATTAGTTCGAACTTTGAGTAACAGCCATCGCTAATTCATCACGAAAAACATCTATAGTTGGCGCATTAGACAATATAGTTGATCCTTATGATAACACATAATACTTGTTGTACCTTTAGGTCCCGTTTGTTTCCTTTCATTTTGATGAATTGGAATCTTACTAACGAAATAGGCTAATTTTTAGAATGTGACATTCCACCACTTTCCAAAGTTATCATATAAGCTTATCTCAAATTCATGG
This sequence comes from Zea mays, assembly GCF_902167145.1. Classification (NCBI taxonomy): domain Eukaryota; kingdom Viridiplantae; phylum Streptophyta; class Magnoliopsida; order Poales; family Poaceae; genus Zea; species Zea mays. The sequence continues at coordinate 196,495,413 of NC_050099.1, read as the reverse complement.
GGTGAGAGATGGAAATTGGTTCTATAGATTTACATGCTATGTTTCTGATATACAACTTATAGCACACTATTATACTTGATTTGTTATAACATAAATGTAGTATATAACTATCTCTCTCATATGATTTAGAATAATATACAAATATCTTACATATATATAAATATATGAACTTAATTAGTTTTGTCTAAATTATAATTATTAAAATGAAATTCAATTCCAACGAAACAAACGGGGCCTTACATTATTGTTTGGCTTGCAGTTTTCGAAGCCGAGTAAAGTTTCGTGAAGTAGAGCAGTTTCAAACACTCTAACAATAATTTATAAGAGCTTTTTCGTTTTGCTCTTAGTCCATATGTATTGGATAGGATTAAGTGAGTTTAATATCAAACAAATCAAAATTTTTCATAACTTTTTTCTATCCATTCGGGACAGTAATGACCGAACACACGCTCTCCGAATCCACTGCGGAGACTGGGATGACGTGGACGGTGGACCCAAAAACTATTGCGGGTCCCTCCACCCAAGCAGCGCCGCTCACGTCGAGCGCCCCGTCGGAAAATTTCCGTTTCCTGTCACCCACACCCACCCCACCCCGGGTTTCGCTCTATTTTCTTCCTCTCCCTGCAAAGAAAAAAAAATCGCCTGCGCGCCACTGCCGCGTGGGCCCGCGAGCGAACATTCCGCATCTTTGAAACTGCACGTTTATATGCAACTCATTCATTGGTGGACTCTTTCTCTCTCCAATAACAGGTCTTTCCTTCCCTAGCCCACCCTCGTTGAGCTCCTGCTCCACGCACAGCCTCCGGTCCGCCCTGATCGCGCCATGGTGACGGCGGTAGTGGAGTCGCCGCTGCGGCAGCGGCAGCGACAGAGGCTCCGGTCGCCGCTCGCCGGCGCTGGCGCCGGCGTGGGAAGCTCCGGCGGCGACGGGGGCTTGGAGCTGCGGCACGCGTGCCCTGCGAAGCGCGGCTCCGGGTCCGGCGGCATGCGGGGCCGGCGGTGGGTGCCGCCGGAGATCGAGATCCCCGACGTCCTTCTTCCTGGCGGCGGCGGCGGGCGCGGGTACACCAGCCTCCGCGACATCATGTCGTCGCCCGAGTACGCCGCCGCCAAGGCCGCCAGCTCCCCCGACGAGCCACCCGGTGGCGGTGGCGCAGCAGCCGCCGGGGACGTGCACATGATCCGGCACCCGCTGGTGAAGCACGCCGCGTACGCCTACCTCCAGCTGACGCCGTCCGCGAGGGAGGAGGCCCGGAGGCGGATGCTGCAGCGGCGGCGCGGCCCGCTCTGCCGCGTCCTCTTCGGCTGCCTCGGCTTCCTCGGCGCGCTCTTCGGCCGGTGACCGCGCGCGGACGCACGGGCCGGTCCGGTCCGGTCCGTCCCACAGTTTTGCGGCCGCGTTTCTTTTTTTTTTTCCTCCTTACTTTCCCGTGTAACTTCGTTCATCGTTTCTTCTTCTTCTTTTGTCTGCGTATACAGTATACTTATTAGAAAACAGAAAGCAATTGGCCTTTTTTGAAGTTTTCGGTTTGGTATGGGTAACAGTAGGTTTTGTAAATGTTTCTGTAGGTAATAGCAGAGGTACACCACTGACCGGAAGGATTTCAGATTCTTGGTTGGCGTCATGAACTCAACTAGCGACTGATTGAACAGTGGCAACGTAATGAACAGACCATCTAATCTACTACTAGTATAGAGAAACGAGATGGCGGATATTGTATAGAGAAACGAGAGGTGGTCAAATATGGACGGCGGTCGGCCGCGCGCCGGCGTTTGGTGGCGCCGGCGGCTCCACCCACACGGACCAGAGCACCTGCTCCGCTGTCGCACATGCGAGTACACTACCGCGCGAAGACAGAACCTCAAATCATTGCCAACAACCGCGCACTCGTGCTCGGATTACGTGTCCGCGCACATGGGAGAGAGGTCGGCGGCGATAGATAGGCGAGGGCGCATGCGTTCGTCTGCTTCGCATCGCCTGTGTTGTACGGTGCCCCGCCGCGCGCCCTCCGGTCTCCGGAACGCCTGGCACGTCGTGCGCGCGACGGAGACGGAGTCCGCTGCACAAGTTGTGGGAGACGCCATGAGTTTCAGATAGTAGGCTCCTACGTAGGTAGGAGGGTCCCCCCCCCCCCCCCCCTTTTTTTTTTTGCCCTTTCCTTTTGACTTTGGCAGATGTCACGGGCCCGGAACACGGATGTTGGGTGCTGCTGCTGATTTCACACTGGTCACCGGAGGGAGGGGCAAGCAATGGCGACGACGGGGGGACAGTCAGAGAGAGCCCGTGAAAACGTACGGTGGCCTTTTGTTGCAGGCCTGTTGACTCCATAGAGCATGCCGCGAGTTCCCGATCCGTGCAGGTCCAGACGCGCCGATGGCCCGAAGGACGAGACGACTATATATCGAGAGGCACAGACGCACACTCGCTCACGATCACGGCTTGGTGACGATGCTACAGCTTGCGCCGGTCTTCGGGACACGAGGCCCTCCCGTCGCGTCGTGCGCACGAGGCACGACGACTAGTCGAGTCGTCGACGAGACGACGACGGGCTTCCCTGCCCTGTCGTGGTCGTCGTTAGGTGGGCCGGTTAGTATAAGAGGAAAAGCGCGTGGGCCGACGGTAGACGTGGCTGGGCCTTGCGAATGTTACCTGGGCTGATGAGCCGACTGCAAGGTTCAACGATGGGCTGGAATCTTTCCTAGCATATACGACCAACCATCCCAGCCCATCCTGTCTATGGGCAGGGCAGGGCAGGGCAGGGCACGTCACTCACACAGGCCATTCTGCCAAACGGAAGGAACACCACTGTAGTCTGTAAGTAAAGTCTAGCAACTTAAGTACAGACTTTGAGGAAAACGCACGCAGGTTGGTAAAAGTCTGTCTGTCAGAGCTCACACTTTAATAATTAGTCACGGAAGTATAATCTGCAATTTAGTGACTACTAAAATAGAATAAAACAGATGACTACAAATTAGTCTCTAAAAACCAAACACTCTTTGAGGGCATGTTCGTTTGAACTTTAATACAAATGAATTGAAGAGGATTGGGATGGTTTAAATCTCTAGTAAGTTAAAATATCTTTCAATTTATACAAATTCTCTTTAGTTTTGTGTGTTTGAGCTTGGTTTTTCTCCTAGTCTTCTTTCAGATTAATCTTGTGTGTTTGTGTTTTTCGGCTTAATCATGTTTTTGTGGAGTGTCTTTGTATTTTAATCCTCGCCACTTTAGGCTCCTCTCTTTTTAATATATCAACAGTTTACCTAATAATGCCATATGGCCGCGTGCGGTAAAACTAGGGCGGTAAGCTCTCGTTCTGCGTGTGCCTTGTTCAGTTCGTTCCACAGCAGGTACCGTGCATAATTTGACTCCTGTGAGGCCGTGACGGAGGTAAAACACTGCTATTTGGTGAAACTTTTGCCTGCCTAGTACAGTCGCGATAATTCGGCCTCTGTTTTATATTTTGTCCTGCACTGCAAAGGCTGCACCAGCTAGGAAAAGGAATATATCTGCACCCAAGATGTCGGGACGCAGTGCAGGGTAGGTTTAAAACTCTTCCTTTTATTTTAAAGAATAGGAGGTGGACGGACCTTTCGTTATGTAATTGTATATACTCACTCCGTTTCTTTTTATTTGTTGCTGAATAGTTAAATTTTGCATTATCTAGCAACAACTAAAACGAAACGGAGGGAGTACTAGATTACTAGTACACAGAAGCACTGTACAGCGGCGATTTTCAACCTAATTATATTAACGTTTTCTAGACCCACCAGTACTAGGATCCAGTAAAAAATCATTTTTTACATTATAAAAAGTCAGTAGAAATCGATTTCTAATAACGGTTGTGCTAAGAATATCGTCAGTGAATTTTTTTTAGAAAACATAAAAATAGTTTAGAAATAACAAAAATGCTCATCTCCGTTGAAGTTCACCTCACCCCGTGTGAAGGCTCCTCTACCACTCCATCTATGACATGCCTTGTGCTTGAACTACAGTTTTGTTGTCCATATATTATAACTAACCGAGTGTAGTGTAAATTGACTAGTTGAGACCATAAATTAATTCAAACACAAAGGTTGTCAGCTACAACATTGAATAACTTTTGAAGTTCTACACCTTTTATTTTGATACATTTTTTTCCATCTATAGGAATATAATTTCTGGTGACGGTTTTCTTAAGGAACCACCGGTAGAAATAGCACTGGCGGTTGATAACCGAATCCGCCTGTAAAAATTAGATCTCATCGTAGGCTTTTAGCTTTTTTTCTACTAGTGATATTATCAGAAATCGACATCTAGTTGTACTTAATTATATAGATAAGCATATAGCCCATGCTAACGGTATGATCCTGAAGAGAAGATGGAAGGGATCGACGACAGCGGCGGAGCAAGTGGGGAGAGGGGACAATGGGCTCAATGTGGAAGGGAGGAGGCTTGGGGCGGCGGAGTCATGGGAAATTAAATGGGTGAGATGATAGATAAGGGATGGTCCTAATAATATTGTTCATTGTATTTAAGTGAGTAAGGGAGAGTAAGTGTCGGCGTTTCGAGACCGGGGGGTCCCTAAGCCGACGAGTGAATGTCGCTGCGTGCCCCAGCCCAGATGGGTCGAGCGCGTGGGCGAGCGCGAAGGGGGGAAGCGAGGTGGCTGGAGAAGGGCGTGAGAGAGGTGGAAATCCCGCGGCCTTCGTGTTCGTCCCGCGCCCAGGTCGGGTGCGCTTGCAGTAGGGGGTTACAAGCGTCCACGCGGGTGAGGGAAGCGAGCGGCCCCAAGAGAGCGCCTGTCCCGTCCTCGTCCCCGCGCGGCCAACCCTCTCTAAGAGGGCCCTGGTCCTTCCTTTTATAGGCGTAAGGAGAGGATCCAGGTGTACAATGGGGGTGTAGCAGAGTGCTACGTGTCTAGCGGGGGAGAGCTAGCGCCCTGAGTACATGCCGATGTGGCAGCCGGAGAGATCTTGGCACCCTGCTGGTGTGATGTCGTGGCCGTCGGAGGAGCGACGGAGCCTGGCGGAGGGACAGCTGTCAGAGCGGTTGAGTCCGTGCTGACGTCCTCCTGGTTCCGTAAGAGAGCTGAGAGCCGCCGTCGTCACAGAGCTTGCGGGGCGCCATCATTGCCTATCTGGCGGAGCTAGCCAGATGGGACACCGGTCTTGTTCTCTGCGGCCCGAGTCAGCTTGGGGTAGGGTGATGATGGCGCCTCCTGTTGACGTGGCTGGCTTGCGCCCTAGGTTGGGCGACGCGGAGGCTCCTCCAAAGCCGAGGTTGAGTCTGTCTTCCGTGGCCGAGGCCGAGTCCGAGCCCCTGGGTCGGGCGAGGCGGAGGCCGTTCGGCAGAGGCCAGGGCGGAGTCCGAGCCCTGGGGTCGGGCGGAGCGGAGTTCGTCGTCTTCTGGGGCTGAGCCCGAGTCCGAGCCCTGGGGTCGGGCGGAGCGGAGTTCGTCGTCTTCTGGGGCTGAGCCTGAGTCTGAGCCCTGGGGTCGGGCGGAGCGGAGTTCGCCGTCTTCCGGGACTTAGCCCGAGTCCGAGCCCTGGGTCGGGCGGAGCGGAGTTCGTCGTCTTCCGGGACTTAGCCCGAGTCCGAGCCCGGGGTCGGGCGGAGCGGAGTTCGTCGTCTTCCGGGACTTAGCCCGAGTCCGAGCCCAGGGTCGGGCGGAGCGGAGTTCGCCGTCTTCCGGGACTTAGCCCGAGTCCGAGCCCTGGGTCGGGCGGAGCGGAGTTCCCCGTCTTCCGGGACTTAGCCCGAGTCCGAGCCCTGGGTCGGGCGGAGTGGAGTTCGCCGTCTTCCGGGACTTAGCCCGAGTCCGAGCCCTGGGGTCGGGCGGAGCTTCCTATGGTGCCTTTGGCAGGGCCTGACTGCCCGTCAGTCTCACTCTGTCGAGTGGCACTGCAATCGAAGTGGCGCAGGCGGCGCTGTCCTTCTGCCAGGCCGGTCAGTGGAGCGGCGAAGTGACGGCGGTCACTTCGGCTCTGCCGGGGGGCGTGTGTCAGGATAAAGGTGTCAGGCCACCTTTGCGTTAAATGCCCCTGCAATCCGGTCGGTTGGTGCGGCGATTTAGTCAGGGTTGCTTCTTAACGAAGGCAGGGCCTCGGGCGAGCCGGAGATGTGTCCGCCGTTGAAGGGGGGCCTCGGGCGAGACGGAAATCCTCCGGGGTCGGCTGCCCTTGTCCGAGGCTAGGCTCGGGCGAGGCGTGATCGAGTCGCTCGAATGGACTGATCCCTGACTTAATCGCACCCATCAGGCCTTTGCAGCTTTATGCTGATGGGGGTTACCAGCTGAGAATTAAGAGTCTTGAGGGTACCCCTAATTATGGTCCCCGACAGTAGCCCCCGAGCCTCGAAGGGAGTGTTAGCACTCGCTTGGAGGCTTTCGTCGCACTTTTTTGCAAGGGGACCAGCCTTTCTCGGTTGCATTTTGTTCCGGTGGGTGCGCGCGAGCGCACCCGCCGGGTGTAGCCCCCGAGGCCTCGGAGGAGTGTTTCACTCCTTCGAGGTCTTAATGCCTTGCGCAATGCTTCGGCTGGCCTGGTTGTTCCCTCATGCGAACTGGCCGTAGCCCGGGTGTACGGTCGGGGCCCAAGTTCTCGGGCTGGTATGTTGACGCTGTCAACGGTTTTGCCGGAGCCGGGTTTGCGAGAGCAGCCCCCGATCCTCTGCACAGGGCGAGAGGACGATCAGGGACAGACTCGGCTTTTTTACATACGCCCCTGCGTCGCCTTTCCGCAAGGAGGAGGGGGGGAAAGCGCCATGTTACCCTCGATGGGCGCCGAACATGGTGTCTCCGGTGAGCTGCAAGCGGGTAATCCAAGTGGACATCTGTGCCCCGTTCGTTAGGGGTCGGCTAGGGGCCCAGAGGCACACCCAAAAGTACCTGCGGGTGATCTGCTGGACCCGGTCCCCTGGCGACGGGGTCCGAGGGCTCGATGCCTCCCTCCGATGGGATTCCGTTACAAGATCGCTCCCGCTGGACTCGGAAATGTCCTAGGGTACCTCGGGAGCGCAGCCCGAGCCTTGGTTATGTATCGAACGTACCCCTGGTCATCCCTCGCTCGGCGTCTGAGGCGGCTGGGAACCCTTCGGGGGCCAGCCTTCGAACCCCTGATCAGTAATGGGCACGGAGCCCGAGTAGCCTGAGGCGGCCGTGGAACCCTTCGGGGGGCCGGCCTTCGAACCTCTGACCAGTAGTGGGTGTAGGGCCCACGCGATCTGAGGCGACTGTTGAACCCCTCGGGGGGCCAGCCTTCGAACCTCTGATCAGTAGGGAGGCTCGGAGCCCGGTTCCTTCACGGGGAAGGATCCTTTTCGGGGTATCCCCCTTTCCCGGTCCCTGCTGCAAGAGATAGAGAAAGAGGAAAAACGGAAAAGGATACGAAATCGAACGACGCGGCGTACCTTTTTTGGAGCGGTTATTACGGCGAAGGCGAAGCGTCGCCCGCTTCTCCTGCCAGAAGCGCCGTCTGTCCCGCCGCGGAGTTAATGCGACGGGGCGAGTGGTTGGCGGGGCGTCCGTCGCGCGTGCGCGAGCCGTTCGAGGAACGGATCACGGGCGCGTTGTCTTCACGCCGTGAGAGGAGGTTCTCTTGCTGCCCCCGGATGGGACGTGAGCTTGGCTGACGACGTGACCGCTGCCCCCGCCCGCCTGCCACCGTCATTACTGTCGGCCCACTTTCGGCCGCATTGACCGTCGCGCCAGGCTGGCGCTGCTGGGTCGTGTGCCTGGTCGCCTCGAGTCGCGGTATTGGTTCCTCAACCGAAGAGGCGCGGTGGTGGCGCAAGTGGCGGTGCAGTTGCTTGCATGCAGCATCCGGCGCGCCGGTTGAGTGACGCGTGGGCCTGGGCCTCCAGGCCGGGCGCGTTGGGAGTCGGAGAAGCGCGTCCACTTGGCGCGGTTGCATGCCGCCTGCATGGCTGCCCGCCTCTTTCGCTCGTTGGTCTGGGCAAAAGTGGAGGGTCACTTGTAACCGCTGGGCGGTTGAGTGCACCACGCGCGGCGGTTTGGCTTCTTCTGCTCCGAGCTGGTTTGCATGACATGCGGGACCTAGCCCCCGCGCCGCAGGGGAGGGCCTTGGAACGTGTTGGAGAAGACTCAGCCCGTGACGGTTGGGGGCGCAAGTAGGGAGAGTTGCCTTTAAAAGGAGGGCGACCCCTTTCAGAAGGCGACCATGTCTTCTCGCTCCCTTATGCATCGCGTCTCTCCATCTTCCAAGCCCCCAGATGGGGGATACCCGCCGTCTTCTTGCCTCATCGTTGGAGGAACGCAACTCCGTGGGAGTTGGTACCTTTCAGCCATCGTTCGGCTTCAAGGATTTTCATCACACAGCCCGGTTGCTCCCCTCCGCTGGTGGTCACCCAAGACGGTGACCTCTAGCTCCTGGACGGGGAGAGGCAATCCGGGCTGTGATCCCGATCCCGCCCTCAGCATCGAGGGTGTCCGTCATCCTCACTGGGGCGGGGAGCGAGGCGAGCCGGGGCTCTACCTCCTGCGCGGGTCGGCGGGCCACCTCTTCTTCCAGCTTCTGGTGGTGGCAATCGCCCTCCAGCCCTACGGCGGAGACGTCCTCCAGCCATGCCGGGGAAGGCGAACTGTTGCTGCCCAGCTAGGATGCAACATTCCGCCCTCTTCCTCGCGTTCGCGGCGAGGACGGCAGCGAGGATCTGCCGACGCGCTTGGGAGCGGCCCGCTCTTTGGCTTTAATATCTGGTTCGCGTCCCTTGAGCGGGAACGCGAACGAGAGCCCTCCGGCGGCCGCGTCCACCCGGGATCATGGCTGCTGCTGCAGAGGTCGCCGGCGAGTTTCCCGATGTTCGTTGCCCCGCAGGCTCGAGGTCGCTCATACCCGCGGGGGACGGAACCAGAGTTCCGTTTTGTAATGGCACTTCGAATGCCAGTGTTTTTGTTCATTATGGCTGTCGAGGCCTGAACATGTATGTAATTTTGGCACGGAGCCGTGTTTTTTCCTCATTTTCGAGCACTAAGACTCGCATGTTGATTATCTGAATCGCTTCACCAAGCATGAGTCGCCCCGTGTCAAGGTGACGAGTGAGGTATCCGTATCCCGGAGGCGTAGGAGTCCCTCGGCTCGGTCGGCCTTGTTGTCTGAGGCTCCTCTGGCTTAGTTAAAGGGACCCCTTGGCCGCTCTTCGACGAGCCGAGGCTAGGGGTAGCGATATCAGCATGAACAGAGGCGGAGTTGGCTCGAAAATGAAAACCTGGTTGGCCGGAGCCTAGCCGGGTTGTCCGTTAGCGGGACCGACGCCGGAGTTGACCAGCCGAGGCCTCGGGTTGGGCTGGCACCCTTGGAAGATGGTCGGCCGAGGCCCCAGAGGTGACCGGCCGAGCCGCCTGCTCGGGCCGGATTCCCGGAGAAGACCCTGGCGGCGATGGCCCGGGCGTGGTGATGACGTCGTCCTTCGGAGTGGAGGTCTTCGGACCGCGTCGCCGTCCGAGGCTAGGTCGAACCTCGCCGAAGTTGTCGTCGATGCCGAGGGTGCTGCTGGCCCCTTCCAGCGTCAAGACCCGAGCCTGCAGGATCAGATTGTCTTGTAGCGTGTGCCTTCTGCGGCCGCCGAGGCCAGAACACACACCCTCGCTGCGTTGTAAAGTTGCGTCCCTTTTCCTCTTGTTTCGAGTATCCGGACTTTTTTGTCGGTAACAGGGATGTTTGTGCGAGCGAGAGTTGCTTCTCGCGGAAGGTGATGAGTGAGGTATCCGTATCCCGGAGGCGTGAGAGTCCCTCGGCTCGGTCGGCCTTGCCGCTTACGCATACTTTCACCCGTCCGTGAGGCCCTGTCACCGACTCAGTCGAGAAGGCTCGAAGGATCGCTTCGGTAGAAGAGCTTCCGAACGTGAAGACTTGTTTGGTCCGCGGAATCACTTTATCCGAACGCGAGTCACTTATCGCAGAAGGTGATGAGTGAGGTATCCGTATCCCGGAGGCGTAGGAGTCCCTCGGCTCGGTCAGCCTTGGCTGCTTACGTGTACTCCGTCGTTTTCAGGATCCACTTTTCGAAGTAGTCAAAAAGCTCGAAAGATATTCTGGCAGAAGAGATCTTTTTTCGAGGAAAATTTCAACGCAGAGGGGGTTCCCCCCCTTTTAGCCCCCGAGGGAGGGTCGGGCTTTGCCGAGGCGAGGCCGACCCTTCCTTGATGACTAAACTTTGCGTGGGTGCGAGGTATATGAACAACTTGAAAATATCTTAAGGGTAGAAGCGACGTAGCTGTTGGATATTCCAAGCGTTGTCGTAGACCTCGCCTTGACTGTTGGCCAGCTTGTACGTTCCGGGCTTCAGAACTTTGGCGATGACGAATGGCCCCTCCCAGGGGGGCGTGAGCTTGTGCCTCCCTCGGGCGTCTTGCCGCAGCCGAAGCACCAGGTCGCCCACCTGGAGGTCTCGGGGCCGGACCCCTCGGGCGTGGTAGCGTCGCAGGGACTGCTGGTACCGCGCCGAGTGTAGTAAGGCCTTGTCCCGAGCTTCTTCCAGCTGGTCCAGCGAGTCTTCTCGGCTAACTTGGTTGCTTTGATCGCTGTAGGCCCTCGTCCTCGGGGAGCCGTATTCCAGGTCAGTGGGCAAGACGGCCTCGGCCCCGTAGACCAGGAAGAACGACGTGAAACCCGTGGCTCGGCTCGGCGTTGTCCTCAGGCTCCAGACCACCGAGGGAAGTTCCTTCATCCATCGCTTGCCGAACTTGTTGAGGTCGTTGTAAATCCGAGGCTTGAGCCCTTGTAGAATCATGTCGTTGGCACGCTCTACTTGCCCATTCGACATGGGATGAGCCACGGCGGCCCAGTCCACCCAGATGTGGTGCTTCTCGCAGAAGTCCAAGAATTTTCTGCCGGTGAACTGGGTACCGTTGTCGGTGATGATGGAGTTTGGGACCCCGAAGCGATGGATGATGTTGGTGAAGAACGCCACCGCCTGCTCGGACCTGATGCTGTTCAGAGGTCGGACCTCGATCCACTTGGAGAATTTGTCGATGTCGACCAGCAGGTGCGTGTAGCCCCCGGGCGCCTTCTGCAAGGGACCGACGAGGTCCAGACCCCACACAGCAAAGGGCCAGGTGATGGGTATCGTCCGCAGAGCCTGAGCGGGCAGGTGGGTCTGCTTCGCATAGAATTGGCACCCTTCGCAGGTGCGGACAATTCTAGTGGCGTCAGCCACCGCCGTTGGCCAGTAGAAGCCTTGTCGGAAAGCATTCCCGACAAGGGCTCGAGGCGCTGTGTGATGACCGCAAGCCCCCGAGTGTATCTCTTGCAGGAGTTCTTGACCTTCGGCGATGGAGACGCATCGCTGGAGGATGCCCGAGGGGCTGCGGTGGTAGAGCTCCTTCTCGTCGCCCAGCAAGACGAACGACTTGGCGCGTCGCGCTATTCGCCGAGCCTCGGCCCGGTCGAGGGGTAGCTCTCCTTGGCGGAGATATTGCAGCTACGGGGTCTGCCAATTTCGATCAGGCGTGGCCCCGATCCGCTCCTCCTCGACGTGCAGTGCCTCGCCCTCGGAGGCCGAGGGTGCCTCGGGCTGAACCGAGGGCGCCTCGGGCCGAGCTGAGGGTGCCTTGGGCTGCGCCGAGGGTACCTCGGGCTGGACCGAGGGCGCCTCAGGCTTGGGCGAGTCGTCGATCTTGACGGAGGGTTGATGCAGATCCCGGGAGAAGACGTCTGGGGGAACCGTTGTTCGCCCCGAGGCTATTTTTGCCAGCTCGTCCACAGTCTCGTTGTAGCGCCGAGCGATGTGGTTAAGCTCGAGCCCGTAGAACTTGTCTTCCAGGCGCCGAACCTCATCGCAGTAGGCCTCCATCTTCGGGTCGCGGTAGTGGGAGTTCTTCATGACTTGGTCGATGACGAGCTGCGAGTCACCGCGGGCGTCGAGGCGCCTGACCCCTAGCTCGATGACGATCCGCAACCCGTTGACCAGAGCCTCGTACTCAGCCACATTGTTGGACGCCGGGAAATGGAGGCGTAGCACATAGCGTAGGTGTTTCCCGAGGGGCGAGATGAAGAGTAGGCCCACACCGGCTCCCGTCTTCATTAGCGACCCGTCGAAAAACATGGTCCAGAGCTCTGGTTGGATCGGAGCCGTCGGTAGCTGGGTGTCGACCCATTCGGCTACAAAGTCCGCCAATACCTGGGACTTGATGGCCTTCCGAGGGGCGAACGAGATTGTCTCGCCCATGATTTCCACCGCCCACTTTGCAATCCTACCCGAGGCCTCTCGGCACTGGATGATCTCCCCCAGGGGGAAGGATGACACCACAGTTACCGGATGAGACTCGAAGTAGTGTCGCAACTTCCGCCTCGTCAGGATCACTGCATACAGCAACTTCTGAACTTGTGGGTAGCGGATCTTGGTCTCGGACAGTACCTCGCTGACGAAGTAAACTGGCCTCTGAACGGGCAATGCATGCCCCTCCTCTTGCCTCTCGACCACAATCGCGGCGCTAACCACCTGAGTGGTCGCGGCGACGTAGACCAAGAGGGCTTCTCCGTCAGCTGGAGGCACCAAGATAGGCGCCTTTCTGAGGAGCGCCTTCAGGTTCCCGAGAGCTTCCTCGGCCTCAGGGGTCCAAGCGAAGCACTCGGTCTTCCTTAAGAGGCGGTACAGAGGCAGGCCTCTTTCGCCGAGGCGTGAGATGAAGCGGCTCAGGGCTGCGAGACATCCCATGACCCTCTGCACGCCTTTTAAGTCCTTGATGGGCCCCATGCTGGTGATGGCTGCGATCTTCTCCGGGTTGGCTTCGATGCCCCGCTCGGAGACGATGAACCCCAAGAGCATGACCCGGGGTACCCCGAAGACACACTTCTCGGGATTGAGCTTGACGCCTTTCGCTTTGAGACATCGGAATGTCACTTCAAGGTCGGGGAGGAGGTCGGAGGCTTTCCTTGTCTTGACTACGATGTCATCGACGTAGGCCTCGACCGTGCGACCGATGTGTTCGCCGAACACATGGTTCATGCACCGCTGATACGTCGCGCCCGCATTCCTCAAACCGAACGGCATGGTGACATAGCAGTACATGCCAAAGGGCATGATGAAAGAAGTCGCGAGCTGGTCGGACTCTTTCATCCTGATTTGGTGATACCCTGAGTAGGCGTCGAGGAAGGACAGGGTTTCGCACCCAGCAGTGGAATCCACGATTTGATCGATGCGAGGCAGAGGGTAGGGAACCTTCGGACATGCTTTGTTGAGACCAGTGTAGTCTACACACATCCGTTATTTCCCCCCTTTCTTTCTCACAAGCACAGGGTTGGCAAGCCATTCGGGATGGAATACCTCTTTGATGAACCCTGCTGCCATTAGCTTGTGGATCTCCTCGCCTATCACTCTGCGCTTCTCCTCGTCGAATCGGCGCAGAGGCTGCTTGATGGGTCGGGCTCCGGCCCGAATATCCAGCGAGTGCTCGGCGACATCCCACGGTATGCCGGGCATGTCCGAGGGACTCCACGCAAAGACGTCGGCGTTTGCGCGGAGAAAGTCGACGAGCACTGCTTCCTATTTGGGGTCGAGCCCGGAACCGATCCAGATCTATTTGGAGGCGTCGCCACTGGGGTCGAGAGGGACGGCCTTGACCGTCTCCACTGGCTCGAAGTTGCCGGCATGGCGCTTCACGTCTGGCACCTCTTTGGAGAGGCTTTCCAGGTCGGCGATGAGGGCCTCGGATTCGGCGAGGGCCTCGGCGTACTCCACGCACTCCACGTCACATTCGAACGCGTGTTTGTACGTGGGGCCGACGGTGATGACCCCGTTGGGGCCTGACATCTTGAGCTTCAGGTAGGTGTAGTTGGGTACGGCCATAAACTTCGCGTAGCATGGCCTCCCCAGCACCGCGTGGTAGGTTCCTCGGAACCCGACCACCTCGAACGTCAGAGTCTCCCTTCGGAAGTTGGAGGGCGTTCCGAAGCAGACGGGAAGGTCGAGTCGTCCGAGGGGCTGGACGCGCTTCCCGGGAATGATCCCGTGGAAGGGCGCAGCGCCTGCTCGGACGGAGGACAAATCGACGCGCAAGAGCCCGAGGGTCTCGGCGTAGATGATGTTGAGGCAGCTGCCCCCGTCCATAAGGACCTTGGTGAGCCTGACGTCGCCGACGATGGGGTCGACGACGAGCGGGTATTTCCCCAGGCTCGGCACGTGGTCGGGGTGGTCGGCTTGGTCGAAGGTGATGGGCTTGTCGGACCAGTCTAGGTAGACTGGCGCCGCCACCTTCACCGAGCAGACCTCCCGGCGCTCTTGCTTGCGTTGCCGAGCCGAGGCGTTCGCCGCATGCCCACCGTAGATCATGAAGCAGTCGCGGACCTCGGGGAACTCTCCTGCTTGGTGATCTTCCTTCTTGTCGTCGTCGCGGGCCCTACCACCCTCCGCGGGTGGCCCGACCCTGTGGAAGTGGCGCCGAAGCATGACGCACTCCTCAAGGGTGTGCTTGACGGGCCCCTGATGATAGGGGCACGGCTCCTTGAGCATCTTGTCGAAGAGGTTGGCACCTCCGGGGGGCTTCCGAGGGTTCTTGTACTCGGCAGCGGCAACAAGGTCCGCGTCGGCGGCGTCGCATTTCGCTTGCGACTTCTTCTTGCCTTTCTTCTTGGCGCCGCGCGGAGTAGACGCCTCGGGAGCATCTTCCGATGGGCGGCCCTGGGGCTGCTTGTCCTTTCGGAAGATAGCCTCGACCGCCTCCTGGCCAGAGGCGAACTTGGTGGCGATGTCCATCAGCTCGCTCGCCCTGGTGGGGGTCTTGCGACCCAACTTACTCACCAGGTCGCGGCAGGTGGTGCCGGCAAGGAACGCGCCGATGACATCCGAGTCGGTGATGTTGGGCAGCTCGGTGCGCTGCTTCGAGAATCGCCGGATGTAGTCCCGGAGAGACTCTCCCGGCTGCTGCCGGCAGCTTCGGAGGTCCCAGGAATTCCCGGGGCGCACGTACGTGCCCTGGAAATTGCCGGCGAAGGCTTGGACCAGGTCGTCCCAGTTGGAGATCTGCCCCGGAGGCAGATGCTCCAACCAGGCGCGAGCGGTGTCGGAGAGGAACAGGGGGAGGTTGCGGATGATGAGGTTGTCGTCGTTCGTTCCACCCAGTTGGCAGGCCAGGCGGTAGTCCGCGAGCCACAGTTCCGGTCTCGTTTCCCCCGAGTACTTTGTGATAGTAGTCGGGGGTCGGAACCGGGTCAGGAACGGCGCCCGTCGGATGGCCCGGCTGAAAGCCTGCGGTCCGGGTGGTTCGGGCGAGGGACTCCGATCCTCCCCGCTGTCGTAGCGTCCCCCACGCCTGGGGTGGTAACCTCGGTGCACCCTCTCGTCGAGGTGGGCCCGACGGTCGCGATGATGGTGCTCGTTGCCGAGGTGGCCCGGGGCCGCAGGCACGGTGTTGTGCGTGTGCCCGGTGTAGACCGAGGCTTCCCGCATGAATCGGGAAGTCACGGCATGAGGTTCCGAGGGGTATCCCTGCCTTCGGGAGGCAGAGCTCTCGGCCCGTCGGACCGCAGCGCCTTCCAGGAGATTCCTGAGCTCTCCCTGGATTCGCCGACCCTCGGTGGTTGATGGCTCCGGCATCGCACGGAGAAGCATCGCTGCTGCAGCCAGGTTCTGACCGACCCCACTGGATGCGGGTGGCGGCCTGACCCTGACGTTGTTGGCGACGCGGTGCTGGAAACCCTGGGGCAGGTGACGTATTTCTCCGGCCGGGGGTTGGCCCACCCATACCTGCCCGACGTCCCGGCGGATCGGCTCAAGCGCTCCTGCTCCCTCGTCGAGCCTGGCCTGCGCCCCGCGGACTTGCTCGAGCTGTGGGTCATGACCCCCCGCCGGAACGGGGACCACAGCTAGCTCCCGCGGGATGTCAGCGCGAGGCACCGGCCTAGGGAGATCACCGTCCTCCGGCATGCCGAGATGATTGCCTTCGGAGGGATCCCCTAGCTCGACGTGGAAGCATTCGCGGCTTGGGCCGCAGTCCTCGTCGTCGAGGCTGCGGCTACCGTCGGAACAGTCGGAGAGGCAGTAGTCACATGCGGTCATGAAGTCCCGCATGGCACTGGGGTTGCCAAATCCAGAGAAATCCAAACAGATGTTGGGGTCGTCATCTTCCTCGGACCCAGAGGGCCCGTAGGTCGAGACGTCCATCAACCGGTCCCAAGGCGACCGCATGGGAAACCCCAGAGGGTTTGATCTCGCCTCTACGAGAGCGCCCGCCAAAGCAAGGTCGCTAGGCGGGTTGAGGCTGAGTCCAAATGACACAGGATGGGAATCGGTCGGTACCTTTTGGTCGACGAGCAGCGACATAGTCACGTCGGGGACTGATTGCACCGCCGTCTCAGGTACGAGGGCGACGTCCTGCCAGCTCTCCGCGAGCGCGCTGGCCTCGTCCACTTGCTTGGAATTGGTGTGTCGCGGGGAGATGGCGCTCGCCTTCGTCTCAAACGCGAGGTCGACGCCCGACGCGCCCCCCGTTGGAGCGCTGGGGACGTCGACTCGCTCGACAGCCAACGAGGCGCAGCCTCCCGCTTGGCCTTGGTTGCCCCGCCTCCTCCTCCGTCGGCGAGGGAGAGGACGGGGCGAGCTCGAATGTTGTTCTTCCACTGCGCGGGGAAGACGTCGTCGATCCCGCCGCCGGCGGGCGGGCTGTCGGCCGCCATTGTCGTCGTCGCGCGGCGGTGGAAGGAGTATCATGTCGTAGCTGCCGTCGCAGGACATGAACTCAAGACTCCCGAAACGGAGCACCGTCCCGGGCCGGAGAGGTTGCTGGAGACTGCCCATCTGGAGCTTGACGGGAAGCTGTTCGTCAACACGCAGCAGGCCCCTACCTGGCGCGCCAACTGTCGGCGTTTCGAGACCGGGGGGTCCCTAAGCCGACGAGTGAATGTCGCTGCGTGCCCCAGCCCAGATGGGTCGAGCGCGTGGGCGAGCGCGAAGGGGGGAAGCGAGGTGGCCGGAGAAGGGCGTGAGAGAGGTGGAAATCCCGCGGCCTTCGTGTTCGTCCCGCGCCCAGGTCGGGTGCGCTTGCAGTAGGGGGTTACAAGCGTCCACGCGGGTGAGGGAAGCGAGCGGCCCCAAGAGAGCGCCTGTCCCGTCCTCGTCCCCGCGCGGCCAACCCTCTCTAAGAGGGCCTTGGTCCTTCCTTTTATAGGCGTAAGGAGAGGATCTAGGTGTACAATGGGGGTGTAGCAGAGTGCTACGTGTCTAGCGGGGGAGAGCTAGCGCCCTGAGTACATGCCGATGTGGCAGCCGGAGAGATCTTGGCACCCTGCTGGTGTGATGTCGTGGTCGTCGGAGGAGCGACGGAGCCTGGCGGAGGGACAGCTGTCGGAGCGGTTGAGTCCGTGCTGACGTCCTCCTGGTTCCGTAAGAGAGCTGAGAGCCGCCGTCGTCACAGAGCTTGCGGGGTGCCATCATTGCCTATCTGGCGGAGCTAGCCAGATGGGACACCGGTCTTGTTCTCTGCGGCCCGAGTCAGCTCGGGGTAGGGTGATGATGGCGCCTCCTGTTGACGTGGCTGGCTTGCGCCCTAGGTTGGGCGACGCGGAGGCTCCTCTGAAGCCGAGGTTGAGTCTGTCTTCCGTGGCCGAGGTCGAGTCTGAGCCCCTGGGTCGGGCGAGGCGGAGGCCGTTCGACAGAGGCCAGGGCGGAGTCCGAGCCCTGGGGTCGGGCGGAGCGGAGTTTGTCGTCTTCTGGGGCTGAGCCCGAGTCCGAGCCCTGGGGTCGGGCGGAGCGGAGTTCGTCGTCTTCTGGGGCTGAGCCCGAGTCCGAGCCCTGGGGTCGGGCGGAGCGGAGTTCGCCGTCTTCCGGGACTTAGCCCGAGTCCGAGCCCTGGGTCGGGCGGAGCGGAGTTCGTCGTCTTCCGGGACTTAGCCCGAGTCCGAGCCCGGGGTCGGGCGGAGCGGAGTTCGTCGTCTTCCGGGACTTAGCCCGAGTCCGAGCCCGGGGTCGGGCGGAGCGGAGTTCGCCGTCAGGACTTAGCCCGAGTCCGAGCCCTGGGTCGGGCGGAGCGGAGTTCGCCGTCTTCTGGGACTTAGCCCGAGTCCGAGCCCTGGGTCGGGCGGAGCGGAGTTCGCCGTCTTCTGGGACTTAGCCCAAGTCCGAGCCCTGGGGTCGGGCGGAGCTTCCTATGGTGCCTTTGGCAGGGCCTGACTGCCCGTCAGTCTCACTCTGTCGAGTGGCCCTACAATCGAAGTGGCGCAGGCGGCGCTGTCCTTCTGCCAGGCCGGTCAGTGGAGCGGCGAAGTGACGGCGGTCACTTCGGCTCTGCCGGGGGGCGTGTGTCAGGATAAAGGTGTCAGGCCACCTTTGCGTTAAATGCTCCTGCAATCCGGTCGGTTGGTGCGGCGATTTAGTCAGGGTTGCTTCTTAACGAAGGCAGGGCCTCGGGCGAGCCGGAGATGTGTCCGCCGTTGAAGGGGGGCCTCGGGCGAGACGGAAATTCTCCGGGGTCGACTGCCCTTGTCCGAGGCTAGGTTCGGGCGAGGCGTGATCGAGTCGCTCGAATGGACTGATCCCTGACTTAATCGCACCCATCAGGCCTTTGCAGCTTTATGCTGATGGAGGTTACCAGCTGAGAATTAGGAGTCTTGAGGGTACCCCTAATTATGGTCCTCGACAGTAAGCTATCTAGCGATCTGAACCGTTGGTTTCGAAGACGTGTTAATAAGTGTAGGTGCGATTTGTTTGGTGGAATTAGTGGATGTTATGAGTGTGAGAGTGATTTGGTTGGATAAGTTTTGCATAGTTTAAATTATTCATAGACTATATAGTGGTATATACCTACTCTAATAGATGGAAGCAAAACAAGACGCATCAAATTGTCGTGCGCAGCGGTGGTGGTTGAGGCGATGAAGAGAGTTTTTAGTACCACACACCACCTGCAAGCTAAGCTGCGCAAAGCATTGAAATTTGAAGCAGCGGGGAGGAAGGATGGCACTGAGACACACAGTACTGTGTACAGTGTACTATATGGTGCTAGAGGTTGCCACCATTCCCTCGTTTTTTAGCTGCAGCGGACAGCCGCGCTCGCATGCAGTGCAGTGCAGGCTTGCCTGATGAGCTGATCAGGCAAGGCATGGGGGTCACTCACGGCACTGATATCGATTCAGGAGACCTCATGATTTCAGACACACATGCATATATGCACGGTCATGACACAGTTGCACAACAGCGAGCGCAGGGGGTGGAATATTCATTTCCCAAATAATCTTCAGCGCTGGTTTCGATCTCAACCAACAATGAAGTAGATCTGATACATGCCCTTGTTTTCAGATGCAATGCACGCAGGCTCACCCTGAGCCATGGCCATGGTGCGGTTGATTAATTCATGATGTCATGCATGCATGGGCTTTCTATGACAAATGGACTATAAATTTTACACTATAAAATATAAGGATCAGATCGGGTTATGATTGTCGGACCCTATTTCTATTTATTTTTTAACTAAAAATAAATTAGGATCTTAGCAATTTGTGAAGAAACATTTGAATCACGATCTGTTACTACCCCTATTAGGGCTTGTTCGGTTTGAAAGGGTTTAAGGGGGATTGGAAGGAATTAAATCCTCTCCTATTTAAATTTGTATGGAAGGGGATTGAATCCCCTTCAACACCCCTCTCAATCCACCTCTAACCGAACAAGCCCTTAGTAGGAGACCACATCATTTCTGGCTCAGATGCACGGGTCTCGCCGGCATATCTCGACCGACGCGCCCCGCGGCTATCTGGTTCCTTTATTCACCCTTCTAAACTTTAGGCCACTAAATTTTAGTCCTTAGAATTTCTATTTAGTATGCCTCCTTTAGTGTTATTGTTTGGCAGTTTAGTTTAGAGACTAAAAGTTACTCCCTCTGTCTCAAAATATAATTCATTTTATTCTAACCATACGTTCATTAAGTGACATATGAACGTAGTTTATTTGTATGTCTATATTTATTGTCGTTTGAATGAAATTTGATGGGGAAAAAATAAGAGCCTAGAAATAACTATATTTTTAGGACAAAAGGAG
Source organism: Zea mays (assembly GCF_902167145.1). Classification (NCBI taxonomy): domain Eukaryota; kingdom Viridiplantae; phylum Streptophyta; class Magnoliopsida; order Poales; family Poaceae; genus Zea; species Zea mays. Next base: position 196,475,454 of record NC_050099.1, on the reverse strand, counting down.
TATTAAACTTTAGTCACTGCGTTATCCAGTGATTTATTATTCCTTATGCAGTGAGCAAATTATTGCTCGGTAAAAAGTACTCCCTCCGTTATTTATTTATTTATTTATTTATTTGTCGTGTTTTATTTTAAAAATAAACTAGCGGACGGGAAATATTCGAGAACGAAGGTAGTATAATCTATATAGAAAAAGTGTGACATATAGTTTTGAGAAAAATAAAGTACTGTAACAAGCAAGAACGTCACTCATCCACTGCAACTGTGTCCTATATATAGCCACACGGCCGAGGAGATCAATCAGAAAGGATATCTGTCTCTCTCTTTCTCTCTCTCTCTGTAACAGCAGAACACATTCACGGGCTGCATATATATAGATACCAGGCAGTACATGTGTTCGGAAAAAGCTAGCTGATGATGCTGTCGGCGGCCTTAATTTGCCTGCCTGCCTGGCTGTCGATCGGCGCATGCATGAGAGAGCTGAGAGCCTGTGCAATCCCTGGAGATCGACGACGACCCTTTCGCCAATTCTCACGGAGAATGTTCCGATGTTCGGCGGTTCCCGCGCTGCTGCTGCCTGCAATAATCGGCCGGAATACTCGTCGTCCTCCAGCATGCATCGATCCATGGAATGGAGCCCCCTGCTTGCTTGCTCGCTTGCACGTACGTGATGATGATCCGTGCTAGCTGTGGCATGTTTTTTTTTTTCAAACAGCAATCGTCACCATCGCCATGCATGCATGCATGCATGCGCGTGGGTTACAGCATTACAGCGGGAAGCAATGCAATGCAATGCAGGCAGTTAACCATACGGTCGTAGTAAAGGTTAAAGCCTGGTCGATCTGCATGCACCAGTGTGTGTGCATGCGTGGAAGCCTGGAAGCTAGCGATCGATGGAGAGCTCGGTGTGTAGTAGTACAACAGTAGTAGTCAGGTACTCAGGGTATTGTAAAAATAATACTCCCCGCCCCCCGTCCCGGTCTCAAAAACAAAATCCGTTTTACCTTTTTTTTTATTTAATTCATACAATATGTTAGGATTTATGGGCTAGACACAATTGAGAAATTCAATTAAATCACAAGAAAATCTTAAAAGCCCATATATGTGTATCGCTAGGGAATGGTGGAACCAATAGCACCATATTGCTAGTTTTAGTGAAGTTGAGCTAGATTAAATATGGAAACCACACTCACTCATCTAGTCATGGATGAGAGGAGAGAGTGTGGAGAGCCACACACGCTCGCTCGCCTTGTCGGGGCGGGGCGAAGTGCGCGGACGCACGACATGCGCGTGAATGGTCCGTCGAACTGGAGTATCAAACTGGACCAATAACGAACACAACTACTCTATGATGTATCGAGCCGGGTTCATTTGGGACAAATAATGAAAAAAATATGATGATACTTACTATATTTCACGCACAGAGAGAGAGAGAGCGTGGGGCAAAATCCTAGTATTCTGTCGGTACTGCTGTGTACGTACTAGCAGAAAAAAAAAACCAATGTGGACCTTGACAGGCGCAAATCTCCCGATAACGAATAATCTTGGGAAGGTTTGAACGCACAGAAAATAATGTAGAATAAATAACGCGTGGCTGGACGTACGTATAATACTAGCGGCCGGTGCAGAAACAAACAACCGAAACAATAACGAAACAATAAGGGCCTACGTACGTATTTGCATGGGTATGGTTTTGTTTGGAAAATCTTGGCCTTGGTGTGGTTGCCTCGATCTGTGCGTGGTGAGGAGAGATAAAATCTATAGATCCAAACGTTTTGCTTTCTCCGTGTGTCTCGGATAACGTGCTACGTGAAAGAATCCCGATTATATATCAACTTTCACCCCCGAAAATGTGTTATGTGTGTGGAGAGAGAGAAGGGATGATCTGCCGATGGGCCTGGGCCAGCTCCTACGAGGAGAGAATCTGGGCCCGCTGTGCTGCTGCTGCTGCCGCCGCCGCTGCCGCGCGTCTGATCCGATGATGAATGCCGCAGGCAGGAGGACAGCCTGACAAACACTCATTCAGCCATTACTAGTACTGGCCAAGCAGCCTGTACAAAAAGTATGAATACGACTACACACCCACAGTGGACGTACGCCACCGCTGCACTGCACTGCCTGCCTACTCACACCAGGCGCTGCCCTGCTGCCGTGACGCTGGTGTGCTCGCTACGGTTACTCGGTCGACGGTTGCCGGGTTTGTAGTAATCGTCCATCGCCGACGACGACCCATCCGTAGGATTCCCCTGCCAGCCAGCGGTCCAGGGAGGGAGGGACCGGCCGGAGCTGATTCGGTCCCAGCTCGGATCCCGAAGTGGTGGTGATGAGCCCTCTGCCGCTCTCCTCGTCCGTCGCCGCCTCTCGACTTGTCGAGGTCGGAGCCCGCCCGCCCGCCCGGTAAATGATTACCCAAGTTATCATATATAGCGTAAGTACGTAGTAAAATTAGCGTAAATGGTTACCTAAATTATCATAAATAGTATGTCTGAGCACGTGCAAGTTATCCAAGTTATCATATATTGTTAGCAGCCTACTGGAATGGGAAGAACAGATCGAGGAGGAAGAAGAGGATAGGCGAGGAAGAAAGTTTAACTAGAGTTTAGCATTTGTTTTTCCCTGACCTTACAAACTTCCTGCGTAGGGTTAATATCTATCCGCTTACACTGTCCACTCCGGACCAGAGTACCGAGCATTCGGCCTTTTTACTCTACGGCCCACCAAGCGCGGAGAAGGCACCGGACCAGTGTCGGTGACTGTGTTGTGACCCAGCGATGGAGCATTGCTGACGTTCCCTCCCTCTTGCGATGCTGCTTGCCCCCAAGCAGCGGATCGGGGAAACTATTGGCGAATGGCGTCGAGGTCTTCCCAGCGCGTCGTCGCAACCGGACCAGCGCACCCGCACCTGGGGAATAGATGTACCGCCACGGGAGATGGTTCTGGCGTCGGGCACCTGGACAGGAATCTGCGTTGTAGCTGATGAATCAGGCAAGGTGCTGCTGATCTGATGAATGGGCGAGACAGCCTTCTTGAGCAGGGAGATGTGGAATACAGGATGGACTGAATACTCAGCTGGTAGCTCCAATTTGTATGCAACTGAACCCACGCGCTGCAGTACTGTGAAGGGCCCAAAATATTTGAAAGACAACTTGTGGTTGGCCCGGGGTGCGACGGATGTTTGAATATATGGCTGGAGCTTGAGGTATACACGCTCCTCCACAGCAAACTCCCTCTCTGATCGTGCCTTGTCTGCTTGGGACTTCATATGGGACTGGGCGCAGTGAAGGTGTTGACGCACGACCTTGGTCATCAACTCACGGTTGGACAACCAGGTGGCCAGATCCACATTAGTAACTGAGTCTTCTGCAGCCAGGCCAAATGTCGTGGAGGTCGACCGTAGAGGACTTCAAATGGAGAGCGAACAAGTGCCGAGTGAAAGGAAGTGTTGTACCAGAATTCTACAAGAGACAATCACAGGTTCCACTTGTGCGGACAGGCATGGACGAAAAAACGTAAATAGGTCTCCAAATATACAGCGTAATTACGTAGTAAAATTACGTAAATGGTTATCCAAGTTATCATAAATAATATGTCTGAGAATGACAGGGCCATCACCGGCCGAATCTTCCTCACCTAGGGTGATGGAAGCCGCTGTAGAGGTCGGCAACACCCGTTGATTCGGCGACCCTCGTGTGGGAGAGAAAGATTGACGTCGGTATGGAGTTGGGTGCGGCGACGGGATTGCGTCTGTCACCCTAGCGGCGAGCGCGGGGTGGAACCGTGGAATGGAGGCGTCGGAGCAGGTTTTATAAGAGCATCTCCAACAATACCTTAAATTAGTGTCTCAAATTGAAATATGAGGCTCTACACAGAAAAAACCACTCCAACAGTGCCCTATTTCATAATTTTTTGTCAAAAAAATATAGGGCACCCTCTCAAGTGACTCAAATATACTACACTGTAGTGGGCTGCCCTATAATATAGATTTGGGGCTTTACTGTTGGAGCGAGATATTTTGTTGGTGCCCTAAATTCTATAAAATATACTTATTTTCAAATTATAGGGCATTTTTATAGGTCACGTTGTTGGAGATGCTCTAAGCGTTGGAGGAATAGGCCCATCCTTGCTTGACGTGGTTCGGCTAAACCGAAACATATTGTTAGACCAGTGCTTTCTTCTGTTATTAGAAGCCCACTCACATGCATGGCTAGACTTTTGTCTTTTTGGCATGCATGCAGCTTTTTTTTGTGCATGCACATACACTTACTAATTTTATAGTAATAGATGCAATCATTAATATTACAGTCATTAGTGAGTAATTGTTTTTGCGGTGTTCTTTTTTGTTTCCCTGATGGATAAAGGGAAGTGTATTTCATCAAGAGCCTTCATCAAAAGACAATGAAATAAGGAGGCCCCTCCTGCTGTCTCTTCATATATCAAAGGATGAATGTGACCATTGATTGTTATGAACATTATTGCTAGCTAGCTAGAGGGTAGACTCCATCGCACACGTAGCAATCACACACAACCAAAAGAAATGGCTGAGCTGAAGCAAAAACAAAAAACAAAAAAGGTCCATCGTATATATACTGAACAGCCAAACAGCATACCTTATTACCTAACATTTAGCTTGCCTTGCAATTTGTTTTTGACGAACGAACTGAATGGTTTTGCAGTAAATTATTAGATCCAGGGTCTATAGTTAAGGGATCGTCGGACGACGTACGTAGGTCTGCTACCTCCTAGCTTTGCTTATAAACATGGCAAACGTAACGTACAGTACTTACTGAGAAGTTGAATAATTAATCGTCCACGTCCGCACATAAACTCGCATGCATCGCAGACCTCGTACGACGCCCAATCACATGATCCGTCGGCTTTACGTTCGCACACGTAGAGATAAGCTAACTAGCTAGCAGCAACAGATGAACATGCACTTGACGCGGACACGTGGATATATAAACTGGCACCCCTATACACTTTTTTTATTTGCATATTGAGTTGTTGCACTTGCTTGGTCTGCCTTCGTTTTCTACCTTGTTGTAAACGATGTACCGCCAGAGTTACCGCAAGGACGGTCAAAGTCAAGAGCTTGGCTGCAGCCTGCAGGGTGAGAAATAATGAACCCCACAGTCCCACACATATGCACCATGGATTACCCTCCTTCCCTGCTCTATATGCCGCCACCTAGTGCTGGGAATTGGACCGAGTTGACCAGTCATTCTCACTCCGTTCATTCGTGCCAAACGGGTTCAGGTTAAGAAAGTACAAAAAATTTTGAGTCTTATCGTGCCAGTCTGAAGTGTAAAAATAATGGTCCAGCCTGACACTAAACCACACCGTGACTTCGTTGAACCGTGCCGGCCTAGGCTCCGCATTTGAGCAATGTTAATCTGTATCATATTATTTCGCCACGCTTTGGACTACCGTTTTTAGCCGTGCTCGTGCTGACCTTAGCACTACCCAACCCAACCACAGAGATCCCTTGTTTATTAAAACCATCCCCTCCTAATCCACCTTGTCAAATCAACAATTGAAATACACACGCGCGCACGTATATATCTATTACTACTCTATTAAGAATGTAAGGAGGGCGTCCACAGCCCTGGTGCCCCCGCCTGCCCCCGCTCCCGCGAACTTCGCCCAGCGACCACGATCCCAAGCCTCGACGGACGCCATTACAGGATGATCGCATCTTCCCTTTCCATCCATACCCCCACCCCGTTTGGAAACTCTGCAAATCCATGCCCAAAATCTTCGGCCATCGTCACCCCCCATGCCTCGCTCCCCTTCCATCCTCGCTCGCTCGCGCTCCGCCTTCCATTCATCGTGAATGTCGCCCTCATCCAACCACCGGCGCATCAGCCAGATCCGCTCCATCCAGCCAGATCTCGGCGACAATAGAGGACCAAATGGTGGTGAAGGCGATTCATGAGTGCCCCTGAGAGTCGCTCCCCAATCGCCACCATATTCCAGTCTGCGCCATCGATTTCGGCTACCACCACGCCATCGACCCTGGCCGCCCTCGCTCCCCCACACAACAGCCGTCGCTATCCCCTCCCTATCCGGCGTCCGTGATGCTCGCCGCCCCTGCTTCCCCACGCTGACTACACGCACTCTGCCATCGCCGCCCTCCTCCGCGCACAAGTCGGACGCTCGCCATGCTCGCCGCCCTCCCCTCTGGCCCTTCCCTCGCGCGCGCTCGGGAAAAAGTCTAGCCCCCAAACTCCCCAGTGGGGGCGAGCCTGGGAGGAAGAGCCATCACCACCATGTATGGCAGACCCACCCGCGACCGCCTCGCTCCCCTTCATCCCTTCCGTCGCGCGCGCTTGGAAAAAAAGTCTAGCCCCCAAACTCCCCAGCGGGGGTGAGCCTAGGAGGAAGAGCTGCCGCTGCCATGTATGGCAGAATCGCCCACGACCGCCTCGCACGTACGCGCCTCACGATTCTCCCTTGGTTCCGCTCTGCTCTCGACTCACTAGGCGGTCGAGTGTCTGATCTGTTTTGCTGCTATGGTGCTGGCGCAGTGTTTCGTTGTGAAGCCGCCCGACAGGACGATGAACCTGATGATCTGGCACAGCACCATCCCCGGCAAGCAAGGGGTAAGCGACCTGGGGCTTAAGACCCTACCTCTAAAATGTGTTATTGCGCTGGATGTTTGGATTATTCCACTGCATCATCGATCGGGGCTGGATCAGGCGGGTCGATTTGTGTCCCTACAGTTGCCCACTGTTTTAATCAGAATCCTCGTCCGATGAACAAGGCGGGGGGGGGACTTGTAAGTATGCAGCAGCCTCCAGTCTACCACGTGACATTTCAGTTCCTGCTTTGTGTGTCACGAGTTTCAGAGCTTGATTGAGATGATTTATGTGCCATGACATTCAGAGTTTGATTGGGGTAATTTGTGTACCAGTACATAGGGTAATCTGACGCCATTAAATTTTAAGGGTAGGTGCATTGTTTTCACTCTATTGTATAGGTTCTATGAGTGCTAGAGCAGGTAATAGGTTCTATGTGTGCTAGAGCAGGTAATGGAGCAAGAGGTTCACAGTGTCGACGAGGTGTATGCCGTGACTAAGGCCTGGGCGCCAAATAATGGCATTCTGATCAGTGGGTGCCAGACTAACCAAACAACAGCCGATGCAACTACACCACAGGGTGTCTCCTTCGGTGCTCTAAGCAATGCTATCCAGATCATTCTTGCAAATGAGCACGAGAAGGTGACGAATGCTATCCAGACCATTCCTGCCGACGCGAGCACGAGGCACACGAGCTGTGCTGTGTCATGCATGGCAAGCGAAACAAGTGCATGATGATGAAGAATGATCACCTGTTGCCGAGGAGAGCGTGGAGCTGGATGATGGTCTGCTCCTCCTGTAGCGTGAACTTGCCCCGCTTGATGTCCGGCCGCAGGTAGTTGGTCCACCGGAGTCGGCAGCTCTTGCCACACCGCCGCAGACCTGCAGAGAGACGGACACGCGACAGCATGCATGCATAGATGATGAGCATTCTGCTGGATGGCAAATCTATACTACTCCTATTAAGTACCTAAAGAAGGCGTCCACATGCCCCCACCCCCGCCCCCGCGTGCCATCGCTCGACCCCTCACAGCGCCCCTCGCCTGCGCACGGTCGCACGTTACCCGCTGCTCAACCCTCGCCCCGCCTCCTGAGCCCCAAGATCGCGTCGATCCACCATTCCCATGCCCTAAGATCACGCCGATCCGCCATTCTCGTGCCCTCGCTGCCCCACACCCCCCCACCCCCGCCCCTGCCCCCGTCCTCAGCGCTTCTTCCCCACTGAATCGCAACTGCCGCTTCCCCACTGAATCGCAACTGCCGGCGAGGATCGACGCCACCATGTCACGGATCCTTCGTCCCCTTCACCAGGGCGAGCCGGCGGCGGTGGCGGAATGGCGTCGAGCGCCCAGCCCACGCACGCCCCCCTCCAAATGCGGATCTGCGACCCCCGACCCTCCACCTTGGTGTGCCGGTCACAGCTCCGTGGAGGCAGCTTGCTCGCACCTCCCACGTCGCCGCTGCCTTCAGCACGCCGCCCAGCCCACGCCTGCCCGCCTTCGAATCCGAGTCTGCCGCCCCAGCCCTCCACCTTGGTGTGCTGGTCGCGTCTCCGTGAAGGTGGATTGCTCGATGTGGTGCTAGAATCCAGCTACATCGGGTGAGACGAGGCAAACCCAAGCGAGTATTATCATAGGTGCTTTAAAAACTACTTTTGTCTTTTGATAGGTTATAAAATCAATAGACAGGAAAATACCTAGGTGCTTTGTTTCATAATGATAAGAGATATCAATATTACAACAGCTGAGCAATTGTTAATTTGGAAGACCTTGTTGAAGACACCAGCATCAATTGTTCTGATTATCTACTATTTTCTTTGTGTATGGCGTAACAAGGCAGGTCACATTCTCGAAGCACCGTCGTGGCGTCTTCAAGAAGGCCACGATCTCTTCGTGCTGTGTTGTGGGATGCCGATCTTGTTGAAGACACCAGCATCAATTGTTCTGATTATCTACTATTTTCTTTGTGTATGGCGTAACAAGGCAGGTCACATTCTCGAAGCACTGTCGTGGCGTCTTCAAGAAGGCCACGATCTCTTCGTGCTGTGTTGTGGGATGCCGATGACACACTCATTTCTTTGTTTCTTGCAAGATATGCTTAATGTTCCATTAAAAACAAACATGTTCAAAGTTCAAGTGAGTATTATCCTCTTCGTTGCGGTGGAGTGAGAAGACGACACTGTGGCCTGTGGGCCTTCTCGGTTCCGTCTCTCCTATGGCTTCCAGGCCTACACCTCCTCGGTCCTCTTCCTCCAGCAGCTCAAGGTACTGCCTAGAACCCTTGTTGCTACTCTTCTTCATCCTTTAGCCGTCACTATTTGTTTTGTCTTCCCCCCTTCACGCACGTTATTGATACCTATGTAACTCCTTTCACTTTGAATTTTATCTTTTTGTTGGTGTTGAATATATTATTGTTCCTTCATATAGTTTGTGTTCTTTGATAATGTGATATGTAATGTTTGGTGTTGATCGACTTGACATGATTAAGGGAATATCACAAAAGAATCCGGCATTTGAAAAGTTTCATGAGGAAAACCCAGACTGGAACGACCAAGTTGTCCTTCTGCAAATTGTTGTGCCAACAAGAACTGACGTCCCTGAGTGTATGTGCTCCTATGTTCATGAACTACATATAATCTCATAAATTTAACTGCAATTCTTCCTTTTCCTTTTGCTCCTATTCGTGCAGCTGCATTATTTAGTAAAAGACAAAGGAAGAGTTCGCTCTGCTAAGAAATATTTCCAGGAAGGTGCTAGACACTGAATAAGTTGGTGGCATTTTTCATGAAAAAATTGTTGACTTATTATTAGCCATTTGTCTACACAGGTCATAATCAAATGGGTTTACATGGAGGAGATCTCAACAGAGCTCTTCAATCTCAAAGTTAATGTCGTTTGTAAACCCCTTCTAGTGTTACCTCACAAATATCACTAAAGTCTTAGGGTGATTAGTTTCACGTCTTCTGCTTGAATGGTTCCTAACTGATGCACAAATAACTTAATGGCCAACCTCTGTCTATGTTGGGTCTGCAATAGATAAATCCTTACATGTTAGGTTGATTGGAAAGCTTTAGCGAGGAATTGATGATCAAGATACATAGGATCTTCAAGCTTTAGTTTCCTTTATTTGCTAAATTTGGTTTGTTGATCTGTCAAAATCTTGTGTCAATGTTTTCATTTCTTCTTGCAACTAGGAATGCATACCCTCTGTCATGAGAAGAGTTGCTTCAATTTGCATACGCCTATTGCATTCATCTTGCAGCTTGAAATGGACATGAGACTGTTTTATCCAACCCAAACATGTCTTACTCCATTGGCAACAGCCATTTTTGTTATGATCTGTAACTGCAGGCGATAAGAATGCTGGGTGTTTGTGTGCGGGCAATAAGAAGGCTGGGGGATTGGTTCCACTCCGCATGCAACGACACGGGACGCGGGTAACATTGGAAGACCAGCAGAACATCAACCGCTTCGGTTGCCTCAGCACCCGCCTCCACGAATTCCAGGAAAAGATCAAGCTTGCGAAGGTGGATTCCTTGACATTTTGAGTTCACCATTTCGCAGCCTTTGAGCAGATTTATATTGTGTTGCTTTATCAGTAGACGTGATTTTGTGTTTAGTTCAAAAATGTTCATATAGTTTACAAACTTTTCAATCAGTAAAATCGGTGCCTCCTTAAGACCACTTGGGTTATGGCTCGTTGTCAAGATGAAGGCACCAGTAGTCTTTGATCCCTTTTGTTCATGTGTTTATGGACTCAGGAACGCCTTCAGGAAGGGCAATGGCGTGTCCAACTCCATTGGCATCCTCCTGCTCTTCATCTACCCTGTCTGGACCGGGGTGCTGCAAATCCTGTAGGCGCGGTTGCCTCCGTGTTCTCTGCTGTCCAGGCATCCAGCTCCGTTGCCGTTCGTCTCTTGTGCAAATGTTTCTTCTATGGTGAATTGGTGATCGTGGTTCTGTGCTATCGGGGTTGGATGCGTAATGTATGCTTGAGGTAATCAGTTGGACCCGTTGCTATGGTGGTGGACAATTTTGTTATCTCATTTGTTGTAGTTCGATGTCTACATTTGGTTTGTTCGAGTACATAAACACCAATAAAATCATTCGAGTACATAAACGCCGCCAATAAAATCAATAGTGGTGGCTTGATGTAGATCGAGATGTTATTTTATCAGGCGTGTAAACCCTTGTCGCTTCTGTTAAGTTGTCGCAAGTTTGAGGATGGATGTTTATAACAACTACTGTATATCATTTGATGCTATTTCTGAATATGATGTCGCAAGTTTGTGGTCCGGCATCCGCGCACGGCGCGCACTGTTGTCCTCTACACCTGGCTTCCAGTTCCAGCCGTCCGTTGATTTTGAATTTTAGTGAAAATTGTACACCAGAATATATTCCCTGTACTGACGATATGTTTCCGTTGCAACGCACGGGCATCCACCTAGTATATATATATACACACACCTCCTCTGCTTCTTTCCGTCATACATCATCCACATTCCACACACTTGCATAGTTGCATTATATGCAAGCAGGCATGCACCACGCACCAGGGCAGCGTGCAAGCAATTACCAGCAGACACATCACACAGAAGCTAGAGCACATCACGGGCGGGCGCCGGCGATGTCGTCGTCAACACCGAGAGAGCGAGGCGGCGGGAGGCAGTTCCCGGTGGGGCGGCGCCGGTACGCCCCGGTGGCCGACGCGGGGTGCGGCGGGTGCCGCCCGACGACGTCGAGGCTGCTCCGCCTGCCGTCCTTCCTCAAGCCCTGCAGCCAGCTGTTGGGTGGGGGTGGTAATAGCAAAGCTGCCGCGACGACGACGACAAGGAGGAGGAGTGGTGGCGGCGCCGCCGCCGTCGGTGAGCATTACTCCTGCGCCTCCACCTCTACCACGGCTTCCTTCTCCTCGTACTCCTCCTCGTCGTCGGCCGCCACGCGCAGCACGGGCGGCTACGCGGCGTCGTCGGCGGCCTACTCCTCCTCCGACTGCTGCTACTACTACCACTGCCACCCGTCGCGCGTCGTCGTGTACGGAGCTGGACCCACCGCCCCCATGCAACAGTACCAAGACCCAGCGTCGTCGTCGCTCCACAAGCAGCAGCAGCAGGAGCAGGCGTCACCAGCTCGCGCGGCGCCGTCGGCAGTCGGCCATAATAATAAGAAGAAGAAGATGAGGAGGAGGGCGGCGGAGGACGGCGTGGGCGTGGGCGTGGCGGTGGAGAAGGAGTCGTCGGACCCGCGCGCGGACTTCCGCGACAGCATGGTGCAGATGGTGCTGGAGACGGGGCTGTGCGACTGGGACGGCCTCCGCGGCATGCTCCGCCGCCTGCTCGCCCTCAACGCGCCGCGCCACCACGCCGCCATCCTCACCGCCTTCGCCGAGGTCTGCGCGCAGCTCGCCGCCGCTCCTCCTCCTCCTGCGCCGTCGTGCCAGTACCGGCGCTGCTGATGGCACATGGCAGCGTCCACCCACCACCCTACCCCGCTCGTGCCGTCTGCTAGCTGTAACGGACGGACGGACCTGATGGCGACAACAGGGCTATGCGCTTACAAAGTGCAGATTTTTAACTGTGGTTATTAGTCAGGAGATTAAGCTAAATCAAGGACAGATAATAAAGTGGCGTGGCAGCAGCGTTATTAGGCTACCACCATGCATGCATGTTCTTGAGATCCCAGGTAGTAGTAGTTGCCCCGATCTTTTGGTTTGTTATTTTCAGTCGATCTCGCAGTTAGAATTGTGTGTGTGAGGTTGTGCAGTGCAGTGCAGTGCACTTGTGCTTGCTTGTGCTGTGTGTATACTATGGGACGACATGGCCTTTCCAAAAGCATGAAGAGGCCACCCATGTGTATCATCCATAATCTGTACACGTATGCATGTTGTGACTTGTTGAATTGTACGTACGCTTGTGTTTATGTAGTATGTTTGCGTTAAAAGTTGGTGTGTATGTATGATTAGTGAATGAGAACTAACTCCACTCTTCTACGCAAGGTATACAACACACACACATGGCGTAGTGTGGTGTCCGGCTCACGAACCGAGACCAAGGCGTAGCTAGGATTTTTTCATAAGGTATGCCATAATAAAGTTTTTATAAATAGTTTAGTATAATCTATAATGATAGGATGTACTCGCGTAACCCTATGATGCTGCTATTTTTTTTTCTATTGGTGATACTGTTGCATGTTACTTAAAGCCCAAACCTGCACCACTGCGAGAGCTGAACTGGACATGCGCTGCATTTTTTGCTGAATTTGGTGGGCTGGTGGCTTGGTGGGCCGGCCTATAGAGTATGTCATGGCCCACCCGGACCACCCATCAGCTACGCCAAACCCATGTGTCACATGTCAAAGACAAGGAGGCGCACGGCGGCGCAGACTTGACAAGTCAAGGCACGGGCACACGACGACGACGACGTCCAGCCATACATGATCTTTGATACCTCAATTTAGTTGCGCGTTTAGTGTGTTAGAAATGCCATTGTTCATCTTCATCTAGCTAGAATAATAATCAGTTCTCGATCAAGAAAACCCAATTCATCTTCATAGCTCTGGCAATCAGCTCTGCTCCTTGTTTGTTGTGCGGGAAGCAAACTGAACTCAATTAGGTGCTGTTTGGTTGGTTATAGTTAGTTAGTTAGTTAGTGATTTGGTCGCGTCTTCAAAATATGGCCTAAAAGGCTAAAAGTTGGAACATGGCACATGCGCTTAATGTAACCCCACGCGTATCAGCCGGCAGATATGGATGCAGCAGGTGAGATCGAGCTTTGCCTTTCGCAAAAAAAAAGAGAACTTTGCCGGCATGGGCCGGGCCCAGAACCACGTGAACTCGGCCTCAGTCGGTAAAATTCGGTCCCATAGCGAACGCACACAGCCCGTGTGGAACGGCCGCCGGCCCAACCCAAGTATTTTCAAATATCTGATCTGGAGCGCCCAGCTCCGGCTTGGGCTGGAGGGTCTTAAATGCGCCACTGGAACCGATGATGCTTTCCTTCCCTGGGCAAAATATTTGCATGTCAGCTGCCCCTTGGAACGCTCAACGCCCCTAATTCCGATGCAACGCAGGCACTGGCAGGCAGTTGCACTCACTTTAAAGAAACACGCAGTCAATTGAATTACTCCTCTGCCCTTCCGACAGCAGTGTATTGTTTGTATGGCATGGTTTTCGAACAACACCAACTACCAATGCTACTCTTCATTCATTAGTAAAGAATATGAGAGAGAGAAAAAAACCATGGTACTCGATGGTATAAATTTTTGACTACAAATAACTATTTTATTATTTAGTTTTAAAACTTAATGTTTATATAAGTGGATTTGTCTTAACAAGTAAGAGTTTATTTATATTTTAAAGAAAAAATCAGTTAAAGTTATATTTTTTGGAGACCATGTCTGTGTCCTAAACGATAACTAATAGAAAATCGTAAAACATAAGTGTTGTCGCAACACTGGGCATGCATGCACGGCCGCCCAGACATGAATGCAAGGATTCTGCTGTTTAACTTCGAAAATAATTCAAATATTAGAAATGTTTCGGAGGACCGATTCATCAAGGGGCCGGCACACGCATCATGATGGGCTGGTGGTACTTTGCCGTACTAGCAAGTAGGAACAGCACGGCCGGCGTCTGCAGCTAGAGCTGATGTATATCTAACTGTACGCGTACTACGCGGCGGGCGCGGTGGTACAGTACAGCACAAATGAACGGCCATGGCGCCGGTCGAGGGCTCGAGGCCGGGGCCGGCCGGCCGGCTGGCCGGCGGACGCTAGTATAGCGCCACACCCACACACGCAAATACAACGTCTCGTCCATGATGAGCACAGCAAGAAAACAAAAAGGTGCTGGGTCGACATGTGCTGCAGCAAGAAACAAAAAGTGGTGGATCGGCTGCTGCCGCCATTTATGGCGGCCGAGCAAGATCAGATCGGAGGGGGCCGGGGTCCCGTTCATGCGTCGAAGATGGACGTGGCTCGACCGCTTGCCCGGCGCGCGCCGGGCTCACGAGCAGTCGAGCTCGAGCACGGCCGACGCAGGACCTGCCAACTGCCATGCATGCAGATGCACTAGTACTAGAGGCAATGCAATGCAATGTAAAGGCAACGTCCTCGTCGTCCGCGCGTGCGACGGCGCCCGGCCTACTGGTACCACCATCACATCGCTTCCATGGAAGGAAAACCTGTCAGTCTAGTAGATATGACGAGTTAGCTGTAGAGATTTGCCTCACGTACGTACGTGGACGGATCCGATCCTAGGATGGAAATTGCTGTACACATACGCGGAAATTCACTGGAGGTTCCCAATCACTACTCTTCCAAAATAAAATTCGTTTTACCTTTTTTTATTTACTCGTACAGTAATTAAAATACTCCAACAGCTACTTGTTTATTACCCTAAACCCTAACAAATGTGCGCGTCGCCAACTGCCTTTTGCCATCTCGTTGACGCCACA
This sequence comes from Zea mays, assembly GCF_902167145.1. Lineage (NCBI taxonomy): Eukaryota > Viridiplantae > Streptophyta > Magnoliopsida > Poales > Poaceae > Zea > Zea mays. The sequence goes on along the minus strand of NC_050099.1, from coordinate 196,460,431 downwards.
CAGATCCCTGACATCGAGTGGAAGCAATTGAAGGAGGGGTACGGTTGCCTAGGGCCAAAACCAAAACCGGCCTAGCGGTTTGTTTCCTAGTTGCTCATTATTCTAGTTTTATTTTGTCAATGCTTTGATTAAAATAATTGATGCTAAACTTTATCAATTTTTTGTTAACAAATATTGTTCTTTTATTTTCTGCATATTGTTTGATTAATCTAGATAGGATTGTCATCATGGGTCATCGTCGTCCATCTATCTTCCAAAATCTTTTGGACGAATCATCGTCTGACGATGTATTCGTATCCGTACTCGAATTAAAATATGGTAAATAGTGACATCTGAATTTATATCTGTGCATATCTAATCTTCTTGATTCATGAGGTGGGGTGGCCTCTATCACCGTGGAAAGAATCCTCGGTGGCGCAAAACGTGTGCGATTTTCTTGTTCCCGCAGTAGAGCAGCCACATCTTTATTAATTTTAATCGAAAACAAACACGACCTAAATGATATTGGCAGGTAAGATAGTGGCTGGACGAGCATCAAGTTCAAATATAATAAGTGTAATTGTAGATACGTATGCGCGTTGTTGTTTAGGCTTCCTATTAGTACTGAAGCTATCACTGAGATAAAATAAGTGTGTCGCATACGTCTCATGCACAGTCACAATGTAGCAATTAATGCGTCGTACATTAGACTTTCTCCAATAGAGTGCTGGAAATAGAGAACATGAAACTGTAGATGACACTATTTAACACTATTTGCAGAGAAAAATTTAAAATAGAGAATGATATAGAAGATGTAATAAGAGATCTGCTGAAGATAACCTTAGATACCTACCTTAGATACCTCCGGCTCCGACCTACCAAAGTTGAAGGAAACCTTAAAAAATGAATGAAAAACAGAGCCAAGACAGACATTACATTATTACGTACGCACATAACCTAGAAAAAAACAAGAAGCAAAATATAGTCGTTTCGTAATATCTGCTCATACAGATGACCAAATGGGCCATTAGACAGGACAGTGGCCCGGCCTGCTTGACACGACATGGTTAGGCAACATTAGTAGTTCAATGAAAAAAATACAATAGCAAAAAAATTATGATTGTTATACCTCTAATGTCATGTGTTGCAAAATTTGTGAGATCAATTGTGCTACAGTTATCTCGAAAGGTAACCACAAATCACGATGAGCCAAGATGCATGGTGCTACAGTTATATAACATTAAAGTGCATACAGTTATATAGGATTAATGCATACTAATCAGCAATAGGATCTATTGAAAATTGTTGGTAAAATGTTCGTTTGCTTGAACCAAGATGCACATCTCCACTTATTTCAACGTTAACCACCTCACGTGTATGCTTCGTATTTATGTCTTCTTCATTTAATTATCCATATAGAAAAGGCTACATGTCAACTTTGAATTGTAGGGATGAAAGGGAATTAGGCTTACACCTAGTTCCTAATTGATTTTGGTGGTTGAATTGCCCAACACAAATAATTGGACTTACTAGTTTGCTCTAGTCTATAAGTTATACAGGTGCCAAAGGTTCACAAAAAGCCAATAAAAAGACCAAGAAAAGGGTTCAACAAAGAGAGCAAGTGATAACCGAAGGCTGCCCTGGTCTGGCGCACCGAACTGTCCGGTGCACCACCGGACAGTGTCCGGTGCACCAGGGCACTCGAGGCTGAACTCCTCACCTTTGGGAAAACGCAGAGGCGCTCCACTATAATTCACCGGACTGTCCGGTGTACCACCGGACAGTGTCCGGTGCCCCAGAGAAAAGCGACTCTGAACTCGCCAGCTTCGGATTTCCGCTCCGCTATAATTCACCGGACATGTCCGGTACACACCGGACTGCCCGGTGAGCCAGCGGAGCAACGGCTACTTCGCGCCAACGGTCGACTGCAGGCGCATTGAATGCACGCCAACACGCGCAGAAGTCAGAGCACGCACGGGTGGCACACCGGACAGCCTACAGGGCTTGTCCGGTGCACCACCGGACAGCCAGGCGGGCCCACAAGTCAGAGCTCCAACGGTCGGAACCCAACGGCCAGGTGACGTGGCTGGCGCACCGGACACTGTCCGGTGGCGCACCGGACTGTCCGGTGCGCCATGCGACAACAGCCTCCACCAAACGGCTAGTTTGGTGGTTGGGGCTATAAATACCCAAACCACCCCCACATTCAAGTCATCCAAGTTTTCCACCTTCCAACTACTTACAAGAGCTAGGCATTCAATACAAGACACACCCAAGTGATCAAATCCTCTCCCAATTCCACAGAAGCTTTAGTGTTAAGTGAGAGAGATTTGTTGTGTTCTTTTGAGCTCTTGCACTTGGATTGCTTCTTCTTTCTCATTCGTTCTTGCGATCAACTCAATTGTAAACAAGGCAAGAGACACCAATTGTGTGGTGGTCCTTGCGGGAAGTTTGGTTCCCAATTGATTTGAGAAGAGAAGCTCACTCGGTCCGAGGGACCGTTTGAGAGAGGGAAAGGGTTGAAAGAGACCCGGTCTTTGTGACCACCTCAACGGGGATTAGGTTTGCGAGAACCAAACCTCGGTAAAACAAATCTGCGTGTCACATTCTTTATTCGCTTGCGATTTGTTTTCCACCCTCTCTCGCGGACTCGATTATATTTCTAACGCTAACCCGGCTTGTAGTTGTGATTAACTTTGTAAATTTCAGATTCGCCCTATTCACCCCCCTCTAGGCGACTTTCAATTGGTATCAGAGCCCGGTGCTTCATTAGAGCCTAACCGCTCGAAGTGATGTCAGGAGATCACGCCAAGAAGGAGATGGAGACTGGCGACAAGCCCACTACAAGCCACGGGAAAGCTTCATCGGAAGAGTTCCACAACAAGGGGAAGGGGAAGGAGAAGAAAGCCTCTTCCCACAAGTCACATCAGAGTGGCGACAAGAAAAAGAAGATGAGGAAGGTGGTCTACTACGAGACCGACACTTCATCACCTTCCACCTCCGGCTCCGACGCGCCATCCATTACTTCTAAGCGCCATGAGCGCAAGAAGTTTAGTAAGATTCCTCTGCGCTACCCTCGCATTCCTAGACATACTCCATTACTTTCCGTTCCATTAGGCAAACCGCCAACCTTTGACGGTGAAGATTATGCTAGGTGGAGTGATTTGATGAAATTTCACCTAACCTCACTCCACAAAAGTATATGGAATGTTGTTGAGTTTGGAGCACAGGTACCATCCGTAGGGGATGAGGATTATGATGAGGACGAGGTGGCCCAAATCGAGCACTTCAACTCCCAAGCCACAACCATACTCCTCGCCTCTCTAAGTAGAGAGGAATACAACAAGGTGCAAGGATTAAAGAGCGCCAAGGAAGTTTGGGACGTGCTCAAGACCGCGCACGAAGGTGATGAACTAACCAAGATCACCAAGCGGGAAACGATCGAGGGGGAGCTCGGTCGCTTCCGGCTTCGCAAAGGGGAAGAGCCACAAGACATGTACAACCGGCTCAAAACCTTGGTGAACCAAGTGCGCAACCTCGGGAGCAAAAAGTGGGATGACCACGAGATGGTTAAGGTTATTCTTAGATCACTTATTTTCCTTAACCCTACTCAAGTTCAATTAATTCGTGGTAATCCTAGATATACACTAATGACTCCCAAGGAAGTAATCAGGAATTTTGTGAGCTTTGAGTATATGATCAAGGGCTCAAAGAAAATCAATGAGCTAGATGATCCCTCCACATCCGAAGCACAACCGGTTGCATTCAAGGCAACGGAGGAGAAGAAGGAGGAGTCTACATCAAGTAGACAACCAATCGACGCCTCAAAGCTCAACAATGAGGAAATGGCGCTCGTCATCAAGAGCTTCCGCCAAATCCTCAAACAAAGGAGGGGGAAGGACTACAAACCCCACTCTAAGAAAGTGTGCTATAAATGTGGTAAGCTCGGTCATTTTATTGCAAAATGTCCATTATCTAGTGATAGTGACAGGGGCGACGACAAGAAGGGGAGAAGAAAGGAGAAGAAGAAATACTACAAGAAGAAGGGCGACGATGCCCATGTTTGTCGCGAGTGGGACTTCGACGAAAGCTCTAGCGACTCCTCCTCCGACGAGGACGCCGCCAACATCGCCGTCACCAATGGACTTCTCTTCCCCAACGTCGACCACAAGTGCCTCATGGCAAAGGACGGCAAAAAGAAGAAGGTTAAATCCAAATCCTCCACTAGATATGAGTCCTCTAGCGATGATAATACTAGTGATGAGGAAGATAATTTGCGTACTCTTTTTGCCAACTTAAGCATGCAACAAAAAGAGAAATTAAATGAATTGATTAGTGCTATCCATGAGAAGGATGATCTCTTGGACACCCAAGAGGACTTCCTTATTAAAGAGAACAAGAAGCATGTTAAATTTAAAAATGCTTACACTCTAGAAGTAGAAAAATGTGAAAAACTATCTAGTGAGCTAAGCACTTGCCATGAGACTATAGACAACCTTAGAAATGAGAATGCTAATTTGTTAGCTAAGGTTGATTCAAATGTTTGTGATGTTTCAATTCCCAATCTTAGAAATGATAATGATAATTTGCTTGCTAAGATTGAATAATTAAACATTACTCTTGCTAGCCTTAGGATTGAGAATGAAAAATTGCTTACTAAGGCTAAAGAATTAGATGTTTGCAATGCTTCCATTTCCGACCTTAGAAGTAAAAATGATATATTACATGCTAAGGTTGTAGAATTAAAATCTTGCAAACCCTCTACATCTACCGTTGAACATACTACTATTTGCACTAGATGTAGAGATATTAACATTGATGCTATTCATGATCACATGGCTTTAATTAAACAACAAAATGATCATATAGCAAAATTAGATGCTAAAATTGCCGAGCATGACTTAGAAAACGAAAAATTTAAATTTGCTAGAAGCATGCTCTATAGAGGGAGACGCCCTGGCATTAAGGATGGCATTGGCTTCCAACAGGGAGGCAATGTCAAACTTAATGCCCCTCCTAAGAAATTGTCCAACTTTGTTAAGGGCAAGGCTCCCATGCCTCAGGTTAACGAGGGTTACATTTTGTACCCAGCCGATTACCCCGAGAGCAAAATTAGGAGAATTCATTCTAGGAAGTCTCACTCTGGCCCTAACCATGCTTTTATGTATAAGGGTGAGACATCTAGTTCTAGGCAACCAACACGTGCTAAGTTGCCTAAGAAGAAAACTCCTAGTGCATCAAATGAACATAGCATTTCTTTTAAAACTTTTGATGCATCTTATGTGCTAACTAACAAATCCGGCAAGGTAGTTGCCAAATATGTTGGGGGCAAACACAAGGGTTCAAAGACTTGTGTTTGGGTACCTAAAGTTCTTGTGTCTAATGCCAAAGGACCCAAAACCATTTGGGTACCTAAAGTCAAGAACTAAAATTGTTTTGTAGGTTTATGCATCCGGGGGCTCAAGTTGGATCATCGATAGCGGGTGCACAAACCACATGACGGGGGAGAAAAAGATGTTCTCCTCCTACGAGAAAAACCATGATCCCCAACGAGCTATCACATTTGGGGATGGAAATCAAGGTTTGGTCAAAGGATTGGGTAAAATTGCTATATCTCCTGACCAATCTATTTCCAATGTTTTTCTTGTAGATTCATTAGATTACAATTTGCTTTTCGTTTCTCAATTATGTCAAATGGGCTACAACTGTCTATTTACTAATGTAGGTGTCACTGTCTTTAGAAGAAGTGATGATTCAGTAGCATTTAAGGGAGTGTTAGAGGGTCAGCTATACTTAGTAAATTTTGATAGAGCTGAACTCGACACTTGCTTAATTGCTAAGACTAACATGGGCTGGCTCTGGCATCGCCGACTAGCACATGTTGGGATGAAGAATCTTCATAAGCTTCTAAAGGGAGAGCACATTTTAGGATTAACAAATGTTCATTTTGAGAAAGACAAGATTTGTAGCGCATGCCAAGCAGGGAAGCAAGTTGGTGCTCACCATCCATACAAGAACATCATGACGACCGACAGGCCACTGGAGCTCCTACACATGGATCTATTGTAGGATTACGGGGAGGCTACGCTAGCGCAAAACAAAATTTTCATCCCCATAATACCAAGAACTACTGCGGTTATAGGTCATGGAATTACCACTAGACGCGCAGAGCAGCGGAAGACGTCTCGATGTAGACGAACGCGTCGAGCAGTGCCGTGCAGTCGCCGGCGTCCTTCACGTCCTCGCACGGTTCGTCCAAGTGCTCCAGATGTAGCACCTCCGAGGTATCCACACGTACAGGGAGGAAGCGCCGCGTACCGAACTGCTAGGTTCGCGACGGCGGCTTGGCGAGGGCGAGAGGTGGGCGGCGGCTGTTAGTCCGCTGGTGGCGAATTAGGTTATCCTTAACCGCGCCCCCGCCCCTCATTATATAGGCGTTATGGTGGGCTTCTGACGCCGAGGCCCATCATTAACCCTAAAGCCCAGTCTAATTTCGGATCTAATCCGAATTAGGCTTCCTTCCCCTTAAGTGTGTGACCCTATAGGTTCACGTACAAATAGACATAGGCCGAGTACTCTTACTTGGCCCAATAATTGACAGCGGCCTCTAGCAAGACATGTCAACTCCTATGTGTACGTAAAGATCATATCAGACGAACCATTGCGACATTACGTACATGCTGTTCCCTTTGTCTCACGATATTTGGTCTGGCTCTAAGCTGACCTCTCTTTCTCGATACTGTGAATAGGAATCCTTTCAATGGTTAACTCTTAACCCTAGCACGGCCATGCATTTCTTGATCCAATCACTCGAGGGGCCCAGAGATATCTCTCTCACAAAGAGAGGGACAAATTCCATCTTGACTGACCATGCCTCATAGCATGCTTCCTGACAAACCCAAAACTACCTTTATAACTACCCAGTTACGGGATAGCGTTTGATAGTCCCTAAGTAAGTCAATTCACATCTTGAGAACATGCGACAATCTCAGGTCTAAGGATACAGTATTCATGTTGCAAGAAGAGAACTATATTACAATATCTCACGTTGGGTCGGTCCAGCCTCATGTCATACATGCGCCCACATTATTAGTTTAACATCTCCATGTTCATGACTTGTGAAATGTAGTCATCAACTAATACATGTGCTAGTCATCGACTCTGACTAGGGACATCATTTAGAATAACCATATAAGTAAAGAATCTCACAAACAATTCACATAATTGCTAATCAATACAAGGTGCCTTCCATGGATATTCAATTAAGCAATATATATATCATGGATACAAAGAAATATGCTCATCTCTATGATTATCTCTAGGGCATATTTCTAACATCTATTCGGCCCGATAGCTTACATAAGCATCGGCGGGAGTAAGTACTGTCTAGTTATTGTGGATGATTATTCTCGCTTCACTTGGGTATTCTTTTTGCAGGAAAAATCTCATACCCAAGAGACCCTAAAAGGATTCTTGAGACGGGCTCAAAATGAGTTCGGCTTAAGGATCAAGAAAATTAGAAGCGACAACGGGACAGAGTTCAAGAACTCACAAATCGAAGACTTCCTTGAGGAGGAGGGCATCAAGCATGCGTTCTCTTCTCCCTACACCCCACAACAAAATGGTGTAGTGGAGAGGAAGAATAGAACTCTATTGGACATGGCAAGAACCATGCTTGATGAGTACAAGACTTCGGATCGATTTTGGGCCGAGGCGGTCAACACCGCCTGCTACACCATCAACCGCTTGTATCTACACTGAATCCTCAAGAAGACATCATACGAACTCCTAACCGGTAAAAAGCCTAATATTTCATATTTTAGAGTCTTTGGTAGCAAATGCTTTATACTTGTTAAAAGAGGAAGAAAATCTAAATTTGCTCCTAAGACTGTAGAAGGCTTTTTACTAGGATATGATTCAAACACAAGGGCATATAGAGTCTTTAACAAGTTCTCTGGACAAGTTGAAGTTTCTTGTGACGTTGTGTTTGATGAGTCTTTAACAAGTTCTGGACAAAGGTAGGTCCGACTGGCTCATCATTGATCGAACCATATCCAATAAAGTCCGATTACGTCGCTCAGACACGCCATTCCTCTGAGGCGTTCCAGGCGGCGTAAGCTGTGGAACAATTCCACAACTCTTTAGATGATTGCTAAACTCATGACTCAAATATTCACCACCACGATCTGATCGCAGTGCTTTAATTTTCTTGCCACGCTGATTTTCTACTTCATTCTGAAACTCTTTGAACTTTTCTAAGGATTCAGACTTGTGTTTCATTAAGTAGACATACCCATATCTACTAAAATCATCAGTGAAGGTTATGAAGTATTGGAATCCTCCCCTAGCTGTCGTACTCATTGGTCCGCACACATCAGTATGTATGAGTTCCAATAAATCTAACGTCCTCTCCGGTAAACCCGTGAAGGGCGCCTTGGTCATCTTACCAAGTAAGCAAGCTTCACATGTCTCGTATGATTCAAAATCAAACGAAGTTAAAAGCCCATCAGAATGAAGCTTCTTCATGCGATTCTCACTTATATGACCCAAACGACAGTGCCACATGTAGGTAGGACTTAAATCATTAGGCCGAGGCCTTTTAGCACTAATATTACAGATAGGTGCATCATCAAGATTTAAAATGAATAACCCATTCATAATGGATGCAAAAGCCACAAACATGCCATTCTTAGAGATCACACAACCATTGTTTTCACTCGCAAATGAATAACCATCCTTCATCAAACATGAAGGAGACATAATGTTTCGACTCATACTAGGAACTAGATAACAATTATTTAACTCCAAAATAAATCCTGATGGGAGGTGGAGTTGCATCGTCCCGACAGTCAACGCAGCAACTCTTGCATTATTGCCTACCCGGAAATCAACTTCTCCTCTTTTCACGCTTCTAGTTCTTATCATTCCCTGCATCGAATTGCAAATATGGGCAACCGATCCGGTATTAAATACCCAAGAATTAATATAAGAATCAGCAAGAAAAATTTCTGTAATGTGAATAGCAAGTGTACCTGTTGCGGCTGTACCCTTACCGCCGCGATCCTTAATAGAGGCCAAGTACTGCTTGCAATTCCTTTTCCAGTGACCAAGTTCTTTGCAATAAAAGCACTCTGCATCTGCAGCTGGTCCAGCCTTGGGCTTTTGATTTGGCTTGGATACTGTATCCTTTGCCTTGCCCTTCTTCTTTTGAGATTTACCCTTCTTCTTAAAGTTGGGTTTGTTTTGGACCGCCATCACATGGCCGCTGCTACCAGCGCTTTTCTTTATGTCCCCCTCTGCTGTTTTCAGCATGCCACATAGTTCATTGAGGCCCCTCTCCGCCCCATGCATATGGTAGTTCGTGATGAAGTTTCCATAGCTGGGCGGAAGAGATGCTAAAATGAAGTCAGTGGCCAACTCTTGGCTTATTGGGAAGCCTAGCTTCTCCAACCTCTGACTGTAACCAACCATTTTGATTACATGTGGTCCAACTGCTGCGCCTTCTGCTAGCTTGCATTCCAGAAAGGCTTTGGACACATTGAACCTTTCAGTCCTAGCCTGAGTCTGGAACATATCCTTGAGCGCCACGATCATATCGTGTACCTCATGGTTTGTCTCAAACTGCATCTGCAGCTCAGGCTCCATGCAAGCAAGCATTAGGCAACTCACTTCAAGATTAGTATCCATTGCTTTCTTGAAAGCGGTTTTAGCTGCAGCAGTTGCATTTTCACCAGGATCCTCTGGCAGTGGGGTGTCTAGAACGTCTTCCTTTTTTTCAGCCCTGAGAACAATTCTCAGGTTACGGATCCAATCCGTATAGTTTGTTCCATTTAACTTATCCTTTTCAAGAATTGATCGCAAAGTAAATGTTGGTGTGCTAGGTGCCATCTACAACAAAATAATGCAAAATACTAAGACAAAAATATCCATGACAGAGTAAATCATATTAAACATTTAATAGTCTACTCCCACTAAAATCAATATCCCTCGATTGATACTTAGTGATTCAGAACCCACAACTAACAAGTCTACTAGTGAGCTTTAGCATCACCGCTAGAAGACAAGGTAGATCGGTAAGCAACTCCTTGCTAATCATATCATATATATGACTCCTGTTGTTGGGTGACATCTCTATGTCTCGGCTCCCAACCTTATGCCTCAAAGTCCTTAACCATTAAGCTGACTTTGTTTAAGTTAACCAACCCTTTCTGCAGTTCGTATCCGATACAAACCTATCTAGTCAAGGAAAACTGGTGGCACCCTAATTTCATAGACCCACCACCAATTGTACAAGACTTATGATAGTGCAAGGTTTGGAGAGGCATTAAAGCTTAAACATTTATGAGGGATCGTCCTACTTATAACATCGCACGCAAGGAATTATATGCAACATAAACAAGTAGAACAATAAGAATGGCATTCACACAACAGTTGTGATTCGGTATGGCTTGTTTTCACATCGTGATCTCCATCTCCAATAATCTGTCCATCACGATGATCTCCATCTCCATGATATAGGTATGCCATCCTCCAGGTGATGAGTCCTTCAAGACCTATCTAACGTATGCTGGTAAACAAATTACATATACGCTTTGGATCATCACATGTTGACACGCAGGTCATTACATTAAATTTGGACAATACATGTGGCTCCAGCCGTATTACCCTGGTCACGACACGCAGGTCATGAATAATTTGTTAACATGCATCACATACACATAATAGCCATACCGATCACATGTCCTGCAAAAACAGGTTAGACAAACACGTTTCTATACGTTCGCCACTACAGGATTCCATGCATCGTATGTATGGAAATTCCACTGGAAATCTCATGCGGTTGATCAAATCAACCCAAATCCGAGACTTTCGACCCGAAGAAGATTACACTCATGACGTCGATCTGTTGCGTCAATCTGCTGGTTGTGTACGCAGTTAGCCCCGATGGTGATTCCAGCCGGTAGGGGCAAGTCGCGCATACAACAGAGAAGGACGAACTGATCTCTCCAGTCATATCCGATGTAATCTACTTCAACCCTTTATTACCAATTGATCTAATCAAACCGTGCATCAAGTAGATCCATCACATAACCCATAGGTCCAGACCTAAAACTTACGCAGAACCTGGTTCTGATACCACTGTAGGATTACGGGGAGGCTACGCTAGCGCAAAACAAAATTTTCATCCCCATAATACCAAGAACTACTGCGGTTATAGGTCATGGAATTACCACTAGACGCGCAGAGCAGCGGAAGACGTCTCGATGTAGACGAACGCGTCGAGCAGTGTCGTGCAGTCGCCGGCGTCCTTCACGTCCTCGCACGGTTCGTCCAAGTGCTCCAGATGTAGCACCTCCGAGGTATCCACACGTACAGGGAGGAAGCGCCGCGTACCGAACTGCTAGGTTCGCGACGGCGGCTTGGCGAGGGCGAGAGGTGGGCGGCGGCTGTTAGTCCGCTGGTGGCGAATTAGGTTATCCTTAACCGCGCCCCCGCCCCTCATTATATAGGCGTTATGGTGGGCTTCTGACGTCGAGGCCCATCATTAACCCTAAAGCCCAGTCTAATTTCGGATCTAATCCGAATTAGGCTTCCTTCCCCTTAAGTGTGTGACCCTATAGGTTCACGTACAAATAGACATAGGCCGAGTACTCTTACTTGGCCCAATAATTGACAGCGGCCTCTAGCAAGACATGTCAACTCCTATGTGTACGTAAAGATCATATCAGACGAACCATTGCGACATTACGTACATGCTGTTCCCTTTGTCTCACGATATTTGGTCTGGCTCTAAGCTGACCTCTCTTTCTCGATACTGTGAATAGGAATCCTTTCAATGGTTAACTCTTAACCCTAGCACGGCCATGCATTTCTTGATCCAATCACTCGAGGGGCCCAGAGATATCTCTCTCACAAAGAGAGGGACAAATTCCATCTTGACTGACCATGCCTCATAGCATGCTTCCTGACAAACCCAAAACTACCTTTATAACTACCCAGTTACGGGATAGCGTTTGATAGTCCCTAAGTAAGTCAATTCACATCTTGAGAACATGCGACAATCTCAGGTCTAAGGATACAGTATTCATGTTGCAAGAAGAGAACTATATTACAATATCTCACGTTGGGTCGGTCCAGCCTCATGTCATACATGCGCCCACATTATTAGTTTAACATCTCCATGTTCATGACTTGTGAAATGTAGTCATCAACTAATACATGTGCTAGTCATCGACTCTGACTAGGGACATCATTTAGAATAACCATATAAGTAAAGAATCTCACAAACAATTCACATAATTGCTAATCAATACAAGGTGCCTTCCATGGATATTCAATTAAGCAATATATATATCATGGATACAAAGAAATATGCTCATCTCTATGATTATCTCTAGGGCATATTTCTAACATCTATTCGGCCCGATAGCTTACATAAGCATCGGCGGGAGTAAGTACTGTCTAGTTATTGTGGATGATTATTCTCGCTTCACTTGGGTATTCTTTTTGCAGGAAAAATCTCATACCCAAGAGACCCTAAAAGGATTCTTGAGACGGGCTCAAAATGAGTTCGGCTTAAGGATCAAGAAAATTAGAAGCGACAACGGGACGGAGTTCAAGAACTCACAAATCGAAGACTTCCTTGAGGAGGAGGGCATCAAGCATGCGTTCTCTTCGCCCTACACCCCACAACAAAATGGTGTAGTGGAGAGGAAGAATAGAACTCTATTGGACATGGCAAGAACCATGCTTGATGAGTACAAGACTTCGGATCGATTTTGGGCCGAGGCGGTCAACACCGCCTGCTACACCATCAACCGCTTGTATCTACACTGAATCCTCAAGAAGACATCATACGAACTCCTAACCGGTAAAAAGCCTAATATTTCATATTTTAGAGTCTTTGGTAGCAAATGCTTTATACTTGTTAAAAGAGGAAGAAAATCTAAATTTGCTCCTAAGACTGTAGAAGGCTTTTTACTAGGATATGATTCAAACACAAGGGCATATAGAGTCTTTAACAAGTTCTCTGGACAAGTTGAAGTTTCTTGTGACGTTGTGTTTGATGAGACTAACGGCTCTCAAGTAGAGCAAGTTGATCTTGATGAGATAGGTGATGAAGAGGCTCCATGCATCGCGCTAAGAAACATGTCCATTGGGGATGTGTGTCCTAAGGTATCCAAAGAGCCTCCAAATGCACAAGATCAACCATCCTCCTCCACGCAAGCATCTCCACCAATTCAAAATGAGGATGAGGCTCAAGTTGATGAAGAAGAAGATCAAAGAGATGAGCCACATCAAGATGACGACAATGATCAAGGGGGAGATGCAAATGATCAAGACAAGGAGGATGAAGAACCAAGGCCGCCACACCCAAGAGTCCACCAAGCAATCCAACGAGATCACCCCGTCGACACCATCCTCGGCGACATTCATAAGGGGGTAACCACTAGATCTCGTGTTGCACATTTTTGTGAGCATTACTCTTTTGTTTCCTCTATTGAGCCACACTGGGTAGAGGAAGCACTTCAATATTCGGATTGGGTGGTGGCGATGCAAGAGGAGCTCAACAACTTCACTAGGAATGAGGTATGGCATTTGGTTCCATGTCCTAACCAAAATGTTGTAGGAACCAAATGGGTGTTCCGCAACAAGCAAGACGAGCATGATGTGGTGACAAGGAACAAAGCTCGACTTGTGGCCAAGGGATACTCCCAAGTCGAAGGTTTGGATTTCGGTGAAACCTATGCACCCGTAGCTAGGCTTGAGTCAATTTGTATATTATTAGCCTATGCTACTTACCATGGCTTCAAGCTTTATCTAATGGACGTGAAAAGTGACTTCCTCAATGGACCAATCAAGGAAGAGGTCTATGTTGAGCAACCTCCCGGCTTTGAAGATAGTGAGTACCCTAACCATGTTTATAAACTCTCTAAGGCGCTTTATGGGCTCAAGCAAGCCCCAAGAGCATGGTATGAATGCCTTAGAGATTTCCTTATCACTAATGGATTCAAAGTCGGAAAGGCCGATCCTACACTCTTTACCAAAACACTTGAAAATGATTTGTTTGTATGCCAAATTTATGTTGATGATATTATATTTGGGTCTACTAACGAATCTACATGTGAAGAGTTTAGTAGGATCATGACACAGAAATTTGAGATGTCTATGATGGGGGAGTTGAAGTATTTCTTGGGATTTCAAGTAAAGCAACTCCAAGAAGGCACCTTCCTAAGCCAAACGAAGTATACTCAAGATATTCTAAGCAAGTTTGGGATGAAGGATGCCAAACCCATCAAAACACCCATGGGAACCAATGGGCATCTCGACCTCGACACGGAAGGTAAATCCGTCGATCAAAAGGTATACCGGTCGATGATAGGCTCTTTACTCTACTTATGTGCATCACGACCGGATATTATGCTTTCCGTATGCATGTGTGCAAGATTCCAAGCCGGCCTAAGGAAGCTCACCTTACGGCCGTAAAACGAATCTTGAGATATTTAGTTTATACTCCTAAGTTTGGGCTTTGGTATCCTAGGGGATCCTCATTTGATTTAATTGGTTATTCGGATGCCGATTGGGCGGGGTGCAAAATTAATAGAAAGAGCACATCGGGGACTTGCCAGTTCTTGGGAAGATCATTGGTGTCTTGGGCTTCAAAGAAGCAAAATTCCGTAGCTCTTTCTACCGCCGAAGCCGAGTATATTGCCGCAGGACATTGTTGCGCGCAACTACTTTGGATGAGACAAACCCTTAGGGACTACGATTACAAATTAACCAAAGTTCCTCTTCTATGTGATAATGAGAGTGCAATCCGCATGGCGGATAATCCTGTTGAGCATAGCCGCACTAAGCACATAGCCATTCGGTATCATTTTCTAAGGGATCACCAACAAAAGGGAGATATCGAGATTGCATATATTAACACTAAAGATCAATTAGCCGATATCTTTACCAAGCCACTAGATGAACAAACTTTTAACAAACTTAGGCATGAGCTAAATATTCTTGATTCTAGGAATTTCTTTTGATGTCTTGCACACTTAGCTTATTAGTATACCTTTGATCATATCTCTTTTATATGCTATGACTAATGTGTCTTTAAGTGCATTTCAAACCAAGTCATAGGTGTATTGAAAGGGAATTGGAGTCTTCGGCAAAGACAAAGGCTTCCACTCCGTAATTCATCCTTCGCCGTCGCTCCGAGCATCTCTCCGGCTTTGGTATAATCTTCACTCATGTTTTATTTTGCCAAAGGGGAGAAAGTAGTTAGGCAAGGGCTCTAGTGATTCCGTTTTTGGCGATTTATACCAAAGGGGGAGAGAGCATGAGCCCAAAGCAAAAGGACCGCACCACCACTAATTTTAAAAAGAATTTCTCATTTGATATGATTTTCAAATTAGTATCTCATTGTGTTCAAAAGGGGGAGAGAGTAGTATTTTCAAAATCAATATCTTAAAACCCTCTTGAACACTAAGAGGAGGAATTTATCAAGGGGGAGTTTTGTTTAGTCAAAGGAAAAGCATTTAAAACAGGGGGAGAAAATTTCAAGTCTTGAAAATGCTTCGCAAAATCTTATTCACTCACCTTTGACTATTTGCAAAAGCTTTGAAAGGATTTACAAAAGAATTTGCAAAAACAAAACATGTGGTGCAAGCGTGGTCCAAAATGTTAAAAATAAAAGAAACAATCCATGCGTATTCTATAAGTATTTATATTGGCTCAATTCCAAGTAACCTTTGCACTTACATTATGCAAACTAGTTCAATTATGCACTTCTATACTTGCTTTGGTTTGTGTTGGCATCAATCACCAAAAAGGGGGAGATTGAAAGGGAATTAGGCTTACACCTAGTTCCTAATTGATTTTGGTGGTTGAATTGCCCAACACAAATAATTGGACTTACTAGTTTGCTCTAGTCTATAAATTATACAGGTGCCAAAGGTTCACAAAAAGCCAATAAAAAGACCAAGAAAAGGGTTCAACAAAGAGAGCAAGGGATAACCGAAGGCTGCCCTGGTCTGGCGCACCGGACTGTCCGGTGTGCCACCGGACAGTGTCCGGTGCACCAGGGCACTCGAGGCTGAACTCCTCACCTTCGGGAAAACGCAGAGGCGCTCCACTATAATTCACCGGACTGTCCGGTGTACCACCGGACAGTGTCCGGTGCCCCAGAGGAAAGCGACTCTGAACTCGCCAGCTTCGGATTTCCGCTCCGCTATAATTCACGGACATGTCCGGTGCACACCGGACTGTCCGGTGAGCCAGCGGAGCAACGACTACTTCGCGCCAACGGTCGACTGCAGGCGCACTGAATGCGCGCCAGCACGCGCAGAAGTCAGAGCACGCGCGGGTGGCACACCGAACAGCCTACAGGGCTTGTCCGGTGCACCACCGGACAGCCAGGCGGGCCCACAAGTCAGAGCTCCAATGGTCGGAACCCAACGACCAGGTGACGTGGCTGGCGCACCGGACACTGTTCGGTGGCGCACCGGACTGTCCGGTGCGCCATGCGATAGCAGCCTCCACCAAACGGCTAGTTTGGTGGTTGGGGCTATTAATACCCCAACCACCCC
Organism: Zea mays; assembly: GCF_902167145.1. Lineage (NCBI taxonomy): Eukaryota > Viridiplantae > Streptophyta > Magnoliopsida > Poales > Poaceae > Zea > Zea mays. The sequence goes on along the minus strand of NC_050099.1, from coordinate 196,443,872 downwards.
CACATTCAAGTCATCCAAGTTTTCCACCTTCCAACTACTTACAAGAGCTAGGCATTCAATACAAGACACACCCAAGTGATCAAATCCTCTCCCAATTCCACAAAAGCTTTAGTGTTAAGTGAGAGAGATTTGTTGTGTTCTTTTGAGCTCTTGCGCTTGGATTGCTTCTTCTTTCTCATTCGTTCTTGCGATCAACTCAATTGTAAACAAGGCAATAGACACCAATTGTGTGGTGGTCCTTGCGGGAAGTTTGGCTCCCAATTGATTTGAGAAGAGAAGCTCACTCGGTCCGAGGGACCGTTTGAGAGAGGGAAAGGGTTGAAAGAGACCCGGTCTTTGTGACCACCTCAACGGGGAGTAGGTTTGCGAGAACCGATCCTCGGTAAAACAAATCCGCGTGTCACATTCTTTATTCGCTTGCGATTTGTTTTCCACCCTCTCTCGCGGACTCGATTATATTTCTAACGCTAACCCGGCTTGTAGTTGTGATTAACTTTGTAAATTTCAGATTCGCCCTATTCACCCCCCTCTAGGCGACTTTCAAGGGACATGTAGGTATAACAAGCACACGTCAATTAAATTTTCATGACCTCTAGATGACTCGGTTTTATCGATAGTCCTTTATTTCTTTGACGTGCTTCACGACGCTTCCTATTGTTCTCATTCTTTTGTTCAACGGACATCGTGGCATATCTTTCCTTATCCCTTTGCCTCTTACACTTATTAGCATCGGGTGCAAGCGAGTTTGATCCATTTTGATCACCTACAGTGTAACTTTGTGTATTAGTGTTCCCCTACTTATTATGTTTCAATCATTAATTGACACGTGTGTACTAACTTCTACCTCTAATGTTGTTGTTTGAGAAGTCCGTGAATGGTGTGCGACCAGCTTTATGCCCCATCAGATCTGTTTATGTTGGTTCTCCGTTTCACTAAAGAAAATCTGCTGGGACAATGGACTGGTTTAGTTAGTTTTGCACACATTTTTTATGAGAAACCTATCTATTGTTGTCACACAGTTTTACACGATTTATACAGTTCTCAAGCACATCAAGGTTCACATATTGTTGTAACATAACAAACAGTTTCGTAGTCAGCCAAAACATTAGTGTCTGATGTGTTCTTTTTTCATCTTTACAATTTACAGTTGAGAAGAAAAATTTGCATTCTCTTTTTATTACAATGCTTGTTCAAATCATTTTCGTTTTCAATTGTAGATTATAATTATGCATTGATATGTGGTTAGTTTAATTAGTCATTCTGTCTTCCGAACCATTGCACTCGCTTTTCTGTTTGTATGGATTGATTTTGTTCGCCTCTATATTTTGTATCAATTTTGCAGTTGCATTCGAATGTATGGGCAAAGGATGATAATAGCGATATATATGTATGAAGAGCAAACCTATGATTTTTATTTCATACATAATTGGGATAAGGAGCTTTGTCGGGGACCATAATTAGGGGTACCCTCAAGGCTCCTAAATCTCAGCTAGTAACCCCCATCAGCACAAAGATGCAAAGGCCTGATGGGTGCGACTAAGTCAAGGATCGGTCCATTCGAGGGACGCGATCACGCCTCGGGCAAGGGCAGCCGACCCCGGAGGATCTACGTCTCGCCCGAGGCCCCCCTCCAGCAACGGACACACCTTCGGCTCGCCCAAGCCCAGTCTTCACCAAGAAGCAACTTTGGCCAAATCGCCACGCCAACCGACCAAATCGCAGGGGCATTTAATGCAAAGGTGGCCTGACACCTTTATCCTGACGCACGCCCTCCAGTCGACAGAGCCGAAGTGACCGCAGTCACTTCGCCGCTCCACTGACTGGTCTGACAAAAGGACAGCGCCGCCTGCGCCGCTCTGACTGCTGTGCCACTCAACAGAGTGAGGCTGACAGCGGCCAAGCCCGGCCCTAGGCGCCATGGGAAACTCCGCTCCGCCCGACCCCATGGCTCGGACTCGGGCTCAGCCCCGGAAGACAGCGAACTCCGCTCCGCCCGACCCAAGGGCTCGGACTCGGGCTCAGCCCCGGAAGACGGCGAACTCCGCTCCGCCCGACCCCAGGGCTCGGACTCGGGCTCAGCCCCGGAAGACAGCGAACTCCGCTCCGCCCGACCCCAGGGCTCGGACTCGGGCTCAACCCCGGAAGACGGCGAACTCCGCTCCGCCCGACCCCAGGGCTCGGACTCGGGCTCAGCCCTAGAAGACGGCGAACTCCGCTCTGCCCGACCCCAGGGCTCGGACTCGGGCTCAGCCCCGGAAGACGGCGAACTCCGTTCCGCCCGACCCCAGGGCTCGGACTTAGGCTCAGCCCCGGAAGACGGCTGATAGTCGCCTAGAGGGGGGGTGAATAGGGCGAAACTGAAATTTACAAAAATAATCACAACTACAAGCCGGGGTTAGCGTTAGTAATAATAAATGAGTCCGCAAGAGAGGGCGCAAAACAAATCGCAAGCAAATAAGGAGCGTGACACGTGGATTTGTTTTACCGAGGTTCGGTTCTTGCAAACCTACTCCCCGTTGAGGAGGCCACAAAGGCCGGGTCTCTTTCAACCCTTCCCTCTCTCAAACGGTCCCTCGGACCGAGCGAGCTTTCCTTCTTCTCAATCAACCGGGAACAAAACTTCCCCACAAGGGCCACCACACAATCGGTGCCTCTTGCCTCGGTTACAATTGAGTGTTGATCACAAGAGCAAAAGAGAAAGAAAGAATGCGATCCAAGCGCAAGAGCTCAAATGAACACGGCAAATCACTCTCTCTAGTCACTAGGGTTTTGTGTGGAATTGGAGAGGATTTGATCTCTTTGAATGTGTCTAGAATTGAATGCCTAGCTCTTGTAAGTGGTTGGGAAGTGGAAAACTTGGATGGCTATGAATGTGGGGTGGTTGGGGTATTTATAGCCCCAACCACCAAATGTGGCCGTTGGGGAGCCAGTCTGCTCGATGGCGCACCGGACAGTCCGGTGCACACCGGACATGTCCGGTGCCCCTGCCACGTCATCAGTGCCGTTGGAATCTGACCGTTGGAGTTCTGACTTGTGGGCCACCCTTGATGTCCGGTGGCGCACCGGACAGCTCCTGTTCATTGTCCGGTGCGCCAGTATGGGCAAACCTGACGTCTGCGCGCGCTGCGGCGCATTTAATGCCTCTGCAGGTAGCCGTTGGCGCGGAATAGCCGTTGTGCTGGAGTCACACCGGACAGTCCGGTGCACACCGGACATGTCCGGTGAATTATAGCGGACGAGCCGTTGGCTTTTCCCGAAGCTGAAGAGTTCCTGAGGCCGCTTCTCCATGGCGCACCGGACACTGTCCGGTGTACACCGGACAGTCCGGTGAATTATAGCGCGAGAGCCCCTGGAAATTCCCGAAGGTGGCGAGTTCGAGCTGGAGTCCCCTGGTGCACCGGACACTGTCCGGTGGCACACCGGACAGTCCGGTGCGCCCAGACCAGAGGGCCTACTGTTGGCTCTTTGCCCTTTTGTTGAACCCAACACTTGGTCATTTTATTGGCTATGTTGTGAACCTTTGACACCTGTATAACTTATACACTAGAACAAACTAGTTAGTCCAAAGATTTGTGTTGGGCAATTCAACCACCAAAATTATATAGGAACAAGGTGTAAGCCTAATTCCCTTTCAATCTCCCCCTTTTTGGTGATTGATGCCAACACAAACCAAAGCAAATATAGAAGTGCATAATTGAACTAGTTTGCATAAAATAAGTGCAAAGGTTGCTTGGAATTTAGCCAATATAACTACTTACAAGATATGCAAGGAATGTTTCTTTCTTATATAACATTTTGGACCACGTTTGCACCACTTGTTTTGTTTTTGCAAAACCTTTTTGTAAATCCATTTCATAGATCTTTTGCAAATAGTCAAGGTAAATAAATAAGAGTTTGCAAAAGCATTTTCAAGATTTGAAATTTCCTCCCCCTGTTTCAAATGCTTTTCCTTTGACTAAACAAAATTCCCCCTAAAAGAGATCCACCTCTTAGTGTTCAAGAGGGTTTTGATATACCATTTTTGAAATACTACTTTCTCCCCCTTTTGAACATAATAGGATACCAAATGATAAAGACTTTTGGAAAGCACTAAGTTTTTGAATTTGGTGGTGGTGGTGCGGTCCTTTTGCTTTGGGCTCATTTCTCCCCCTTTTTGGCATGAATCGCCAAAAACGGAGTCATTAGAGCCCTTTAAGTGCAATCTTCCCCTTTGGTCATAAATAAGTGAGTTAAGATTATACCAAAGACGAAGTCCTTTTGCGTTTGAGCTTTTACTCTCTCCCCCAAGGATGAAGTCCTTTTCCTTGATGCTCATTTCTCCCCTGAAGAAGAGAGAGTTGCTCGGAGTGGTGGCGAAGTATGAGTTACGGAGTGGAAGCCTTTGTCTTCGCCGAAGACTCCAATTCCCTTACAAATATACCTATGACTTGGTTTGAAATAAACTTGAAAGCTCATTAGTCATAGCATATAAAGGAGATATGATTAAAGGTATTCAAAGGAGCTATGTGTGCAAGCTTAGCAAAAGAAATTTCTAGAATCAAGAATATTGAGCTCATGCCTAAGTCTGGTGAAAGATTGTTCATCAAGTGGCTTGGTAAAGATATCGGCTAATTGATCTTTAGTATTAATGTAAGAAATCTCGATATCCCCCTTTTGTTGGTGATCCCTAAGAAAATGATACCGAATGGCTATGTGCTTAGTGCGGCTATGCTCGACGGGATTGTCGGCCATTTTGATTGCACTCTCATTATCACATAGCAAAGGGACTTTGGTTAATTTGTAACCGTAGTCCCGCAGGGTTTGCCTCATCCAAAGCAATTGCGCGCAACAATGTCCTGCGGCAATGTACTCGGCTTCGGCGGTGGAAAGAGCGACCGAATTTTGCTTCTTTGAAGCCCAAGACACCAAGGATCTTCCCAAGAACTGGCAAGTCCCCGATGTGCTCTTCCTATTGATTTTGCACCCCGCCCAATCGGCATCCGAATAACCAATTAAATCAAATGTGGATCCCCTAGGGTACCAAAGCCCAAACTTAGGTGTGTAAGCCAAATATCTCAAGATTCGTTTTACGGCCGTAAGGTGTGATTCCTTAGGGTCGGATTGGAATCTTGCACACATGCAAACGGAAAGCATAATGTCCGGTCGAGATGCACATAAATAAAGCAAAGAACCAATCATCGACCGGTATACCTTTTGATCCACGGACTTACCTCCCGTGTCGAGGTCGAGATGCCCATTAGTTCCCATGGGTGTCTTGATGGGTTTGGCATCCTTCATCCCAAATTTAGCAAGAATGTCTTGAGTGTACTTCGTTTGGCTAATGAAGGTGCCCTCTCGGAGTTGCTTGACTTGGAATCCTAGAAAATACTTCAACTCCCCCATCATCGACATCTCGAATTTCTGTGTCATGATCCTACTAAACTCTTCACATGTAGACTCGTTAGTAGACCCAAATATAATATCATCAACATAAATTTGGCATACAAACAAGTCATTTTCAAGAGTTTTAGTAAAGAGTGTAGGATCGGCCTTGCCAACTTTGAAGCCATTAGCAATAAGGAAATCTCTTAGGCATTCATACCATGCTCTTGGGGCTTGCTTGAGCCCATAAAGCGCCTTAGAGAGCCTATAGACATGATTAGGATACTCACTGTCTTCAAAGCCGGGAGGTTGCTCAACATAGACCTCTTCCTTGATCGGTCCATTGAGGAAGGCACTTTTCACGTCCATTTGATAGAGCTTAAAACCATGGTAAGTGGCATAGGCCAATAAAATGCGAATTGACTCAAGCCTAGCTACGGGTGCATAGGTTTCACCGAAATCCAAACCTTCGACTTGTGAATACCCTTTGGCCACGAGTCGAGCTTTGTTCCTTGTCACCACACCATGCTCATCTTGCTTGTTGCGGAAGACCCATTTGGTTCCTACAACATTTTGGTTAGGACGTGGAACTAAATGCCAGACCTCATTCCTTGTGAAATTGTTGAGCTCCTCTTGCATCGCCACCACCCAATCCGAATCTTGGAGAGCTTCCTCTATCCTGTGTGGCTCAATAGAGGAGACAAAAGAGTAATGTTCACAAAAATGAGCAACCCGAGATCGAGTAGTTACCCCCTTATGAATGTCGCCGAGGATGGTGTCGACGGGGTGATCTCGTTGGATTGCTTGGTGGACTCTTGGGTGTGGCGGTCTTGGTTCTTCCTCATCCTCCTTTTCTTGATCATTTGCATCTCCCCCTTGATCATTGCCGTCATCTTGAGGTGGCTCATCTTCTTGATTTTGCCCTTCATCAACTTGAGCCTCATCCTCATTTTGAGTTGGTGGAGATGCTTGCGTGGAGGAGGATGGTTGATCTTGTGCATTTGGAGGCTCTTCGGATTCCCTAGGACACACATCCCCAATGGACATGTTCCTAAGCGCTATGCATGGAGCCTGTTCTTCACCTACTTCATCAAGATCAACTTGCTCTACTTGAGAGCCGTTAGTTTCATCAAACACAACGTCACATGAGACTTCAACTAGTCCAGTGGACTTGTTAAAGACCCTATATGCCCTTGTGTTTGAGTCATAACCAAGTAAAAAGCCTTCTACAGTTTTAGGAGCAAATTTAGATTTTCTACCTCTTTTAATAAGAATGAAGCATTTGCTACCAAAAACTCTAAAATATGAAATGTTGGGCTTTTTACCGGTTAGGAGTTCATATGATGTCTTCTTGAGGATTCGGTGAAGATATAACCGGTTGATGGCGTAGCAGGCGGTGTTGACCGCTTCGGCCCAAAACCGGTCCGGTGTCTTGTACTCATTAAGCATGGTTCTTGCCATGTCCAATAGAGTTCGATTCTTCCTCTCCACTACACCGTTTTGTTGTGGCGTGTAGGGAGAAGAGAACTCATGCTTGATGCCCTCCTCCTCAAGGAAGCCTTCAATTTGAGAGTTCTTGAACTCCGTCCCGTTGTCGCTTCTAATTTTCTTGATCCTCAAGCCGAACTCATTTTGAGCCCGTCTCAAGAATCCCTTTAAGGTCTCTTGGGTTTGAGATTTTTCCTGCAAAAAGAATACCCAAGTGAAGCGAGAATAATCATCCACAATTACAAGGCAATACTTACTACCGCCGATGCTTATGTAAGCGATCGGGCCGAATAAGTCCATGTGTAGTAGCTCCAGCGGCCTGTCGGTAGTCATGACATTTTTGTGTGGATGATGAGTGCCAACTTGCTTCCCTGCTTGGCATGCGCTACAAATCCTGTCTTTCTCAAAATGAACATTTGTTAATCCTAAAATGTGTTCTCCCTTTAGAAGCTTATGAAGATTCTTCATCCCAACATGGGCTAGTCGGCGGTGCCAGAGCCAACCCATGTTAGTCTTAGCAATTAAGCAAGTGTCGAGTTCAGCTCTATCAAAATCTACCAAGTATAGCTGACCCTCTAGCACTCCCTTAAAAGCTATTGAATCGTCACTTCTTCTAAAGACAGTGACACCTATATCAGTAAAAAGACAGTTGTAGCCCATTTGACATAATTGGGAAACAGAAAGCAAGTTGTAATCTAATGAATCAACAAGAAAAACATTGGAGATGGAATGGTCAGGTGAAATAGCAATTTTACCCAAACCTTTGACCAAACCTTGATTTCCATCCCCGAATGTGATAGCTCGTTGGGGGTCTTTGTTTTTCTCATATGAGGAGAACATCCTTTTCTCCCCGGTCATGTGGTTTGTGCACCCGCTGTCGAGTATCCAACTTGAGCCCCCGGATGCATAAACCTACAAAACAAGTTTAGTTCTTTGTTTTAGGTACCCAAACTGTTTTGGGTCCTTTGGCATTAGATACAAGAACTTTGGGTACCCAAACACAAGTCTTGGAGCCCTTGTGTTTGCCCCCAACAAATTTGGCAACTACCTTGCCGGATTTGCTAGTAAGCACATAAGATGCATCAAAAGTTTTAAATGAAATGGCATGATCATTTGATGCATTAGGAGTTTTCTTTCTAGGCAACTTGGCACGGGTTGGTTGCCTAGAGCTAGATGTCTCACCCTTATACATAAAAGCATGGTTAGGGCCAGAGTGAGACTTCCTAGAGTGAATTCTCCTAATTTTGCTCTCGGGATAACCGGCAGGGTACAAAATGTAACCCTCGTTATCCTGAGGCATGTGAGCCTTGCCCTTAACAAAGTTAGACAAATTTTTAGGTGGGGCATTAATTTTGACATTGTCTCCCCTTTGAAAGCCAATGCCGTCCTTAATGCCCGGGCGTCTCCCATTATAGAGCATGCTTCTAGCCAATTTAAATTTTTCATTTTCTAAGTCATGCTCTCTAATTTTAGCATTAAGTTGTGCTATGTGATCATTTTGTTTTTTAATTAAGGCAAGGTGATCATGGATAGCATCAATATTAATATCTCTACATCTAGTGCAAATGGACACATGCTCAATAGTAGATGTAGAGGGTTTGCAAGACTTTAATTCAATAACCTTAGCATGCAACAAATCATTCTTAGTTCTAAGGTCAGAAATAGTAGTATTGCAAACATCAAAATCCTTAGCCTTAGCAATTAATTTCTCATTCTCATTTCTAAGGCTAGTGATAGAAGCATTCAATTCATCAATCCTAGCAAGCAAATCAACATCATCATTTCTAGGATCAATGCAAACATGAGAATCAACCTTATCCAACAAATTAGCATTTTCATTTCTAAGGTTGTCTAAAATCTCATGGCAAGTGCTTAGCTCACTAGATAATTTTTCACATTTTTCTCTTTCTAGAGCATAAGCATTTTTAACCTTAACATGTTTCTTGTTTTCCTTGATTAGGAAGTCCTCTTGGGAGTCCAAGAGATCATCCTTTTCATGGATAGCACTAATTAGCTCATTTAATTTTTCTTTTTGTTCCATGTTAAGGTTGGCAAAAAGAATACGCAAGTTATCCTCCTCATTTTTATCATCCTCATCACTAGATGTTTCATATTTAGTGGAGGACCTTGATTTTACCTTCTTTTTGTCGTCCTTGGCCATGAGGCACTTGTGGCCGACGTTGGGGAAGAGGAGGCCTTTGGTGACGGCGATGTTGGCGGCGTCCTCGTCGTCGGAGGAGTCGCTTGAGCTTTCGTCGGAGTCCCACTCCCGACAAACATGGGCATCGCCGCCCTTCTTCTTGTAATACTTCTTCTTCTCCTTCCTCTTGCCCCTCTTGTCGTTGTCCCTGTCACTGTCACTTGATAATGGACATTTAGCAATAAAGTGACCGGGCTTACCACACTTGTAGCAAACCTTCTTGGAACGGGATTTGTAGTCCTTCCCCTTCCGTTGCTTGAGGATTTGCCGGAAGCTTTTGATGATTAGGGCCATCTCCTCGTTGTCGAGCTTGGAGGCGTCAATTGGTTGTCTACTTGGTGTAGACTCCTCCTCCGTTGCCTTGAAGGCCACGGGTTGCGCCTCGGATGTGGAAGGCTCATCAAGCTCGTTGATCTTCTTGGAGCCCTTAATCATGCATTCAAAACTAACAAAATTCCCGATGACTTCCTCGGGGGTCATTTGTGTATATCTAGGATTGCCACGAATTAATTGTACTTGAGTAGGGTTAAGGAAAATAAGGGCTCTCAGAATAACCTTAACCACTTCGTGGTCATCCCATTTTGTGCTCCCGAGGTTGCGCACTTGGTTCACCAAGGTCTTGAGCCGGTTGTACATGTCTTGTGGCTCCTCCCCTTGGCGAAGACGGAAGCGACCGAGCTCCCCCTCGATCGTTTCCCGCTTGGTGATCTTGGTGAGTTCATCACCCTCATGCGCCGTCTTGAGTAGGTCCCAAATCTCCTTGGCGTTCTTCAACCCTTGTACTTTGTTGTACTCCTCCTTGCTTAAAGAGGCAAGGAGAATGGTTGTGGCTTGAGAGTTGAAGTGCTCGATTTGGGCCACTTCGTCCGTGTCGTAGTCCTCATCCCCTACGGATGGTACCTGTACACCATACTCAACAACATCCCATAATCTTTTGTGGAGAGAGGTTAGATGAAATCGCATCAAATTACTCCACATAGCATAATCTTCACCATTAAAAGTTGGTGGTTTGCCTAATGGGACGGAAAGTAAAGGTGTATGTTTAGGAATGCGAGGGTAGCGTAGGGGGATCTTACTATACTTCTTACGCTCTTGGCGTTTAGAAGTGACGGACGCCGCGTCGGAGCCGGAGGTGGAGGTCGATGAAGTGTCGGTCTCGTAGAAGACCACCTTCCTCATCCTTTTGTGCTTGTCCCCACTCCGATGCGGCTTGTGAGAAGATTTTTCCTTCTTCTCCTTATGGTGAGAAGAGGAAGATCTTTTCTCCTTCCGCTTGGAGGATTTCTTTTTCTTCTCTCTTCTCTTGGTGCGGGATTCTTCCGATGAAGATGAAGTGCTCCCTTGGCTTGTAGTGGGCTTGTTGTCGCCGGTCTCCATCTCCTTTTTGGCGTGATCTCCCGACATCACTTCGAGCGGTTAGGCTCTAATGAAGCACCGGGCTCTGATACCAATTGATAGTCGCCTAGAGGGGGGGTGAATAGGGCGAAACTGAAATTTACAAAAATAATCACAACTACAAGCCGGGGTTAGCGTTAGTAATAATAAATGAGTCCGCAAGAGAGGGCGCAAAACAAATCGCAAGCAAATAAGGAGCGTGACACGTGGATTTGTTTTACCGAGGTTCGGTTCTTGCAAACCTACTCCCCGTTGAGGAGGCCACAAAGGCCGGGTCTCTTTCAACCCTTCCCTCTCTCAAACGGTCCCTCGGACCGAGCGAGCTTTCCTTCTTCTCAATCAACCGGGAACAAAACTTCCCCACAAGGGCCACCACACAATCGGTGCCTCTTGCCTCGGTTACAATTGAGTGTTGATCACAAGAGCAAAAGAGAAAGAAAGAATGCGATCCAAGCGCAAGAGCTCAAATGAACACGGCAAATCACTCTCTCTAGTCACTAGGGTTTTGTGTGGAATTGGAGAGGATTTGATCTCTTTGAATGTGTCTAGAATTGAATGCCTAGCTCTTGTAAGTGGTTGGGAAGTGGAAAACTTGGATGGCTATGAATGTGGGGTGGTTGGGGTATTTATAGCCCCAACCACCAAATGTGGCCGTTGGGGAGCCAGTCTGCTCGATGGCGCACCGGACAGTCCGGTGCACACCGGACATGTCCGGTGCCCCTGCCACGTCATCAGTGCCGTTGGAATCTGACCGTTGGAGTTCTGACTTGTGGGCCACCCTTGATGTCCGGTGGCGCACCGGACAGCTCCTGTTCATTGTCCGGTGCGCCAGTATGGGCAAACCTGACGTCTGCGCGCGCTGCGGCGCATTTAATGCCTCTGCAGGTAGCCGTTGGCGCGGAATAGCCGTTGTGCTGGAGTCACACCGGACAGTCCGGTGCACACCGGACATGTCCGGTGAATTATAGCGGACGAGCCGTTGGCTTTTCCCGAAGCTGAAGAGTTCCTGAGGCCGCTTCTCCATGGCGCACCGGACACTGTCCGGTGTACACCGGACAGTCCGGTGAATTATAGCGCGAGAGCCCCTGGAAATTCCCGAAGGTGGCGAGTTCGAGCTGGAGTCCCCTGGTGCACCGGACACTGTCCGGTGGTGCACCGGACACTGTCCGGTGGCACACCGGACAGTCCGGTGCGCCCAGACCAGAGGGCCTACTGTTGGCTCTTTGCCCTTTTGTTGAACCCAACACTTGGTCATTTTATTGGCTATGTTGTGAACCTTTGACACCTGTATAACTTATACACTAGAACAAACTAGTTAGTCCAAAGATTTGTGTTGGGCAATTCAACCACCAAAATTATATAGGAACAAGGTGTAAGCCTAATTCCCTTTCAACGGCGAACTCCGCTCGCCCGACCCCAGGGCTCGGACTCGGGCTCAGCCCCGGAAGACGGCGAACTCCGCTCCGCCCGACCCCAGGGCTCAGACTCGGGCTCAGCCCCGGAAGACGACGAACTCCTCTCCGCCCGACCCCAGGGCTCGGACTCGGGCTCAGCCCCGAAGAACGACGAACTCCGCTTCGCCTGACCCCAGGGCTCGGACTCAGCCCTGGCCTCAGCCGACGGTCTCCGCCTCGCCCGACCCGGGGGCTCGGACTCGACCTCGGCTTCGGAAGACAGACTCGACCTCGACCTCGGAGGAGCCTCCACATCGCCCAACCCAGGGCACGGACCGACCACGTCAGCAGGAGGCGCCATCATTACCCTACCCCAAGCTGACTCAGGCTACGGGGAACAAGACCGGCGTCCCGTCTGGCTCGCTCCGCCAGACAAGTAATGATGGCGCCCCACGCCCGATGACGACGGCGGCTCTCAGCCCCCTTACGGAAGCAAGAGGACGTCAGCAAGGACTCGACAGCCTCGACAGCTGTCCTTCCGCCAGGCCCCAGCGCTCCTCCAACGGCCACGACACCACACAAACCGGGTGCCAAAAACTCTCCGGCTGCCACATGGCATGTACATAGGGCGCTAGCTCTCCTCCACTAGACACGTTAGCACACTGCTACACCCCCCATTGTACACCTGGATCCTCTCCTTGCGCCTATAAAAGGAAGGACCAGGGCCCTCTTACGGAGGGTTGGCCGCGCGGGGAAGGACGGGACGGCGCTCGCGTGAGGCCGCTCGCTCCCTCCCGCGTGGACGCTTGTAACCCCCTACTGCAAGCGCACCCGACCTGGGCGCAGGACAAACACGAAGGCCACGGGATTCCACCTCTCACGCCCGTCTCCCTCCGGCTGCCTCCCCCCTTCGCGCTCCGTCTCGCGCCGACCCATCTGGGCTGGGGCACGCGGCGACAATTTACTCGTCGGTCCAGGGACCCCTCGGGTTTCGAAACGCCGACAAGCTTCTTTGCCGAGTGTCAAAAATAAAAAATCCGTAAATAGCTTCTTTGCAGAGTGTTTTTTAACACTAGGCAAAGACAATTTAAAAATCACATTTAAAGCGTTAAATTAATTCAAATGAAAAGGTTTTGAACTACAAATTTGTATGACTCATCAAGATGTACAATTTATATTTTGATCATTTCTTCATATGACAAAATAAAAGTAAATTTGTTCATAAAACCTATATCTCTCTTGTAGTTTATGAAACTACAAGAGAGATATACAAGATTTGTGAATAATGTTAGAACCATCATGTGAGATGAACAAATAACCAAACAACCAAAACAAACTTTGTAGACCTTGAGAAGTTATAGAATTTTGTAGTCGACAACGTTTTCGTTTGACGTCATCTTGTCAACAAAAACTACGTCTGAATTTTAAAAAAATTAAATTTGAATTTTGAAAAAGACCCCGAATGGAAAAAAACCACCAACATGAAAGTTGTAGGTCTTGAAAAGTTATGAAACTTTTTAGTGACAATGTTTTGGTTTGAAATCATCTAGTCATGCAAAACTATGTTTGAATTTTAAAATTTGAATTTTTCAAACTACCTCAGATGGAAAAACCACCAAAATAAAAGTTGTAGGTCTTGAAATGTAATGAAACTTTGTAATTGACATTATTTTGATTTGAAATCATCTTATCATAGAGAAATTCGTGTGAAATTTTCAAATTTGAAATTCAAATTTTATAAACGACCTCGGATGTAGAAACTATCAAAATAAAGCTTGTAGATATTGAAAAGTTATGCAACTTTATAGTTGGCAACATTTTCAATTGAATTTGTTTAGTGCTTCAAATAATCAAATTACTCTCGGTTTGTTATAATACATGAGTAGTGAAAACGTAATATAGACACAATTGATGTAGTAGTCTAGTGGTAGAGGTGGTTATACGCGAGAGAAAGGTTGTGAGTTTGAATCTCACCATTCACAAAACATGTAAATTTGATTCAAAAAATGGTGAAAATGATTAGGGCGATTGGTATGGTAATGGCAATGGTTAGGGAGTTATCTCGATAATTTAAAAAATGTTTTACTGTTTTTTTGGGTTTTTTGTGATTCTTAATTTGCCTTTTCCGACACTCGGCAAAGTCTTTGTCAAGTGTTCGAAAAAGTGCTTAGCAAAGAACCCTTTGCCAGTATTCTTTGCCGAGTGTCTGGGACACTCGACAAAGAAATTATGTCCGATAGTGATGGTGGGCAGTTTGTGCGTCTTCGGCGGACAATGTGCGTCGCAAAGGCAGGGACACGGGGCAGGCATAGCCGTGGTGCCACCCTGCGCCCACTTTACAGTCTTAATAATAGTAGGGATGTAAGGGTCTATGTGTTGTCACTGCACCAAACTTAATTTCATACTTGTTAAATACCATAGTTAACTGTGCTCTTACACAAGTCAAGTAAGTAGAATAATCGTAGTGTGTGACACTAGCTAAAATAGAGAGAACTCTATTGAAGCCCCTCAATTTAGCTCTAAGATCAAGGATGAATGCAGATGAATAGAGAACTGGAATGTCCCTCCAATACTTAAGGAACCTTATTTTCATAGGGAGAATAACATTTCTAATCAATGGATCAATTTCATAAGTACTTAGATGTTTGACAATCTAAATAATATGATGCATCATTGAAGAAGATGTTGGATAGTACACACCAGATACACACATGTTGAATCATAAAAAAGTTTACAGGAAGAGCAAGATTTTTTTAGCTACATACCAATGGTCATTAGTCAAAAGCAAAGGCTCACCTGCAGCTCTAGGGTAGTGAGTTTAGATGAACATATCAAATGTGTTCCTGTAAGGCACCCGATGTTTTAGCATAAGGTATGTAGAGTTTCACCTTACATCCACATCCAATCCAAACTTACGAGGACGTACCCCCATATCAATGCAATAAGTCTTATATTAAGCAATTCACTAGTTAGAAGAGTTGAAAAAAGATATAGCAGTTTTTAATGATTCCAGATAATGTTGGAGCCTCTTCAAACCACACTTAACAATAAGATTTAGTATATGTAAGCACACCTTTGATGCGAACACACATCTCCAATATAACTAGAAAGTAAAGGAGTCAGTCTACCCATAACAGATGTATTAGCTGAGGCATTATCCAGAGTAATGGAGAAGGTTTTGTCATCAAGGAAAAATTCTTTTAACACATCAAAGATGCACTCAGCTATGTTATCACCACTATGAGACATCACTAAGCCATAGGCCTATGATCCTCTTTTCTAATTCACATACATTATTAACAAAATGAACCACAACACTCAAATAATCTTCTTTAGCATTCACTGACCATATATTTGATGTAACAACAATAGAAGAAACTTCGGTTTTAAATATGTCAAGAAGCTTAGCATGTGCATCATTGTAGTACTTTTTTATATCTCTAGTCGTAGTTTGTCTAGACACAACAGAAAATCTAGGATTATGAGCTTTTTTAATATACTTCTCAAAAAATAGATGATTCCGCAAAGCATATAGGAAGATTGACCCTACATATCAAACGTCACATCTCAAAACAAGCAACATCAATAGTATACTCCCAAAATCTAGTAGTGCCATCAGGATTCAACTGGAGCAGGGACTAAGCCATGGCAAATCTGCCATGTTTCAGTTTGCATGCATTCATATCCCTAGCAATATGACCAGTACCACCAGATGATCTAACAAAGAGTACACACTTGCAAAATGTGCACTTAGCTTAATACTTGACCGTCACACCATCAATTACCTTTTAAATATTGTCGAAATTGGTCCACACATCAGATGTGGAAGCTCTTGATCTATGCCAACTGCTAGTTGTTGTGCCATCGGCCTTAGGCTCACCGTCAGGGTCAAGGTTGATAGGTTTCTGCTTCCGATGATGGAAAATTATTGACGGTATGCTCGTGTAGCTTGACCATGGTTCCATCATCGGCCATCAAAGCTAAATCGGTTCCTCACGACTTCAAAGACAAAGCAACAACATATATGGACATATGGTTAGTGCAACACCAACAAGAACAGTTCATAGACACAAGCAGTTCAAAAATCACAACAAGAACATGGTTAGGCACCAGATTGACAAACTTACCAAAGCTAGAGCATCAGAGCCATCCTTGACGTCTCGACGATTAAGGTTAAAACACGATTAGGCACTGGTACAGGGAGAGTCGGAGAGGATAAGAGGAACCGAAGTTGGAGGGAGGCCGAATGAAGAACATAGGTGGGAGAAGACGAGATCCAGAAAAGTAGGGTTAAGAACTTAGGGTTAAGAACCAGCTCCACATGCTATACGAGCAGTAGAGCACCAGAGTCAACCTCGACGGCTAGAGACGGCTAGAGGAAGAAGAAAGCCAGGGCACCAGAGCTCGTCGTCTTACCGAATGCGGAATGATGTCAGGGGAGGCCGGTAGAGAAGGCGACGAGGGAAGCAGTCACTACCGGAATCTGGCCCTTTGCCGAGTGCTTTTTATCGGGCACTCGGCAAAGTCCTGCGCTCGGTAAAGAGCTTGTTTATCGAGCGCAGGACACTCGGCACAACGAAGCACTCGGCAAAGACTCCTTTGCCGAGCGTCAAACACTCGGCAAAGACGGCTCTCGGCAAAGGTCCATTAGCGGCCGTCTACAGCTGACGTCCGTCAGTCTTTGCCGAGGGCCGCCAGCCGGCACTCGGCAAAGCAGATTCTTTGCCGAGTGTCACATAGCTGGCACTCGGCAAAGAGGGTCTTTGCCGAGTGTTTTCTATGGACACTCGCCAAAGCATATTTGTATTTTTTTTATATTGGCCACCAAACTTTTTATGGTATGTTCCTACACTATGTAGACCTACATGTATCATTTTGGGACAATTATAACTGTGTTTTCAATAGCTAGTAGATTTATTTCCTTTATTTGGGTTTCTTCGGAAAATTTAGATTTGAACTGCAGGTCACTCGAAACTTGGAAAACAGTGCATGCAAAAATGATATACATGCTACTTAGCACAAGTTACGACCGATTCCAAGAGCGGACCGGAAACTTCGAGCACCATGCTCACTCAACATGGCCGTGAAATTGCTATCCAGGTGTTTATAAATTGTATAAAACACAAACAAAGTCAGAAAATCATGAAACATGTCCACGTGTCATGATATCATATGTAGAGGCTGTGATAAAAACGCGTGGAGGAGTGAACAGTCGTCCCCTTCATCTGGCGTGAGAGAGAAGGGGAGCGCGTCGAATAGTTGCCCGTAGGGCTTGCCGTTGCGGGTGCTAGAGGTATAGCCGCTAAACAGTCTACAGTGTTAGGGGAGGGGAAGGGATAGTCTTACCGAATGCGGAACGATGTCATGGGAGGCCGGTAGAGAAGGCGACGAAGGAAGCGGTGAGGGAAAAGTGTTCCAAATCGTCAGACCGAGAGGAGAGTGAGAGAGAGAATGAGAGGGGCTGGAGTGGGGCAACATGTGTCGGGTGTACTAGGTGCACAGGGTATCCGTGCTTAACTGTGCTTTAACCCTAATCGGACCGTGTCGGTGCCGGCAGTGGCGGACGCAGAACAAAATTCTAGGTGGGGCCAACAGTGCAAGAGACAAATCACCAGACTAGACTATAAATATAGATTAATGATAATAACATGAATGTTAAATGATAATATCTAGTGTTTCCAAAATGATATGAATACCAAAAAACCTTTTTGGCTACCAAAAGGAGAGCTATAGAGAAAAAATAGGTGGACTGACTGAGGACGAGGCACTAGAGCGGAGCAGCCGCATCGGCGCGTCGTTCTGGCGAGTCATCGAAATTGTCGTGAGATGGCGTTGGTGAGACGACGACAGCTAGGAGGAGCGAGTGCAGGAAGCAAGGTAGCGATAGATGACGGCAAGCGACACCCATTGTCGTGTTGCAACGACGCGGTGAGACTCTAATGAGTTAGCGAGGGACAGATGACACCACGGTCCCACCAACAACTTGCTCATCTGCTGGTGCGGACTAGGAGGCAAAATATCAACGTTGTCTGCAGGATCCCGACGAGTCGACGAGCTGATGAGTGATGAGAAGGTAAGGTGCGCTGCAACGGGCGGGTTAGGTCACCGACTTACTGGTCAGTCGATGACCGAAGACCGAAGAAGTGAGTGAGCCACGACTGGGCTTGCGCTAGGGAAGAGAATCAAATGGCTCAGATAAAGAGTGGACTGAGTAGTGAAGCGTCGATAGAAAAATAGATCAAAACCTAGTTTTAATTAGATTTGTCCACGCTAACTATACAAAAATTTGTTTATTTTGGTGTGTACCTAAACCTAGGTATAAGGGGTTAAAAAATTGAGGTGGGGCCATGGCCCACCTTGCCCACCCCTTGGATCCGCCACTGGGTGCCGGGGCACCCTGCTTGGTTGGCGACGACACTAGGCGCCGGGTCAGTAACCGATCAGGCGATGCCGTGCCTGTTACCTCCTGATTTAACCGAGACCTTGCTGCCTTGTACAGTACTAATAACTTCAAAAGTAGTATTACATCGATGCGAGCAGAGCATCAAGAACAGCAACAAGTGAGTGCATTGCTAGTTGTGCAATGGTCATTGCTTTACCTCTCCCCGGCAACAGCCTCCTCTTCCAGATCATACGAAGCCGAGGAGCACGAGGACGTGCCGGCACTTATTCCACCGCCGCATCGCTCATCCGTGGTTGCATTGCAGCTGCAGCGGCGGAAGTGCTAGAGCCATCGCCACCGCTGGCGGCGCTACTGCTAGTACTGGAGCTGCTTGTGCTGCTACTACTACAGCAGCAGCAGGCTGTCGTTGTCGTCATTGTGGTCGTGGTGGCGGAGGGAGAGGCGGCCCTGCTGCTGCTGCTCGTGCTCGTGGCGAGACCGACGAGGAGGTCGACGAAGGCGCCGACGATGAGCGCGTGGTTGTGCTTGCCGTTGATGCGGAGATACCAGAGCAGCATCTCCTGCAGCGCCGCCCAGTCACGGAGTCCGTGCGCGGCCACCATCTCGTGCATGGACGCGCGGAAGTCGCGGAACGGGTCCTCCGAGTCCAGCGCCACCGCCACGCTCTCCTCCACCAGCGCCGACGCCGACGCCGACGCCGACGCCGGCGGCGGCAGCTCGGCCTCGCTGACCCCGTCGTTGGAGCCAGAGTCGGCGGGGTCGTCGGACAGCGTCATCGCTGCCGCCGCGGACGGCGACAGCGCCGCCTGCAGCGACATGGGAGCCTCCACGCGCGGAGGCGGCGCCAGTGCCCGGCCTGGGGACGGGGACGGCGACGGCGAGGCGGCGAGGACGGAGTTGGACGCCGCGGCGGGCCCGGGCGCCGGGCCCGCGTCGAAGAAGAAGCGGTCCGTGGACGTCCGGCCGAGGCTGCGGATGACGGCCTCTGACCACTCCTCGGAGGCCGTTGTCGTGCAGAAGCTCCCGACTTCGAGGTCGAGCAAGTCGTCCGCCGCGTCATCGTCCCCTCCGTCGTCGTCGTCGTCGAAGAAGAAGAAGCGGCGGGAGTCGGCGGCGTCGAAGTAGACCGAGTTGACGGTCTTGTACATCTCGTCGCCCGGCGCGGCCCCGCGCCACGGCCGCGGCCGCAGCCTCCCGCCGCCGCACGGTGCTGCTGCCGCTTCCTCGAAGCGCCCCGCGGCGGACGTGGTGCACGGCCGGTCGTCGCCGCCGCCGGCATGCCCGCGGAAGGACGCCGTCTGCGGCTTGGTCGCGCAGGACGGCCACGGCCACGGCGGGGAGGGCGCGCTCGCCGAGGAGCCGGCGCTGGGCTTGGAGTGCTTGGAGGAGGAGAAGATGGAGGCCAGGCCTCCCTTCCTGCCCATTCGCCGGACTCGGCTCGGACTCGGAGGCCGCGCGCCGGCCGTGGGTGTTGAATGGATGGACCGACCAGAGGTGAGCGGTGGGTGAATGAGTGTACGTGAGCCCCGCGAGCTCAAACGGAAGGCTCCCGATGTCCGGATGGTAGCAATTAATCCGAGCTGCAGAGAGAGAGAGAGAGAGAGAGAGAGAGAGAGAGAGAGAGAGAGAGAGAGAGAGAGAGAGAGGCGTGTGTGGAGTGAGGAGGGTGGAGGAAGGAGACGGGTCGGTGACTCGGTGATGCTCAGCTCATGTGGGGATGGGGCCGTGGGACATGTGCCCGTATTTATGTATTCCCTGTTGCTGTTGCCACCTCGCAAGGGCAGGGCAGGAGCGAGGTCGATGGAGAGTTCCATTCATTCATTCACTCACTCATGTCATGGGGCCGGCCGAGCAGGTGTGACACCTGAGGTGTCCTGCATTTCTGTGGGAGGGAAGGGAGCGTGAACTGGTGAAGACGACGACGAGACGGAGAGGAGTGACGACGGACGCCATTATATCTTCATCGCGTCACGCGATGCATCAGCTCCGTCACGTAAACTGGCCTGAAATGATTGACAGGAACGAATGATCCATATTTGCGTTATTTTTAGTTGACGAGCGAGTCTGTGGTTAAAGATGGTGACGAAGAAGAAGAGACTCATGGACACCTGCAGCAGCGTCTAGCTGAAGGTTTATTATGACTTCACAGCCCTTGCAACCAGGGCTATGAGCTGCCAAAAGTGCATCGAGAGCTGCAGCCGCATGCGTTGCTGCTACTGCCAGTTCTGCACATTTGTTTATCCTAAACCCTATGTGCTCCATTCGATGGAGCCTGCTTCATATTATTGGGCCGCGATCGTTTTCTTTTGGTGATTCCCGAGTGCGATCGTTCTGTCAGCAAGTGAAGTAGACGAGGAATTTTTTAAAAGGGCTGACTTGTTATATAATATATGCAGCCTTCGCTAACTCTGAGAAATTCCATGTCGGTTGTCCCGAAACAAAAATCTCAACCCTCAGGGCATATATGCATTCTTATTAATTGAGAGATCCCTTAAGAAGGTTAAGGGTTAATTTGTTGGATAGAGATCACTAGAGGATTCATATACGAGAAATCCAATTTTGAATAGCAAGGGGATTTCTCCACTCACTACCGAAATTTGGCTCTTTGCCGAGTGTCATATTCTTTGCCGAGTGTTTTATTTCGGGCACTCGGCAAAGAGCTCTTTGCCGAGTGCCACGCAAAAAACCCTCGGTAAAATAAAACACTCGGCGAAGAAGCTCTTTGCCGAGTGTTTTATTTTTAACACTCGGCAAAGAGTTTCTTTGCCGAGTGTCTTTTTTTTGACACTCGGCAAAGGGCTCTTTGCCGAGTGTCACAAATACAACACTCGGCAAAGAGTTCTTTGCCGAGTGTTTTTTCTCCAACACTAGGCAAAGATAATTTAAAATTCATATTTTAAAGTAGTAAATTAATTCAAATGAAAAAGTTTTCAACTACAAATTTGTATAACTCATCATGATGTACAATTTATATATTGAACATTTCTTCATATGACAAAATAAAAATAAATTTGTTCATAAAACCTATATCTCTCTCGTAGTTTATGAAACTACAAGAGAGACGTATAAAATTTGTGCATATTGTTAGAACCATCATCTGAGATAAACAAATGACCAAACAACCAAAATAAACTTTGTAGATCTTGAGAAGTTATAGAAGTTTATAGTTGACAACTTTTTCATTTGAAGTCATATTGTCAATGAAAACTACGTCTGAATTTAAAAAATTTAAAATTTGAATTTTGAAAACGACTTCGAATGAAAAAACCACCAACATGAAAGTTGCAGGTATTGAAGAGTTATGAAACTTTGTAGTTGACAATGTTTTAGTTTGAAATCATCTTGTTATGCAAAACTATGTTTGAATTTTGAAATTTGAATTTTTCAAACTGTCTCGGATAGAAAAACCACCAAAATAAAAGTTGTAGGTCTTGAAATGTAATGAAACTTTGTAGTTGACAATTTTTTGAATTTGAAATCATCTTATCATTGAAAATTTCGTGTGAAGTTTTGAAATTTAAAATTCAAATTTTATACACGGTCTCGGATGTAGAAACTATTAAAATAAAACTTGTAGATCTCAAAAAGTTATGCAACTTTGTAGTTGGTCACATTTTTAAATGAACTCATTTAGTGCCTTAAATAATCAAATTACTCTCGATTTGTTATAATACATGGGGAATGAAAACGTAATATAAACATAATTGGTGTAGTAGTGTAGTGGTATAGGAGGGTATGCGCGAGAGAGAGGTTGTGAGTTCGAATCTCACCATTTACAAAACATATAAGTTTGATTCAAAATAATAGTGAAAAATGATAGGGCAACGGGGTAATGTAATAGGAGGGGTTGGAGAGTTGTTCCTAAAATTTTAAAAATGTTTTGCTGTTTTCTTTTAATTTTTTCGATTCTTAATTTGCCGAGTGTTTTTCTTTGCCGAGTGCTTTTTGACACTCGGCAAGTCCGAAAAAAAGCACTCGGCAAAGAACCCTTTGCCGATGAAATATTTGCCGAGTGTTACACTCGGCAAAACCTTTGCCGAGTGTAAAATAGTCTTTGCCGAGTGTCTTAGACACTCGGTAAAGAACGTGATTCCGGTAGTGCCTATAGATCTCCTCGTGATCCATGTCTACCAAATGAGCCCTAAATGAAAAAAGCCGAGATGAACATGTTTCTTCACGATTTTCTATACATATTATTTTTTAACTACATTAATGTCATAGTGATTAAGGGTTGTATGATGCACTTTTTTAGCCTGTCTCTTCTACTTATAAAACCGAGCAAGGGGCTCTAGCTAGGTTGTACATGCTCCTCTCATGTAGCATATAGCCTCACTATACCAAAATAGTAAACTTTCTAGAGCCTAAACCCTAGGAAGTTAGCTCTAACATTTAGGAAGTTAGCTAAACTCTCGGAAGTTAAACCATCCTGTCGGAAGTTTGGCTCTCGGAAATTTTTTGTCGGAAGTTAGCTTAACTTCCTAGAGCCCTAGAGTAAAGCCGTAGAAAGTTACATAACTTTCTAGAGTTTGTACATGTACTCTACGAAGTTAAATAATTTCTTAGAGTCGGCCGTAGGAAGTTAGCTTTTCGTTTGACTGGTCAAAAGCTGAAATCTAACTTACTAGAGGAGGCTGTAGGAAGTTAGCTGCCCATGCTAACTTCCTAGAGGCAGCCGTAGAAAGTTAGCTTTTCGTTTGACTGGTCAAAAGCTAAAATCTAACTTCCTAGAGAAGGCCGTAGGAAGTTAGTTGCCCAGGCTAACTTCCAACAGGCAGCCGTAGGAGGTTAGCTTTTCGTTAGCTGCCCATGCTAACTTCCTAGAGGCAGCCGTAGGAAGTTAGCTTTTCGTTTGACTACACCCGCAGATCAGCAACTAAAAGCTAACTTTCTAGAGGAGGTCGTATGAAGTTAGTTGCCCATGCTAACTTCCTAGAGGAGGCCGTAGGAAGTTAGCTGCCCATGCTAACTTCCTACGACTACCTCTAGGAAGTTAACGGCTCGCTTGACCGAACGCACGGGTCAGCATGTGAAAGCTAACTTCCCACAACTTTTATAAAATATTGTAGGAAGTTATGTTTATTTCCTAGAGCTACCAGTTGCCTCTCGGAAGTTATTAATTTCCTACGGTTTATTATAAAAGCTGTATGAAGTTAAAAAACTATAAGAAGTGTATGATTTTGTTGTAGTGCCTGTAGGAGTAGGTAGGCCTAACTAGGGTATGTACAACCCCATTAAATAGGGTTCTGTTGAGGGGTCTCTAAAGGGTTAACTACAAAAAATACAAGAGACGAGCTGTTCGCGAAGAGCCCGTCTCAACTTGATTCTTCATACGCTTAGTCTCTTAGCTGCATTTATAATTTAGGAACTCAGGGTGAGGGGCGGACCTAGCCCAAAATCTGAGTGGGGGCCTCGCTAGAGGGTTACTAACAAATAGTCCTTTGTAATTACAGTAAATGAGTTAAAGGGTCCATTAAACCAAAAAAAATTGAGTGAGCCCGGTGCCCCCGCTCACCCTAACTTTGGTCCCCCCTACTCAGGGTTGTATATGCTGTTTATTTGTTATTTCTTGCACTTAGAAAACCGTTCCATCGTCTTAGAGTTGTACATGCCCTTAACCAGGAGCTCACGGCTGAAAACTAATCTACTGGCTGTTACTACTACCTTGAATGCCACTGTTCATGCATGAGATATTGATGCTAGCAGTAGCAGAAACCATGACGAAACAAGAAGCCCCGCTGGCTGCTGATGCGACCAGAGGGCAACGGCTAGTAATAGAGGAGGACGTGCGCATTTATGGGGCCGGTGCAAAAGGTACCGTACGTGTGCAAGAACGACGACGCACACGGCATTCTTGTTTGAATCTTCAATCTCGTGTAGTTTCTGACCAATTAGATATAGCACAGTACTACTAGCTAGGATTATTAAAAAAATACGTCTTGTGGCAGCCGAAACACGAGCTGCTGCGAGTATGCATGTATGCACGTCCCTTGCTCAGACAGTCATACTTGATGAGACACCCACGCGTACTGCACAGTTTTTTTTATGCGAACGTAGTACGTGTGTGTCGTCCATTCCATGCGCCACCGATCGATTTCATATGGATCACCTCGCCGCCGACAAGCTGCTGCAGAGGCGAGCGAGGACGGTCGTTGGCCTGGCCCCCTGGAACGACGGGCCCCGCGAGAGCAACGCAGGATTATGATCGTCAAGTGCGCGCCGTGCATATGCATGTGTGTCAATGTCATCTATAGATGGCCAATAGTGCCTCTGTAAAATGGGCCAGCATGAGGCACGGCACGGCCTACAGTGCCAAGCACGGCACGGCACGACCTATAGTGTCGTGTTTGGGCCGAGTATGGGGCACGCTGGGCCAGCACGGGCACGACACGATTAGGGTTTAGACATGGTTAGACACGGCTCCCTAATAACACATACCCCTCCCCCCGCGGACCCACCGTCGCCGCGTCAATCTCTCTCTCACTCTCACAGCTCACTCACTCTCTCTCGAACGGTCCGCGACTCCTGGCGACCTCCGGCGATTTGGAAAGCGACGCCTCCATCCTCTCCCCCACGGCCTCTCCGCCGCCTCATCTGGTCCTCTCCCTCTCCGGCGCCTCTGCTGGTAACACAGTCCTCTAGTCAGGTGGTGCTCTCTTGCTCGTGTCGCCTCTGGATCTAGTTCGAAACCCTAAGTTTGGTGCTCTGATCTCGAACTTCTGTTCTTCTTCTGGTCTCTCTCCCCTCCAACTTCGATTGTGTTGATCCTCTACGGCTCCCTCTCCCTGTAACGTTGCGTCGGTGCGTAACCCTAATCGTGCTTTAACCCTAATCATCGTGTCGTCGGGGTTGGATCTGGTGCTCCGGCTTTGGTAAGTTGCTAATCACGTGCTTGTGCTTCTGATTTGTGTTTTTCGCGTCTAGATCTATGGACTGTTCTGTGATGAACCCTAACCGTGCTTTAACCCTAACCGGATTGAAGGTTGGAGCCGTGAGGGATCGATCTGGTGCTCCGGTTCGGCTTTGGTAAGTTGCTAATCATTTGCAGTTTGCTTGTGCTTCTACTTTGTGTTTGTCGCCTCTGGATGTTGTTCAAACCGACGAACCCTAATCTATTATACTGCCTTGTTCTGTGATTGAAGGTTGGATCCGTGAGGGACCGATCTGGTGCTCCGGCTTTGGACCTTTGGTAAGTTATTAATCTGATGCTTGTGATCTGTGCTTGTGATCTGTGAGCTGTGTTCGAACCCTAATCTATTATACTGCCTGCTTGTTCTGTGATTGGAGCCGTGAGGGACCGATCTGGTGCTCTGGTCTAGCTTTGGTAAGTTGCTAATCTTTTGCTTGTGCTTCTGATTTGTGTTTGTCGCCTCTGGATCTCTGGTCAAACCGATGAACCCTAATCTATTCTAGTTCCTTGCTCTGTGATTGGAGGTTGTAGCCGTGCGGGACCGATCTGGTGCTCCGGCTTTGGTAAGTTATTAATCTGATGCTTGTTTGTGTGATCTGTTCTTGTGAGTTGTGACATGTGTTCGAACCCTAATCTAGTATATTGCCTTCTTGTTCTGTGATTGTAGCCGTGAGGGGTCGATCTGGTGCTCCGGCTTTGGTAAGTTATTAATCTGGTGCTCTGTGCCTCTATGCTTGTGATCTGTGCTTGATGGCCGACGACGACACCGTGCCTGCACAAACTGGCGGCGGTGAGGCTGCAGTTACTTCAACGGAGCCCATCAATATAGATCCTGACCCTACTGTGGAAGAGGTTGGGGGATAGACACACCTACAAGTTCTCGGGTAAGAAATAGAGCTTCCACATCTGATGTTTGGAATGATTTTGACAAGATATATAAGGTTGTTGATGGTGTGAGGGTAAGGTGTCAGGCTAAGTGCAAAGTTTGCAAGTGTGTTTTGTCTGCTAAATCATTTGGTGGCACTGGCCATCTTAATCGTCATAGAAATGCATGCAAACTGAAGCATGGCAGAAATGCCTTTGCCCAGTCCCTGCTCTAGTTTAATCCTGATGGTAGTGCTAGATTGTGGGAGTACAATGCTGATGTTGCTAGGTCTGAGATGTGTCATTTGGTATGTAGGCTTGATCTACCTATTTGCTTGGCTGAATCATCTGCTTTTGAATAGTACATTAAAAAGCCTCATAATCCTAGATTTTCTGTTGTCTCTAGGCAAACAACCACTAGAGATATTAAAAAGTATTACAATGATTCACATGCTAAGCTTGTTGACACATTTAAAAATGTTATTTCTTCTGTTGCTGTGACATCTGATATATGGTCTGGGAATGCTAAAGAGGATTACTTGAGTGTTGTTGTACATTATGTTAATTCTGCATGGGAATTGGAAAAAAAGATAATAGGACTAAGGCTAATTGATGTCTCACATAGTGGTGAAAACATATCTGAGAGAATATTTGAGGTGTTAAAAGAATATGGTCTTAATGGTAAAACGTTTTCTGTAACCCTGGACAATGCTTCTGCTAATACCTCTGCTATGGTTAGACTTACTCCTCTACTTAATGGTTATGTTGGGGATGTTTGTTTGCATCAAAGGTGTGCATGTCATATTCTGAATTTGATTGTTAAGTCTGGTTTAAAAAGGATTCAACCTTATCTAGAATCATTTAGAACTGCTATATCATTTTTGAACTCTTCTAATCAACGCATTGCTTTATACAAATCATATTGCATTGCTATGAATACACGTCCTCATAAGTTTGGATTGGATATGGAGGTAAGGTGGAACTCCACTTACCTTATGCTTAAGCATCTACTGCCTTACAGGAACACATTTGATGTGTTCATTCAAACTCACTACCCTAGAGCTGTAGGTGAACCTTTGCTTTTGTCTCATGATCACTGGTATGTTGCTGAAAAAATCCTGGTATTCCTTGAACTATTTTATGACTCAACCTGTGTTCTATCTGGTGTCTACTATCCAACATCTTCATTGATGATGCATCATATAATTCAGATTGCTAAACATCTAAATTCATATGAACATGATAGATTGCTTGGAACTGTTGTTTTTCCTATGCAAACTAAGTTCCTTAAGTACTGGAGGGATATTCCACTTCTCTATTCATTTGCATTCATTCTTGATCCTAGAGCTAAATTTAGGGGCTTCAATAGAGTTCTATCTATTTTAGCTGGTGTCACACACCATGATTACTCTGGTTATTTAACTCTTGTAAGAGCACAATTAACTGAGGTATTTAACAAGTATGAAGCTAAGTTTGGTGCAGTGACCTCAATTAGACCCTCACAAACAACAAGGACTGCTAAGAAAAGGACTAACTGGGGTATGATATATGGTGATGATGATGATGATTTGTTTTCAATCCCAATTGGTGGAACAGGTTATTCTTCCAACCCCACTCCATCTGCTTCTCTCTCTAGACACACTTCAGCTACTGCTTTGCTGCAAGCAGCAAGCAATTGTGCATCTCTTGGGGCTGGTTCTGAGTTATCAGCATATTTGGATAGTGATACTGTCCAGAAGTATGATGATGCCTTTAATCTGTTGACGTGGTGGCAGGATCACAAGCTGACCTACCCATCTCTTTCTATGTTGGCTAAGGATGTACTAACTGTGCCTGTCTCTACCATTTCATCAGAAAGTGCTTTCAGTCTCACTGGCAGGATTATCGAGGAGCGTTGACTGACCTCGTAGATGGTCGAGATGCTGACCTGCATCAAGGACTGGGAGAAAGGGAATGCAAGGACCCAACACACTGTTGAGAACAAAGAACTTGAAGACTCATTCTCTGATCTATATCTTGATGATGAACAAGTTCCAGTTGACACTCCAGGGTCCTCTCATGCATCTCAATCTCAGACACCTACTGATCCACAACCATATGTCGAAGACTGATCTTATTTAGCTAGTTTGATCATATTTCAGCTGATGTGCCTATAACTAAACTGTACACTGTAAACAATGTCTGTGACTCTGTGATATGTAAGAACACTAAATGAGCTGTGGGCTGTACTCTTTTTTTCTATCTAGGGTTTTCTCACAAGAGTGAGTTTTTACCTAGATAGGTTTTTAATGAGGCAGCCATTGCACTAAACAGCTTAATATTAGCTATTTTAGTATGTTTAACTGTGTTTTGTGAATGCATATGTAACTGTTATTTTGTGATTTCTGGTGTAGTGCTCGGGCCGGCCCTGGTACTACGGGTTGCCCGGGCCTACCGTGCCAGCACGGCACGGCACGGCTAAGGAGCCTTAGTGCCGTGCCTGGGCCTGGCTTCAGGCACTAGGCACGGCACGCTTAATAAGCGTGCTAAACGGGCCGTGTCCTAACCATGCCGTGTCTGGCCGTGCCAGTGCCGTGCTGGGACGGGCCGTCCGTTTGACCATCTATACTGTCACCCCAACGCGCAACACCTACGCTACGCAGTACTAGTTCCATGAGCCCATGCATGCATGATCATCCTCGTGCTCGTGGCAACCGACGCGCGCCACATGCATGCTCCACCGCATCACATGGACAGTTGACCATACACTATATATATATTATCGCGCGCTACCCTGCAGCTGCATGCTACGACTACGAAGTAAAGCCCGACGACGAACGGAAGAGGGACGTACACATCTGCACACAAACCGCTACTCCTACTCCCGGGTCCTCTATTAATTATTCTCGCGGCCATCGATTTCCATTTGCTTGTGGGTCAAATTCAGGCCCAGAAGCGGCTAAACGACCTCCCACAATGCTGCGTGCCAGGCCGAAATGAATTAGGCCCAAAAGCGCCTAAAAGACCTCCCATCCGATCCGGTAAGCCTTCGTTTGGGAACACAAAAACCGGTTTTGGCGGGAAGGGCGGGCCACCGACCAAAAAAAAAACCCCCCTCGCCGTCTGCGCGTTTGGGAGGGTTGCGTACATGTTTCCTTTACCCCGTGCACCACCGACAGGGATAAGGCTCCACTCCTTCGAAACCATTGTTTTTATGTGCCACACCGCTGCGCGCCTCTCTCTCTCTCGTAGAGATGGCAACATGCATATGCCCGTCGGGCATTGCTTGGCCATATTCGTGTCCACCACTATAAAAGACGTCTACTAAAAATCCATTCCCGCTGTTGGGTACATATTGTTTCCCAAACCCTTACCCCGTACGGGTGACGAGTACCCGCAGGCATGCATGTATCCACTTTTGAAAAAGTGACGACATGCATGTATCCACTTTTGCAATAAAGTAGCAAAATACTATTAAGCTATTAGCATAGAAAGCTTATGAACAGTCCTATCGCCTGCTATATCTTGACTCTTTGCATGTAGCTCTGTTGTAGCTGTTGCTGCAAATTATTGTGGAACGGACTAGCAAAGGGTAACGTACAGGGAGAAACTGAGCAGTACAATACTACTATCTAATTGTATCTGTTTCTTTCCAAGGTATGAACCATGGTTTCTCTGAGCAGTTTCACCACCTCTAAGATCTCTCCGAATCCTAACCCCACTAGTGGCACCCCAGTTAGAAACTGATAACACACATGGCACGACGAGAACCCCACTGATAAGACTGTAATCCCTAATAGCGAAGATACGCCATACCTTGGAAAGAAGGCACCGCATAATACTAAAATAAAAAGGCAGCCACAAAGTTCCATGCATAACAGTCTTAAATGCCAAGCTTTAATCTCATCTTTGACACTCCAGAGAAATCACAGTCGGACGGTGCAAGCAAAGACGCGGGTGCAGATGGTGATGATCAAGTCTGAAAGGGAAATAGGGTTAACAATTTCCTATAAATACATTTTGGTGGTTGACGACCAACACAAACCATATGGACTAACTAGTTTGGCTACACTACAAGAAACTGATAAATGTTCGTGGGTAAAATTAAGAACGTGGGTACTTGAGTTAAGTTCATGGGTTATGTTAAGAACATGGGTACCCATGTTCTTAAGTTAAGTTCGTGGGCCCTGAATAAAACCGTCGAACTTAACGAGTTAGGAACGTGGGTACCCACGTTCTTACGTTAAGTTCGTCGGGCTTGTGAACACCATCGAACTTAATCTTGAAAACCTAAATCCCAAAATCCCACGCGCGCGTCTCTCTCTCACCCTGTCTCATCCCGCGCGCCCACACGCGCTCCGCCGGGAGCCCGCGCCGCCACCGCCGGGAGCCCATGCCGCCACCGCCGGGAGCCCGCGCCGCCACCGCGCCGTCACCGCGACTGGGCCGCGCTGCCACCGTGCCGCCGCCTCGCCGCCGCCCCGGCTCGCCAACTCGGCCCGACCGCCCAGCTCGCCGCCGCACCACACCCGTAAGTCCTGAAGCTCCAGCTTTTACGCCCCATTTTGGTCGGGTCTTCCTCGGGTTATGATTTGGAGGTGGGAGTAAGTGAGAAATCTGGAATCGGTTCCTCCCCAACAGCTGGACGACGCAGTAAGTGAGAAATCTGGAATCAGGTTACGAGTTGGTAATGGAAGATAACCAAGAAATTGGCGCATATATGTTTAGGAGGACAGTGCCTGCTGTTCACATGGCACCTGAAGATGTTCGATGGATGGTAGGTCAATTTGCGCAGCATGAATGCATTGGTCTTCATAATTATGTTAAGGCCATAACTGATTCATCAGATCACATGCCAGCTGTGAAAGTGGCCAAGTATGGCAACCAAATCTGTGTCGTAGGAAAATTGTGAAAGGGGTTCAAGTAGAAATCATCCCTATGGCACTGTATTGGTTTGGTTAGCTAAAATTTGGCCATGGAGAACACCAGGCAAATTGAATTATTTCCACAATCACTCTCCCAACTCGCTGGTTGTGTCTAAAATGAAATTGCTGCTACCAAACTATCCTCTGTGCACCTCTTTGATTAGACTCTGCTACAACTTCGTATCCAAATACATGTGATCGAGCTCATTTTTTTAATCCCTGTCAGGCTAGTAGAAACCTGTTTCCTAGGCCAAGGCAGCTTAAAAGTAGGGCTCAATATGTTTTTTTTACTTGCACACTGCACTATCTTGCTTATCTGTTGTGCTTCTTCGCACATCATTAAGCTTACGACATTATGACTACTTACATATATGATGTCTATATATGATGTCTGAAAGGGAATTAGGCTTACACCTAGTTCCTAAATAATTTTGGTGGTTGAATTGCCCAACACAAACAATTGGACTAACTAGTTTGCTCTAGTGTATAAGTTATACAGGTGTCAAAGATTCACAACAAGCCAATTAAAAAGACCAAAGTTGGGTTCAAAATAGAGAGCTAAAGGCATCCCGAAAGGCTCCCTGGTCCGGCGCACCGGATTGTCCGGTGGCGCACCGGACAATGTCCGGTGCACCAGGGGACCTCGCGCAGAACTCCTCAGCCTCGGGAATTTTCAGAAGCCGGCGCGCTATAATTCACCGGACTGTCCGGTGTACACCGGACAGTGTCCGGTGCTCCAAGAGGTCGCGGCTCTGGAACTTGGCAGCCTCGGGAATTTGTCGCGGCTGCTCCGCTATAATTCACCGGACATGTCCGGTGTACACCGGACTGTCCGGTGTAACAGCGGGGCAACGACTACTTCGCGCCAACGGTCGCCCGCAACAGCAATTAATGCGTGCCAGAGCGCGCAGGCGTCAGGCACGCCTGTGCTGGCGCACCGGACACTCTACAGTACATGTCCGGTGCGCCACCGGACATCCAGGCGGGCCCAGAAGTCAGAACTCCAACGGTCAAATTGCAACGGCTTTGGTGACGTGGCTGGCGCACCGGACATGTCCGGTGTGCACCGGACTGTCCGGTGCACCATACGACAGACAGCCTCCACCAACGGTCATGTTTGGTGGTTGGGGCTATAAATACCCCAACCACCCACCATTCATTGCATCCAAGTTTTCCACTTCCCAACTACTTACAAGAGCTCTAGCATTCAATTCTAGACACACCAAAGAGATCAAATCCTCTCCAAAATCCACACAACGCCCTAGCGATTAGAGAGAGAGATTTGCTTGTGTTCTTTCGAGCTCTTGCGCTTGGATTGCTTTCTTCTTTCTTGATTTCTTTCTTGCGATCAAAACTCACTTGTAATTGAGGCAAGAGGCACCAAACTTGTGGTGATCCTTGTGGGAACTTTGTGTTCCAAGTGATTAAGAAGAGAAAGCTCACTCGGTCCGAGGGACCGTTTGAGAGAGGGTAAGGGTTGAAAGAGACCCGGCCTTTGTGGCCTCCTCAACGGGGAGTAGGTTTGAGAGAACCGAACCTCGGTAAAATAAATCCACGTGTCTCACTTCATTATTCGTTTGCGATTTGTTTTGCACCCTCTCTCGCGGACTCTATTATATTTCTAACGCTAACCCGACTTGTAGTTGTGATTATTTTTGAGAATTTCAGTTTTGCCCTATTCACCCCCCCTCTAGGCGACTTTCAATTGGTATCAAAGCCTGGTGCTTCATTAGAGCCTAACCGCTCGAAGTGATGTCGGGAGATCACACCAAGAGGGAGATGGAGACCGGCGACAAGCCCACTACGAGCCAAGGGAGCACTTCATCCGAAGAGTCCCGCTGAATCTCAAGCACTTTAGTTCGTGGTGCTTGCAAACAACAATTGCACTAGCAGACGTGATGCTTTCATTCTCTGTGATATTGTTTTCAGAGAGAGGTAGGAACAACAATGGTCGTTGTTGCTGCACAAACAAAGGCTATTGCTGGTAACTTTTACTTGTTATATTATTTAAGCATATTATATAGACTAGACATTTGCTACTTTGCTTTCTGATCATATTATGTTTTTGATTTATTCCTGCATCTGTTCAATATAAATTTGATATGCATATGCTCTTTCATTTCTTTTTACATTAAATAGTAAAAATTATGGTGGCAAGGTTGATGTCTTTGTGTGTGTGTGAATCAGACACGAAAATAAATCTAAATCTATTGCCATTTTAAAAAAGAACTACATTACACATGATACATATATTTATACCTAACATTTTTTCAATACTTCAATCTTTCAGTTTCGGCTCGTCAATTTCTTTACTTTCATTAGGACAGTCGTTACTGATGGTGCATTTTCCACCATTATGCCCTTCATATTCCATCAACGTGAGATAAGTTTCATTAAAATTTAAGCAATGGTGTCGAGAAGGCCATTTAGGCTCTAAATAGTCACGGCGATATACTCTTTCTTAAGACACTGACTTTGACATGGCGAGATAGTGGGATATTTGGGGCCAAAATTAGGGTGAATAGTTGTAGATAGTCGCAGGAAAATAGTTATAAGATGAAACATTCAGGCCATAAAAATCAAATAGCCTTTCCTCGATCCTTCCATCCTCTATGGTGCATTTCAAATCAAATAACCTGATGGCTGCTGTAGAAATTAATCTGCAACTTAGTGTTGTTTCTTGACAGTACTCTTACAAGATAGTGGTAAAAATGTACACTATGTAAAAAATTTGCTCTGAAATGTTCTGGCCACCATGCACTCCATATCCAAATGCCTAAGTTGGAGTGTTGAACATCCCATTTTTTCTTCATATTAACATTTGGCTTGTCGTGGCAATAGATTTGCAAAAGCAACAAACTGACTTGGTTATTTGGATTCCTCTAGATGCATAACTTTTGTTGGTTGTGCAGGGAGCTTCTCATATCTTTCTGGAGGGCAACTGGACAGAAACCAAAGAAGACCATATTCTACAGGTTTGTATCCTTTCATGAGCACCTTCTCTGACTGCCACTCCCTGTATATTAAACAATTTATCACTTTCAGGGATGGCGTCAGTGAGGGACAATTCTACCAAGTTCTGTTGTATGAACTTGATGCCATTAGAAAGGTTAACACTGAATTTTAGATTCAGTTTACTGAACCAATTGCTGAAATCCCAGTCTGATAGAGCGACTTGGAGCAGCATTTTCTCCCTTTTCTAAGCAAGGTCAGGGAGATCCACCTTAACAGAAATTTCTCACCACACTACCCTCTAACATTTTACTATGGAGAGTGCAAGCCATAACATTAGGGGTTTATCACAATAGAAGTCTGAAGTTTGGTAAAAATGCTGAAACTGCATTTCAATTTCTGAATCAAGTTCAGAAAATCACAAGTCTGACAGCCCCTATTTTAAGCAACTATAACTCCACATTTTATGCAGTACCAAGCCAACCTTCCC
This sequence comes from Zea mays, assembly GCF_902167145.1. Taxonomy (NCBI): domain Eukaryota; kingdom Viridiplantae; phylum Streptophyta; class Magnoliopsida; order Poales; family Poaceae; genus Zea; species Zea mays. The sequence goes on along the minus strand of NC_050099.1, from coordinate 196,409,514 downwards.
TAAAGGAACTTGTTCACTGATATACACTCTTCAACTTTGACACAAGGAGTATGGCTCACAACTTTATGGATCAAAAGTTATAGTTCTTCAAAGTGGGATGAAAATACTAAAATTCAGATTCAGTTAACTGAACCAAAAACTGAACTCACACCTGACAGAGAGAGTTTGAGCACAATTTACTCCAAATTTAGTGCAGCCCCAAATCAAACTTATTTAATAAACCTTGTTCTCTGAACCATGGGCTCCAACTCTTCTATGGAAACGTTAGTCCAAAACCACTTGGATTGATCACAAATGAGCTCCAAATTGGACACCATTTACTGAATTTCAGTTTTAGTTAACTGAACCAATTTCAGTCACCAGTAACCTAACAGTCCATTTTCAGTCTCTCCACTTTTTGTGTAGGATCATATCCATCACCCTTAACGACATTTGTACACCAACTTATGGTCTTCAATTTCTCTATAGAAACTATAGTTCAAAACCTTATGGATTATTTACCACGAAGCTCCAAAGTGAGTCACAATCACTGAAATTCAGACTTAGATAATAGTCCAAATCTGAAAATTCAGAATTCAGCCAACACCACTTTGAACCACCTTTACTCCTAGTAGCATATGATTTTAGGGCATCCCACCGAATAAAGTTTGTTCTCCTATAGTCACTCTACAAGTTTGATATAACAATCTTTTACTAAAAGTCCATAGTTTAAAAGTTATGGGGGTCCAAAAACGGCTAAACAAAACTATTCTGTGCTGAATTCAAATTCCCCCAATTCTGAACTTTTGCAATTTACTCCAAACTTTTGCACATAGCTTGGAAATCTCCAAATAAGAAACTTGTTCACTTTTCCAAGCTCCACAACTTTGATATATGGACTATTAGCAAAACATAGCTAGATCTTGAAATCCACTTTTGGGCAACTTTAGTGTTTCATTTGAGATTGTTTTTCTCCAGTCAAGCCTCTCATCTTTTGTCCATCATTTAAAGGTAAAGTTGCCCTTTAACTCAAGGCCCAACTTTGATACATAGTTCCCATGGCCAAAGCATCTTTAGCTTAGGAGCAGTTTACTTGCACTTGATCTCTCATTAGCTTAGTGTTGTGAGAGCTATTTTGTTGTGACATGCTTTGGACTGTTAGGTGGTTGAATTGTGAATTTTCAAATTTGGAATAGCGTCTAAGTCTGAATTTCCAAAGTAGTTTCTTGGACAGTTAACATCGCGGATCCTTTGCACGATGCATCATTTTAAATAACACGGTGCTGCGTCTTGAAATGAAGTTTGTTTTCACTCTCATGTTCATGTTTATGCACAAATATGGAAGCCACATTTTGTGTTTATCATGCTTTCCTATATCTTTGTGTACATGTGATTTAATGCCAGTTGTGTATTTATGAGAATTTTGGTTTTTTTTGTAGGATTCCGGCTCTCATCAAGTGACTCCTCCCCCTCACGTTGACTTTGCGGACAGATGTCTCAATTCCAGTGGTGGAGCTACGAACAACAATCCGATGTCCTGATCGAGAGCGATGGAGCTAATGTTTGAACTTGTGTGTTTGAACTTGTGTGTTTGAACTTGTGAACTATGGATGTGAACCTGTGTGAATTTGTGAACTTATGTATTTGGACTTATGTGAATTTGCGAACTTATATATTTGGACTTATGTGAATTTGTGATATGAACATATATCAATGTGTTTGAAATCTGTATTGTATGTGATATATTGTGTTGCATGTGATATTATGAGTGTCTAATTTTACATTTCTGTATTTTTTATTTTTTTCTGGAAAAGGGTTAAGAACGTGGGTACCCACGTTCTTAAGGTTAAGAACGTGGGTACCGTCGAACTTAATGGGCAGCCCTCACCGACCCAGGCACGACCCATAAGTTCGACGGCCACGTGGCCCTGTCGAACTTAAGGTTAAGAACGTGGGTGCCGTCGAACTTATGGAAAAAAATTCGACGGCCCCCGTCGAACTTAAAAACCCACGTTCTTAACCTTAAGTTCGACGGTACCCACGTTCTTAACCTTAAGAACGTGGGGGCCGTCGGACTTACTTCTTTAAGTTCGTTCAAAAATCGCCGTCGGCTATGTTCGTGGGTAAACCCACGTTCTTATGGTAAGTTCGACGGCCTATTACATTAAGTTCGACGGGTTTTCACCCATGTTCTTTAACTAGTTTCTTATAGTGCTACATGTGATTTATCTTAGGTGCATAAGGTTCAACACAAATCAAGAAAGAATTTCAGTTAGGGACACAATAAAAAAATGGAGCAAAGGACTTGAGTGTGCTGATTTTTAGCACATTGTCCGGTGCACTAGGCCCGTACAGACCCAAACCGGCCACTCTCGGGAATTCAAAGGCGCGCTCCGCTATAATTCATCGGCGATTTGTTTTACCGAGGTTCAGTTCCAAAGAACCTAGTCCCCGTTGAGGAGGTCACAAAGACCGGGTCTATTTCAACCCTTCCCCTCTCTCTCAAACGATCACTTAGGCCGAGTGAGCCTTTTTCTTAATCTCTTGGGTCACTTTGACCCCGCAAGGACCACCACACACTTAGGTGTCTCTTGTTTTGATTACAAGTCACTTGAGAAATATAATGGAAAATAAGAAGGCCAAACCAAGCGATAAGAGCAACAAAGAACACAAGTGATCCTCTCACAAGCCCTAATGCACTAGAGTTGATTTTGGGGCTTTGGGTGGATTGATTGCTTTGATTGTGTCTTGAAGTGTTGGGCTTTGCTCTTGCAATGAATGAAGAATTCAGAATGCTTGGATTAAAGTGAATGAGGTGGTTGGGGGTATTTATAGCCTCCCAACCACTTTTAGCCGTTGGCTGAATTCTGCTGGCGATGGGTGCACCGGACAGTCCGGTGCGCCACCGGACAACCACTTTGCACTATCCGGTGCGCGCCACGTCAGCGCAACCATTAGAGTTTGGAGCTGGTCGACCGTTGGAGCCTTTGTCGTCTTGCTGCACCGGACAGTCCGGTGCTCTCTGACTTTTGCGCGGCACTGTTCATTACTGTTCACTCTACACAGTCGACCGTTGGCGCGAGCTAGCCGTTGCTCCGCTGGTTCACCGAACATGGTGGCACACCGGACAGTCCGGTGAATTATAGCGGAGCGCGCCCCTGGAATTCCCAAGAGTGGCTGGTTCTTCTGCTGTACGGTCTGGTGCACCAGACACTGTCCGGTGGCACACCAGACAGTCCGGTGTGCCATTTTTCAGCACACTCAAGTACTTTGCTCCATTTTTGATTGTATCCCTAATCGGACTTCTCTATTGGTTTGTGTTGAACCATATGCACCTGTAATAGATAATATCTAGACAAACTAGTTAGTCCATGTGTTTGTGTTGATCATCAACCACCAAAATTAATTATAGGAAATGGTTAACCCGATTTCCCTTTTAATCACCCACCACTGTAACAAGCCTAGAGGAGGGGGTTTCACTTTGCTGACGGGAGGGTTAGTTATGTTCTCATCGAGCCACCTTACCTGGTAGTATTCAAACAGAGAACAAGAGAATAGAGCCACAAGATGAGCATTTTCGTTGATCTGAATGCCAGAGGACACAATCAAGGGTAATTAAACAATGTGCTTATGAAGTGAGGAATGATGTTAGCTATGAGGTCTCTCAGTACCTAGATTCGTGGGTGGAGCCGTAGCCATAGAAGAGATTCTTTTTTTTTCTTTGCGCAAGGAAGCGGAAAAGACAAAACCCTCTCTTGGAGAAACTAGTCCGGTTGGTAATTCCACTATAACTTGATAACTTTATGGAATAAATACCTCCCTGTGGAGCCCTGTTGATGGATTTTGGCAAGCAAAAAGAAGACCTAAACCCGACTCTAAAAGCTTCAGTTGCCTCCCTCTCTCTGCCAATGGCTAGGTTAGCTATCTCTCTCTCTCTCTCTCTCTCTCTCCCGACCCTTATAAGAAATGACACATGCCATCCCGATTTGAAACATATAAGAGTCATGGCATTCTCTGCATTACCTTGCCCTATCTTCATGCACTCAAGGATGAATCTGTGAGAGTATACTTTATACCCAAAATCTGGAATCTAATCTTTAATGTCGTGAATATGTGCTAGTATACATTTTATCACAGCAAGCTACATGCATCTACTTTTGAAATCAAGTTCTAAAAAAGTGACGGCATGCATGTGTCCACTTCTGCAATGAAGCAGCAAAAATACTATTAAGCTATTACCATGGAAAGCTAATGAGAAGTCCTATCGCCTGCTATATCTCGACTCTTTGCATGCAGCTCTGTTGTAGCTGTTGCTGCAAATTATTGTGGAACAGACTAGCAAAGGTTAACGTACACGGAGCATGTGTAGGCGCGGGCTTGCAAGAAGCACATCCGAGCAGGTGAGCCGAGCAGATGCTGTTGGAGACATAGGTGGCCGACCATTCTTTCTTGATGCAACAAGTGTAGTTTTAGATTTGGAACCCGCACAGATGAGATGCTTTGGGTCTGAGGTGCAGGTAGTAGAAGCAAATCTGACAGAGGTGCAACAGGTGGACTCGACATATTTTATCTGATTTCATGCTACTTCATTGTGCTAGGTTGTAGTGCTAGTTACTGGGCCATATTAAGATGAGAGTTTATTCTACATTCTTTATATTATGTCGGGTTTAAAAACTCGTGGGTTTGCGGGTTCGGGTGGTATGATCCCACGCCCGTACCTATGTACCCACTGGGTACATTATTACCCATTAAGAAACCCACGTGTATAGATATTAGCTCGTACCCATATCCTAATAGAGTAAAATCCCGTCAGGTTTCGGGTATCGGGTACCCATTGCCATTTCTACTCTTTCGTCCTCACCTCTGCTCAATTCGCAGTCACCCTCGCCTACCGCCCTCACCCAGCACCTCTTGGAGCACCACAACATCTCGAGGCAGCACACCACATCTCGGAGCATCTCTTAGATCCACACTCGGGTGGGTCCCATCGCTCATCAACTTCTTGTCATAGATCCACACTCGGTGTCACGTTATGCAAGTGGAGAAAACCAATGACTGGCTAATGGTGAGTCCTTTCCCGTCCTCTCCCATTTTGTTTCTTCGTTTCTTGATTACTGTTTCAGATCCACACTCTCGTGTTTTTTCTTGGTTTTTTGTTTCTAGATTTTTCTAGCAAACAAATTTCCTAATCAGGGAAGTAAGTGTAGTGGGGATTGAACCAGGAGAAGCACTTGATGCTGGACGTTGATAGGGCATATCCTAACGAGGTAAAGATCTTGACCAATGAAGATCTTACTTAGGAACTAATACTATGAGATAACTGGTCTCTAGAATTGTGGTTGTACAAAATATTTTTTGTTGCTTCATGGTATGTATAACATGTATTATTATTTTTTGAGAAACTACAAAATTATGTTGTGGTAAAGTTGCATTTTCTGTAGCAAAGTTGAGTTTAGGAAGTTCTAAAAGGGCATAAAATTTGGAGCAAAGAAATTTGTTAAGGCTAACACCTCTTGGTGTATTGTCTGCAAAAATAAGATAATATCAGTGTACAGATTGATTATTAGTGCTTGTGAAGTCCTGTTGGTGTCACAAATAATTAAATATTTGTTTTTACCTTGGACAGTACCTTGCTACTAATGTTTTTTATTTATGTGTAGTCTGGTTATATCAATTGAGAGGCTGAAGGGACAGGGTATAACAACAAATAAATCCTCTCAAAACTGAAGGTATTCAATTGATTAACTATCTTATAAAGTTAGATTTTCTTATGTCTTTTATGTTATCAGTCATTGTCTATATGCCTACACAAACTCATAAGCTTCCAAACTTTAGGTTTTGGCTAAAGATGAATATGAACATAGTTTCATTTATATTGTCGTACATCCTATGATGTTAATTACATTTCAATCAAGTCCTAGTTCTAGTTTTTCATTGCAATTAGTTGCTGCTATGTTTTAATTAATCATATGGACTTCTATACTCATACAGAATGTTTTTAGGAGTTGCTGCTACTGGTATATTAGTTGCTGCATATACAAAAGTTCCACTTCATTTTCATTTTTGTGTTTGAATTAGCGTTTCTTGTGTTTGAATTATATATCTGGATGTCGAGCTAGTCATGATAATTATATATATCTCTATATAATAGATAATGAGTTCCTGGGAGGAGGATGCTAGACAATTTCTTTTAGACCAGAAAGAAGATGATCAACTCTTAGTAATTGTCTCTCTGTTCTCGTGGCCATGCAAGAAGAGAAAAGGGACGTCCATACTTCTTCTCTTAGTGGTGCTATGAAGATTAAGGAAGTTATAGAAGGGCATGAAATCTAGAGCAAAGTTTAGTTTAGGATGGAGCCAAATATTTTCAGAGCGATAGTAGCTTTTCTTAGAGCCAAGGATCTTCTACATGACACACAAAGTGTTACTGTTGAAGAACAGTTTGGCATGTTTATGTACATGATCTCGCATAATGCTACTAATCAAGATATGCAAAAACGGTTTCAACACAGTGGTGAAACCATCCACAGGAAGATAAATGAAGTCTTTGATATAATTCCAGCAGTGCCAAGTAGGTTCGTAAAGCTTCCAAGTTCAGTACAGACTCAACCGACTCTCGTTTCATGCTTTTTTTCTGGGTATACATAAAACCCAATAATTTCTAATTCCTTCTTAGGTTTGTATGCCTCTAATTGTCTCTTTCCTAACATGCATAATTGCATTGGTGCCATAGACGATACTCATATTCCTATCACTATTTCAGAAGACAAGGTCGCTCCATACAGAAATAGAAAAGGGTCTTTATCCCATAATGTTATGGTAGCTTGCGATTTTGATCTAAATTGTGAAGAGTCCTCACAAATGGGAACATACTATAAGGAAGACAACTGTGGTACTCAAGTTTGATCTCTGGATCACTTGAGAGGGGTTGAGTGCAACCCTCATCTATTGGGACGCCACAACATAGAGGTAGGCCCTCGGCCGAACCACGGGATAAATCACCGTGTCTCATTGTCTACTTAGTTTCATTGTGATTTTCTTCTTCCGCGCTCTCCACTTCACTTTCATTATTTCTCTAGTTTCAATACACATCTTGTGAGAGCAATTAAGTGAAGAAATTACCCCTTCTATTCTTAATTGAATTTGGTTTTAGATTTCACTAACCCCATTTATGGACCAAGTTTGTTGGTTTTAGTTAAGTTTTTGTAGGATAACCTATTCACCCCCTCTAGGTTCTCTCACTTTCCCACTGGAGATCATTAAGAGCAACTCATGGTTAGATGGAGTGACCCATTTGAGTGTTTCTTGTGACACCCTAGGTGAGTCAAGCTTGTCATGCTTGTTAGCTCATGGACCATTAAGTTGGGACTCTCCATAATGTGGATGTAGGTTGCCAACAAGCAAACAAACCTTAGGGATATATCTTGTATCATCTCTTGCCCCATGTGGTTTGTCATCTACTTGCTCGTGAAATTACTTTATTATACTTATCGTGTGGTAGTTGCTTGACTCGCCATAATGCTAGTGCAATGTAGAAGCTTTTAGGGCCTCATACATGGCTTTATAAGGAACTTTTTATAGGCTAGTGATCCCCTCTAGCCATATAGGTTCTTTCATATTTATGATACACATATAAAACTAACATTATATTTTTATGTGTGACGGAACCTCCCAAGTAATTAGGCCCACCTACAGTTGTCCTTGTCCAACGGACATCAGACAACCCTGTAGGTGCCCCTGAACTACTTGACAAGTTCGGTATCTTTCCTTACCTCACCAGGAACGTCTCACCCATCTTGTAGACATTACAGAACATCGGAGATAAAGAAATGCGGAAGCGAATTACATAATCTTACATTTATTTCAAAAGCAAGCTTGAGTTAGGTTATTACAGACCAGTCTAAAAGTGAGTGCATAGGAGTAATATTATACAAACCAGGGAGGCACCAACTCCTCCCGAGAAGCTAAAAGCAAAAGATTCTTAAGTGGAGGACCGAGTCCTCCCGCACTTCAGTCTTGATTTTCTTCTTTTGGAACCACCTTGGCACAGAAGCAGCAAAAGTCTGCTACTTCCTCACCTAAAAACAACGAAGGGATAAACCCTGAGTATGGAATACTCAGCAAGTCTTACCCGACTAAGAAAAGACTCTCAAGGGTATGCTGGTTATGTGGGAGTCAAGGTAAGGCTTTTCAATAATCAAAGACTCTGTTTTGCAGAAATGCTTACTAAAGTGGATCCTTAAAAATCCAATTTTATTTGTCAAGTTAGGTAGAATTACCTGCACTAGAGTTCTTTCTACCCTAGTTCAATCACTGGTCCTGCACTAGCCAATTTCTTACAAAAGCCCATTGTCTTTAGTGGAATGCTACGTGTAGGGCAGTGACCAAGTCTTCATAACCGCGAAGGTACGGCGATCCGAATCGATTATACTCAGCTGAGGATCTCCAATCACACGACATATGTAGCACTTAACCCTTGCATATGTCAACCCGCCACCGGGGTTCTTAAGACCGGATCAGGTTCACGCAGACCGAGAGCACAGATACACCACCGTCCAGCCTCTTGCCACGGAGGGTACACGCTACTCTCGCCACCGCTCCACGCCCATCTCGTGTTGTCTTATTCCGGCCTTAGTCTGCCCGAGGCAAGGCTTACCCATGACGAGGCATGTGACCAGTTAAAGGGTCCTCGATCATCAAGCCTACATCGAGACGGTCCTTAATCGACTCAGACGGAGACACTACACCGAGACTCTCTTCTCGTGCAAGTCACCCGCCCGGTCTCAGCTTAATCATTTCAAACCCAAAGTTTGGTACCTGACAGAGGTACATCTTTTCCAGATGTTGAATCCATCAAGGCCCTGATGGATTCAACATCTGGAAAAGATGTACCTCTGTCAGGTACCAAACTTTGGGTTTGAAATGATTAAGCTGAGACCGGGCGGGTGACTTGCACGAGAAGAGAGTCTCGATGTAGTGTCTCCGTCTGAGTCGATTAAGGACCGTCTCGATGTAGGCTTGATGATCGAGGACCCTTTAACTGGTCACATGCCTCGTCATGGGTAAGCCTTGCCTCGGGCAGACTAAGGCCGGAATAAGACAACACGAGATGGGCGTGGAGCGGTGGCGAGAGTAGCGTGTACCCTCCGTGGCAAGAGGCTGGACGGTGGTGTATCTGTGCTCTCGGTCTGCGTGAACCTGATCCGGTCTTAAGAACCCCGGTGGCGGGTTGACATATGCAAGGGTTAAGTGCTACATATGTCGTGTGATTGGAGATCCTCAGCTGAGTATAATCGATTCGGATCGCCGTACCTTCGCGGTTATGAAGACTTGGTCACTGCCCTACACGTAGCATTCCACTAAAGACAATGGGCTTTTGTAAGAAATTGGCTAGTGCAGGACCAGTGATTGAACTAGGGTAGAAAGAACTCTAGTGCAGGTAATTCTACCTAACTTGACAAATAAAATTGGATTTTTAAGGATCCACTTTAGTAAGCATTTCTGCAAAACAGAGTCTTTGATTATTGAAAAGCCTTACCTTGACTCCCACATAACCAGCATACCCTTGAGAGTCTTTTCTTAGTCGGGTAAGACTTGCTGAGTATTCCATACTCAGGGTTTATCCCTTCGTTGTTTTTAGGTGAGGAAGTAGCAGACTTTTGCTGCTTCTGTGCCAAGGTGGTTCCAAAAGAAGAAAATCAAGACTGAAGTGCGGGAGGACTCGGTCCTCCACTTAAGAATCTTTTGCTTTTAGCTTCTCGGGAGGAGTTGGTGCCTCCCTGGTTTGTATAATATTACTCCTATGCACTCACTTTTAGACTGGTCTGTAATAACCTAACTCAAGCTTGCTTTTGAAATAAATGTAAGATTATGTAATTCGCTTCCGCATTTCTTTATCTCCGATGTTCTGTAATGTCTACAAGATGGGTGAGACGTTCCTGGTGAGGTAAGGAAAGATACCGAACTTGTCAAGTAGTTCAGGGGCACCTACAGGGTTGTCTGATGTCCGTTGGACAAGGACAACTGTAGGTGGGCCTAATTACTTGGGAGGTTCCGTCACATTATGGTTCCTTCATTGGTGTTGTTTATGCAACATTAGCAAGTTAACAAGTTTATTAATAGATCCCTTTGAAAGGGATATGATAAATGTAGGGTTGGCAACGGGGCGGGTTCGGGTCGGGTGCACTGTCCGCGGATCCGCACCCGAAACACGAATTACAGGCCCGCCCCGAACCCGAAATGTGCTACGGGTGAAAACACGGACCCGGACCCAAACCCATGGAGGCCCGCAACCCGTCGGGGACCCATGGACCCGAAACTCATAGCTCTCAAGTTGTCAGCAGCCAAGAGCCAAGCACAGATCAAAATTTAAAAATCAACCGATTAGTCCAAGCACAACCGTGTCAGTAGCAGTCTAGCAGCAAGAATAACATAACGAGTCAATGACTTAGCCACACATGGATATTATATTTGTCTCAAACAACATTACCTAGATTTGTACCATGGAGTTCACAATGCATCCACAACCGGTCTAGCAGACTGCAGAGGAAAAACAAAAGGAAACTCACCGTGTTGTACATATTGTAGAGGACTGGTGCTTGGACGAGGACAACTGCCAGTCCTAGTCAGGCTTGCTACTTGCACGAGCAGCACAACCATCGGTCCGGGACTGGGCGTCTAGCACAGCGACACCTGGAGCTGGAGCCCTGGATGTCGTTGGTCCCGGTCGGGCCGACAGCCTGCGGCGATGCGGCCTGTGCGGTCACCTGCGCCAATGGCCCGAGCTACCGTGTGTCGAGGACTCAAGGTCGAGGAGGAGTGTGGCGCACCATCGATGGATTTGCACGTCTCGGACAGCGAGCGGCGACACAGTGGCTGACTGGTTGCGGCGGCTGCCGCGTGCTTGCGAGTGACCGAGGGGCTGCGATGGCTTGGCTTAGGTTTCTCCTTTGCATTTTGTGTCACGAGTTGGGTGGGTCGTGGGTGGGCTGCGACTTTCACTAGTTAATTCGGGTTTCGGGTCCCCACAATAAAACCCACAGATGATTTTATAGAACTGCCCCGAACCCGTGCCCCCGCAGGGCAAAATTCAAACCTGCCCCGTCCACCATCTGGTCTAAAACCGTGGGTACCCGACCCGAACCCGCCCCGTTGCCAACCCTGGATAAATGCAACATATCAATCATTGCATTGTCAATACACTACCTTGAGGAATAAACACGGTGGAAAATATTGTTAAGGTGGCAATTATGGTTACAAACATGAAACATATATAAGTACAACCAATTTGAACAAAATTGTAATTTTACTCCTTGATGTGATGGTCCTCATGGCTCTGGTCTCAACCACCTCATATTGGTTTCTCTCGTTAGGATTTGGTGACCTAACTATTAGTGAAGATGGGAGACCTTCATATATCTAATAGCTTACTATTAGTATCCAAATATCTTGTCTTTGCGAGTTTTGCTTCAGAATTAAGATGTGACAAATGATTAGATTTCCAAATTTGCAGCTATGTTTCTTTGAGTGACTCCATCACCCCTAATTGTATATGCATAACAAGCTTGTAAGATATGTCTTTTGTTCAACTATGTTGGATGTTTTTTGCTCGTTTATTTGCATGTTCAACTATGCTGGGATTTTCTAAGACGACATCATTATAGGCACATATTGATGAAATGTAACGGTTATTGCCGTTAAAAGATGCAACCTATATATTGACCTATGCGATAGGAAACACCGATGTGTTTGTTTCACTCCTTAAGGCGCTCTCATGACTTAGGTCGTAGCTACCTCGCATTAGTTTTCATTCTTCTCTGGATCCGGCGACCTAACCGACGATAGGGAGGAAAGGGAACTCACCATATTCATCTTTGGTATATAGAGTATCTCCAAATAATCCCTTTTTAAAAGGTTTCTTTCCATGGGTATTAGAATATGATGGGTGATCGAGGTTTCTAAGAATGTTTCTACGCGATCTCAGATCTAACAAGGTATATATATGGCAAGATTGTCCACGTGATACTTTTGGAAATTTGATTTTGTGCCATCCATTTGTTCCACTTAGACAAGCTAGTGTTGGGTTTTTTGTATTCTATTTTTTTTTTCCAATATAAGAAGATGGCTAATGATCACTGAAAGGTTTCCATGCGTCTTTTGTTTGAAATCATAGGTTCTTGCATCTTTCTAGCTAGGTCATGTTTCTAGATTTGAAAAGGATTCTCTGGTTTCTAGCAGCGTCTTCGTTTTGTTCGGCGTCACTTCAAATATTTGGTGGCATGATATAAGATTGGACCAGAGATGAAGATGGAGATGGATGCGTCATGACCTATTTGTGAACTTTAGATGTTAATTTTATGTTTCTCAGGGTTCTGTATAAGATTGTGGAAAAGAAAAAAAATTGATACTGGTTATACTAAGGGGGTGTTTGGTTTATAGGGACTAAACTTTAGTCTCTCCACTTAATTCCATTTTAGTTCATAAATTGTTAAATATGGAAACTAAAATAGAGTTTTAGTTTCTATATTTAGTAATTTAGGGACTAAAATAGAATTAAGTGGAGGGACTAAAAATTAGTCTCTAGAAACCAAACACCCCCTAAGTGGGTGTTTGGTTTCTAGAGACTAATTTTTAGTCCCTCAATTTTATTCCATTTTAGTCCCTAAATTACTAAATATAGAAACTAAAACTCTATTTTAGTTTCTCTATTTAACAATTTATGAACTAAAATGGAATAAAGTGGAGGGACTAATGTTTAGTCCCTATAAACCAAATACCCCCTAAAGTCTATCACAGTCAAATGGCCTCGAGACCAGTGCCGTCCATTTTTGGACCTGATCACTTCTTCATCCGATTCAAAATTGGAATGCCTTGTGGACGATAATTAAGCTCTATATAATGTGTGTGGCTTGCATTGATGGCAGTGGATAATTAATTGCTCTATGCAGGGCATAAAATAAATAAGTACCTGTGAATTAAGAGTAGCAAATTAAATTAGCTACTAGACGGTTTCGTATTATTTGTCGCGCCACATGCATGGTCCTGTGCCTGATTATATGGGCTTGGAATGGATTAATTACTACCATATATATATTTCTAGGACCAAGTTCAACTTTTCGATAATTTTTGGTAAGCATTGACTGCATGCCAAGAATAGTTACGCAGTAGAAAACATACAGTCAAAAGAAGTGAAAACATAGATTATTTTCATGCACTACCATGTAGTTCCAAAACTGAAGCAAAGTATAGCCAGGCAGTAAGTATCAAATTTAGCCAGTAATCATTGTCATCTAAACTAGTAGACAATGGACGGGACATGCATGTGTCTATTCGTATACAACAAGCGTCTATTTCTATGTCAGGAGGCCGGTACGGAAGGTATTTTATCCCGTCACCGGTAGGACGTGGCGATTGGCGAAGCCGTAACACGGCCGTTTTAAACGGTTGGGTTGTGCCGCCTGTTTCCGGCCCCTTTTCTTTTTGCTAATTCTGCGAGGGAACGGTGGTACGGTGAGTGAGAAAAACGACCCAACAAGAAACTACCTGCTCACCGGTGTTCTAGTTTCATAGGCTCTCGAACGCAGCACCCCCCCCCCCCCCCCCCCCCCCCGACCTTGGGCTATAAATTCCGAGCCTGCAGAGAGCTTCCCTTCCATCAACCAATCACCCATCACCATCATCAGCTCCTGATCATGCATCATGATCAATGCATATACATTAGCAACTGGCTAAGCGACGAGCTTTGTCGCTTGCTTGCTTAATTGGTTCCACCTCCACCAATGGCCGCGGTCACCACCGTCCGCGACGTGCTGTACCGCTACGCCTTCGCCCGCGGCGTATACGAGCGCCTCGTGGGCGACTGCGGCTGCCACCCGCAGGTGGCGCGGAACGCCGTGGCGCTCCTCCTCTGGTTCGACGGCCAGGCAGGCACCAGCCAGCAGCAGGTCATTTCCCGCCTGCCTGGCATGAGCACCACCGCCCTAGACCACCTGATCACCGAACTCAACTGTGTCATCCACTGCCTTCTCATGAGGGACCTCCCCGGCCCGCCGACGCCGCTCCTCTCAGCGCTCTGCCAGGACAGCCGCATGGACCACCCGCACTTCTTCCCCGTCAACCGCGGCCTCGTCGTGCGCGGCGTCGCCGACCTCCTCGACGGCGTCTGCACGCTCGTTTTCGACGACCGCCTGTACCACCTGCTGCGCCGCCACCAGACGGGCCTCGTCGGCCGCAACCCGGAGCTCGAGGCGCCCTATGCTGCCGCCGTCGTCACCGTGCCGGAGGACTGCCGCTCCATGTTCGTCACATTCTCTCGGGGCCAGCCAGTCGAACGAGAAGATATCTTTGGCTACTTCAGGGAGTATGTTCTAGCTTCATCAGCTATAGCTCGTTGACGCATGCATGATTTCTCGAATAATGCCACATGCATGTATACGTTGCTATATATGGTTAATGCATCCTCATCATCGGATAATGCATGCATGCAGGACCTGGGGCGACTGCATTGTCCGCGTTCTCATGGAGAAGACGACCGGGGGTGCACAGCCGATGTACGGCCGCGTCATCTTCAAGAGCAAAGCGTTCGTGAGCCTGGTACTCAACGGCGTGGATCGCGCCCCGATCTTCATAGGTGGGCGTGAGATTTGGCTGCGCGAGTACATCCCGCGCAGCAGCAGCAGCAGCAACTGAACCTCTACCGGTCTAGGGCATCCAATAGTGTGTCACAGTATATTTCACTGAAGAGGTCTTTGACCAAGGCTAGCTCACCTACTGGACACACGATCTCGTCGATGCTGTAGAACTTAACAACCTTTTTCTAATGTCTATTGCTCTATTTATATAGATGCTTACAAGAAAACTAAACTTAGCAAACAAAACAAGGAAACTAACACTACCGGAATCAATCGCTTTGCCGAGTGCCTGAAGCACTCGGCGAAGCCTTAAAAACACTCGGCAAAGAAGGCTCGGCAAACAGTGCATCGGCAAAACCTTCTTTATCGAGTGCTTTTTCTCGGGCACTCGGCAAAACTCTTTGCCGAGTGCCAAAGAGCACTCGGCAAAGAAAAGCGGCCGTTACGGCGCCGGGTGACGGAGACGGCGGCTTTGCCGAGTATCTCTTGTGATACTCGGCAAATAAGTTAGCTTTGCCGAGTGTCTTCCAGGCAGCACTCGACAAAGAATCCATCTTTGCCGAGTGCTACTTTGAACACTCGGCAAAGAACCCGCCAGGGAGGGTCCCCATGTCAGGTTCTTTGCCGAGTGCCAGCGACATAACACTCGGCAAAGAACCTAAGCCGGTGCCCAGGTCTGTGCTCTTTGCCGAGTGTTATGACCCTGACACTCGGCAAAGCGCCTCTTTGCCGAGTGTTACACTCGGCAAAGTGGCCAGTATATACCTTTTTTATTTGTTTTTTGTATTCCATCCACACAAACAGAAGATATCACATATATATCACATATATACATCACAGATATCATCAAAAACATAAATAGCCAACACAAACATAAAACCGTCACCACAAACATAAATATCCATCACAAACATAAGTGTTCAACACAAGTATTAAACACAAACATAAGTCTCAAACGTCGCAAGCTCTCACATAAGTATCAAACACAGACATAAGTATTATACATAAGTTTTGAAGTCTAAAACAATGAAAACACAACACTCATGGAGGTGGGCGGTTTGATCGGGGCTGCGTTGGGCTGAACCCTTCCGGAGGGTTGTTGGATGCCGCCCCAGATTGGCCCTTCACAGAGAAGAGATTGCATGTGTTATACCAGATGCATTACAAACATCTAACTACAATTTTGATACTCACAGGAGTGTGGAAGAGAGTAGGGTCAACTGGGGGGAACAATGGAGGTGGCGGAGCGATGCCCTGTGCGGCGCCAAGGCTCTGCATGTACTGGAACATCTCCGCCATCCTCTGATCAACCGCCGCCCGCTCCGCCATTATCCTCACCTCCATCTCTTGATGTTCCCTCCTCTCTTCTTCTAGTTGGGTCTGTAATATTACAAGCCAACATTATAGTAACTCAAAGAGAAGGTATATAACTCAAGAAAGGACGAGTTACAGAAGCACTAACCTCGAGTTGCTGTATGCGATGCTGTGAGCTGTCGTGTCGAGGTCGTATGGCTGGACTCGAGCCCGTGCTCCTTGCTCTCACCTGAGACAGAGTGGGAGTGGAGGACGAGTCGATTGCCCCGTCGGCAATCCAGTACCGCCCATGTCTCTTGCCTCCTCCGACCCTCATGAGCACATCGGGGTCGATCGGCTCGGTGCTTGGATCATAGTCTGGGCCATGGACCTCCTGCGCCATGGCAGTGTAGTCATGGAGGCGGCTGTAGACGGCGGGGTTGGTGTAGGCCTCGGGCCCGTCATCCGGGTTGTAGGTGACGTCGGACGTCGCCTTACCCTTATGGGCCATAGCATAGGCCGAGAAGGTGGAGCAAGGCGTGCCACCATGTGACGCCGACTGCAACGAAAACCAACGAGATAGTTAGAAATAATATCTAACTTAGTGCTATATATCTAAATAAAAAAGGTGGCGTACCCATGCTTCGGCATATTGGCCCAGGCTCCGGCTGCCTTGGTGGTGGGAGGGGCCTTGCATCATCAAACGCCGTTCCCGGCTAGCTGTGTGCGCCTCGTCCCACTCAGCCAAACACCACCTATCCACCATCTACTCCCAACATAGAGGATGTGCGGCGCACCAATGTGGAATCACCCACAAAGTAAACACATAAAGTGCATATCAGAAGATAAAATAAAATTCATGCATGGAGTACTGGTACCAAACATGCATAACTTTACCTGCAGGTACTGCTCCCTGGTCAACGACATGGTTCGGGCTTGAGGTTTGGTCACCTTCTCCCCAAGGACGGAGCCGTGGTAGGTGATGATGGCCTGGATGTGGGCCTCATAGTGCATGTCCACGATGAGCTTCTTACAGCTCGTGGTGGCCACCACATCCGCCCTAGCCTCGTATCCAGCATCGCATCTGAAGAAATCCTGCATACAAAAACGATGTATCCATACATTATTTCAAGAATTTGCAACGAATGCGACATATTTTACATTATACTAAGACTTACCCACAGCACTTGCTTCACCCGCTCCGCCTTGTTATTGAATTCCCTACCGTCCCGGTCTACTGCATTGGGGGTGACGGCGTAGTGGTCGAAGGTGAAGGCTGGGCCCGTCACTCTGGCGTACTCCACAATTCCAGGGAATTGTTCCCTGCACAGCAGGCCGAGGATGTTATTGGGGGGGCGACGATGACCCCCAGCATAATCCAAAACCGTCCAAGACCTGTCCAAGTGATAAATAAAAAGTATTAGTTTATATTATGATTTTGAACACATAATATGAACAAGAATGAAGAACATAAAGTTACATACCTCTCCCCTTCCGGCCGAATCAGCGGTCGTCTGTCCCGAAGTATGGGACGCGACGGGAGACTCGCGGGGCCTCGCAGGTAGATGCTCCTCGAACTAGAGCCGCCTGAACCTGAGGCGTCCTGCTGCTGGTCGTCGTCGTCCTGCTGCTGGTCGTCGTCGTCCTGAGGCGCCGCCTGCTGCTGCGCTGCCTGCTCTGCCTCGTCCTGCTGCGCTGCCTGCTCTGCATCGTCCGCCGTCCTACTCCTCCTCCCCCTCCTCCTCCTTAGGAAACCGCCCACCATATTTGTCCAACAACCTGCAATTAAGAGTAAACAAATAAGCACATATAAAAAGATGTATTTAAAAACAGGTGCGAAATAAAAAGTCATATAGCATTACATCGATTAAAAATAATCTTCATATGTGTCGAGGTTAGCCGGATCATAACTCTCATCATCACTATCAAGCATTTCAATCTCAACACCATCGGAAGACGCAAGTTCGTCATTAATGTCATTGCCTTCAAGGATTACTAAGTCATTATCATTTTGCACCTCATCATCCTCCTCATCAACAACCATTTCAATATCTACGTCCATTCCGATAGCTTCGGTTAAGTCTATCTCAAATCGCCCTTCTAGCCCATCTTCTTGGAAGAACTCTCCATCATATGTGTCTGGGTCTAAGTTGTAATCTTCATCGTTAGGAACAAGTAACCTCCCATGCGGCGATACCTTATACACAACATCCCAACCCTTAAGATGTTCTTTCGTTTGACACGCATATGGGAGATAATACACTTGTGTGGCCTGTTGGGCCACGATATAGACATCGTCTCCTGCTAAGGTGGAATCTTGTCGAATTTCGACTATCCCAAGATTAGAATGTGTCCGTCTCGTCACTTGAGGGTCAAACCAATGACATTTGAATATCACTGGAGTAAGAGGTTTGGAACCATAAAAATTGAGCTCATATATTTCTTCGATTCGTCCAAAATAATCGACATTGTCAAGGCCCGGCGTAAAGACTCCAGAACACGTTGTTTTCCGATTGGGCCGACTTTTGTCGTAGTGTGTTGTGCGAAAACGGTATCCATTGACGTCATACCTAGAATATTTCTTGACCCTATAAGCAAAGCCGTTGGCTACTTGTCTCAACTCGGCACTCATAGACGGATCTCTTTGGCCCTGCAAGTATTCGCAAGTTAAAAGACGCTAAATTGAGTTCAAAGACGTATCTCTTTTACAAACTAAGCACGTACCTTACGTTTGAACCAGGAAATGAAATCGGGCAACCCATTTCTCGCACCCTTTCTAAGAAGAGCGTCATATTCTTGTGGAGTGGGGTCCCTTGATCGACACCAGAATTCATGAAGAAATTGTTCCATGTATGGCGTCACCTCTTCAAGGTTGGTCAATACGTATAGCATGATATGCCGCCACTCTTCATGTGTCAGGGTCTTGGTGGTCGAGCCACTTGCGCTTCCGAGTTGGCCTCGAAATATGCTAAGGTTCGATTCATTGTCGCCATCATTGTAACGAGGGGGTGGATTATGCACGCTCGGCAGTTTGTCACCATAATAATTTGTTGTGAAGTTTGAGACCTCATCTAGAATGTATGCCTCTGCAATGGAAGCCTCAATTTTGCATTTATTTCTACATTTCTTTCGAATAGTCTTTAGACATCTCTCGATTGGATAGCACCAACGTCCCTGCACGGGGCCCCCCATTCGTGCCTCATCGGGGAGATGAAGAATCAAATGCTGCATTGGATTGAAGAAGCCGGGTGGAAATATCTTCTCAAGCTTACACAGTAACACGGGGGGGGGGGGGGGGGCAATCTTTCCAAGTCTGCAACCACGGTCCGAGATAACTCTTTTGCACAAAGCTGACGGAAGAAATAGCTCAACTCTGAAAGCGCTAGCCAGACATGCTCAGGGACATAGCCTCGAACCATCGCAGGAAGAATCCGTTCAATCCATATGTGGAAGTCATGACTCTTCATCCCTAAGACTCGCATAGTAGATAAGTTCACCCCCCTACTCAGGTTAGCTGCATACCCATCAGGGAACATCAACATCTTGATCCACTGAAGTACTTCCTTCCTCTAGGCCCTGCTTAGGACGAAATTGGCCTTAGGCCTTCTCCACGTCTTTCCGCCACTTGGCGGCTTCATCTCTAGTTTTGGTCAATAACATAACGCTGCCAGATCCACTCTTGCCTTCACATTATCCTTTGACTTATCAGGAATGTCCATAATTGTTGCCCACAGTGCCTCGACAACATTCTTTTCAGTGTGCATCACGTCAATGTTGTGTGGAAGGAGCAGGTCGTCATAATAGGGGAGCCGAGTCAAGCCAGACTTATGTGTCCACATATGCTGCTCACCATATCCCACAAAACCACCTTCTGTATTGGCCACGAGCCCATCTATCTGTTTCGCGGATTCCTCTGTCATGTAAAGACGCTGGATCCTCGGTATGAATGGAAGGTGTCATAGGATTGTCAAGGGGATGTCGAGCTGCCTCTTCTGTCCATCACCAGAGTCTACCTCCATAAACCTAGACGAATTACACTTGGGACAGTACTTTGCCTCCGCGTATTCTTTCCTAAATAGCACGCAGCCCTTCGGACAAGCATGAATCTGCTCATACGTCATCTTGAGTGCACAAAGTAGTTTTTGTGCCTTGTACATGCTCTTTGGCATAACGTGATCATCCGGAAGCAGACTCCCAATAACCATCAACAAGCCATCGAATGCGTCTCTACTCATGCTGTACTGCGACTTGAACGCCATTACACGCCCAATGGCATCCAGTTGAGAAACCTTTGTCTGGCCGTGAAGGGGCTTCTGTGCCGCGTCGAACATGTCGTAGAACGCCTTTAAAGTCGGCTCTGGCTCGTCATCCATACATCCTCCCGTGTACTGTGCCTCCTGATAGTCGTTCAACATATCCGCTACCCCCGCATCCGTGTCATAATCCTCGACACGTTGTCTCAACACCTCCTCTCTCGTACGATGCGCTTCACCATGAAATATCCATCGAGTATAGCCCGGCATAAACCCATTCTTCCAAATATGTTCTACCATGGCCTTCTTTGGTTTTCTTTTCCAGTTGTCACATTTGCTGCCCAGGCATGGGACTAGACTCGCTCCTTTAGCAGCTTCGCCATATGCCCGTTCCACGAAATCATTGGTCTTTCTAATCCATTTAGTGGTGACATCGTTCCTTCCTCTATGGCCCGTGTACATCCACTCATGGTCCTCCATCCTCTAACAGAAGCCTAGCAACAGAAAATTTCGGCAGCACCTCCCCTGCACGGGGAGGTTTCAAAATCCTGCAAATAAAACTATCAGCACGATGGCTGACATCCACGCATAATTCAACGGCACGATGGCCGGCAATCAACAATACTACATATTAACCTAATCATACACGTATATAATTAACTCAATATTAAAACTAATCATTTCATATAAATCATACACGTATAACATAAATCAAGCAATCACCTTGGAGGTTTCGTCGCGGGCAAGGCGACGGGGCGCGGGCGAGACGACGGGTCGCGGGCGAGGCGCCGGGCGGGCGAGGGCACGGCGGGGAAACGGCGGGGGCACGACGAGGAGCGCGGCGGGGGCGGTGGGCGGGGGCACAGCGAGGAGCGCGGCGGGGGCACGGGCGAGGGCGAGGGGCTAGGCGAGGGGCACGACGGGCGAGGGCACGACAAACGAGGGGCACAGCACGGCGAGCGCGGCTGCGGCGTCGCGAGCGCGAGGGCACGACGGGCGCGGCTGTGGCGAGCGCGAGGGCGAGCGCGAGCGCGGGCGCACGGCGGCGGCGCGGCGCGGGCGCGAGGGAGGGCACGGCGGCGGCGGCGAGGGCGCAGCGACGATGAGGGCGCGGCGGCGGCGTTTGAGTGAGTGAGTGAGAGAGAGAGTGAGGAAGAAGCGTTCGGCCGTTGGTATGTAGGGCGCTTTGCCGAGTGCCCGTGATCTGGCACTTGGCAAAGTTTTTTTTTTAAATTTTAAAATACACTTTGCCGAGTGCCAGATCGCTGGCACTCGGCAAAGCCGTCTTTGCCGAGTGTCGCCCAGGGGACACTCGGCAAAGACTCTTTCCCTATTCTTTACCGAGTGCCACGTAGCTGGCACTCGGCAAAGCTGTCTTTGCCGAGTGTCTTATTTAGACACTCGGCAAAGTATATTTTTATTTTTTTATTTTGTCTCCCAAACTTTTTGTGGTATGTTCCTACACTATGTAGACCTACATGTATCATTTGTGGACAATTATAATAGAGTTTTCAATCGTTAGTAGATTTAGTTCGTTTATTTGAAATTCTTCGGAAAATTCAAATTTGAACTGTAGGTCACTCGAAACTTGGAAAACCATGCATGAAAAAATAATATTCATGTTACTTAGCATAAGTTACGACCGATTTCAGAAGCGTACCGGAAACTTCGAGCAACATGCTTAAACATGGCTATGAACTTGGCATCCACATGTTTAAAAATTGTATAAAACACAAACAAAGTCAGAAAATCATGAAACTTGTCCACGTGTCATGATATCATATGTACAGGCTGTGATAAAAATTTTAGAATGTTTGGAGAAAGTTGTGAGACACTATGTGTAGAAACCTAAGAGATATCATGACACATGGACAAGTTTCATGATTTTCTGACTTTGTTTGTGTTTTATACAATTTTTAAACATGTGGATGCCAAGTTCACGACCATGTTTAGTGAGCATGTTGCTCGAAGTTTCCGGTACGCTTCTGAAATCGGTCGTAACTTATGCTAAGTAACATGAATATCATTTTTTCATGCACGGTTTTCCAAGTTTCGAGTGACCTGCAGTTCAAATTTGAATTTTCCGAAGAATTTCAAATAAACGAACTAAATCTACTAATGATTGAAAACTCTGTTATAATTGTCCACAAATGATACATGTAGGTCTACATAGTGTAGGAACATACCACAAAAAGTTTGGGAGACAAAATTAAAAAAATAAAAATATACTTTGCCGAGTGTCTAGAGATGACACTCGGCAAAGACTCCTTTGCCGAGTGCCTTCTATGTGGCACTCGGCAAAGAAGCCTCTTTGCCGAGTGCCAACCGTTGGCTCTCGGCAAAGACTTACGGCCGTCAGCTTTGGGACAGCCGCTGACGGCCCTTTGCCGAGAGCCCCCTTTGCCGAGTGTTTGACACTCGGCAATCTTGTCTTTGCCGAGTGCTGTCCTGTGCCGAATGTCCAGCACTCGGTAAAGGGGATCTTTGCCGAGAGCCTAACTTTGCCGAGTGCCCGACAAAAGGCACTCGGCAAAGAATCCAACACTCGGCAAAGCCTCGGATTCCGGTAGTGTAAGCTTGGCCAGGGAAAATAGAATACTAGTTAGCTAGAGCAGGCAAAGGTTATTTCCAACAATTTTCTCCTAAAGGCTTGATGTGCTCACTATTATCATTATTGATCAGGCCTATTATATATAGTGCGAAGTTCATGAAATTTGTCTCTATACAAAGCAGCTGCATCAGAATGTTGCCCAATTACTCTTCGCTCATGATGAACTTTACATTGATCATTAGGTCATTACCTGCGGACTCCTGGACTAGAATAGATGATACTACACCTCGATGCGCTGGCTTTATCCATTGAGTATTCGATTCAATTAAGGCGATGGCGGGCTTGTCCACCCTTAGCAATAGTACACTCAACGCAGACCTCTGCATATCTGCTAACAGCAAGCCACAACGCTTGACAGGTCGCGTTTCCTGTTGCAATATACTATATTTACAACGGAACTAAGCCACTACTTTCTGCTTCTTGGACTGCCAAGTGACCGAGTTGTTCACTAGAAAGAATATGGCACAAGTTATGATTTTTCTAGCATCAATATCTCCTATGAAATATCAGCATAACTGAAACCTATCAATGGTGCCTGATTCCCTTTCTTTCTGCCAAACCAGAGCCTCCAATCGCCGATGCTTGCCACATAGTGGAGAATCCATTTTATTGGTGCAAGATGATCCTCCTGTGGTTCCTCCAGAAACCATCTCACCTATCTAACAATGAATACAAGATCCGGATGAGTGTTCACTAGGTACCTCAAGCTCTCGACAATGCTAGTATGATATGATGTCCATCATTGGTTGTATGTGTGCTTCAGTTAGCTTCAATTCAGGCGCACTTCCATAGGCACCAAGCTGGGATTGCATCCCAACATGCCACTCCTCTCCATGATCCTCATAGCATAGGCACGCGAGATGCCACTTGTGCCCTGCTTCACCTTGGTCCTGAGATAGTAGTGAAGCATACTACAGTCACTCATCTTGAACTTGACTGCCATCTCCTTTTTGAATGACTTCATGTCATTACAATTCAAGCAGGTGATGATGAGGTTGTGAACATATACTCCAACTACTAGTTGCGCATCACCATTCCGCCAAACATAGATAGAGTGCTTCGATGGGCTCCTCTAGGAAGCGAGTGACATCAGTGTGTCATCTAGCTTCATGTTCCAAGCAAATGGAACTTGATGTAGCTCATACAATGCCTTCCATAGCTTGACGACCTAATGCCCACTAACTACTCAACATAGACCTCCTCCTATAGGGGGTCACTATTGAAGAATCTTGATTTGACATCAATTTAGTACATCTCCCACTCCTCATGCGCCACAAGGGCAATAAGGGGCCAACTAAGTCAAGCCTAGCCACCAACGTGAAGGCCTCATCGTAGTTAATGCCTTGCCATTACGCATAGCCCTTTACAATGATCTATGTCTTATGCTTGGCATTCACCCCGTGCCCATCCGTCTTGACCATGAACATCCATTTCACCCTGATTGGATTGTGACCAGATGGGAGATTGGTGAGGCACAATGTGCCATTCTCCTCGAAGGACTCCATCTCCTCTAACATAGCCTTTCTTATGTCATTATATGCTTAAGTTGTTCTATAAACACAATGAATGTGTCAACATTAGTGTAAGGAAAATGGACCCCGGGCCATTTGACTAAGTGATTTTGGTGTTTGATGATCAATATAACCTTGTGGACTAATGTGTTTCCTAGTGTTTATTTTTATAGTTCATAGGATGCGAAGAGGATGGGACTAAGACACTGAGGATGCAACACCTCAAAAGAAGACATAAAATATGCGTAGAAGTCCAAGACTCAAGAGGAAAAGAAGCCCAAAATAAATAGCGAAGAAACCATGAAGTGGGCAGTCAGCCAGCGCACTGGTGACGCACCGGATAGTGAACAGTAACTTGTCTGGTGTGCACCGGACTGTCCGGTGGGACACCAGGCAGTCTACGCAAAGGGGCCCGCAACCAGACGCCCTCGGGCTGTAGCACCGAACTGTCCAGTATGCACCAGACGGTCTGGCAACGGTCGGATCCAACGGTCGACTGCTACATGCCCAATGGTCGGCTGACATGACCAAGGCACCAGACAATCAATAGTGCATGTCCGGTGTACACCGGACTGTCCGGTGCGCCCATCGACAGAAACAACATCTTTTTGTCCAACGGTATAATTGAAGGGGAAGGCTATAAATACCCTCCCAATGAGGCATTTGAAGGTGTGGGAGCCCAATCAACATACCAAGGCATATTGTAGACATTTTCAAGTGCTCAAACACCCAAGTGCTTAATAGAATTACTCAGTGATTATCGTAGGTGCTTTGCGAAGTGCTTAGTTTAGTTAGACCATATTAGCGCTTGCTCTAGGTGAATCCTAGTTAGTTGAGTGAGTTTATAAAAACCACACAACCCCTCGTCTCTTGCGCGAGCCGTTGTAATTGTACCGAGTGGGGCGAGAGTCCTGCGAGACTGTGACAACCGCGTTTGTGTCACGGCCGCCACCGGGTACTGGAGGGAACGAGGCTAGCGGCGTTTCGACCGGAAGCTCGATAGTGGAGACGACGGGGAGCATCCGAGAGGAGCCAGAGTGGAGCACCACTTGCACGTGGAGAAAGCACCACTTACTCGACCGAGGTGCTTGGCCTTCGCATGGGCTTCCCTTTGCGTAGGGGGCACCAACGAGGATTAGTCGGGACCTTGCATGGTTCCAGACACCTCGGTAAAAATACCTGTGTCATTCACGAGAGTTTGCATCTCTACCTTACTCTTTACCTTTCGCATTTATATTAAGTACTTAAGTTTCAATCTCGTCTTTCTAGTTAGATTATTTAGATTGAAACTTAGCCTTTGCGGTAGAGATAACAACACTTAGACAAAACCTAAATTGAAAATTATAGGTTATTTATTTGCATAAGTTTTGATCTAGGGATTAATTTGTGGCCTTGTTTAGAGAGAATTTTTTAGAGGTCCTAATTCACCCCCCTCTTAGGCGTCACTGTTTCCTTCAATTAGGTAGCAACACATTCTTACCTATGTCATTATATTGGAATAAGGAAATCTCATATTATGTTTAACTTTCATGGGTGTATCTATAGGTGTCATGTTCTCATAAATACCCATGTCCATTACAAGGTAGAGGTGGAAAATAAACTAAGTATCCATGGCCCCTATATCCGTCCCCTCCCATACACCGAAGAAGAGCTCCTCTTCCTCTTCTCCTGACAAGCTTGTCATAGCGCATCAATATATAGCCCTAACTTTTATGGTAATACCACATAAAAAATGTTGCCTAAGTTTCCCACTTACCAAAGTCCTTCATGTCCAAAGCCACTTCCATCGTCACTATGTATCCTCCCTTAAGTGGGTAGGGCAGAAAGCATCAATGTGTAACTCCTCATGATATGCAAGTCACTATATCCATACATGATATATTTCCATACTCATTGCTCCACCATTCTATTATTGTCTACCACTATATAAAAGGTATTGTGCATGAGATTTTTATCCTTGGCTCTAATTATGCTACTAAGTATACGAGGGTTCTAATAAGACTAGGGATGGCAACGGGAAATTCCCCGTCGGGTTTTAGCTCCCCATCCTCGTCCCCGCGACAAAAACATTTCCCCGCTGGGATCCCCACGAACGCTTGCGGGGGACATTTCTTCCCCATCCCCGTTACCTGCGGGGATAAATCCCCATCGGGGATCCCCGTCCCCACTTAAATTATAATTAGATCGTACTTCATTTGTTATTAATGTAAAATATTGTCACTTATACACATTGTTAGATGTAAAAAATCATTATGTGTACATTAAAATGAACACATTTGTACAACGAGTGATCTCTTGGCAAGATAATTATTTATTTTATCATTAACTATTATATGAAAACATCATCACATGTAAGTTTAACGGATCCCATGGGGAACGGGAATGGGGAATGCTTTCCCATCCCCGTCTCTGTTTACTTGTCGGGGGAGAATTTTTCCCCATTTACATCCCCGTGGGGGAAGAAATTTCCCTATCCCCGTCCCCTAATAGAGGAATTCTCCACGGGGAATCGGGGATCGGATCCCCATTGCCATCTCTAAATAAGTCCACATATTTCCTCTATAGCTAATAAGGTTTGTCAACTCTAAGAATAGTACATTGGATAGCAATCAAGATAATCTTTAGATGTGGAAAATGTACAGTAAATATGAGTAAAATTTAGTAAGTCCTCATTAGTTGCTAGTGCCTTTATTTTGTAATGCTGATTAGAATGGTTGTTCAGATGATCAATGTTGTACATGTGGGTTTTATGTTATTTTATGTCCTATTCTTTTGTCATGGAGTCATCACTACCGGAATCCGAGGCTTTGCCGAGTGTCGGCCTCTTTGCCGAGTGCCTTTTGTCGGGCACTCGGCAAAGAAGGCTTTGCCGAGAGCCGCACTCGGTAAAGTTAGGCTCTTGGCAACGAGCCTCTTTACCGAGTGCTGGACACTCGGCACAGGACCCCACTCGGCAAAGGTGGCGCTCGGTAAAGGGTCGTCAGCGGCCGTCCCAAAGCTGACGGCCGTCAGTCTTTGCCGAGAGCCAAGGGTTGGCACTCGGCAAAGAGTCTTCTTTGCCGAGTGCCAAATATTGGGCACTCGGCAAAGGACGCTTTGCCGAGTGTCTTCTTTAGACACTCAGCAAAGTATATTTTTATTTTTTTGATTTTGTCTCCCAAACTTTTTGTGGTATGTTCCTACACTATGTAGACCAACATGTATCATTTGTGGACAATTATAACAGAGTTTTCAATCGTTAGTAGATTTAGTTCGTTTATTTGAATTTCTTCGGAAAATTCAAATTTGAACTGTAGGTCACTCGAAACTTGGAAAACCGTGCATGCAAAAATGATATTCATGTTACTTACCATAAGTTACGACCGATTCTAGGAGCGTACCGGAAACTTCAAGCAACATGCTCACTAAACATGGTCGTGAACTTGCCATCCACGTGTTTAAAAATTGTATAAAACACAAACAAAGTCAGAAAATCATGAAACTTGTCCACGTGTCATGATATCATATGTACAGGCTGTGATAAAAAAATGAAATTTTTTTGAGAAAACTATGACGCGCTATGTGTACAAACCTAAGAGATCCACATTGAAACTCTATGATTTCATGTGTAGTTCTCTTAGGTTTCTACACATTGTGTCTCACAACTTTCTCCAAACATTCTAAAATTTTTATCACAGCCTGTACATATGATATCATGACACGTGGACAAGTTTCATGATTTTCTGACTTTGTTTGTGTTTTATACAATTTTTAAACATGTGGATGACAAGTTCACGGCCATGTTAAGTGAGTATGTTGCTCGAAGTTTTCGGTACGCTCCTGGAATCAGTCGTAACTTATGGTAAGTAACATGAATATCATTTTTGCATGCACGGTTTTCTAAGTTTCGAGTGACCTACAGTTCAAATCTGAATTTTCCGAAGAAATTCAAATAAACGAACTAAATCTACTAGATATTGCAAACACAGTTATAATTGTCCCCAAATGGTACATGTAGGTCTACATAGTGTAAGAACAAACCACAAAAAGTTTGGTGGCTAAAACAAAAAAATACAAATGTACTTTGCCGAGTGTCAGCTAGTGACACTCGGCAAAGTATGCTTTGCCGAGTGCCCCCTAGGTGGCACTCGGCAAAGAAGTGTAAATTAATCTTTGCCGAGTGTCACCTGGTCGACACTCGGCAAAGGAGCCGTTGCCGAGTGTCGCCGATCTGGCACTCGGCAAAGCTTATTTTAAAAATAAAAAAAATCTTTGCCGAGTGCCAGATCGCGGGTACTCGCCAAAGAAGGAAAATAAACTTCGCGCCCGACTTCTTTCTTCTTCTTTCTCTCCTCTCACTCTCTCTGTCTCAGCCCTGCGCCGCCGCCGCCCCGCCGCGCCCGCCCGCGCCCGCCGCGCGCCACCGGCTCGCCGCGCCGCCCCACCGCTGTCCTGTCGCCCTCCCCGAGCCGCAGCCTCCCCGGGCCGCCGTCTCCTCCCCACGCCACCGTCTCCCCCGCCCGCCACCGTCTCAAGGTATAATTTTATTAAATTATGTATTAATGTTTATATTAATGTATTGATGTTTTATAGATTAATGTATTGATGTTTCATAGATTATGTATTTCATAAACACATGTTTATATTAATGTGTTGATCACTCAGTATATGTCTCCCATCCAATCCACCACCGCACGCCGCCACTCGCACCGACCCTCACACAACACACTATCCCATCCTATCCACCACGCCGTCACCGACCCTCACCACGCCACTCGCACAACACACTCCCCATCCTATCCACCACCGCACCGACCCTCACCACGCCAACGTCTACAATTCCTCGTCGTCGTGCCGTCGAATTGAATATATATATATATGTATATATATATATATATATATATATATATATATATGTGTGTGTGTGTGTGTGTGTGTGTGTGTGTGATTGCCGACCATCGTGCCGTTGAATTATTAGTGGAAGACAGCCATCATGCTGATACTTTTATTTGTAGGATTTCGAAACCTCCCCGTGCAGGGGAGGTGCTGCCGAAATTTTCTGTTGCTAGGCTTCTGTTAGAGGATGGAGAACCATGAGTGGATGTACACGGGCCATAGAGGAAGGAACGATGTCACCACTGAATGGATTAGAAAGACCGATGATTTCGTGGAATGGGCATATGACGAAGCTGCTAAAGGAGCGAGTCTAGTCCCATGCCCGTGCAGCAAATGTGCCAACCGGAAAAGAAAACCAAAGAAGCCCATGGTAGAACATATTTGGAAGAATGGATTTACGCCGGGCTATACTCGGTGGATATTTCATGGTGAAGCGCATCGTACGAGAGAGGAGGTGCTAAGACAACGTGTCGAGGATTATGACGCGGATGCGGGGGTAGCAGATATGTTGAACGACTATCAGGAGGCACAGTACACGGGTGGATGTATGGATGATGAGCCAGAGCCGACTGTAAAGGCGTTCTACGACATGTTCGACGCAGCACAGAAGCCCCTTCACGGCCAGACAAAGGTTTCTCAACTGGATGCCATTGGGCGTGTAATGGCGTTCAAGTCGCAGTACATCATGAGTAGAGACGCATTCGATGGCTTGTTGACGGTTATTGGGAGCCTGCTTCCGGATGATCACGTTCTGCCAAAGAGCATGTACGAGGCACAGAAACTCCTTCGTGCACTCAAGATGACGTATGAGCAGATTCATGCTTGTCCGAAGGGCTGCGTGCTATTTAGGAAATAATACACGGAGGCAAAGTACTGTCCCAAGTGTACATCGTCTAGGTTCATGGAGGTAGACTCTGGTGATGGATAGAAGAGGCAACTCGACATCCCCTTGACAATCCTATGACACCTTCCGTTCATACCGAGGATCCAGCGTCTGTACATGACAGAGGAATCCGCGAAACAGATGACATGGCACAAAAATGGAAAACAATACAATCCTAACAAGATGGTGCACGCATCTGATGGTGAAGCATGGAAACACTTTGATGCCATTCACCGTGAGAAAGCCGAAGAGGCTCGTAATGTACGTGTTGTGTTGGCCACAGATGGGTTCAATCCCTATGGAATGAGCGCTGCCCTGTACACATGTTGGCCCGTGTTTGTTATCCCAATCAATCTCCCCCCTGGTGTGTGCTTTCAAAGACAGAATATATTTGTGTTGTTGATAATTCCCGGACACCCGAGGAATAAAATGGGCGTGTACATGGAGCCTTTGATCGATGACTTGGTACGTGCCTGGGAGGAAGGGGTATGGACGTATGACCGAGCTACGAAGACAAACTTCAGAATGCATGTTTGGTACCAGTACTCCATGCATGACTTACCGGCCTATGGGCTATTTTGTGCCTGGTGTGTTCACGGTAAGTTCCCATGCCCAGTTTGCAAGGAAGCTCTCAGGTTCATTTGGTTGAAAAAGGGTGGCAAATATTCGTCCTTCGATAAACATCGACAATTTCTTCCTGCTGACCATCCATTCCGCCTAGACATCAAGAACTTTACGAAAGGTGTCGTAGTGACAGACCGCCCACCTGCAACGATGACTGGTGCCAAAATTCGTCAACAGATAGATGGGCTCGTGGCCAATACAGAAGGTGGTTTTGTGGGATATGGTGAGCAGCATATGTGGACACATAAGTCTGGCTTGACTCGGCTCCCCTATTATGACGACCTACTCCTTCCACACAACATTGACGTAATGCACACTGAAAAGAATGTTGCCGAGGCACTGTGGGCAACAATTATGGACATTCCTGATAAGTCAAAGGATAATGTGAAGGCAAGAGTGGATCTGGCAGCGTTATGTGATAGACCAAAACTAGAGATGAAGCCGCCAAGTGGCGGAAAGACGTGGAGAAGGCCTAAGGCCGATTTTGTCCTAAGCAGGGCCCAGAGGAAGGAAGTACTTTAGTGGATCAAGATGTTGATGTTCCCTGATGGGTATGCAGCTAACCTGAGTAGGGGGGTGAACATATCTACTATGCGAGTCTTAGGGATGAAGAGTCATGACTTCCACATATGGATTGAACGGATTCTTCCTGCGATGGTTCGAGGCTATGTCCCTAAGCATGTCTGGCTAGCGCTTTTAGAGTTGAGCTATTTCTTCCGTCAGCTTTGTGCAAAAGAGTTATCTCGGACCATGGTTGCAGACTTGGAAAGATTGACACCCGTGTTACTGTGTAAGCTTGAGAAGATATTTCCACCCGGCTTCTTCAATCCAATGCAGCATTTGATTCTTCATCTCCCCTATGAGGCACGAATGGGGGGGGGGGGGGGCGTGCAGGGACGTTGGTGCTATCCAATCGAGAGATGTCTAAAGACTATTCGAAAGAAATGTAGAAATAAATGCAAAATCGAGGCTTCCATTGTAGAGGCATACATTCTAGAGGAGGTCTCAAACTTCACAACAACTTATTATGGTGACAAACTGCCGAGCGTGCATAATCCACCCCCTCGTTACAATGATGGCGACAATGAATCGAACCTTAGCATATTTCGAGGCCAACTCGGAAGCGCAAGTGGCTCGACCACCAAGACCCTGACACATGAAGAGTGGCGGCATATCATGCTATATGTATTGACCAACCTTGAAGAGGTGACGCCATACATGGAACAATTTCTTCATGAATTCTGGCGTCGATCAAGGGACCCCACTCCATAGGAATATGACGCTCTTCTTAGAAAGGGTGCGAGAAATGGGTTGCCCGATTTCATTTCCTGGTTCAAACATAAGGTACGTGCTTAGTTTGTAAAAGAGATACGTCTTTGAACTCAATTTAGCATCTTTTAACTTGTGAATACTTGCAGGGCCAAAGAGATTCGTCTATGAGTGCCTAGTTGAGACAAGTAGCCAACGACTTTGCTTATAGGGTCAAGAAATATTCTGGGTATGACATCAATGGATACCATTTTCGCACAACACACTACGACAAAAGTCGGCCCAATCGGAAAACAACGTGTTCTGGAGTCTTTACGCCCGGCCTTGACAATGTCGATTATTTTGGACGAATCGAAGAAATATATGAGCTCAATTTTTATGGTTCGAAACCTCTTACTCCAGTGATATTCAAATGTCATTGGTTTGACCCTCAAGTGACGAGACGGACACATTCTAATCTTGGGATAGTCGAAATTCGATAAGATTCCACCTTAACCGGAGACGATTATATCGTGGCCCAACAGGCCACACAAGTGTATTATCTCCCATATGCGTGTCAAACGAAAGAACATCTTAAGGGTTGGGATGTTGTGTATAAGGTATCGCCGCACGGGAGGTTACCTGTTCCTAACGATGAAGATTACAACTTAGACCCGGACACATATGATGGAGAGTTCTTCCAAGAAGATGGGGCTAGAAGGGTGATTTGAGATAGACTTAACTGAAGCTATCGGAATGGACGTAGATATTGAAATGGTTGTTGATGAGGAGGATGATGAGGTGCAAAATGATAATGACTTAGTAATCCTTGAAGGCAATGACATTAATGACGAGGTTGCGTCTTCCGATGGTGTTGAGATTGAAATGCTTGATAGTGATGATGAGAGTTATGATCCGGCTAACCCCGACACATATAAAGATTATTTTTAATCGATGTAATGCTATATGACTTTTTATTTCGCACCTGTTTTTAAATACATCTTTTTATATGTGCTTATTTGTTTACTCTTAATTGCAGGTTGTTGGACAAATATGGTGGGCGGTTGGCTGAGTAGGAGGAGGGGGAGGAGGAGGAGGACGGCGGACGAGGCAGAGTAGGAAGCGCAGCAGGACGAGGCAGAGCAGGCAGCGCTGTAGTAGGCGGCGCCTCAGGACGACGACGACCAGCAGCAGGACGCCTCAGGTTCGGGCGGCTCAAGTTCGAGGAGCATCTACCTGCGAGGCTCCACGAGTCTCCCTCAGCGTCCCATACTTCGGGACAGGCGACCGCTGATTCGGCCGGAAGGGGAGAGGTATGTAACTTTATGTTCTTCATTCTTGTTCATATTATGTGTTCAAAATCATAATATAAACTAATACTTTTTATTTATCACTTGGACAGGTCTTGGACGGTTTTGGATTATGCTGGGGGTCATCGTCGCCCCTCAATGGCATCCTCGGCCTGCTGTGCAGGGAACACTTCCCTGGACTTGTGGAGTATGCCAGAGTGACGGGCCCAACCTTCACCTTCGACCACTACGTCGTCGCCCCCGATGCAGTAGACCGGGACGACCGGCAATTCAATAACAAGGCGGAGCGGGTGAAGCAAGAGCTGTGGGTAAGTCTTAGTATAATGTAAAATATGTCGCATTCGTTGCAAATTCTTGAAATAATGTATGGATTCATCGTTTTTGTATGCAAGATTTCTTCAGATGCGATACTGGATACGAGGCTAGGGCGGATGTGGTGGCCACCACGAGCTGTAAGAAGCTCGTCGTGGACATGCACTATGAGGCCCGAATCCAGGCCATCATCACCTACCACGGCTCCGTCCTTGGGGAGAGGGTGACTAAATCTCAAGCCCGAACCATGTCGTTGACCAGGGAGCAGTACCTGCAGGTAAAGTCATGCATGTTTGGTACCAGTACTCCATGCATGAATTTTATTTTATCTTCTGATATGCACTTTACGTGTTTACTTTGTAGATGATTCCATATTGGTGCGCCGCACATCCTCTGTGCTGGGAGCAGATGGTGGATAGGTGGTGTTTGGCTGAGTGGGACGAGGCGCACACCGCTAGCCGGGAACGACGTTTGATGATGCAAGGCCCCTCCCACCACCAAGGCAGCCGGAGCCTGGGCCAATATGCCGAAGCATGGGCACACTATCTTTTTTATTTAGATATATAGCATTGAGTTAGATATTATTTCTAACTATCTCATTGGTTTTCGTTGCAGTCGGCGTCACATGGTGGTCGGCCTTGTTCCACCTTCTCGGCCTATGCTATGGCCCATAAGGGTAAGGCGACGTCCGACGTCACCTACAACCCGGATGAGAGGCTCGAGGCCTACACCAACCCCGCCGTCTACAGCCGCCTCCATGACTACACCGCCATGGCGCAGGAGGTCCATGGCCCAGACTATGATCCAAGCACCGAGCCGATCGACCCCGATGTGCTCATGAGGGTCGGAGGAGGCAAGAGACATGGGCGGTACTGGATTGCCGACGGGGCAATCGACTCGTCCTCCACTCCCACTCTGTCTCAGGTGAGAGCAAGGAGCACGGGCTCGAGTCTAGCCATACGACCTCGACACGACAGCTCACAGCATCGCATACAGCAACTCGAGGTTAGTGCTTCTGTAACTCGTCCTTCCTTTAGTTATATACCTACTCTTTGTGTTACTATAATGTTGGCTTGTAATATTACAGACCCAACTAGAAGAAGAGAGGAGGGAACGTCATGAGATGGAGGCGAGGATGATGGCGGAGCGGGAGGCGGAGCGCCGGGCAGATCATCAGAGGATGGCAGAGATGTTCCAGTACATGCAGAGCCTTGGCACCGCACAGGGCATCGCTCCGCCACCTCCATTGTTCCCTCCAGTTGACCCTGCTCTCTTCCACTCTCCTGTGAGTATCAAAGTTGTAGTTAGATGTTTGTAATGCATCTGGTATAACACATGCAATCTCTTCTCTGTGCAGGGCCAATCTGGGGCGGCATCCAACAACCCTCCGGAAGGGTTCAACCCAACGCAGCCCCGGTCAAGCCGCCCACCTCCATGAGTGTTGTGTTTTTATTGTTTTAGACTTCAGAACTTGTGTATAATACTTATGTTTGTGTTTGATACTTATGTGAGAGCTTGAGACGTTTGAGACTTATGTTTGTGTTTGATACTTGTGTTGAACACTTATGTTTGTGATGGATATTTATGTTTGTGGTGACAGTTTTATGTTTGTGTTGGCTATTTATGTTTGTGATGATATGTGTGATGTATATATGTGATATATATGTGATATCTTTTGTTTGTGTGGATGGAATACAAAAAACAAATAAAAAAGGTATATACTGGTCACTTTGCCGAGTGTAACACTCGGCAAAGAGGCGCTTTGCCGAGTGTCAGGGTCATAACACTCGGCAAAGAGCAAAAACCTGGGCACCGGTTTAAGGACTTTGCCGAGTGTTATGTTGCTGGCACTCGGCAAAGAGGCCGGCTTTGCCGAGTGCCGCACAGAGCACTCGACAAAGAGCCTGACATGGGGACCCTCCCTGGCGGGCTCTTTACCGAGTGTCCCAAAAGGCACTCGGCAAAGATGTACTCTTTGCCGAGTGCTTCTGGAAAGACACTTGGCAAAGATAACTCCTTTGTCGAGTGTCATCCGTGACACTCGGCAAAGACGCCTTCTCCGTCACCGTAACGGCCGCTTTTCTTTGCCGAGTGCGCCTTGGCACTCGGCAAACCTCTTTGCCGAGTGCCCGAGAAAAAGTACTCGGCAAAGAAGGCTTTGCCGATGCACTGTTTGCCGAGCCTTCTTTGCCGAGTGTCACACTCGGCAAAGCCTTTGCCGAGTGTTTTTAAGGCTTTGCCGAGTGCTTCGGGCACTCGGCAAAGCGCCCGTTTCCGGTAGTGCATAGGAAACATTCAAAATTGTTAATGTCAAAGAGAAAAATATAAACACTAGCAAATGTTACTACATAAATTATGTGAAATGAAATGTTTCTATAAATTATGTGAAATGAAATGAAATGATTCTATAGAATTTAGTCTAATAAGAAATTTGTAGAATTTGTATCTCTAGAGGAATCTAAATTCTCTAATGACAAGTCCAAGAGGACTATGGAACCAATGGACTCATGGAGGGTGTCCTCAGAGGAGTCAGTGTTGATGTGACTCATGAAAGAGATAGTTTCTTCAATCACCAAGATGTAAAATATACCAGGGAGAGCCTCTACAAAGAGGAAAAATGTGGAAAGTCTTCTCAACAAGAAAGGTAGTTCATTGCACTCTATTTTTTATATCACTAAGGGTGAGGAAATGATCAAGTGTTGAAATATTAATCTAGGTTGTTGCTAGGTATGTAAGTTCAATTTAGTTCTTGATGTCCCATGTTAGATAGCCTTGTGTGTGTGGCTATGTAAATCTTGTATTTTACTCTAGACTTCGTTAGCATTTAGATATGCCAAACTTGTTATGATTTGTTTATCTCTAATTAGTAGTGCATTTCTTGGCTTGACATCTCTTGGTTGCTTCTATCTTTTTGTGAAATAAATGTGTGGTAATCGTTCAATAAAGAAATCAACATGCAATCATGCAACCACAAACAAAAGGTGGTATTGTCCAACACTGAAATACACCATGATGAATCATGCAATCACAAACAAAAGGCGCCTAAATACCATGATGAAGATGCACTAGTAAGTGTGTTGGAACTTGCTCTCCTAGGCAAGTAGATCCAACGGGGAAGTGGCAAGAGTGCAAGTAAAGTTTAGCCTAGGATGACAATTGCTCTGTTAATCTGGCCTCTCAAGGGCACTGTACGGGGGTATTTATAGGTACCCAAGTGTCCAACGTCCCAAGGCAAGGACAATCATGCCCTCGGGGACCCGGAATGTGCCCAAAATATTCCCATAAAGGGAGGTTACAGACCGTCATTACAGAAAAGCTATTACATATGAGGCCCGTAACATGCTTATCCACGCGGGGCCCGTTACAGTGGGCCGAATTCCACGTGGGCCTCCAGGCAAGATGAGACGCGGGACTAGCAGACTTCGACGGGGTCTGGCCTTCGTCTTGCAATGGAGGAGACGAAGGGCAACCACGCCGATCATCTCACCTTCGTTGGTGTAGTGAGGCGATGAAGGCTTCGCGCGAAGGGTAGCGTCTTCGCCTTCGCCCCAACATCTGCCCTCTGAGGGACCAGTTCGACTGAGTCATCTGGTGCCAAAGACGTTGCTAGATGGTGGAGACGCTGCCCTCGCTCGAAGTGGTCCCACGGGGGGTTTTTGAGGTGACCGTTGATGGACGTGGCACTGTTGGACTGCGGGTTTCCCGAAGCGCCGTGCCATGTGTATAAAAAGGGCAGCGCGGCGCGGGCTATCTCTTACCTTTTGCGTGCGCCGGAAAACCCTAAGCTTTTGAGACCTCTCGCCTGCCCTCCTTGTTCTGCATCGGAGATCTGGCCCGCGTCAAGCAAACCGCGAGTCACCACCGACGGTACGTAGCGATGTCGTCTTCTTCCTCATCTGCTGCAAATGCGCCGCCAACCGATTCGTCGTCTGAAGATACCTCTAGCGATTTGGCGGTGGTGGAGTTACAGCCGGGCCACACGGTGGAGTTCGGTGTTTCGAGGATTTCCTCGGTTCATGTGCAGGATATGCAGCGATTGGGGTATTTTGGGAACGGTGTTGGGTGTGTCCCAGGGGCGGAAGAGATTCCCGAGCCTGAGGGCGAGTTAGTCGTGTTTGAGGCGTTCTTCATCGCCGGCCTTCGCTTACCTGCGCATCGTTTCATGGCGGAGGTCCTATAGAGGTTTGAGGTCTAGGTCCACCAGTTGACACCTAACGCCGTGGTGGCCCTAGCGAAGTATGTCTAGGCGGTGACTTCGTACGGCAGTCAGCATTCCGTAGAGGTCTTTGCCACGAATTACTGTCTGCATTGGCAAAAGAGAAAGATTGGAAGTAAGGTTGCATAGTTTGGATCGTGCACCTTCACGCCGAGGACCGGGAAGACTTCAGCGGAAGTCGTGGAATTAGTTCCCTATGCTCGCAACAAGTGGGGCAACTGGTGGGATTATTGGTTTTATGTTTCGGAAAGCAAAGTCGAAGACCTCCTAGGGCTCCCCGCGGCCATAATGTGCTCCCATTGTTATGTGGCATTCCCACCATTTGAGGTGGCGGAGGATGATGAGGACGAAGGGGCCCTCCGGTGCGCTGCCCGCATGAGCAGCGGGCGTGATTTGGTTGAGGAGTTCATCGGTTATGGAGTGTGGCCCCTGGTGCATGGCTGGGTGCTTGGCGAAGTATGCCCTCGCCAGATGCCTACTTTGGGCCAGCAGATGGTGCGAAGTCCGGCCTTCGCTTTGGATATGCGCGGCCGAGACCCAGCCGCATTCGTTCGTGAAGTGGAGGATGGGGCTGTGAGGATTGTAGTGCGGTATGCACCGAGGATGGAGATTCTGCGGAGTTGGGATATTCATGGATCCAATGTTCACTTGAATCGGGTCTTCGAGTTAAACCGTTTGCCATACGGTGGTTACCCTGGAGACGACGTTGCTGCGGCTGTTGACCGCCGCGGGAAAAAGCCTGTGGTCATGGCTGAGGAAGGCCCTTTGCGGGAGGCTACCGCGGCCATTAAAAAGAGAAAAATAGGTACTGCAATTGGGGGGTTAGGGGTCTCTGATCGTTTTGCTGTGGATTTGATGGGGACTTGTGTGGCCCTCGGGGGAAGGATGTCTTCGCCCGAGCTCCGGGAGTCTTCGGCGCGAATGCTGAAGGTTACCGAGGGTCAATGGCCAAGGAACGTTCCAATCCCCCGGGCGGCCGGCGAGGACATATTTACGTCTCGTTTGGCCTGTGAGATGAAGATTTTTCCTTATGGGAGGAATATTGCTACTGTTGTATCAGCAGTGATGGACAAGGATCGTCAAGATGCAGCGCGGAAGCGTCGGGCGTTCACTAGGGTCGGGGTCCCTAGTCGCGGGGTGAAGAGGGCGCGGGGAGGCGCGAAGTCCACCGCCCCTGGCAGCAGCAAACCACCACTGGCTACAAAGCCGGTCATCCCTGGGCCCATCAAGTCTTCGGTGGGTGCGAGGGTTGTTGCTTCCGGCGCAGGCAAGCCGCCCTCGGCTGAGCTCACGAAGGAGCGGAGGCCGCCGTCGCCGGTGCGCACCGGCGAAGCGGCGGCGGGTGGCGCCGACTTCGACACGGACATCTGCGTGGAGGATTACCGCGTAGGTGGTGTCATGATGTTCGATGCGCACACAGGCCGAGGACTTGTTGGTGAGTTTTTTTGGACTGGGTCTTGAACAAGGTTATGGTGCAGGGTCGGATGCGGGGCAGTTGGCTGTTGTCCTGGCTCCGGTGGCGGCCACTTCGCCTACGGCGGCGGTTGGAGCGAAGGGTACTTCGCAGGACCCATGGTCCAAATTCTGCACTAGCGGCGAGATTTCGTCGGCTGCCGCCGCCAAAGACGTGGTGGGCTCTGTGTCCCAGCAGCTGAGGCATGCGTCGCAGCAGCTGAAGCATGTAAGTCGTCTTGGACTTCATTAGTTCATTGTTTTTATGCGGTTGCGGATCTGATGGATTTTTCGCGGCAGGCGGCCGCCTTCACCGACCATGTTGCGTCGGACGCCCTGACTTTGGAGTTCGCTGCTGAGAGGCAGCGACTCGAGGGCAGGATTGAGCGCCTCCGGGCGCAGCATACGGATGCTGTTCGGGACAAGTCAGCTGTGGAAAACAAGAGCCACAGGCTAACGGAGAGGTTGGCGGCTGCAGAGAACGAGAAGGAGGATCTCAGGTGCCAGTTGGCGGAGGAGAGCAGGGACGCAAACAGAGCCTTTGCTGAGGCGCAGGCTACGCAAGCTGAGGCCAAACTTGCGCGGGCGAAGGCCAGTCTCGCCTACCAACGTGCCGAGGAGATGGAGACGAGGCTCTGCGGCCTGCACGACCGCCTGGACAAGACAGAGGCCTCGACGCACGCGGAGGTCGAGTGGATGCATCTGCAGCTTGTGGATGCGTACTAGGAGTTGGGTGCACGGACCGCTCCCTTCGAAGCACCCGGTCAGGAGGTGGGCCTCCGCTTCCTTGGGTGGCTACAGGAGGAGCTGGAGGTGCTCCCAACAATTGTGACGGGCCTCATGTCCTACGCCTCCCTCGTCACCTGCGAGGGGGCGTGAATGCCTTGTCCCGCGAGGGGTGCGGGCACTTCGAGGTCTTCGACCAGTCGGACGAAGGCTTCAAGCGCAGAATCTTCCAAGTCGAAGACCCGGTGCTGAAGCGGTCGGCTGGGGCGCTTTTCGATAGGATGTGGGGCCCTCACGGCCGAGAGACTGTCCGGGAGAGGTCCGATCGGGCGATGGATCAGGTAAAGGTGCATATGTGATTATATGTGTGGGTATGTGTGTATTTGTGTGGTTATTGAATGAATGTGTTGTTGCTGTAGATGGCGCGTGATGAAGAGGTCGAGGACCTCGGTGATCTGGACAACACATTGCCCGAGGCATCGGGGGTGGAGTTGGTGCCGCCATCCGATGCTGGCGAGGGCCCCTTGGCGACCCCCACGCCGACTAGAGCTGGCGAAGACCCCGTGTCGACCACTGTGCTGACGGATGAGGACGCTTCGAAGGTGGTGGGCGAACCGGCTGCCGAAGACCCAGCGGCGTCGGCCGGGCCTTCGCAGGTGGCGGAATAGGGGCTAGGGGCTTTCGGTGTAAAATTTTGTTTTTGTGATACTGAACCTCGGTTGCTGCGTAGGTTCCGACGTTTGGGCCTGTGCAAGCAACCGCTGCTGGCGATACTAATTTTGTGGCGGCCTCATCTGTTGTGCCTGCCGATGATAATTTGTCTGGCTCTGGATCTGAGTGTTTTGAGTCTGATGGTGAGTCTAGGAGTTCATTTTCCTGGACGGATGAGTCCTCAGATGAAGACTTGGATTATTTTGCTGCGTTAGATGTGGCTGCAGCTTAGTCTTCGCCGTGCGTGGAGGTCGGCGAGGACGCTGATCTTCCTAGTGCGAGTGCTAAGTACAGGCGGCAAAGGGTGGTGTCGAAGCACAGTGTGGGTGAGTTTTCGCGAAGTGGTAGGCGCCGTCGTATGGGGATTGAGCGTGGCCGTCGTCGAGTAGACCGAATTGGTAAACGAGAATTGTTGTCCTCGCCGATTGGGGCGAGCATAGGTGAGGGGGATCTGCGAAATCTTTTTGAGGGTGAGGAATTGAGGATAATGTTGTTTAATTATAGGGAGATGGGTATCATCCCGAAGGTTGAGCCGATGTAGTGTATGGTGCCCTCGCTGTGTGTCTGTAACTGTAACTTGTATTGTAATGTGGCCTGTCGGCCATTTTCGTACGCCTGTGCTGATCTGGCTGCACCCGTGGGCGACTTTTGTGCGGAGTGTCTTTTCAATGAAAGACTTCGATTATCGCACTTGTTGTGCTATTCCGGCTGCACCCTTAGGCGATTTTTGCATTTAGTGTCGTTAATAAAAGACTTCGATTAACACACTTGTTGTGCTATTCCGGCTAGGGATGGCAGTGGGTACGGATATGGGTAAATAACCGCGGTTATTTACCCGTTGGGTACGGATACGGTGGAGTTTTATATCCGCGGGTACGGGTATGAATACTATACGGTATTCACGGGTAATAATTTCGTGGGTATGGATATCTGCTATCCATATCCGTCACCCAATAGACATATGACATGTGGACCCAAACAGTGGCCAACACCCAGTAGTCCGCGGTCCGCCAGTGGCCAGCAGTCCAAGTCCAAGCGGCCTGCGGCCCAAGAGGCCAGGACCAGAAGTCTAGAGCGAACAGCCCGTGCCCCTGCGGCCTGCGGCATGCGCACAGCGCCCCTGCGGCCTCTCGGGCTCTCGGCTGGTGGTCTCTCTCTCACGGTCTCACTTTCTCTTGTCTCCAACTCCAAGTTTCTAACCCTAGCCAGTGCCAGCCGCCAAGCTTGAAGACTTGAAGTTCTAGGCTTCCAGTCGTGCGGTACGCCCGTCCTCGTGCAGGCGATCAGCGAGCAGCTCGGCAGCGACCAGCAAGCCGCCGAGCACAGGGTAGCCGTCGTGCTCGTGCTGCCGAGCAGCCGAGTAGCCAAGGCAGGCGCCGCCGAGCATAGGGCGCCGCCGAGCAGCCGAGCCACCGCCGAGCGCCGAGTATTCTCTGGTGAATTAAACATACTTGGTCTCTTGGATAAAATAGTGTTTCAATTTAGAGTTTTGGACAGATTGCTTGTAAGGATTTGAAAAGATTACTTGTATGGATAAATAGATTTTGTTTGTACAGATTGTGATAAATTTCTGTTAGAATGGAATGTTGCTAAAATTTTAGTGGGCGAGCGGGTAATGGATATCCGTTGGATAACAGATACCCAACAGGTACGGTTACGGATACAGATCCGTACCCACGAGCATAAATGGGTATGGGTATGGGTTTGGTTTTATCTCGTGGGTATGGATACGCGAACCATATATCTGCGTTCTACCCGCCCGATTGCCATCCCTAATTCCGGCTGCACCCTTAGGCGACTTTTGCATGGAGTGTCTTTAATAAGAGACTTCGATTAACGCACTTGTTGTGCTATTCCGGCTGCACCCTTAGGCGACTTTTGTACGAAGTGTCTTTAATAGAAGACTTCGATTAACACACTTGTTGTGCTATTCCGGCTGCACCCTTAGGCGACTTTTGCACGGAGTGTCTTTAATAAAAGACTTCGATTAGCGCACTTGTTGGTGCTATTCCGGCTGCACCCTTAGGCAACTTTTGCACTGAGTGTCGCACGCGAGGGTAGTCTACGCTACCTGTCGCGGTGACTTCGGAGTGGTTGAATGCCGAAGACCGTCAATGCGGTCTTTTTCGACACGTTGCGTCAGAGTTTTTGTTTTTGCGGGGGCTTTTACTGGTATATTACATGGCTCTGCCTCGTTAAAAACCTCACCCCCCGGGAGGAAAAGAGTGTGGGCCGGAATAATATTGTTTGGTGGATTACAAGGGCGCGTGGGCCCTGAGGGTTAGATAAAAAATTTGCGGAGATTGTCAATGTTCCAGGAGTGCTCTAAGTCTTCGCCATTGGGCGTTGCTAGCCTGTATGCGCTGGGGGATTCCTTCGTCTTGACAATGAATGGACCCTCCCATTTCGGCTCCATCTTGCCTCGTGATTCTGTCCGGGTGGTCCGGACGAGTACGAGGTCTCCTTTGTTGAACTCTCTTGGGAGGACCACGTTGTCGCGCCAGGCCTTGGTTTGAGCTTGGTATTTGTTGAGGGCCTGCAGGGCGAGGATGCGGTCTCCGTCGATGAGGTCTTTAGACGTTGGTTCGTCGACGTCGGGGACCGCTGATGTGCTTGTTCGGGGCGACCCATGCTTTATCTCCTGTGGCGTCATGGCCTCCGATCCATATAATAGACGAAAAGGTGTCAATCCGGTTGCCCGGCATTCGGTCGTGTTTAGGGCCAAAGACCACTTCGGGTAGTTGGTCGGCCCATTTACCCTTCTTGTTATCGAGAAGTCTTTTCTTGATGCCAGTGAAAATCTTGCCGTTAGCGCGCTCGACGACGCCGTTGGATTGCGGGTGGTATACCGAGGCGAAGACAGGCTTTGTGCTGATGGAGAGGCAGAAATCCCTGAAGTCCTGGCTGTCAAACTGTTTACCGTTTTCGACTGTGAGCTCAGACGGGACTCTGAATTGGCAAACAATATTTTGCCAGAAGAACTTTTGGGCAGTCTTCGACGTTATTGTGGATACTGCGACGGCGACGAAGGTGAATTTGAGGTTCCCTTGAGCCATAGGTAGTGGTCCGACAATATATAGCCCCCAGCGTTGAAGTGGCCATGTGTGGGTGATCAGCTTGGTGAACTGTGAAGGGTTGCTCGAGCGGGGAGAGAACTTCTGGCATGCTTTGCAGGACCTCGTGACTCGGTTCGCGGTACAGATTATCGCGGGCCAGTAAAATCCTTGACGGATTACCTTGGCAGCGAGGGCCCTAGGCCCTGAGTGGGACCCACAAGTTCCACTGTGGACCTCGCGAAGGATTTGAATGCCTTCGGTTTCGGTCACACATTTTAGCATGGGCTGATTGATCCCCTTTTTGTATAGCTTGCCCCCGACTAGTACGAAGTCCTGGCTTCGGTGCTTGAAGCGTTTGGCCTCATTGACGTCACTTGGGTGGTAATATCCTTGCAGAAACAGGGTTATTGGGGCCCGCCAATCTTCAGTCATGATGAGGTTGACGATGCGATGGCCTTCGGTGTCGTTGGTTAGGTGTAAGCCCTCTGGGTTAC
Source organism: Zea mays (assembly GCF_902167145.1). Taxonomy (NCBI): domain Eukaryota; kingdom Viridiplantae; phylum Streptophyta; class Magnoliopsida; order Poales; family Poaceae; genus Zea; species Zea mays. The sequence continues at coordinate 196,365,330 of NC_050099.1, read as the reverse complement.
GGACGGCTGGTGTGCCAATGACGTGGTAGAACACGTCGAAGGGCAAGGTATTGCCTCTGGCCGCTGCCTTAGCCAACGCGTCAGCCTCTTCGTTCCTGGCGCGGTCCACATGCTGTAGGGTGAAGCCCTTGAATTGTCTCTCGAGACTGCGAACAGCCGTGAGATACTGCATGAGTGCGAGGTCTTTGGCTGAATATTCTTTTTCGACCTGGTCGGCGATTACTTTGGAATCTGTCTTGACTATGCAGGTAGTGACACAGAGTGCCCTCAGCTTGCGAAGGCCCAAGATGACGGCTTCGTATTCTGCTATGTTGTTGGTGCATCTGTCGGACTCCAAAGCGAAGCTAAGGCGTGCTGCGTATCTGTGCTTGACGCCTGTGGGTGAGGTGATAATTGCAGCTGCGCCTGCCCCCGCATGGCACCATGCGCCGTCACAATGGATGGTCCACACCTTCTCTGGAGGCTCTTCTTGCTGCCGTGTTGGCCCTGTCTAGTCGACGATGAAGTCTGCCAGGACCTGCGACTTGATTGCTATTCTGGGTTCGAAGGTGATGTGGTACCCAGAGAGTTCGGCTGCCCATTTGGCGATTCAGACGGACGCCTCCGGGTTTCTGAACAGTTCTCCTAGTCCCTTGTCCGAGGTGACCTGCACCTTGAACGCTTCAAAGTAGTGGCACAGCTTGCGCGATGCCATGAAGACCGCGTAAGAGATTTTTTCCAATTCAGTCATGTTGCACTTGGAGGTCGTGAGGACTTCTGAGACGTAGTAGACTGGACACTGCCAGGTCGTGCCCTCTCTGCCTTGCTCTTGGACTAGCGCTGCGCTGACTGCATATGGCGAGGCTGCGATGTAGAGCAGCAGAGGCAGCGAGGGGTCGGGACTGCTGAGAATTGCCAAGTCTGACAAGTGTTGCTTGAGTGATGCGAAGGCTGCCGCCTGTTCTGGTCCCCACACGAAGTCTTCTGCACCATGCAGTGCCTTAAGGAAGGGTAGACTTCGCTCTGCGGACTTGAAAATGAATCTGTTAAGGGCGGCTAATCTGCCTGTCAGACGCTAGACATCCCTGGCTGACTGCGGGGGTGTCATGTTGATGATTGCTTGAATCTTGGTCGGGTTGGCCTCGATCCTGCGGTGCGACACCAGGTAGCCCAGTATCTCCCCCTGGCGAACTCCGAAGACGCACTTCTTGGGGTTGAGGCGAAGTCGTGCGTCCCGCATGTTTGCGAACGTCTCTGCGAGATCAGCCAGGTGATCTTCTTTATTCTTGCTTGCGATGACGATGTCATCTACGTATGTGAAAATGTTGTGGCCCACTTGGCTCTCGAGCACCGTCTTAGTGAGGCGAGAGAAGGTTGACCCGGCGTTCTTGAGTCCCTCTGGCATCCTGATGAAGCAGTACGTGCCGAAGGGTGTGATGAAGCTGGTGCTGGCCTTGTCTTCCTCCTTCATGTATATCTAGTGGTAGCCAGAGAAGCAGTCGAGAAGTGACATGACTTCACATCTGACGGCGCTATCGACTATCTTGTTGATCCGTGGCAGCGGGAAATTGTCCTTGGGACAGGCCTTATTGAGGCTAGTGAAGTCGATGCACATGCGCCACTTGCCGCTTTTCTTTTGTACCATGACTACGTTGGCGAGCCACGTAGGTAGGCGATTGGTTCGATGAAATTGGCCTCCAGCAGGCGGTGCACTTCGGCTTTGGCGGCTTTCGTCTTTTCGTCGGACATTTTGCACATCCGCTGCTTCTTTGGGCGCACCGAAGGGTCGATGCCCAGACCGTGTTCGATGACGGTGCGGTTGACTCCGACCAGGTCAAGGGCGGACCAGGCAAAGATGTCCTTGTTTCTGGAGAGATATGCCATGAGTTTCTCCTTGTCTTGCGAAGTCAGGTCTTCGCTTATTACGACCGTTTGCTTGGGCGTCGCCGGGTTGAGGGGAACTGTCTTCGTTCCATCGTTGCTCTGCAGCTGTGCCTTTACTTTTTCATCGGCGGCTGGGCGGGTCGCTTCAGAGACTTAGCGCTATGTTGTAAGGTAGTGTACGTTCCGTTGACCTAGAACGAAGTCTCTCTCAATGTTGCACGCAGTCTGCTGGTTACCGTAAACCGTTATCATGCCTTGCGGACCCGGAATTTTCATGCAGAGGTACAATTCATGAATGGCCACTTCAAATTTATTGATGGAGCCCCAACCCATTATAGCGTTGTAGGGATAAACCATGTTGACGATGTCAAAGGTGACCTGTTCGCTTCGCGCATTGGGTGCTACACCGAATGACAGGGGTAGTTCTATCTTGCCCACAAGGAAAGTGCCCTTGCCGCCGAAGCCATATAGGGGGTTGTCCGAAGGCTTGAGTAAACTGTGGCTGATGCCCATGCGGTCGAAGGCGTGCAGGAAGATGATGTCCGCTTGGCTGCCGTTGTCAACTAGGACTTTGTGCAGGTCCCAGCCTGCTACATTGCAGTTGATTACCATGGCGTCGACGTGGGGTGCGCTGCGTAGATCAACATCTCTGGCGTCGAAAGTTAGCGGCACATGTGACCACCTCGTTTGTACCACTGGGCCGATGAGGGTGACATAGTTGACACTCCGGTAGTGATCCCTCTTCTGTCGTTTTGTCTCGAAGTCGACGATGGACCCTTCGGTGATCGTGTGAATGACTCCACGATACGGCTGATTGGTGAAGTCTTCTTGCTTTGGTGCCTGGGGTTGATTTTGATGGTGTGGGTTCTGGTGATGCGGAGGCGGAGGCGGGGTGGGACGATTTGTACTTCCTAATGGTGTGGATATGTGTGGTTGGGTGGGTGCTGGACGTGGCCGTTGTTGTATGGTTGTGGGTGGTGGTGATGATATGTATGCGCGACAACTCTCTGGTTGTCGGCTGGTTGTGCTCGGGACATCCTGTCCCTGGTGGCCTTTGTTTCCGGGCAATCCCTTGTTGGGTGTGCGCAATCCTTGCCATGAAAAAGGCAGTAATATCTGCGCGGTTGTTCCGCCCGTCCCTGGCCCCGGCCTCGCGTGCCATTGCCGTGACCCTGGGGGGGATATTCCTGACGGCGAGCGGCCTCACCAGCGGGGTGCTGGTTGGCTATGTTGTGCACCTGCTGCTGACTGCGACTGTCCCGTCTGGAGTCTGGCTACGAAGGCCTTGTCCAGGTTCGACTAGAATGCGGAGGGTCCTTGGGCTTTCTCTGAGACTCGACCTTTCGTTGATGGAGCTCTTCGGATCTAGCGTACTTCTCGAACAGCTGATAGAGCTCTTGGCGATTTTTGGGTGGGTCCCTGATGCAGTGACTGTATAGGACACCAGCCCGAAGGCCACTGATGGCGTAGTGTATCGCAATGTGGTCGTCGACCGAAGGTAATTGTGACTTGAGAGTCAGGAACTTGCGGTAGTACTCCTGTAGGGTTTCCTTCTCTTGCTGTTTGTAGAGTGATAGCTTGGCCAAGGCATCGGTATCAGGTCAGTATCCTTGGAAGTTGAGTAGAAACTTGTCTCGGAGTCCTTTCCAGGAGTCGATGGACAATGGGGGCAACCTGGTGTACCAGGTCAAGGCCGGACCCTCGAGGGCGATGATAAAAGACTTGGCCATTGTGGCGTCGTCCTCTCCGGATGATGCGACGGTGACTTGGTAGCTCATGATGTATTGTGCTGGGTCGGTGCTGTCGTTGTACTTGAGGTAGGTCCCTGCCCTGAATTGGCGGGCCACGGTGACGCTTGGAGTTGCGGAGCTAGGGGGCTTCGCTCGTCAAGGTAGTTGATGCCTTGGAAAGCTACAGCATGCGGGATGAAAGGCCCGCGCTGGGGTATTGAAAGGGAAATGTGCCCTTGGGCCATTTCTAAGTATTTTGGTGATTGAGTGTCAACACAAGTGCTTAAATGTGAATCTATGCACATGGGTGGACAAAGTGCAAAACAAGAGTAAAGGTATGTTTCTAAATCTCAGTACATTGGTTTTGTGTACTAATATACTTGTCTAAGTGATTAGAAACAGAAAGAAGAAGAAAAGAGAAGAGTTGGCTGTGTACAGCCAAAAGGCTGTTTCGGTCTGGGGCACCGGACTGTCCGGTGGTACACCGGACAGTGTCCGGTGCGCCAGGCTGCCTCGAGCGAAATGGCCGCTCTCGGGAATTCGCCGACGGCGTACGGCTAAAATTCACCGGACTGTCCGGTGAGCCAACGGTCGGCCGGGCCAACGGTCGGCCGCGGAATCCGCGCGCGACACGTGGCCGAGCCAACGGTCGGAAGGGGGCACCGAACTGTCCGGTGTGCACCGGACATGTCCGGTGCGCCAATGGCTCCCGCATCTGCAACGGTCGGCTTCGCCATTTAAGGAAGGAAATCGGGCACCGGACAGTGTCCGGTGTGCACCGGACTGTCCGGTGCGCCCGACGACAGAAGGCAAGGATGGCCTTCCAGATTTGCTCTCAACGGCTCCTAGCTGCCTTGGGGCTATAAAAGGGACCCCTAGGCGCATGGAGGAGAATACCAAGCAACCTTAGAGCATTCTTGATCATCCACACTCAGTCTTTGCGCATTCGTTTGTCATTCTCAGTGATTCGAGCTCCGTTCTAGTGAGAACTTTGAGATAGTCTTTTGAGCTCGATTCTTGGCCGTGTGTGTGCGCATTTTGCTGTGGATTTGTGTGTGTTGCTTCCCTTCCTTACTCCGTGATTCTTTGTGAACATCAAAAGTGTAAGGGCGAGAGGCTCCAAGTTGTGGAGATTCCTCGCGAACGGGATAAGAAAAGAAAAGCATAACACTGTGGTATTCAAGTTGATCATTGGATCACTTGAGAGGAGTTGAGTGCAACTCTCGTCCGTTGGGACGCCACAACGTGGAGTAGGCAAGTTTTGTACTTGGCCGAACCACGGGATAAACCACTGTGTCTTCTCTGTGTTGAACTCTTTGTGGTTATCGTATTGTGCAAGATCTTCTCTCTAGCCACTTGGCATTAACTGTGCTAACGTTTAACCAAGTTTTGTGGCTTAAGTTTTTAAGTTTTACAGGATCACCTATTCACCCCCCCTCTAGGTGCTCTCAATTGGTATCGGAGCCGTTCTCTTCACAAAGGGACTAACCGCCCGAAGAGATGGATCCTAAAGGGAAGGGAATCGTGATCAACGACAAGGAGAAGGAGTCCTTCGTCAACGAGCCAAGGGATGACAAGTCCAACGACTCGGGCTCGGGCCACAAAAGAAAAGATGGGAGGAAGAAGAAGACAAGGCGCATCAAGGAAATTGTCTACTACGACAGCGATGAATCTTCCTCCTCCCAAAAGGACGACGACGACTACGATAGACGAAAGACGGTTAACTCAAACTTTTCTTTCGATTATTCGCGCATCCCGCATAGTTCAAATGCTCAATTTCTCCCCATTCCACTTGGCAAGCCCCCTCACTTTGATGGAGAGGACTACGGATTTTGGAGCCACAAAATGCGTACTCACCTGTTTTCTCTCCATCCAAGCATTTGGGAGATTGTGGAAAGTGGAATGAAATTTGATAGCTCGGATAGCCCTGTGTTTATTAATGAACAGATTCATAAAAATGCACAAGCTACTACTGTGTTGCTAGCCTCTTTGTGCAGGGACGAGTATCACAAGGTGAGCGGCTTGGACAATGCCAAGCAGATCTGTGACACCCTCAAGATCTCTCATGAGGGAAACGACGTCACCTTGCTCACCAAAATGGAGTTGGTGGAGGGCGAGCTTGGACGGTTCGCGATGATAAGGGGCGAGGAGCCGACACAAACATACAACAGGCTCAAGACCCTTATCAACAAAATAAGGAGCTACGGGAGCACGCGATGGACGGACCACGACGTCGTCCGCCTAATGCTAAGGTCATTTACCATTCTTGATCCTCATTTGGTAAACAATATACGTGAAAATCCCAGGTACACCAAGATGTCGCCCGAAGAAGTTCTTGGGAAATTCGTTAGCGGGCGAATGATGATCAAGGAGGCGAGGTACGTGGACGACGCCTTGAATGGTCCGATCAACGAGTCGCAACCCCTTGCTCTCAAGGCAACACGAAGCAAGGAGGCGCTACCTAGCAAGGTGGCACAAATTGAGGCGGCCGGACTTAATGATGAAGAGATGGCTCTCATCATCAAAAGATTCAAGACGGTGCTTAAAGGTCGCAAGGGACAGCCAAGCAAGACCAAAGCCAAGGGGAAGCGCTCATGCTTCAAATGCGGTAAGCTTGGTCATTTTATTGCTAACTGTCCCGACAATGATAGTGATCAGGATCAAGGGAACAAGAGGGAGAAAAAGAAGAACTATAAGAAGGCAAAGGGCGAGGCTCATCTTGGCAAGGAGTGGGATTCGGACTGCTCTTCGTCCGACTCCGACAATGAAGGACTCGCCGCCACTGCCTTCAACAAGTCATCCCTCTTCCCCAACGAGCGACACACTTGCCTCATGGCAAGGGAGAAGAAAGTAAGCACTCATAATACTAGTACTTATGCTTCTTCAAGTGAGGATGAGTCTAGTGATGATGATGAGATAGATTACTCATGCTTATTCAAGGGATTAGATAGAACCAAGGTAGACAAAATTAATGAATTGATTGATGCCTTGAATGATAGGAATATACTTTTAGAAAAGCAAGAGGATTTGTTGTATGAAGAACATGATAAATTTGTAGAAGCTCAGAAATCTCTTGCTCTAGAAATTAAGAGAAATGAAATGCTCTCTAGTGAACTATCTTCTTGTCATGAAACTATTGCTAAGTTAAAGAGTTTTAATGATGATTTAAATGCTAGACTAGAAGTAGCTAGTAAATCTAATTCTTGTGTAGAAATTGTTGAAACTCGTAATAGGTGTAAAGATTTTGACATTGATGCTTGTAGTGAACACCTAGTTTCAATTTCCAAACTTAATGAAGAATTGGCTAGTCTTAATGCTCAACTTAAGACTAGCAAGAGTAATTTTGATAAGCTAAAATTTGCAAGGGATGCCTACACAATTGGTAGACAACCCTCAATTAAGGATGGACTTGGCTACAAGAGGGAAGCCAAGGACTTGACAAGCCATAAGGCTCCTATCTCCGCCAAGGAGAAAGGGAAGGCTCCTATGGCTAGTAGTGCTAAAAGGAACCATGCTTTTATGTACCATGATAGGAGACAAACTAGAAATGCTTATAGGAGTTATAATGCTTATGATGATTTTGATTCTCATGCCATGTTTGCTTCTAGTTCTTCCTATATGCATGGTAGAAATATGTCTAGGAGAAGTGCTATTCATCATGTGCCTGGAAAGAATATTATTCATGTTCCTAGGAAAGTAATGAATGAACCTTCTACAATTTATCGTGCTTTAAATGCTTCCTTTGCCATTTGTAGAAAGGATAGGAAAATAGTTGCTAGGAAGTTAGGGGCAAAATGCAAGGGAGACAAAACTTGCATTTGGGTCCCTAAGGATATTTGCACTAACCTTGTAGGACCCAACATGAGTTGGGTACCTAAGACCCAAGCCTAAATTTGCCTTGCAGGTTTATGCATCCGGGGGTTCAAGCTGGATTATTGACAGCGGATGCACAAACCATATGACGGGGGAGAAGAAGATGTTCACCTCCTACGTCAAGAATAAGGATTCCCAAGATTCAATAATATTCGGTGATGGGAATCAAGGCAAGGTAAAAGGGTTAGGTAAAATTGCAATCTCAAATGAGCACTCTATCTCTAATGTGTTTTTAGTAGAGTCTCTTGGATATAATTTGCTATCTGTTAGTCAATTATGCAATATGGGATATAACTGTTTGTTTACAAATGTAGATGTGTCTGTCTTTAGAAGATGTGATGGTTCACTAGCTTTTAGGGGTATTCTAGACAGCAAGCTTTACTTAGTTGATTTTGCAAAAGAAGAGGTCGGTCTAGATGCATGCTTAATGGCTAAGACTTGCATGGGCTGGCTGTGGCATCGCCGCTTAGCACATGTGGGGATGAAGAACCTCCACAAACTTCTAAAGGGAGAACACGTGATAGGTCTAACCAATGTTCATTTCGAAAAAGATAGACCTTGTGCAGCTTGTCAAGCAGGGAAACAGGTGGGAGGCTCTCATCACACCAAAAATGTGATGACAACATCAAGACCCCTGGAGCTGCTACATATGGACCTCTTCGGACCCGTCGCCTATCTGAGCATAGGAGGAAGTAAGTATGGTCTAGTTATCGTTGATGACTTTTCCCGCTTCACTTGGGTGTTCTTTTTGCAGGATAAGTCTGAAACCCAAGGGACCCTCAAGCGCTTCCTCAGGAGAGCTCAAAATGAGTTTGAGCTCAAGGTGAAGAAGATAAGGAGCGATAACGGGTCCGAGTTCAAGAACCTTCAAGTGGAGGAGTTCCTTGAGGAGGAAGGGACCAAGCACGAGTTCTCCGCTCCCTACACACCACAGCAAAATGGTGTGGTAGAGAGGAAGAACAGGACGCTAATCGATATGGCGAGGACGATGCTTGGAGAATTCAAGACCCCCGAGTGTTTCTGGTCGGAAGCCGTGAACACGGCTTGCCATGCCATCAACAGGGTCTACCTTCATCGCCTCCTCAAGAAGACTTCGTATGAGCTACTAACCGGTAACAAACCCAATGTATCTTACTTTCGTGTATTTGGGAGCAAGTGCTACATTCTAGTAAAGAAGGGTAGAAATTCTAAGTTTGCTCCCAAAGCTGTAGAAGGGTTTTTGTTAGGTTATGACTCAAATACAAAGGCGTATAGAGTCTTCAACAAAACATCGGGTTTGGTTGAAGTCTCTAGCGACGTTGTATTTGATGAGACTAATGGCTCCCCAAGAGAGCAAGTTGTTGATCTTGATGATGTAGATGAAGAAGACGTTCCAACGGCCGCTATCCGCACCATGGCGATTGGTGATGTGCGACCACAGGAACAATTGGAGCAAGATCAACCTTCTTCCTCAACAATGGTGCATTCCCCAACTCAAAACGATGAACAGGTTCATCAAGAGGAGTGTGATCAAGGGGGAGCACAAGATGATCATGTGATGGAGGAAGAAGCACAACCGGCACCTCCAACCCAAGTTCGAGCGATGATTCAAAGGGATCATCCCGTCGACCAAATTCTGGGTGATATTAGTAAGGGAGTAACTACTCTATCTCGATTAGTTAATTTTTGTGAGCATTACTCCTTTGTCTCTTCTATTGAGCCTTTCAGGGTAGAAGAGGCCTTGCTAGATCCGGACTGGGTGTTGGCCATGCAGGAGGAGCTCAACAACTTCAAGAGAAATGAAGTTTGGACTCTGGTGCCTCGTCCCAAGCAAAATGTTGTGGGAACCAAGTGGGTGTTCCGCAACAAACAAGACGAGCACGGGGTGGTGACAAGCAACAAGGCTAGACTTGTGGCAAAAGGTTATGCCCAAGTCGCAGGTTTGGACTTTGAGGAGACTTTTGCTCCTGTGGCTAGGCTAGAATCAATTCGTATCTTGCTAGCATATGCCGCTCACCATTCCTTCAGGTTGTTCCAAATGGATGTGAAGAGCGCTTTCCTCAACGGGCCAATCAAGGAGGAGGTGTACGTAGAGCAACCCCCTGGCTTCGAGGATGAACCGTACCCCGACCATGTGTGTAAGCTCTCTAAGGCGCTCTATGGACTTAAGCAAGCCCCAAGAGCATGGTATGAATGCCTTAGAGACTTTCTAATTGTTAATGCTTTCAAGGTTGGGAAAGCCGATCCAACTCTTTTTACTAAGACATGTGATGGTGATTTGTTTGTGTGCCAAATTTATGTCGATGACACAATATTTGGTTCTACTAACCAAAAGTCTTGTGAAGAGTTTAGCAGGGTGATGACGCAGAAATTCGAGATGTCGATGATGGGCGAGTTGAACTACTTCCTTGGGTTCCAAGTGAAGCAACTCAAGGACGGCACCTTCATCTCCCAAACGAAGTACACGCAAGATCTGCTAAAGTGGTTTGGGATGAAGGACGCCAAGCCCGCAAAGACTCCGATGGGGACCGACGGACTCACCGACCTCAACAAAGGAGGTAAGTCCGTTGATCAAAAAGCATACCGGTCAATGATAGGGTCTTTACTTTATTTATGTGCTAGTAGACCGGATATTATGCTTAGCGTTTGCATGTGTGCCAGATTTCAATCCGATCCTAAGGAGTGTCACTTAGTGGCGGTGAAGCGAATTCTTAGATATTTGGTTGCTACGCCTTGCTTCGGGCTCTGGTATCCAAAGGGGTCTACCTTTGACTTGGTTGGATACTCAAATTCCGACTATGCTGGATGTAAGGTCGATAGGAAGAGTACATCGGGGACGTGCCAATTCTTAGGAAGGTCCCTGGTGTCGTGGAACTCTAAGAAACAAACCTCCGTTGCCCTATCCACCGCTGAGGCCGAGTATGTTGCCGCAGGACAGTGTTGCGCGCAACTACTTTGGATGAGGCAAACCCTCAGGGACTTTGGCTACAATCTGAGCAAAGTCCCACTCCTATGTGACAATGAGAGTGCTATCCGCATGGCGGAAAATCCTGTTGAACACAGCCGCACAAAGCACATTGACATCCGGCATCACTTTTTGAGAGACCACCAGCAAAAGGGAGATATCGAAGTGTTTCATGTTAGCACCGAGAACCAGCTAGCCGATATCTTCACTAAGCCTCTAGATGAGAAGACCTTTTGCAGGTTGCGTAGCGAGCTAAATGTCTTAGATTCGCGAAACCTGGATTGATTTATAGCATACATGTGTTTATGCCTTTAATCATGTTCATTCTGCATTATGTTGCTTATTATGGTGCTCAAGTTGTACAAGCACTCCCCGGACCTCACAAGTCCTGGTGCCAGTCATGCACATATTTAGGGGGAGATGTGTTACAACTTGACCCTTTGAGACTAACCGTTTGTTTGAGTTTGATTGTTTTAGTCTCAAAGAAGGTTTGAAAGGGAAAGGTGGACTTGGACCGTGAAAGACTTCCACTGCACTCCGATGAGAGGGTAACTTATTCCATGTTCATCTTTAAACTCTTATTGCCTATTTGCTCTTAATTGAAGATTTTGGTGAGGCAATGGGGTTAAAGGGCCAAGATTGATCCCGTTTTGGTGCTTGATGCCAAAGGGGGAGAAAATAAAGGTCAAAGCGTTAAATGGATCAGCTACCACTTGAGAGAGATTTTGAAAATAGTAGAATAGAGCTTTGACAAAACTCTTTTATTGTCTCTCTTGTCAAAAGTTGGCTTCTTGTGGGGAGAACTGTTGATTATGGGAAAAAGGGGGAGTTTTTGGATTCTTGAATCAAATTTCTTTGGAAAACCTCTCTTTATGTCTCTACAAGTGGATTTGACTTAGAGATAGGATTTTGAGTTTGATTTGCAAAAACAAACCAAGTGGTGGCAAAGGATGATCCATATATGCCAAAAATGAATCAAAATAAATTTGAGTTTTATTTGAAGTGATATTGCACTTGTTCTAGTTGCTTTATGTTGTGTTGGCATAAATCACCAAAAAGGGGGAGATTGAAAGGGAAATGTGCCCTTGGGCCATTTCTAAGTATTTTAGTGATTGAGTGTCAACACAAGTGCTTAAATGTGAATCTATGCACATGGGTGGACAAAGTGCAAAACAAGAGTAAAGGTATGTTTCTAAATCTCAGTACTTTGGTTTTGTGTACTAATATACTTGTCTAAGTGATTAGAAACAGAAAGAAGAAGAAAAGAGAAGAGTTGGCTGTGTACAGCCAAAAGGCTGTTTCGGTCTGGGGCACCGGACTGTCCGGTGGTACACCGGACAGTGTCCGGTGCGCCAGGCTGCCTCGAGCGAAATGGCCGCTCTCGGGAATTTGCCGACGGCGTACGGCTAAAATTCACCGGACTGTCCGGCGCGCACCGGACTGTCCGGTGAGCCAACGGTCGGCCGAGCCAACGGTCGGCCGCGGAATCCGCGCGCGACACGTGGCCGAGCCAACGGTCGGAAGGGGGCACCGGACTGTCTGGTGTGCACCGGACATGTCCGGTGCGCCAACGGCTCCCGCATCTGCAACGGTCGGCTTCGCCATTTAAGGAAGGAAATCGGGCACCGGACAGTGTCCGGTGTGCACCGGACTGTCCGGTGCGCCCGACGACAGAAGGCAAGGATGGCCTTCCAGATTTGCTCTCAACGGCTCCTAGCTGCCTTGGGGCTATAAAAGGGACCCCTAGGCGCATGGAGGAGAATACCAAGCAACCTTAGAGCATTCTTGATCATCCACACTCAGTCTTTGCGCATTCGTTTGTCATTCTCAGTGATTCGAGCTCCGTTCTAGTGAGAACTTTGAGATAGTCTTTTGAGCTCGATTCTTGGCCGTGTGTGTGCGCATTTTGCTGTGGATTTGTGTGTGTTGCTTCCCTTCCTTACTCCGTGATTCTTTGTGAACATCAAAAGTGTAAGGGCGAGAGGCTCCAAGTTGTGGAGATTCCTCGCGAACGGGATAAGAAAAGAAAAGCATAACACTGTGGTATTCAAGTTGATCATTGGATCACTTGAGAGGAGTTGAGTGCAACTCTCGTCCGTTGGGACGCCACAACGTGGAGTAGGCAAGTTTTGTACTTGGCCGAACCACGGGATAAACCACTGTGTCTTCTCTGTGTTGAACTCTTTGTGGTTATCGTATTGTGCAAGATCTTCTCTCTAGCCACTTGGCATTAACTGTGCTAACGTTTAACCAAGTTTTGTGGCTTAAGTTTTTAAGTTTTACAGGATCACCTATTCACCCCCCCCTCTAGGTGCTCTCAGGTATGAAGAAGTCTCTGGCTGGTGCGTGCTGTTGGAGGGGCGGGCCGTGCTGCAGATCATGCTGGCCTTCGCTCTGCATGAGCACGATCTCTTGCTCGAGTTCCCGGGCTCTCTGCTCCTCGTCTTGTATCATCTGGCGCACTTTGGTTTGCGCGGTGACACGTTAGCGCTTGGCCTCGTGGTTGTCTTTCTGTTTTTGGAGGTTGTGGTTCTTGATGCGCAGGGCCCATAGCTGTAGCTGTTCTTCGGCTGAGACGCTGATGACTTCGCCGTCCTCTGTTGCATCTTCGCCTTCTGGTGGAGAGAAGCCTGGGGGTGGTGCTTGTGGTAGTCCTCCGGAGCTGCAGGTGCGTAGGGTGCCTTTGGGAGTGGGGTGTTCGTGGCGCTGCCTCATGCTGAGAGCTTCGTCTTCGCAGGCTTCTTGGTGGGTGTTTTCCGCGAGGGCCTTGCCTTTTTTCTCAGCTAGCAGCGCTGCCTTCGCTGCTTCATCGACAGATGGGGCTGCCTTCGAACTAGCTCTCTTGGGTGCCATCGCGGGTGGTTTGTTCGTAGCACGAACGGTGGGCGCCAAATGTTGAAACTTGCTCTCCTAGGCAAGTAGATCCAATGGGGAAGTGGAAAGAGTGCAAGTAAAGTTTAGCGTGGGATGATAATTGCTCTGTTAATCTGGCCTCTCAAGGGCACTGTACGGGGGTATTTATAGGTACACGAGTGTCCAACGTCCCAAGGCAAGGACAATTATGCCCTCGGGTACCCGGAATATCCCCAGAATATTCCCTTAAAGGGAGGTTACAAACCGTCATTACAGAAAAGCTATTATAGATGAGGCCCGTAACATGCTTATCCATGCGGGGTCCGTTACAGTGGGCTGAATTCCACGTGGGCCTCCAAGCATGATGAGGACGCGGGACTAGCAGACTTCGAGGGGTCTGGCCTTCGTCTTGCAATGGGTGAGACGAAGGGCAACCACGCCGATCATCTCGCCTTCGTTGGTGTAGTGAGGTGACGAAGGCTTCGCGCGAAGGGTAGCGTCTTCGCCTTCGCCCCAACATTTGCCCTCCGAGGGACCAGTTCGACTGAGTCATTTGGTGCCAAAGAGGTCGCTAGATGGTGGAGACCCAAATGTTGGAACTTGCTCTCCTGGGCAAGTAGATCCAACGGGGAAGTGGAAAGAGTGCAAGTAAAGTTTAGCGTGGGATGACAATTTGTCGGCGTTTCGAGACCGGGGGGTCCCTCGGGCCGACGAGTGAGTGCCGCGTGCCCCAGCCCAGATGGGTCGAGCGCGTGGGCGAGCGCGAAGGGGGGAAAGGAGCGAGGCGGCCGGAGACCGGCGTGAGAGAGGTGGGAATCCCGCGGCCTTCGTGTTCGTCCCGCGCCCAGGTCGGGTGCGCTTGCAGTAGGGGGTTACAAGCGTCCACGCGGGAGAGAGAAGCGAGCGGCCCCAAGAGAGCGCCTGCCCCGTCCTCGTCCCCGCGCGGCCAACCCTCTCTAAGAGGGCCCTGGTCCTTCCTTTTATAGACGTAATGAGAGAATCCAGGTGTACAATGGGGGTGCAGCAGAGTGCTACGTGTCTAGCGGGGGAGAGCTAGCGCCCTAAGTACATGCCGATGTGGCAGCCGGAGAGAATTTGGCACCCAGCTGGTGTGATGTCGTGGCCGTCGGAGGAGCGACGAAGCCTGGCGGAGGGACAGCTGTCGGAGCGGTTGGGTCCTTACTGACGTCCTCCTGCTTCCGTAAGAGAGCTGAGAGCCGCCGTCGTCACAGAGCATGCGGGGCGCCATCATTGCCTATCTGGCGGAGCTAGCCAGATGGGACACCGGTCTTGTTCTCTGCGGCCCGAGTCAGCTCGGGGTAGGGTGATGATGGCGCTTCCTGTTGACGTGGCTGGCCTGCGCCCTAGGTTGGGCGACGTGGAGGCTCCTCCGAAGCCGAGGTCGAGTCTGTCTTCCATGGCCGAGGCCGAGTCCGAGCCCCTGGGTCGGGCGAGGCGGAGGTCGTTCGGCAAGAGGCCAGGGCGGAGTCCGAGCCCTGGGGTCGGGCGAAGCGGAGTTCGTCGTCTTCTGGGGCTGAGCCCGAGTCCGAGCCCTAGGTCGGGCGGAGCGGAGTTCGCCGTCTTCTGGGTCTTAGCCCGAGTCCGAGCCCTGGGTCGTGCGGAGCGGAGTTCGCCGTCTTCCGGGACTTAGCCCGAGTCCGAGCCCTGGGTCGGGCGGAGCGGAGTTCGCTGTCTTCCGGGACTTAGCCCGAGTCCGAGCCCTAGGTCGGGCGGAGCGGAGTTCGCCGTCTTCCGGGTCTTAGCTCGAGTCCGAGCCCTGGGTCGGGCGGAGCGGAGTTCGCCGTCTTCCGGGACTTAGCCCGAGTCCGAGCCCTGGGTCGGGCGGAGCGGAGCTTCCTATGGTGCCTTTGGCAGGGCCTGACTGCCTGTCAGTCTCACTCTGTCAAATGGCACTGTAGTCGGAGTGGCGCAGGCGGCGCTGTCCTTCTGTCAGGCCGGTCAGTGGAGCGGTGAAGTGACGGCGGTCACTTCGGCTCTGCCGGGGGGCGTGCGTCAGGATAAAGGTGTCAGGCCACCTTTGCGTTAAATGCTCCTGCGATTTGGTCGGTCGGTGCGGCGATTTAGTCAGGGTTGCTTCTTAGCGAAGGCAGGGCCTCGGGCGAGCCGGAGATGTGTCCGCTGTTGGAGGGGGGCCTCGGGCGAGACAGAAATCCTCCGGGGTCGGCTGCCCTTGTCCGAGGCTAGGCTCGGGCGAGGCATGATCAAGTCACTCGAATGGACTGATCCCTGACTAATCGCACCCATCAGGCCTTTGCAGCTTTATGCTGATGGGGGTTACCAGCTGAGAATTAGGGGTCTTGAGGGTACCCCTAATTATGGTCCCCGACAGTAGCCCCCGAGCCTCGAAGGGAGTGTTAGCACTCGCTTGGAGGCTTTCGTCGCACTTTTTTGCAAGGGGACCAGCCTTTCTCGGTTGCATTTTGTTCCGGTGGGTGCGCGCGAGCGCACCCGCCGGGTGTAGCCCCCGAGGCCTCGGAGGAGTGGTTTCACTCCTCCGAGGTCTTAGTGCTTTGCGTAATGCTTCGGCTGGTCTGGTTGTTCCCTCATGCGAACTGGCCGTAGCCCGGGTGTTCGGTCGGGGCCCAAGTTCTCGGGCTGGTATGTTGACGCTGTCAACGGTTCGGCCGGAGCCGGGTTTGCGAGAGTAGCCCCCGAGCCTCTGCATAGGGCGAGAGGGCGATCAGGGACAGACTCGGCTTTTTTACATACGCCCCTGCGTCGCCTTTCCACAAGGAGGAGGGGGGAAAGCGCCATGTTACCCTCGATGGGCGCCGAATATGGTGTCTCCGGTGAGCTGCAAACGGGTAATCCGAGTGGACGTCCGTGCCCCGTTCGTTAGGGGTCGGCTAGGGGCCCAGAGGCACGCCCAAAAGTACCTGCGGGTGATCTGCCGGACCCGGTCCCCTGGCGACGGGGTCCGAGGGCTCGATGCCTCCCACCGATGGGATTCCGTTACAAGATCGCTCCCGCTGGTCTCGGAAATGTCCTAGGGTACCTCGGGAGCACAGCCCGAGCCTTGGTTATGTATCGAACGTACCCCTGGTCATCCCTCGCTCGGCGTCTGAGGCGGCTGTGAACCCTTCGGGGGCCAGCCTTCGAACCCCTGATCAGTAATAGGCGCGGAGCCCAGGTAGCCTGAGGCGGCCGTGGAACCCTTCGGGGGGCGGCCTTCGAACCTCTGACCAGTAGTGGGTGTAGGGCCCACGCGATCTGAGGCGGCTGTTGAAACCCTTCGGGGGGCCAGCCTTCGAACCTCTGATCAGTAGGGAGGCTCGGAGCCTGGTTCCTTCACGGGGAAGGATCCTTTTCGGGGTATCCCCCTTTCCCGGTCCCTGTTGCAAGAGATAGAGAAAGAGGAAAAAAGGAAAAGGATGCGAAATCGAACGACGCGGCGTACCTTTTTTGGCGCGGTTATTACGGCGAAGGCGAAGCGTCGCCCGCCTTTCCTGCCAGAAACGCCGCCCGTCTCGCTGCGGAGTTAATGCGACGGGGCGAGTGGTTGTCGGTGCGGCCGCTGCGCGTGCGCGAGCCGTTCGAGGAACGGCTGTTTCGCTTCGCGTTTTTGAATCCCGCGTCCGGTCCGGGCGGAACGTTGGAACCGGCCTCGCCTTTGACTTTATATACCCGGGAGAGGGTCTGGTGACGGTTCTTTGCTCCGCTTCCTGCCTGCCTCTTAGGTTTTTGCAACCCGAGAGACTTAGCCAGAGAAGAGGAAACCGCCCTTCCTGCCCCTTGCGCCGCCATCCCTTTTGCTCGGCGATGGCTGACCGGGTGACCATCATCTCGCCGCGCGATCCATGGCCCTTTTCCACGGTGACGGCGAGTGACCTGGAGGATCTGGTCGGCGAGGGCTTGCTTCGTCCTCTCACCAATAAGCAGCGACCGGAGTGGATTCCTCCCGTGGGCGGAGCCGCTCCGTCCCCACCGCCGGGGTACATCGTGAGCTTTGTCTCCTTCCACGAGCGGGGATTCGGTGTGCCAGCGGGCCGCTTCATGCGGGCGATCCTGTACCACTATGGGGTGGAGTTGCGCAACCTCACCCCTAACTCCATCTCGCAGGCCGCCATCTTCATAGCGGTGTGCGAGGGGTACTTGGGGATCGCCCCCCATTGGGATTTGTGGACCCATCTCTTTTGCGCGGAGCTTTTTGCCTCGCCAACAGGGGAGAGGAAAGTACGCGCAGCGGTGCGGGCCGGCGGCAGCACCATCCTGCTAAGGCAGTCGCGGGCGTCGCTGTATATTCCTGCCATCCTCGCGTCCTCGAACAAGGGGTGGCAGCGCCGGTGGTTCTACCTCCGGAACGACGGCGAGTTGCTCCCGCCGTTCTCCCAGCGAGTAGTCACTGCTGCCACTGACGCCTGGCGCCACGGG
The DNA here is from genome assembly GCF_902167145.1 of Zea mays. Classification (NCBI taxonomy): domain Eukaryota; kingdom Viridiplantae; phylum Streptophyta; class Magnoliopsida; order Poales; family Poaceae; genus Zea; species Zea mays. The sequence goes on along the minus strand of NC_050099.1, from coordinate 196,347,675 downwards.
ACCCCGCACGAAAGACAGAAGAACCTCGAGCCACTTCTCCAGGCCTTGGAGGCGTTGCAGAAGGGGGGACTCACCGCTGCGGGAGTGATTGCCGCCATCCACCGTCGGAGGGTGCTTCCCTTGGCGGAGCGGCGGCTGTCGCTTTGGGAGATGACCCCGGAGGCCGACTGGGAGGGCTCGCGGATGTCCCCTGATCCTCTTCCCTTCGACGCCCTCTAATGGCGGGTGCACGTTGCGTTGGGGAAGCCGGACCTCCATGCCTTCTCCCAGCTTTTGATGCGCCCCGACCGAGGGTGCGTGACCCTGGTGAGTGTCCGCTTCTTCCTTCTTCATACATCAGGTTGCTCCTGGTTCTTACGATTGGGGTTTTTCCCCTCCTCTTCAGGAGGTGAGGTGGCACAAGCCTTCCCTGCCACGGGTCCCGCAGGACGCGGTGGACCGAGCAGCGCGGCGGGTTGCCGCGGAGGAGAGGAAGAAGAAGAAGGACGCGGAGAAGGCCCGGGCCCGCGAGCGGAGGCGGGCTCGAGACGCCTTGGAAAAGCTCTGTCGCCAGCAGGAGAGGGAGGGGCTCCCGAGGGAGCCGTCGCCGGAGACGCCCGACGACGACGACGAGGATGAAGATGATGACAAGGAAGACGACATGGCCGCCCGTCTTGGCCTCAGCCCCGGCTCGGGGTTTGGCCAGGAGCCGTCAAGCCAGCCCCCGAGCGGGCTGACACCGTCAGTCCCCGGAGTCGGGACGTCGGGGCCCCGGCCTGAGGGGCAAGGGCAACCCGAGAGGGCTCCTGACCCCTCGGCTGGAGGAGCCGAGGTGACCCCGGGGGGCCAGGCCAGGGCGTCTGCTCCCCGGGAGCCGCCGCTCGCGCCGGCAGCGCAGGGAGGCGACCCTCAGGCCACCGTTACAGTGCCTGGGCAATCGGCCCCCCGGGCGCCCAAAGCAAGGGCGGTGCCAAAGTTGCCAGCGAAGCGGACCTCGGCGGCGGTTCCGGGGGCCGGGATCCAAGAGACTTCCCCCCAGGCACGGTGGATCATGGCCCGGAGCGGGTAAGTATCTCGGAATGTCTTCGTCCTGGCTTTCCGTTCATATGTCCCGGCCGTGATTTTCCTTTTCTCCTCAGCAAGCGAAGCCATGGCCTGACCGACCTGGCACCCCGGAAGGCACTTAAGACGACGCCGGCTTGTGCGGACAGCGCCGCTCCGGGCTTTGCTGTTCAGCCGACCATGTCGCATGGCGTTCCACCTCAGGGGGCTCGGGCGGCACCGGTCGCCGTGGAGCAGGTTCTCGAGGCTGGCTCCTCTGCCGAGGCGGCCATTGTGATAGGGGAGGCGGCTGACGCCGACGTGGTTCCGAGCCCACCGGTTGTGCCGGCCATGCCGGCGCCTGCCGCTACCGAAGTCGCCGCCGTCCCGGTCAGGGAGCGACCGGTTGCTGCCGACGCCGAGACGGCTGATGCGTCGGCGCCCGGTGCCTCGGAAGAGGCAGGCGGGGAGGCGCGATCCGTCCCGCCGGGCGGCGGCCTCATCGCTGTGCGGCGGAGCCCCGAGGTCCGGCGCCAGTTGCTCCGGTTCCGGACCCATGAGGCCTCGGACCCCGTCCTCGTTCTCGACGATGAATGGGAGGACCAGTCCTGGGATGAGCTCCGCGAGTGTGCTGAAGCAACGGTGGGGTCGCTCCGGTCGTCGCTGGAGGTTTTCTGCAGGGACGTCCCCAAAATCCTCCAGGTAACGGTTTCAGGCATACCTTTTCTCTTCTGTGACCGAGGCGTTCTTCGTGACGCCCCATTTCCTTCCCTCAGGATCTGACGGATCGGAGCGCCGCCAAGTCGTCGTTCATCCACCGCGAGGTCGATGTCTGGGCTCGCTGCGGTCCCTGAGGACCTCGCTTGCCGGGGCTACTGCGCGCCTTTCTCAGCGGGGTGCCGAGGTAGCGGACCTCCAGTTGCTCTGCACTGACCTGAGAGCCGAGGCGGCAGCGGCGCGTGCGGAGGTGGCAGCGGCGCATGCGGAGGCAGCCGCGGTGCGCGCAGAGGTGCAACGGCTGCGGTCGGAGTTCGTCCAGGTCGTCGAGGAGCGGGACCAATCTCGGGGTCGGGCTGCCGAGGCCGAAAGCCGGGCCGAAACCCTCGCAGCCGACTTAGCCGCAGCCCAGGTCGCGACCTCGGAGCAGCGTGCCCGAGCTGAAGGTACGCCTTGGCCATCCTTGGTTCTTGTTCTTGTTTGTTTCCTCTGCTTGTGTTTGAGATCTTTCTTCTGGCTGTTCGCAGAGCTCAAGTCCGCCCTCGATGAGTCTGCTAAGGCGCTTGCCGAGGCGCTTGCCGGGGCGGCCGAGCAGAGGGAGGCCGACCTCGCGGCCATGTCCGAAGCCGTCTCGGACGTTTATCGGATCCTTGGCTCCGATGACGTCCCCTCGGGAAGCTCCCCTCAAAGCCGCCTTCAAGCCTTGGGTGATCACGCGCGCGGCAGACTCCGCGAGGCGCTACACCACGGCGTTAGGCGGGCCTTTGCCGTGCTCGCTTCCCACTACGTTGTGGACCTGGAGCGGGTTAGCGAGGGGTATTGTCTTCCTGACGAAGACGAAGCTGCCCTGGCGGAAGTCCAGCGGCTCGACGCGGTCGCCGCGGGTCCGAGCGCAGTGCTGGTGACCACCTTTGAGGCGGAAATCCTCCCTCCTGCGCCGTCGCCGGAAGCCGAGATGGACCTCACCAAAGGCGGGGACGGAGCTGAAGGGGCAGCCCCTTCCCAAGGCGACGCCTAACTCTTGTTGGAACAGTTTCTGTTGGATGCGCGTGTGTCTTCCTGCGGCCGCTGAGGCCTGAACACTTTGTTTCCATTGCCTGAAGTCGTACTCTTCCTTTTATTTTGCGTGTCCGGCTTTGTTTGTCAATAACAGGGTGGCTTCCCGAGTAGGGGTCATTTTTCGTGGCGGGTGACGAGTGAAGGTGTCCCTAACCCGGAGGCATAGGGATCCCTCGGCTCAGTCGGCCTTGCCACTTACATGCACCCACGTTCGCTCCTTGGGGCCCTGTCTCTGACATAGCCGGGAGAACGCAAAAGCCTTTTTGACCGAAAATTTTGGACGATCTTGACGCGGAGGGGTTCCCCCCTTTTTAGCCCCCGAGGGAGGGTCGGGCTCTGCCGAGGCGAGGTTGACCCTTCCTTGACGGCTGAGACTTTAGTGGGAGCTAGGTATACGAACAGCTTGAAAACATCTTAAGGGTAGGAGCGACATAGCCGTCGGATGTTCCAAGCGTTGCCATAGACCTCGTCTTGACCGTCGGCCAGCTTGCACGTTCCGGGCTCTAGAACTTTGGCGATGACAAGCGGCCCTTCCCAAGGGTGCGGGTAGCCCCCGGGTGCCCCCAGCAGGAGCTCGGGGTGCTGTGTGGTGGTTGCGATCTTCTCCGGGTTGGCTTTGATGCCCCTCTCGGAGATGATGAACCCCAAGACCATGCCCTGGGGCACCCCGAGGATCTACCTCTCAGGGTTGATCTTGACGCCTTCTGCCTCTTTTACGAACTTTGCCGCCATCAGCCTGTGGATCTCCTCGCCTATCACTCTGCACTTCTCCTCGTCGAATCGGCGCAGAGGCTGCTTGACGGGTCGGGCTCCGGCCCAAATATCCAGCGAGTGCTTGGCGACATCCCTTGGTATGCCGGGCATGTCCGAGGGACTCCACGCGAAGACGTCGGCGTTCGCGCGGAGAAAGTCGACGAGCACTGCTTCCTATTTGGGGTCGAGCCCGGAGCCGATCCGGATCTGCTTGGAGACGTCGCCACTGGGGTCGAGGGGGACGGCCTTAACCGTCTCCACTGGCTCGAAGTTGCCAGCATGACGCTTCACGTCTGGCACCTCTTTGGAGAGGTTTTCCAGGTCGGCGATGAGGGCCTCGGACTCGGCGAGGGCCTCAGCGTACTCCACGCACTCCACGTCGCATTCGAACGCGTGTTTGTACGTGGGGCCGACGGTGATGACCCCGTTGGGGCCCGGTATCTTGAGCTTCAGGTAGGTGTAGTTGGGGACGGCCATAAACTTCGCGTAGCATGGCCTCCCTAGTACCGCGTGGTAGGTTCCTCGGAACCCGACCACCTCGAACATCAGAGTCTCCCTTCGGAAGTTGGAGGGCGTTCCGAAGCAGACGGGAAGGTCGAGTCGTCCGAGGGGCTGGACGCGCTTCCCGGGAATGATCCCGTGGAAGGGCGCAGCGCCTGCTCGGACGGAGGACAGATCGACGCGCAGGAGCCTGAGGGTCTCGGCGTAGATGATGTTGAGGCTGCTGCCCCCGTCCATAAGGACCTTGGTGAGCCTGACGTCGCCGACGATGGGGTCGACGACGAGTGGGTATTTCCCCGGGCTCGGCACGTGGTCGGGGTGGTCAGCTTGGTCGAAGGTGATGGGCTTGTCGGACCAGTCTAGGTAGACTGGCGCCGCCACCTTCACCGAGCAGACCTCCCGGCGCTCTTACTTGCGATGCCGAGCCGAGGCATTCGCCGCATGCCCGCCGTAGATCATGAAGCAGTCGCGGACCTCGGGGAACTCTCCTGCTTGGTGATCTTCCTTCTTGTCGTCGTCGTGGGCCCTGCCACCCTCCGCGGGTGGCCCGGCCCTGTGGAAGTGGAGCCGAAGCATGACGCACTCCTCAAGGGTGTGCTTGACGGGCCCCTGATGATAGGGGCACGGCTCCTTGAGCATCTTGTCGAAGAGGTTGGCACCTCCGGGGGGCTTCCGAGGGTTCTTGTACTCGGCGGCGGCGACAAGGTCTGCGTCGGCGGCGTCGTGTTTCGCTTGCGACTTCTTCTTGCCTTTCTTCTTGGCACCGCGCGGAGTAGACGCCTCGGGAGCATCTTCCGATGGGCGGCCCTGGGGCTGCTTGTCCTTTCGGAAGATAGCCTCGACCGCCTCCTGGCCAGAGGCGAACTTGGTGGCGATGTCCATCAGCTCGCTCGCCCTGGTGGGGGTCTTGCGACCCAACTTACTCACCAGGTCGCGGCAGGTGGTGCCGGCAAGGAACACGCCGATGACATCCGAGTCGGTGATGTTGGGCAGCTCGGTGCGCTGCTTCGAGAATCACCGGATGTAGTCCCGGAGAGACTCTCCCGGCTGCTATCGGCAGCTTCGGAGGTCCCAGGAATTCCCGGGGCGCACGTATGTGCCCTGGAAATTGCCGGCGAAGGCTTGGACCAGGTCATCCCAGTTGGAGATCTGCCCCGGAGGCAGGTGCTCCAACCAGGCGCGAGCGGTGTCGGAGAGGAATAGGGGGAGGTTGCGGATGATGAGGTTGTCGTCGTCCGTTCCACCCAGTTGGCAGGCCAGGCGGTAGTCCGCGAGCCATAGTTCCGGTCTCGTTTCCCCCGAGTACTTTGCGATAGTAGTCGGGGGTCGGAACCGGGTCGGGAACGGTGCCCGTCGGATGGCCCGGCTGAAGGCCTGCGGACCGGGTGGTTTGGGCGAGGGACTCCGATCCTCCCCGCTGTCGTAGCGTCCCCCACGCCTGGGGTGATAGCCTCGGCGCACCCTCTCGTCGAGGTGGGCCCGACGGTCGCGATGATGGTGCTCGTTGCCGAGGCGGCCCGGGGCCGCAGGCGCGGTGTTGCGTGTGCGCCCGGTGTAGACCGAGGCTTCCCGCATGAATCGGGAAGTCGCGGCATGAGGTTCCGAGGGGTATCCTTGCCTTCGGGAGGCAGTGCTCTCGGCCCGTCGGACCGCAGCGCCTTCCAGGAGATTTTTGAGCTCCCCCTGGATTCGCCGACCCTCGGTGGTTGATGGCTCCGGCATCGCGCGGAGAAGCATCGCTGCTGCAGCCAGGTTTTGACCGACCCCACTGGATGCGGGCGGCGGCCTGACCCTGACGTCGTCGGCGACGCGGTGCTGGAGACCTTGGGGCAGGTGACGTATTTCTCCGGCCGGGGGTTGGCCCGCCCATGCCTGCCCGACGTCCCGGCGGATCGGCTCAAGCGCTCCTGCTCCCTCGTCGAGCCTGGCCAGCGTCCCGCGGACTTGCTCGAGCTGTGGGTCGTGACCCCCCGCCGGAACGGGGACCACAGCTAGCTCCCGCGGGATGTCAGCGCGAGGCACCAGCCTAGGGAGATCACCGTCCTCCGGCATGCCGAGATGATTGCCTTCGGAGGGACCCCCTAGATTGACGTGGAAACATTCGCGGCTTGGGCCGCAGTCCTCGTCGTCGAGGCTGCGGCTACCGTCGGAACAGTCGGAGAGGCAGTAGTCACATGCGGTCATGAAGTCCCGCCTGGCACTGGGGTTGCCAAGTCCAAAGAAATCCCAACAGATGTTGGGGTCGTCATCTTCCTCGGACCCAGAGGGCCCGTAGGTCGAGACGTCCGTCATCCGGTCCCAAGGCGACCGCATGCGAAACCCCAGAGGGTTTGAACTTGCCTCTACGGGGGCGCCCGCCAAAGCGAGGTCGCTAGGCGAGTTGAGGCTGAGTCCAAATGACGTAGGATGGGGATCGGTTGGTACCTTTTGGTCGTCGAGCGGCGATGAAGTCACGTCGGGGACTGATTGCACCGTCGTCTCAGGTACGAGGGCGACGTCCTGCAAGCTCTCCGCGAGCGCGCTGGCGTCGTCCGCTTGCTCGGAATTGGTGTGTCACGGGGAGACGGCGCTCGCCTTCGTCTCAAACGCGAGGTCGACGCCCGACGCGCCCCCCGTTGGGGCGCTGGGGACGTTGACTCGCTCGACAGCCGGCGAGGCGCGGCCTCCTGCTTGACCTTGGTTGCCCCGCCTCCTCCTCCGTTGACGGGGGAGAGGACGGGGCGAGCTCGAATGTTGTTCTTCCACCACGCGGGGAAGACGTCATCGATTCCGCCGCCGGCGGGCGGGCTGTCGGCCGCCATTGTCGTTGTCGCGCGGCGGTGGAAGGAGTATCATGTCGTAGTTGCCGTTGAAGGACATGAACTCAAGGCTCCCGAAATGGAGCACCGTCCCGGGTCGGAGAGGTTGCTGGAGACTGCCCATCTAGAGCTTGACGGGAAGCTGTTCGTCAACACGCAGCAGGCCCCTACCTGGCGCGCCAACTGTCGGCGTTTCGAGACCGGGGGGGGTCCCTCGGGCCGACGATTGAGTGCCGCGTGCCCCAGCCCAGATGGGTCGAGCGCGTGGGCGAGCGCGAAGGGGGGAAAGGAGCGAGGCGGCCGGAGACCGGCGTGAGAGAGGTGGGAATCCCGCGGCCTTCGTGTTCGTCCCGCGCCCAGGTCGGGTGCGCTTGCAGTAGGGGGTTACAAGCGTCCACGCGGGAGAGGGAAGCGAGCGGCCCCAAGAGAGCGCCTGCCCCGTCCTCGTCCCCGCGCGGCCAACCCTCTCTAAGAGGGCCCTGGTCCTTCCTTTTATAGACGTAAGGAGAGGATCCAGGTGTACAATAGGGGTGCAGCAGAGTGCTACGTGTCTAGCGGGGGAGAGCTAGCGCCCTAAGTACATGCCGATGTGGCAGCCGGAGAGAATTTGGCACCCAGCTGGTATGATGTCGTGGCCGTCGGAGGAGCGACGAAGCCTGGCGGAGGGACAGCTGTCGGAGCGGTTGGGTCCTTGCTGACGTCCTCCTCCTTTCGTAAGAGAGCTGAGAGCCGCCGTCGTCACAGAGCATGCGGGGCGCCATCATTGCCTATCTGGCGGAGCTAGCTAGATGGGACACCGGTCTTGTTCTCTGCGGCCCGAGTCAGCTCGAGGTAGGGTGATGATGGCGCTTCCTGTTGACGTGGCTGGCCTGCGCCCTAGGTTGGGCGACGTGGAGGCTCCTCCGAAGCCGAGGTCGAGTCTGTCTTCCATGGCCGAGGCCGAGTCCGAGCCCCTGGGTCGGGCGAGGCGGAGGTCGTTCGGCAGAGGCCAGGGCGGAGTCCGAGCCCTGGGGTCGGGCGAAGCGGAGTTCGTCGTCTTCTGGGGCTGAGCCCGAGTCCGAGCCCTGGGTCGGGCGGAGCGGAGTTCGCCGTCTTCCGGGGCTGAGCCCGAGTCCGAGCCCTGGGTCGGGCGGAGCGGAGTTCGCCGTCTTCCGGGTCTTAGCCCGAGTCCGAGCCCTGGGTCGGGCGGAGCAGAGTTCGCCGTCTTCCGGGACTTAGCCCGAGTCCGAGCCCTGGGTCGGGCGGAGCGGAGTTCGCCGTCTTCCGGGACTTAGCCCGAGTCCGAGCCCTGGGTCGGGCGGAGCGGAGTTCGCCGTCTTCCGGGTCTTAGCCCGAGTCCGAGCCCTGGGTCGGGCGGAGCGGAGTTCACCGTCTTCCGGGACTTAGCCCGAGTCCGAGCCCTGGGTCGGGCGGAGCGGAGCTTCCTATGGTGCCTTTGGCAGGGCCTGACTGCCTGTCAGTCTCACTCTGTCAAATGGCACTGTAGTCGGAGTGGCGCAGGCGGCGTTGTCCTTCTGTCAGGCCGGTCAGTGGAGCGGTGAAGTGACGGCGGTCACTTCGGCTCTGCCGGGGGGCGTGCGTCAGGATAAAGGTGCCAGGCCACCTTTGCGTTAAATGCTCCTGTGATTTGGTCGGTCGGTGCGGCGATTTAGTCAGGGTTGCTTCTTAGCGAAGGCAGGGCCTCGGGCGAGGCGGAGATGTGTCCGCCGTTGGAGGGGGGCCTCGGGCGAGACGGAAATCCTCCGGGGTCGGCTGCCCTTGTCCGAGGCTAGGCTCGGGCGAGGCATGATCAAGTCACTCGAATGGACTGATCCCTGACTAATCGCACCCATCAGGCCTTTGCAGCTTTATGCTGATGGGGGTTACCAGCTGAGAATTAGGAGTCTTGAGGGTACCCCTAATTATGGTCCCCGACACAATTGCTCTGTTAATCTGGCCTCTCAAGGGCACTGTACGAGGGTATTTATAGGTACCCGAGTGTCCAACGTCCCAAGGCAAGGACGTTTATGCCCTCGGGTACCCGGAATGTCCCCAGAATATTCCCATAAAGGGAGGTTAGAGACCGTCATTACAGAAAAGCTATTACATATGAGGCCCGTAACATACTTATCCACGCGGGGCCCGTTACAGTGAGCCGAATCCCACGTGGGCCTCCAGGCAAGATGAGGACGCGGGACTAGCAGACTTCGACGGGGTCTGGCCTTCGTCTTGTAATGGGGGAGACGAAGGGCAACCGCGCCGATCATCTCGCCTTCGTTGGTGTAGTGAGGCGACGAAGGCTTCGCGCGAAGGGTAGCGTCTTCGCCTTCGCCCCAACAAAGTGATATATACTTACGATTATTTCTCATTTATTTGTAGAATCAAACTTGAGAAGAATGAATACACTGATTACACAAATGAGTGTCATTAATACTACTATTGACACATACCACAAACATCAAGACAACACTATCATTTCTAAAGGTTCTATCACGGGTGTTATTTATTTATTTATGAAATAACAATAAGTTAACATTATTTTTAAGGGTTTGATTAGGAAGGAATACAATAAATATATTGCAACATATCAGCCATGCATCTCTAATACACTTCCTTGTGATAAATGGTTGATGATTGTTACATGGTGGGTCCATGCACTACAGGAATTCTACTGATTCCCGTCGGCCAGGGTAATTCCCGTCGGCCAGAGCGAAAGCCGACGGGAATAGACTAATTCCCGTCGGCCAAAATATAGCCGACGACCATTATTTTAATTCCCGTCGGCCCCGTCTCAAGCCCACGGGGATTAACTAATCCCCGTCGGCCCTGTGCTCTGGCCGACGGGAATAAGTTAATTCCCGTCGGCCCCGTATATTAGCCGACGAGGATTAACCTTTTTAGAGCCAGGCCGCAGCCGTGCGGGCTCATTTCTTCTCTTCGCATCGCTGCCCGACCGCCGCCCTGCTCAACCGCCGCCCTGCCGGACCGCCGCCCGAGCCTGCCCCTGCCCGAGCGCCGCCGGCGAGGCCGCCCCCGCCCGAGCCACCCCGCCCGAGCCCGCTGGCCGCCCCCGCCCGAGCCGCCCCGCCCCGCCCGAGCCCGCCGGCCGCCCCCGCCCGAGCCGCCCCGCCCGAGCCCGCCGGCCGCCCCCGCCTGAGCCGCCCCGCCTGAGCGCCGCCGCCCTGCCCGACCGGCGCCGTGGCCGAGCACCGCCGCCGCTTGAGCGCCGCCGCCCAGCCCGAGGTCGCCCTGCCCCCGAGGCCACCTTGCCCGAGGCCGCCCCGCCCCAGCGCCGCCACCGCCCCGCCCGAGCGCCGCCGCCGCCGTCGGCTTTCCCCGGAGCGCCGCCGCCGCCGCCCGAGTGCCACCACAAGCTCCCGAGCTCCTCGTACCCCGAGCGTCGTCGTCCCCAGCCCATCGTCGTCCACCGTCCGCTCGTGCCCCGACAGGAATCAGTAACTGAGGTATAATTTTATATATATGTAAATAAGTATTGATTATTTTCGTCGGTTTTTTGTGGCCGACAGGAGTTAACTTTAATGTGATTAGAGTTAGTTTAAAATTGTTAATTTATAGTGTTTTTAGTTTTTATATGACTTTATGCATTATTGAATGTAAATGCGAGTGCGATTGTTAATGTAAATGCGAGTGCGATTGTTAAATTTGTGTATACATGCTTATTTTCGTCGGTTTTTTATGACCGACGGGAGTTAACTTTCATATGATTAGAGTTAGTTTAATATCACATGTGATTAGAGTGTGATTAGAGTTAGTTTAATATCACATGTGTGGTTTGATGTTAGGTAAGTATTAATTCTATTATTATAATAGATTTAACTTATGCTATTGAATTGTTGAATTTGATGTTATTTAATAATTAGATTTAACTTATAATATTAGGTTGTATGAAGGTTTCGATATTTATGTATATATATAGTTATTTATGTATATATATAGTTTTACTACTTACCTATAGATGTATGTGTGACGTGTAGAAACGTGATTGTCTCACACACACTCTTTACTCGTACACACAGCCGCAATAATGGGTGATAGACGTGATTGGATGTATGAAGGTTTCAAGAAGGGTGGGTGTCACACAAGTGAATGGTTTGCCAAGACGCAGATATTTCTGGACCATGCAGCTGCTTTGTCACAAATAGATAATATTAGGTGTCCATGCAATAAATGTAGAAATATGACGAGCCACACCAAGAGGCAGGTCACACTACACCTGTGCTCACATGGTTTCGTGCCAGGCTATAAGGTCTGGTATCTCCACGGTGAAGATGTTGAACGAGCAACAGAAGTAGAAGTTGATGATGGTGAAGATGATGTTGATAGGATGGACCAGATGCTTGAGGATCTGCAACCTGAACTGGCACCAGATCATCATGATTCACCTACACCGGAGGTTCAGAAGTTCTTCGACCTACTCAAAGCGTCAGAAGAGCCTCTTCACGGGCACACTGACGTGACCGTACTGGAATTCGTGACCCGGCTGATGTCAATCAAGTCCAAGTTTGCATTCTCAATTAATTGTTACAAGGAGCTTGTGGATTTGATTAGCGAGGTTCTTCCTACGGGTCACAAGATGCCCAAAGACATGTACCAGTCCAAGAAATTGCTTGAAGGTCTTGGTATGGAGTATGAGAAGATTGATGTTTGCCAAGACAACTGTATGCTTTTTTGGAAGGAACATGGCAGAGAACAGAAATGCTTAAAATGTGGGAAGTCGAGGTACGTGGAGCTTGTAAATGAAGATGGTGAGAAGGTGGTGACAAAGGTTGCACATAAACAGCTTCGGTACATGCCTCTCACTCCTAGAGTGAAACGTTTGTTTCTCTCGAGGAAGACCGCTATGCACATGAGGTGGCATAAAGATTGTACGGACAGACAAGATGGGTTAATGGTGCACCCGTCAGATGGTGATGCATGGAAGGCTCTTGACAAATTTGATCCAGATTTTGCCAGCGATGCAAGAAACATTCGTATCGGCTTGGCAACTGATGGTTTCACGCCGTTCAATATGACTGCTGCGTCGTATTCATGTTGGCCTGTCATTGCCATACCGTACAACCTTCCACCTGCTCTTTGCATGAAATATGAGTTTATGTTCCTATGTCTTGTTATACCTGGTCCTGAGCATCCTGGCGTACGCCTCAATGTGATGCTTCAACCACTGATTGAAGAGTTAAAGAAGCTATGGCAAGGTGTGGAAGCCTATGATTGCTTCAAGAAGCAGAAATTCAATCTTCGTGTTGCATATCTGTTCTCGGTTCATGATTTTATGGCGTATGGTATTTTCTCTGGATGGAGCGTGCATGGTAGATTGACGTGTCCTTATTGTGCTAAAGATACAGATTGTTTTTGTCTTAGTGCTGGTGGCAAGATATGTTACTTTGATTGCCATAGATGTTTTCTACCCTTCAATCACCCCTTCAGAAGGCAGAGAAAGGAATTTAGGAAGGGCACCATCGTCACGAAGGGACCGCCCAAGCGACGTAGTGGGATAGAAATTACAGAAGAGCATATGAAACTTGTCCTAGACGAGAGTGGGAAAAGGTATCAAGGTTTTGGTGAGGAGCATAACTGGACTCACATATGTGGCTTGTGGGAGCTTCCTTATGCTAACTCATTGATTTTGATGCACAACATCGACGTCATGCATCAAGAGAGTAACTTTTGCCAAGCCCTCATAAATACATGCATGGATTTCCCTGATAAAACGAAAGACAATGACAAGGCACGCATGGACTTAGCAGTGATATGTGATCGTCCAACCCTAGTGCTTAGAGAAAACGGAGGCAAACCAAAAGCTGACTATTGTCTGAAATCTAAGCAACGGAAAGAAGTGATGAAGTGGATGAAGGATATTAAATTCCCCGATGGTTATGCCGCTGGTTTTAGAAGATCTGTGAACTTGAAGACAATGAAGATGAATGGACTGAAGAGCCATGACTTCCACATAATTATGGAGAGGCTCATGCCTGTAATGTTTCGTGGGTACATTTCCGAAGCTGTGTGGAAAACGTTAGCTGAAGTTAGCTATTTCTACAGACAGTTGTGTGCTAAAGAAATCAGAAGAGATGTGATGGAACAGCTGGAGAAAGAGGCACCGGTGCTTTTGTGCAAATTGGAAAAAATATTTCCACCGGGTTTCTTCAATCCTATGCAGCATCTCTTTATACATCTTCCATATGAGGCTAAGGTCGGTGGTCCTGTTCAGTATAGGTGGATGTTTCATATAGAAAGAGCATTAAAGAAGCTTAGAGCAATGGTGGGCAATAAGGCAAGAGTTGAAGGATGTATTGCGGAACAATTTAAACTAAAGGAGGTAGCACACTTCACAAGTTGTTACTTTGCAGAAGAACATAATGTATTTGCTCGAAAGAAAAGGTACCATGATGATGAACGAGAGATGCCTCTGTGTAGTGATCTTTCGATTTTTCAGACAAACGGCAAAGCCGTTGGTCCACCCAAGGCATATCACCTCAGTATGGAAGAACGGAAGTCTGCTTTACTGTACATGTTCACGAATATGCCTGAGGTGGAGAAATACTTTGTGTAAGACTTGTTTTCTTAAACTGTTCATATGTGAATTAGTTTATGTTATCAAATATCTCATGGCATACAATAATATTTGACAGCGAGTTTGATGAACAAAACATGAGGTGTCTCGGTAGGCCAACAGCGAGAGACATAGACAAATTGCGACGCGATGGTATGCATGGGCGACCTAATTTCATTATGTGGCTTCGGGACCGTGTAAGTCTTAATTATGTGGCTCCGAGAGCTAATTTAATTTAACTAATATTACAGAATTTGCTAATGCTTTGTGGCATGATTGACAATTTGGGGAGGAAATGAATTTGAATGATGACTTACGTCAGTTATCTATTGGAAGCGTAACTGCCAAAAGCTATGGACGTTACGACGTCAATGGATATCGCTTTCGTTCAAGCATTTTCGAATCAAGTCATCCTATGGCCGCCACTCAAAATAGTGGAGTCGTTACTAGGGCAACCGACATGGAAGGACACGAAGCCTGCTATTACGGGAAAATCAAAAATATAATCGAGATTACATTTGCTGGAAATAAGCCTTTAGCGCTAGTTTTCTTTGAGTGTAAATGGTATGACCCGAAGTATTATAGGACCGAATTTGGGATGACACAGATCCAACCTGAGAAATTGCTTCAAGGACACGACACGTATATCCTTGCCCATCAAGCAGACCAAGTTTATTTCTCGACATATCCATGCAAAAAGTTGTCTAAATGGAGGGTTGTGTACAATGTAAATCCCCGCGAACGCCTATACACTCCTGGTGAGGACGAATATCAAATTGGTCACCTTGAGCAGGTTGATGAGGTGTTTCAAGAAGAAGAGTTGCCAACTAGTTTTCATATTGATCCTGCACCGGCATTAGATTCACTAGTTGCAGACGTTAACGACTTAACTTTTCCCGAGAGACGGAGAAGACAACCTGTTAGGAGAAAAGTTACATGGCGACCTCTGCATAGAAGAGAACAAATAGATCCAGATTTTGATGATATTTAACAAGTAAAGTTGTTTTGTTATTTCATTTGTTTATATTTTAAGTATTATGTCATTTTTGATGCACTAATGAATAATTTCTTATTTTTTATGCAGGATGCCGCCAAAATCAAAGAAGTCAGTGAAGGGGTTGTTCAAGGGCCTGGGCCTTTTTCAGGGCAGTTCTTCGAGCAGCAGCAGACGTCGAGAGCTGTTGAGCGTGGTACATGGAGATGAGGTAACATATCTTGTACAAATAAATTTGTTTACATATTTACAAATAAATCTTGAATTGTATGTACCAGGATGAGCAGCACACTGAGGAGCAGCACATTGAGGAGGAGGAGCACAATGAGGCTGAGCAGCACAATGAGGAGGTGGAGCACAATGAGGAGGTGGACCACGTGACATGGGACCAGGCCGCACAGCATCACCAGCCATGGGACCAGTGGGACCACCAGAGAGAGCAGCAACAAGCATGGGACCAGTGGGGCCAACAGGGCGAACCGGCTGACAACCCAATGGATGATGGCTCGGGAGGCTCTTCAGCGACACGCACACGTCGCTCAAGAAAAAGCCACTCAGTAAAGCCTCGTCACGCGATAGAGCGAGAGGCTGATAGGACTTTAATCATGCCACATGGAGATCGGTGAGTGTAATATATTAACTTATCTAATATAACTATTATGTGTATTGTTAATGTTTTTGTGTAATGCAGGAATTGGGAGGACCTGTCCTTTGACGGCAAGGGACACCACACTTAGGTTAACCTTACGTTGGGTTCTCTTTGCCGCCTTCACTACACTGGTATAGTGAAGGTGTCAAACGGTGATACCGAGGATGAGGTGCTCGTCAGTACCTGGGATGAGTACAAGTTTAAAAAGGAACGAAACCACACCGACAGACAGGGACTTGTGCGTAATGACTTTTGGGTATGAATTCTTTATTATTTTTGTTATGTTTCTTAATATTGTAAATCTATGACTTATACCATTGTATTTGTATTCTTTATGTTGTAGCTTCGATATCGGTTGCCTGACGGAGAGGATTACATGGGGCACGCTGAACGTGTCTTGCAAAACAATGCAAAGAAGCTGGTGAAGGATGCCATATACTATGCGAGAATTCAGGCTACAAACCTATATTTTCAAAAGCATCCGGAAGAAGCGGGCCCCTTGAATAAAAAGGAAGGGTCCTCAAAGATATATTTGACTGAGGATCAATATCGTGAGGTTAGTATTCAATTTGTTTTACCCTTTATATTTATTGTTGTGATTGATATAATATGTAACATTGTGTGTGTGCAGGTGATGGTTCCATGGATGGCGCCCGTGCCTGATGCGTACTATGCTTGGTGTCGATATTGGGCTTCCGAAGGCTTCTAGAAAGCGTCAGCGCATCACAGACAATGTCGAGGAACCAATCCTAACCACAAGTTTGGCGGTGACGACATGATACGAAAAGCTAAAAGAATGGTAAGTTTGATCTTTCTATGTCGATCAACAAATAATACGATTGCTTATGAATGTTTTTTGTTTATACAGGAAGCTACGAGTGGCCAAAAGCCTAGTGACATTGAGGTGTACCAGGAGGGCCACAAAGGACCAGACCCGAACAACCCTGACCAGCTCTGCAGCCAGACAGCCACGGATCGCTTGGTGAGTTTTGGCTCAAAAGTTCAAACGTTCAAAGTATATAAATTCCTGCATTTGTAAGGTTGTGAATGATGTATAGGCGGCATATGGGGAGGAGATGGTTCGTCGCCATGGCCCTGACTACGACTGGCGCCATGAACCGGTGGATCCCTCGGTGGTGTACGCAAGTGGTGGTGGCAAAGCGCATGGACGGTAAGCTCTAACTTATGAAATTATATGGTTGACACTAAATTGATTATGCAGTAATAACATTTTTTGAATCACTTATAGATACGCACTCTTCGACGGATTCATTGACTCGTCGTCGGTGAGATCTCAGAGGACGGGTTCATCTTCCCGTAGCTCATGCTCTCGTCGACCGAACGAGCAGGAGTTGGAGATTATGAGGATGCGTGAAGAGATGAGACAACAACGCGAATTTATGGAGGCTTGCAATGCTCATAATCAAGCGATGTATCAAGTGAGTACACATAATCCGAACTCTAAATTATTATATTTCAATACAACATCTTCAGTAGTAACACATATGTGTTTAACAGTTAATGCAGCAACAGGGCATGACATCAAATTTTCCACCGCCACCACAATGGAGCCAATTTGCAAACACACCAGTTCCACCACCACAGTTCACCACCCCTCCGACACATATACCTGCACCTGGAGATAGGGTACGTTTGATAACTCTCCATTAATTTATACACTTGTATACTTTTTGATATTTGCATTTAACGTGTTGATATTTGCTAACTTGCATAGGTTACGCCTGAAGCAGGTGGCAGTGGGTCTAATCCAGCAGTAGGGACTGGATTTGTTGACTCGCTCTTCGCGTTCCCTCCTCCTGGTGGTGAAGGCGACAGCGGTCAAAGCTCTAACCACCCAAGTGGTGGTTATCTCTAAACACTTAAACTTATGTTAGAAATGTCGTACTCGTTGGTGGATGTTATGTTTCAATACTATGTTGTACTCGTTGTTTGATGTTGGTGGATGCTATGTTTGAATACTATGTCGAACACGTTGGTGGATGTTTTAATTATAAATGCAAGTGTTTATGTCTAAATGCATGTGTTTGTGGATGTCGTATCTTTATATGTGTTTATAATGTGGCTGTTATATGTGATTTATATTATGTTTGATATATGTTATGTGTGCAGAAATAGTGACATAATTTAGTGCTGTTTTTGTATCAGTATAGAGTAATTCCCGTCGGCCCAGTTAATTCCCGTCGGCTATGGTCGAACCGACGGGAATTAATTACTAACTCCCATCGGCCCAGTTAATTCCCGTCGGCCACGCAGGGCCGACGGGAATTAATTAATAACTCCCGTCGGCCTGGGAAACCGACAAGAATTAATATGTTACGCCCGTCGGCCAGCAAAACCGACGGGAATTAGCCTTAATTCCCGTCGGCCACTATATAGCCGACGGGAATTAATTATTCCCATCAGCCGCCGACGGAGATAACCTTATCCCCGACAAGGGACGCCTGTCGGCCTGAAACCGACGGGAATAAGCCCTAAACCGACGGGAATAAGTAATTCCCGTCGGTTTAGGGCTTATTCCCGTCGGTTTCAGGCCGACGGGAATTAAGTGAATTTCTGTAGTGATGGATCGTTGTGATACTCATTATAAGACTTTGATCATGAAGTGAAATAGATGCAATGATTTATGATGCTTGTGAGTGTGTTTCCTCACCTTGCACCAAAGTTAGGGATGACCAATACTGGCGTAGACAAGGAGGTCTGGCACAACCCTGACCCCACCTAAGGTTTGTACAAATATATAAATACATACTAACTACTACTAATTTAAGTAGTTAGGTGTATAAAAACAGTGATTGATTCAATAAATATTGGTTATATTTGTTTGTGTGTTTGATAAAAACATGTAGTCTATTAAGTTAAATTTAAACTGAAATTAGACACTCATATACTACATATAATTAATTAAATATTGTTTATGGCCCCTTCTATAAAAAATCATAGCTATGTCCCTGAGGATTAGTGTTGTGTACAGGTCGGTGACCATGCGGAGCTTGTGAGAGCACCTAGAGGGGGTTGAATAGGTGATCCTGCAAAAATACAACTCGAAACACAAATTTGGTTCAAAGTAATGAGTTAGCGCAAAAGTAAACCATGTTCGAGAGAAGAAGAGAGATAATCCTCTTCACTTGATTTCTCTTTCAAGATATATATTGGACTAAGAGCAATATCACAAGTGAATTTGGAGAACTTAGGAAGCAATAAAATCGCAAGAAAGTAAATGCAAAGTGAGATAGGAGATTTTATCCCGTGGTTTGGCCAAGCCTGAAATGTTTGCCTACATCGATCTTGTGGTTTCCTCTTTGGACAAGGGTTCATTTCAACCCCTCTTAAGTGATCTAAAGATTGAATTTGAGTGTCACGGTCTTCCTTATATCAATAGCATCCTCTCGCAAGGTATATTCACAAATTGGAGTCTCTTGCAGCCGTACACAAGATCAGAGTTATAACTTTAGCACAAATGAGGATAGGGAGTATACACACAAGAGCAAAACCATCCCCACAACACAAGAACACAATCACAAGAGCACAAACACAAGTGTTACAAGCAACAGCTCAAAAACAGCGCTCGAATCTCAGTAAAACAACTGGAATGTGTTGTGGCATAATGTTGGACTGTAGAGAGGCTCTTGGTATGCTTGTGTGCTGAAGAGGTATGCCATAGAGGTCTTTTTATAGCTCCAAAAGGCCCCATAGTTGTCGCCCCTTCCTTCTAAAAAGATGCTAAAATCTAGCCTTCTGTAGGGGCACCGGACCGGGTCCACGTGCCCTGAGTCCGAGATCTGATTGACTAGTTCCCTTAGCTGATGGGCACCAGACCGGTCTGGTACACCTCTGCACTGGGAGCCATGTCAGCGAGCTATTGGCCAGAGCGAGCACCCGTGATGTAGCCATTAGAGGATGGTTCGATGTGCCACCGGATCGACATTGTAAACGGTCCAGTGAATTTTATAATAAAGTTCCCAATACCTCGAAGTTCGGTCATATTGGCGGTCTGGTGCACACAGACCTTGTTTGGTGTGCCAGGCAGCCCAACGCCTATGTCTATGGCCTCTGTAAACCTGGTCCGGTGCGCCACCGGCCGGTTCGGTGAGGCCCAGAACTGCCCAACTTAGGCTCTTTTGAGGCTATCTTCTCCAATTATTTTTGGCTATCCTAAGAACTTCCTACGACTTAGACAAACATAATTAGCACATAATCAAATTGACTAAATTTGGGAAACTCACCTTTTTTCACAGATCTTCAATAGAGTTCTTGAATTGGCTCAAACCAAGTCCAAAATGCCTTTTTGCTACAAAAGGAGTTACAGACCAAATGCAAGTGCTAGAAACATTGTAATAGGCATATGCAACTTGTCTAAGGGTGCAAACCTCACAGATTTACCATTTTACTCCAAGTTACATTTCTAGGCCCCTGTTTCAGTTCTTTTGGACTTGAAACATTCAAATTGCCTTCAAGTGGACATGTGATCATACTCATATCAAACTAGTTAGTACATGTTGGTGTGTTGGACACTTAATCACCAAAACAGGTAGAAATGTCTTTCTAGCATATTTCCTGTTTAGCTTGGCCAACCCATTCCTATGACCAATTTGTCCCATCTTTGATAAGTGGGTAATCCATGCATGTCAGTAATCTCCAAAATACATGTGCATAGTTTATTTTGAACAAAATATATATGAAAAATGATATAATCCTTCTTTATTTCTAAGATGTTTTGTAGTCAAGTTGATCATGTAATGAACTTTGAAACACATGTACCATACACATCATGTTTACACTATCTTTTTCAATGGTTCCTTCATGGGTGTTATTTATGCACCAAAAGCAAGTTAATAATATTGTTAGGACATTCCTTCAAAAGGAATACAATGCAATATATCAACCATTACACCTTCAATACACTACTTTAAGGACTAAGCATATGATATCCTAGCCTGAGTGGATTATGATATCCTGGATCAAGGCTTAATAGGACTGATAGAATACTCATGCCAACAAGCACTACTAGAAATATGCTTATTTAAGACATACATCTTAAGACAAATACCAGTGCATTTTATAGAAGCGTCTTTTATCATATGGTGACGAGTAAGGTAAGACTGTTTGTTGGAGATCCGTCTTTAATGAAGAAGGTTTTTGAGACAGATATATAGTAGGAAATGTCTTATATTGATTTAATACAGATTGATTTTGAAAACCGTCTCAAATAAATATACCTTTTGAGGCATTAAGTTTACAAGAATTGTCTTATATTTTGGTTAGTATATTAGACACTTCTGTATATGAAACCATCTCAAATAAAGATATTATTAGAGTCATCTAGACTATACAAACTGTCTTAGATGTTAGTGAGTATACTAGAAACTTGTAAACATAAAACTATCTTTGTATGATATTTCTGACAAGACACTGTGAAAAAACGTAGTAAATAATAAATTATGCTTAGATTGAACTAAGTATGTTCCATAGTGTTTCTAAAGCGCAAAACATGTTTGAATCATGTTAATATATCATGTAGAAGTCCCTGTAATTATTCAAATTTTTTCGATTAGTTTTTTATTTTTGAAAAGAAAAATCTAATTATGTGTTTGTAGGGATGACCCATCGATCACTAAAAGTCTAGAAATTTAACCACTTATGATCGGTCGCTATAGAGTTAAGTGTGTGATTGATGGTGGGTCGCTATAGAGATAAGTTGGATAATAGAAACATCTCTTTACATTTAAAACCGAGAGGATTCTCGAGGTGGAGCTATCCACGTCGCCCCAAAAATCACAGCCGCCTGGCGACTTGATCCATCTCACATGGCCATCCGACGACCAGCTTCTTTCACTTTGGAACCCTCGTGTGAGGCCACCATCCCCTTCTCTCTCCCTTCTTTCATCTCCCCTCCCCATCTGGATCCTCCGCCATCGGTTCCCCATTGCTGCCTCCATCGCCCCCGCTCCTCGCCGGTTCCCCATTGCTGCCTCCACCGCCCCCGCTCCTCGCCGGTTCCCCATTGCTGCCTCCACCGCCCCCGCTCCGAGGAGGGCCACGACGGCCGGATCCTGGACTCGTTGTCGCGCGCCAAGGCAAAGTGAGACCTCTAGTCCTTGTTCCTCGTTGGGTTATTTGCTTACTGTCATGCTTCTTGTTTTCATTTTGGGGGAATTTTTTGGGGACTATTTGATAAACTTGGATGGTGGAGATTAGGGATTTTTTGCGCCAGGGCAAAGTGGTTGCGCGACTGAGAATAGAGCTGAGGATGGGGTTAGGGTTCGGCGGGAGGGAGAGCTGGAAATGGGTCATGAGGACTGCTGTCGATTTTTGACGTGCGTAATCGATGAATTGGCGCTAATTCTGCATTGTTTCATACTTTACTTGGTATAACTGCGTTGAATGCTTTTTTCTGTGTTTAGCTTGGCGTGTGGTTCACTTGATAGAAATGAAATCTAACTTGTGGACTTAGGGAATTATACAGTAGCTTACCTCTGTAGTAACATGTACTTGATTCTGAATAACAAATAATTTCCACTACTGGGACTGAAACTTAGTATCCATCTACTGCTTGATTAGGACATGGCTTAGAAAATGTCATCTTTCACTTGAGTAGTCTTTGGTCATTCAAGCACCACTTGGCATTCAGTTACGTCATGGCAGTTTTGGTGTGGCCCAAATACCTTTACCCCTTGCTTCTGTGAGTTCAAAGGATACCTCTAATACTTGTATTGAAGATGGTGAACTCTGTGATACTTTGTCAATGAAGAAAAGGATGGACAAAGTGGCAGGAGCAAATGGGTTGGAAGGGGTCTCGATAGAGTGTGCTAATTTGTTGAATAATGGCATTGATGTTTTCATGAAGCAGTTAATTGGATCTTGCATTGAATTAGTTAGAGCAAGGTCTCGACATGGCAAACTAAGGCATGAGACATTGAAGCAGCAGCTGTGCCGAAAGCTAATAAATGGTGTATCAGTGCATAACCATGTTCCTGGGCAGAGTTCTATTATACCTCCAGAGACAAATTCCATCTCCATGCAGGACTTAAAGGCAGTAATATAGTTTCATCATCTGTTCACTTGGCCTCCGTGTTTGCAAGGTGCTCCGCTAGTTTTGGGTTTGTCTAAACAGTATCCCCAGTATCTGTTTTGGGTTTTGTTCCCAGCACGTTATATACTTTTCTTCAGACACATCCGATTATCTGTTTTTTTATGGGGCTGGAGGGGTCGAAGCCCCTACAGGAATTTATTAAAAGACAAAAAAACTCAGAGGTTACAGAGTTATCTGAAATTTCAATCGCGATAATCCATATCCTAATAAGTACCCCCATTTTCAGTTATGCAATAATCTTTTTTCCCCTTGACGTTGTTGTACACGTGACTTTGGAGTATCTGTTGAAGAAAATGCTAATTGTGTGCTCACCTATTGGCGTTGGTTGTACGCAGTTTGCCCACAGGAAATGCATACAGAGATGGTGCAACAAGAAGGGAAATGTGTGGTGTGGCCTGTCTGATCTATCTAGCATGTTTAGTGGTACTCGCATCAGCTAAACCTTAAACTTGTTTTCTTCTTAATGCCTCCGTGATCGGTTTAAGTTCTTTCGCTGCGGAGATGGCAGCGGCGGCGGGGCCGTACAAAGAGATGCTGGAAGTGGTGAACGCGTGCGCGGCCCGGATCCGGTGACGCCTCCGTCCAGCTTCCAAGCGTCGCCTCCTCAACGGTCAGTGCCCACTCGCTTGCTGCTTTCTCTTAGTAGCTGTAGTCGTTTTTTAACGGGAAATACAACAGGGGAAGCCACCAGCCCACCACTATATAGGATTTTATTAATTGAAAAATAGTGTTAATGCACGACCACGAAGAAAAAGTAAATTCATGAACAGATCTACCTAACTTATGATTTCTGTTGGATTTTAACTCTAGTATACCTCTTTGAAATTAAAAGGCTGTGATGTGGTTGTTGATGAACAAACCTAGTTGTTGCCAGATATCCTGTTTCTCTGCACTGGGTTGCGGCCTGTGGTACTGGTCGACTATGGTGGCACAATGCCTCAGCTACAAGAAAATCTTTGTGGCCTGCTATATCTTGCCCGACAGGTAATTTCACAACTTTGATGTATCAAATATTAGAATTATCTGTACTAGTTCAACACAGAATCAGGTATTGCATATGGATCATTTTTCTCCACTGCTAATTGTCATCCGACTGACAATAAACGATCGCCGGAAATAATACTGCCATTTGTAGTGTTACTCCCTTGCAACTTGCAAGCGCATCGGAATGATGTGGTTCTGGTCACTGTTTAAATTTCACCCACGTGAGCACTGTATGCCCTTTCCCCTTCACTCACTTGGCAAACCCCTGTTCTATGGAAGGATCCTTGTGCCAAAAGACATAAGTTTTTTGGATCTTGATAGTGACTAGAAGTTTGGGACTAAACCTGCTTTGTCGTTTAATCCATTGGCTGCTAGAGCAGCCACAATAAGTCTATCAGCATTTGGATCATTTGGTTTTGGCTTCTTCAATGGCAAGGGCAAAAGGCAGAACAAGAAACCCAACAATCTAGATCAGTCCCACCAGAAGCCTATATTGCATTGTACTTGGCCTTAAAAATAGTTATATTATATTTTACTTGAATTTATGTTTATCTTTTTTTATCTGTTTGGACAGATCTCTATTAAATGTCATGTGCTACAATCGTTAGGTCTATTAATAGATGTTGCTCTGTCTATCTATCCATTTACATCGCTGGAAATTCCCATGCCCTTTCATAGTACGCCTTGTGAAATGCTCACTGCTTTTCTATTGGTTTGTGTGCAGTTCAAGCTCTGCAAGGTGAGGTCTGTTCAGTTTGGCCAGAAAGGCATCCCCTACCTGAACACCTACGACGGCCGCACCATCCGCTACCCCGACCCTCTCATCAAGGCCAACGACACCATCAAGATCGATCTGGAGACCAACAAGATCATGTACTTCATCAAGTTGTATTTGCCATTTCATAGACTTCATCAAGTTATATACTTAGTTAGGCTCAATGTTAGCACAAACAGTTGATGAGCAAGTTTAAATTTAGAGTACACTTATGTATGAGTTATTTGACAATGCTTATTTATGAGATATTGAATGTTATTTATTTATATTATATTAATTATAGTGTTATTAAATATATGTGTATGTATTTTTCTCTTTTAAATTATTATAATGTGGTAATTTAAGAATCTACTGCCAAGTAAGTCGTTTCAAATCTTAATAAGACATTTCTCAAAATGTCTAATATGAGTCCCCTGAATAAGACGGTTTTTAAAACGTCCAATATCAGTCTCCTAAATACGATGGTTTTTCTGTTGCGAGTGTTTATTATTATAGGCTATTCTAGTCAGTTTGATAAATACTTTGTGACTTATAATGTTCGTATTTTCGACAGTTCTTTCGAAGAAGTATCTTAAACAAAACCTAATGTAAGACGGTTTATTGAACAAAATGACGTAACAAATCCCTTTTTTAGACGGTTATAAATTAAAAAATGTCTTATTTAATATCTTTTAAGACGGTTTATAACCATCTTAAAAACGGAATATCTTTTGCGACTCCATCAAATTTGGACACATCATAAGCGTCTTAATAACTAAAAAATAACCGTCTCATATAACACGATTTGTAGTAGTGAAGGTGCATCTTATTTTTCAAAAGCATGTCTCAAAAGAAGCTCTGGGTTAAGCGTGCTTGTCTTAGAACAATTTTGGGATGGGTGATCGACCGGAAAGTTTTCTTGGGTGTGCATGAGTGAGGACAAAGTGCACACAAAAGGGTTGTGTTGGTCTATGGTCCTAGAGGGTTACCGGGAGTAAGTACCACAGGTACAGGAGTGGACGAGGTGTCACAAATGGTATAAGAGCCGACCCTCGCGGTTCATGGGCATGTGTTGGCTAGGGGTTTGGGCATATGGCGAATGGCACATGTGGGCCCGAAGTGGTCACATCGCATGACATATGACGATACAAGACACATAGACATGTCCAAGATAGGATTGATAGAATACTCATACTAATAAGGTTTATCTTCTTTTTCGGAAGCCTATATTAAAAGAACCTTTGGGTTAAGCGTGCTTGGCTGAGAGCAATTTTGGAATGGGTGACTGACTAGAAAGTTTTCTAGGGTCCACTTGTTAAAATGTGGCAAATAATTAGCTTTCCAAATTTCTAGCTAGGTTTTCTTAGAGTGAATACACCATACCTAATAATATACACATAACAAGCTAGGAAGATATGTCTTTGTTCTACTATGTTGGATATTTTTGTTTGTTTGTTTGCATATATGGAGTTTATTTTACCTTAGCTAACATTGGGATTTTGCTAAGACGGCGACATTATAAGCACAAATTGATAAAACATAATGGCTATTGCCGTTACAAAGATGCGACCCATATATATATCAACCTACGCAATGCGAACAACCAATGCCTTTGTTTCGCTCCTTCACGCGATGGCTCTCGTGACCTAGGTCCTAGTCATCTCATGTTAGTTTTCGTTCTTCTCTAGATCTGGTGGCCTCATCAGCGATAAGGAGGAAAAATGGAACTCACCTTATTGGTCAGTGATGTACAAAGAGCGTACAAATAAGCCCTATTTAGAGGTTTATTTCCATGGGCATTACAATCAGGCAGGTGATTAAGGTTTTATGCGTCTTTCTACAAATTCTCAGATCTAACAAAGTATCTATAACAAGCCAGCATGGTATTTGCATGTCTGTTGAATATATTAGGAGATCTGATTTTGTACCATCTTTTTGGTTCACTTTGACAAGCTATAGTTGGCCTTGTATGCCATCGGAAAATATACGCATTCCCTGTGTACCACTAGCTCCACATGTCATACACACAAAAACCATTACCTATATGCCACTTAATGGCACACAAGAAATGAGTATAAAATCTGATGACATGTAGGGAATTTTTCCTTTTTCACTCTTCCTTTTTCCAATATGAGGAGACGACCAATGATCATTGAAAGTTATGTATGGACCTTGTTTGAAATTATAAGATGTTGCCTATTTCTACTTGACAAGTTTCTAAGTCATGTTTCTAGGTTCGAAAAGAATCCTCGCTTATTTTGCCTTTGTTTTGTTCGGTGTCACATTAAATATTTGTTTCCAGAATACATAGATCCAGGATGGAGATGGATGTGTCGAGGACTGATTTGTGACTTAAATGTTATTTTTATGTTTCTTAGGGCCTCTATGTAAGAATATGCTGAAAAGAAAAGGAATTGATACAACCTATAGAACTAGATTTATCACGGTCAAATAACCTAGTGATCAAGGCCGTCCAATTCAAAGTTGGAATGGCTTGTGAATGATACATAATTAAGTTTTGTATAAATATGTGGCTTGGATTGATGGCAGTGCATATATTAGCTATATGTGTTTGTAAAGCATGAAATGAATAAGTACTTTGTGAATGCATGCAGAGTAGCAAATTAAAGCCGCTAGCTGCTTTTGGAATGGTTTGATTACTACCCCTGTATATATTTCTACGACTAAAGTTCCGCCATCGACAAATTTTTGGTAAACATTGACTGCATGCCAAGAAAGTACGCAGTAGAAGACATAGCCAAAAGAAGATCTGAACGAAAACGTAGATTTCCATGCATTATTACTGTAGTCCTAAAATAGAAGCGAAGTAGCCAGGAAGTAAAATAGCAAATTTAGCCATTACAGACAGTAATCATTGTCAGCTAAACTAGAGACGAATGCAAGCGTTTATTTCTTTATCAGGAGGCTGACAGGGAAGGGGTTTTTTTTTCCCGTGACTGGTAGGACGTGGCGCGTGGGGATTGGCGGCCAAGCCGCAGCGCCCGTTTGAAACGGTTGCGTGCCGCCTGTTTCCCGCGCTTTCGTTCTGCTAATCCTGCGAGGGAACGGTGAGTGAGAAAACGACCCAACCAAGAAACTACCTGCCGGCCGGTGTGTTCTAGTTTCAGAAGGGGTCGTCGTCTCTCTCCGTCCCCTGCCTGCTTGGGCTATAAATCCCAGGCCTGCGCGCAGATCAACCAATCACACCCATGAATCCATCAGCTATTCGATCAACCAATCACACTCATACATTAGCTACTAGCAAGAGCAAGAGCAAGAGCTAGCTTTCGATCGTCGTGCTTGCATTGCTTACTATTAATTAGTTCGTCGTCCATCTCCACCCATGGCCGCTGTCACCACCGTGCGTGACGTGCTGTACCACTACGCCTTCGCCCGCGGCGTCTACGAGCGATTCATCGGCGACTGCGACCGCCACCCGCAGATGGCGCGGAACGCGGTGGCGCTGCTGCTCTGGTTCGACCAGGGCACCAACCAGGTCATTTCCCTCCTGCCGGGCATGAGCACCACCGCCCTAGGCCACCTGGTCACCGAGGCCAGCTGCGTCATCCGCTGCCTTCACATGAAGGACGTCGTCCCCGGCCCGCCGACGCCGCTCCTCTCAGCGCTCTGCCAGGACAGCCGCATGGACTGCCCCCGCTTCTTCGACTCCAACCGGGGCCTCATCGTGCGTGGCGTCGCCGACCTCCTCGACGGCGTCTGCACGCTCATCTTCGACGATCGCCTCTATCACCTGCTGCGCCGCTACCAGACAGGCCTGGTCGGCCGCATCCCGGAGCTCGAAGCGCCCTACGCCAGCGCCGTCGTCGTCACCGTGCCGGAGGACTACCGCTCCATGTTCGTCACGTTTTCCCGAGGCCAGTCTGTCGAACGAGACGAGATCTTTAACTACTTCAGGGAGTATGTTCTTTGATCTTTCTCATCTCGTCGACGCATATATGCATGTATGATTGCATCCTTAATTCTTATCGAATAATAATGCATGCATGCAGGACCTGGGGCGACTGCATCGTCCGTGTTCTCATGGAGAAGACCACAGGTGGCGCGCAGCCAATGTACGGCCGCGTCATCTTCAAGAGAAAAGCGTTCGTGAGCCTGCTACTCAACGGCGACGATCGCGCCCCGATCTTCATAGGCGGGCGTGAGATCTGGCTCCGCGAGTACACTCCCCGCAGCAGCAGCAACAGCAACTGAATTTCGGATCCATGGTCCAGGGCGTCCATAGGGGCTAGGGAGCTATGGCAGCAGCGGGGAACCATATATATATATATATATATATATATATATATATATATATATATATATATATATATATATATATATATATATATATATATATATATATATATATATATATATATATATATATATATATATATATATATATATATATATATATATATATATATATATATATGCATCGAGTAGCTGTCTAGACAGTGTGTGTGTGTGTCCGGTTTACTTTATTTGAAAATGTTAGCTTCAGTGTAGCTGTAGTAATGTTGTGGTGCTTGTGTTTTAACCAAATCAAACATAATGTAAGATGCAATATATAGCTGTACCTTTTGCAAACTCTAAACAATACACAATAAAGTTCAACATATATGTGCACTACACGACGGTCCACTTTTAGCGACGACCCTTATTTAGTACGAACGGTTGGTTACTAAATATTAAGGACTTTTACTTCCTGATTGGTTGCCGGCAGCCACAGGGCCTCCTCGTGCGGGCCTGCACCAGTGGAAACGCGCGTGAGATACTTCTCAGCGCATGCAGACCAACCAGCGTAAAATAGTTTTGCCTGCAGCCGCACACATACAGTCTGGGGTGCAACTGTGCAGCCAACCAATCAAGAACGCATGCGCGGTCAACGCTTGTGAGGAGCCTGCGCGTTGGGAGCTGGACAACCAATCACACAGTTAGCGGCCCTGGCCAACGTGGTCATCACCGGCAGTTCGTCATTGCCTTCTCCCTAGGAAGAAGGGACGCTTAGTTGAAAGGTACAAGCACAAAGAAAGCTCTTGCCTTAAAACAAGAGGATATAAAAAGTTGTGTGAATGTGTTCTGGACAAAGAAAGCTCTTGCCTTAAAACAAGAGGATATAAAAAGTTGGAGTGGTTGTGTGAAGTGGTTTGTGCGAAGGCTTTTGTGAACCTCTTGAAGCATTAGTTCTTTTTTTTAACGATTTAGTAAGGTGTTTGCAAATATATGTGCAAAAATGGTGCTTTTGTGACTAATCTAGATGTGGTCTTTTGTGACTGATCTAGCTCTGGAGCTTTTGAATGATCTAGCTAGCTCTAAATGATTTAGTTGTGAATGATATAACCGTTGTGCTTTTGTGAATATCTAATTGTGGTGCTTTTGTGTTTATGTGATGGATCTATGATTGCGGAATATTAAATAAATTTATATGTCTATGTGATTATGTGTATAAAAATATGTGAATTGTGGTACTTTTGTATATATCATTAATTATATATTGTTATTAATAACAACTATAAATAGGACAAATTTATGTTGGTTGCTAAATGTATAGTATAACAACCCACAGTTGGTGGCTAAATGTATAATACAACAAGCTACAGTTGGTCGCTAAATATATAATATCAGCAACAGACGCTTGGTCGCTAAAAAGATGTCGGTCGCCAAAGCTTTTAACGACGACACTTACATCGATCATCTTTATATGTCTTAAAATTCTTACCAACCAAGTGTAGGTCATTGAAGACGATTTTAGTAACTATCCGTAAGTCGCTATAAGTGAACCGTTGTGTAGTGGTGTCATTAACTGTCTACCATTAATTTTGGTAAACAGCAACGACCTCTTTGCGTAAAATAAAGTTATTCTACTTTGTCCTGAGTCAAATCATCTGATATTTGATCAAATGCTTTAAAAAAATATGAATACCTAATAATGCAAAAAAGGTACCATTAGATTATTTGGCAACATAGATGTTTACACCCCTCTCCATAAAATTGATTAAACTGAGAATACGCTCCAACAAATATGACGATGTATTGCTCATGATATTTCAGAAAGTCGTTGATTTATGATGTTTCTCCAAAAAAAAAACGTTATAAGAATTGCCGAGCGGCTGTAGCTAGCCCAAATAGTGATGATGGATGTGTTCAACTCTCCAGAGAATTAGGTCATTCAAGAAGGTTTTCTACAGCCACTTGCATTAATGTAGCAGCCTCAGCAACGTATCTCCTTCTCTACACTGATCATGTGGTGATGTTCCTTCACCCAAATGCTAATGACCTTCTCATCGGAGTGCTTGATATTTTTGGGTAACCAATGGGCTGGTGAGCAATACAGGTCTTTCCGGCCGGTCGGTCCCCACCTGGATCTAGCTAGTGCTGGGAATATAGGCCAAACTTTTTGAGCTAGCACGAGCACGACACAATAAATAGAAATCCAAAGCACGACACCTAAAATAATATGGGCCATGGTAGCACGACCCAAAGGTGGGCCTAGACCGGACCTCAAATTCCGACCCGTCGGGCTCCCGACACGGCCCGCACACATGGGCCGGCACAGCCCAACGAAGGCTATATTGCTTGATATTTCTTTAATTTATTAAGCTATAGACTTTATGTGGTTGTAATGTTTGGACTTTATGTGGTCAAATGATGCTCGCATTTTCTAATATCTTTAATTTAGTAAGCAATTGACTTTATATGGTTGAATATTTAGACTTTATGTGGTTCAAATATAAGGGTCGAGCCAACACCGCCAAACGAAGGCACGACATACTTTAGCGCCGGGCTAGGCCACTGTTTCTTCTGTTTGGGCTAGCATAGCATGGCCCGAAAGATTTTTAGGTCTTCTTGGCTCAAACCTGTTTGGCCCGAAGCATGACAACCTCAAGCCAGGTTGGCCCGGTCCGGCCCAATTCCCAGCACTAATCAGGGCCAAACTAGACCGTACTTCCCGAATAGGACACCAAGACTAAAAAATAACATAAAAGGTTAGCACATTTAATACTCGCTGACGCTTCGGAACATGCCCCTGATATGGGGTACACAGTGTGTATAAATAGTTATTGTACAAAGGACTCGATTCTGTCCAACCACCTCGCCTCAGAAGCACGAAAAAGGAGCCACGAATCATGAAAGCCCCCGCCTCAGGCACAAGGAAGTTAAATGTATGAACAAGTCATGAGCAGAAGAATGGAACTCCAAAATAAACTACTCATATGGGCCCTAGGGACGTATCTTATGGTAAGACTTTGGACACCTGCAGGACCCAATTGTCCCCAACGGACTGATCAACTTATGAATGACGGGGTGAGTGCACTCACCATGACGGACCTTCAGGGAGTACCAAAAGGAGATTGACTCCAAATGGTAGGGAATGACATACGCCATAAAAATCTTCATTATAACGATGGCCACCCGTTACCTTGGCTATATAAAGGGGCGGAGGCCTCACTGTAAAGGGCAGAAGAAACTTAGCATGTACACTTCCCACACAAGCACGAGAGCCTAGGGCTCTACCGTGTAACACTGAAACCAGTTACAAAGACTTCAGCACCATAGTAGACATAGGAGTTCTTTCTGAACCAGTCTAGACCTCCTCTCTTTCTCATGCTTGCGAAGAGTAAGGCCATCGGTATCACGACGCTGCAAGCCCCTTACCAACCTACAAATTTACTTGTCATGGATGCATAACCACTACAAAAAATCTCTTCTTTGATCTCACAAGTTCTCTTGGAGAGAAGGGGCTACATCAGGTTTGATCACATCATCAAAGGTTTTGTGTGGAACATTCTCACCAATCTTCCTAAGCTTACTCCATATCATGTAGTCTTTGACAAACTCCTAGTAATCAAGTGACATTATATCTATTCTATATTATCAAATTGTCTCAGATTTTGCGATCTCTGCATTGACAATATATGTATCCTTGATTTTCTAGATTACATATAACATAAGCTTTGATAGTGATAATGAAGGTACTGAAGCCTATTAAGAATTGCATATCTAAACATGTAAGACCATACATCCATCTTCTATCTATCTTTACATAGAAAAAGGTGTCACATGTGTGGAGTCATAAAAATTAAACACTAGAGGCACACCATTATGAAGAACATGGGAGAAAAAAATAATGGTTTGTGAGGTATCACAGAATGTGTTTATCAAAATTATAATTGGTAGCCCCTTTCGAAAAACAAATATTCTAATTCAAGCCATATAAAATTGGCAAGGATAATTATAGGCAAATAAAAAATTGGATCCATAATGAACAACAATTGTAGCTAAAAACAATGAGTTGCTAGATGTCACATGGATGTGTTCAAAACTAAAATTGGTAGTCGTAATAATTTAAAAATTCTATTATACTCCATGCAAGAACTAAAGTATCATGTACTAAGAATCATCAAAACCACCATGTAGTTTGCTACAAATTAATGGGTTCATATACACCAACATTTTGGAATATGGATTCGCCATAATTTGACTAGAATAAGAATGAAGCCATCTAGCCACCAAATAATTTAAAAGATATAGAATCAAAGGAGAAGATGCATGTTTGTTACTAATATTGAAGCAAAAAGTTCATTTCCAACATTCAAAATCAAGACCTTCTAAGAGCATTTTAGTGAAAATTTGACATAACAATAGAAGAAGAAACAGAGAAAACGTCTTCTTGAATGTGTGTGCTCGAGATGGGAGGCAGGAGAGATAATAGTTTGTATTATGCAACTATCACCGTTAGCTCAAGACATGGCTTACAATAAAATACTGCTACTGGTTTGAACCACTAGCTAGCAATGATTGTCTATGTATCAGTGTCGAATCATGGCTTGAGCCAACATTTTTAGGGACATCCATTATCGGTTCTTTTGGACTCCAATATTTTTTAGTATTATCGGCTCCACGTGTCTTTGATACGTAGACCCGATCAGATCTCGGTAAGTCGTCGGCTCTTTATGGCCGATACCTCCCGGGGAGCCGAACACGGCCTGGACCGATGTTTGCATGCAACTATTTATACAAGAAACCAATTTGGAGCACATTAACACTGTCCTGATTGGGTAAAGGTCAGGTGGCACGCCAAGCGAACCATGTAACCAGGCCGTGTGCCAGGAACTGGGCCATTGACCGAGGGAGCGGGGCTCACCAGTCGCTCCAGAGGTCTCCTGTCCTGTCTCCTCGTGTTGCCCACCGTCTCTCGCTAGTGGGTTTTAATGGCAACACCTGGTCTCTTTGATACTCTATCCTAAAATCTCGGGACAAGATTTCTTTTAAAAGGGTATGTACGTTAATTTTTTAATGTGCAAAAATCATTTGTAATTATACAAACTCAAGTCATGAAATGAATTTTATTTGTCACATGTTACTTTTCCAAATTAACAAGATGGGGAAATTATTTTTCCCCACGAATTATTTTTAAAAATATTCGTTAACTTTTTCAAGGTGTTTCTTTGGTTGTATGTAATTTTTTGTCCACATTCTAAATTTGTTTGAATGCATTTGTGTTCGAATTTGAATTCTAAATCTAAAATCTCGTCTAGAAAATAAAAAAAATAAAGCAATGCATTAGGATCGGCCCAGTGGCTTCTGCCCCCAACAACCACATGTGCGCACACCCTACTTCGCTCCGCCGCTGACAGGCAGGCCAGCATCATCAGCGCCTGCTCTCTCGTGGTTGCGCTGTCTCTCATCAGCGCACGCCCTACTCCGCTCGGCCGCTGACATAAGTTCTTTATTATTGGTTGAAAATGAAATTACAATCCTGCTAGCTGCTTCCAAAAGCCAAGTAGAGAAGCAATCTAGCTAAAATAAAACATGAGTCAACTCTACAGCCTTACTTGCACAAAGGTGAGCTACCTTATTTGCCTCCGTATTAACGAAAGAAACATCAAAGGATGTGAAAACCACACTTCTCTCTAATTTCTTGCCACAAACCTGCACACCTTCTTCCTTCATCTGACAAGAGAAGAGCCACCATGACAGAGTTATCAACTTCTAAAATCACTTTTTTCATACTAAGCAGCTGGGCTAGCATCACGCCATCATGAGCAACCAGAGCTTTGCTGATTAGCGCATCAGAGGTGTGTTCATATAATTGTGTCGCCGCCGCTAAAACCTCTCCCTGCGAGTTCCTCATCACAATGCTCCCAGCCCCTTTGCCCGTCTCAGCAACAAAACCAACATCCGAGTTAAATGTCACCAACTTTTCGATGGCCCTTTCTATTTAACCCGGTAGCTCTGCGAGGCTTGCGACCCTATCATTTTTAAACAAACCCGATCCTCTAGCATTTTCGCCACATGACTCACCGTAGCGTTTGGATTCCAACGGTCATGCCCAAACCTTCTAGCATTCCTTCTAGACCATAAGGACCAGGCACCACAAATAACCATGGTTTTAACGAAATCAGTGAACCGATCGTCTGCCAATAAGTCCTTTGCCCAAGTGACTAGTGGACCCCTACTAACAACCGTAACGCCGCTCTCACCGATATTTTGTTGCCCATTTTCCTCTGTCTCCATTTCTTATTTATGAGTGACAATGAGCCCAAGCGTATGCAACTCGGGGCCATCGATGATCCACCACTTGAGTCCACGTACCTATTATGTGAGTCGCTTGAGGGAGAGGGTAAGGAACATTCTGCGCCACTCCTTGCATTTTTTGATTGCACCATGAGTCCACCCTATTTTCTCGTCGGAATTCATTCCATAAGCTATTCCACAGCCGTTCAAGCTTGCGCAGGTCACCCTGTGGCCTCCCATTTGTGCCCAGCGTGCTCGACATGGCCTTTAACACCCACATTACCCCATCCCTGGCGAACTCGTGCCATGGAGACAGCCACCATCGACCAAGCGCCACGTGTACAACACCCCTCTTTTAAGCTAGAGCGTCCACGTGTAATCTGACGGCTGAAAAAAGCACCGATACCGGTCAACTCATGGTCAACCAGTTGCTGACCGCGTTGCTTTTGCATGAGAGACCCTCCATTTCAATAGAATCAACTCCACAACTTAGTTCATTCTAGGGGCTAAAAATATGGTTTTTGGACCCTAAACTTTATGGATAACTGAAAAACGAACCCTAGTTATTTAAAAATAGGTTCTAGCTAGTTTCTACTCACAAACAACAAATTCTTTAGATTTACAAATGCCCTGGATCTAGAGTTATATTTTCGCTATTTTGGTTTTGTGATTCATACACTTTTTATTTTTTTCCCTAGCGCATCAAACATGGCAATCAATACACTCAGCCACACATATTGTTCTTCTTGGAAAAAAGACTATATAACCCCTTCACCTTAAAAATAAGTTGTTTTACCCTCCCCCTCAACTTTACAAAAATCAATCAAATAACCCCTTAGGCAATTTTTAGTGAGTGGTTTTGCTGACAAGAAATTGCCATCATGGCTCTAACTGCTGCTAGGGTGAGTTGGCTGCTGACGTGGCATTATCGTACCAGTTTTTTTTCTAATTTACTTCTATGATCTAGCAGTATATAAAATTTATATAATTTTATACACAAGTTGCTAACCAGATATTATATTTGCTCTATGTTTTCTGGATTTTTTAGTAGCACCTTCATTACTAAAAAACAAAAATATGAAAAGAGCTTCATCCTTTTGTTCCAGATTCATTTCTTATTTTCTAAGGCTAAAACAATTACTAGAGGTAACTAATAGTGTTACATGAAATTTTGGTTTATTTTACTAAGCAAGTTAAGTGGCCTTTTTTCTTAAAATTACTAACTAGGAAGGACGGGCGTGTCGGAAAGGAACCACTAGAGTGGATCCCGTGTACAGCCCCAGTCTGACCCACTATAAATGACTCGCCACATTAACCACGCCTGGCACCGAGCCACAACGTGGGTGTCAGTCCGCTTCCCACTCATGACCTACGGACCCCTCGGGCTGCATAGCACACATGACATACGAACCACCAAACTATGGCACATTAATAGCCCGCACGCCCCACGGCCTGCGGTGCACTTATGACTTATCGAACTAGGCTTGAGTGCGCAAACCTCCCGCAGGGCACTACACGATGAGTCATGCCGAGGCCTAGGCTACCAAATCCAGGGGTCGACGTAGCCCGAATGATGGCACCTGGGACCATCGCCGCCCCCACGTCATCCACCATGATAAATAAGCGACATCCAGGCAGCCCCGGGCCTCACGAATATGCGTGGCCTCACCCAGGTTAAAACGTTGGTTTTACCCATGATTTACGACTCCTTCCTAGAGAAGCCACCACTGGTTTACCCCTCTCTTGGCCTATAAAAGGGAGAGGGCCGCCTCATGGCAGGGGGATGGACGAATCAAGGAACAGAAGGACGTGCTGAGGAATGACTGGAGGCCTTCAAATGGGGACGAACCCACAAGGACGAACAGGTGGAGGAGCGCCGGCGAGAATCAGGTGGTCGGAGCTCCGCCAAGCCAAGACTTAGCTAGGACTCCACCTTACATCTTCTAAGCTCCACTTACACCCTGATATGAGATCTGGGACCCTCTCCTCGCTCTCTTGATTGCTTGTAACCCCGACTACAAGTTTGATCAGCAATGGTGTCGGTAGTGCAAGCCACCGATGACTATATGTAGGTACGTTCTGCATGAACCAGTATAAATCTTACGCCCTCCACGCATAGCCTTCGGAGCTCAGAACACACACAATAAATTTACTTGTCGGAGCGAGGCACGAAACACTGATAGTTGGCACGCCAGGTAGGGGACTGGCGTGTCCCGCGACGAGATCATCCAAGCTCCGGATGGCAAGCTGTGATGACAATTTTACACCTTATCTAGGTAGGTGATCCATTTTAAGAAGCCTTATCTTCCCCTTCACCAGCGAAGGAGAAGCCATCAGGGCCCGAGTAGCCCAACCCCTCTACTAAGGAGAGCGAGGGCCGGCAGCGGCCCCCGCATCGACATCAGCTAGTAAAGTGGCGTGGTCAGGGTGGTGCCCTCCCAACCAACTTTGTTTGAAGGCCCCACTTCAGAGGCCCTTGAAGCCCTCAACCTCACCCCGCGCGAGTGATGTCGAGAGCCCGTGATTGAAATTGGAAAGGTCGCTGCACGTGGCGCTTCTGGCAAAGACCTATAAAGCCAAGCACGAGGGAGGCTCGCTGTGGTCAAGGCATGCCGAGCGCCCCATGAATCATATCATTGTTAACCAACAATATTCAAACAGTCAACCTTTTTCTGTTTTTGAGTTCATTTAAAGGATAAAGGCGCTCTCGAGGCGCCGATGGGCACAAGCGAGTGCAAGGGGGCTCACCCCATAGGGGGATGCACCGACAACATCAGTTAGTGGGAGGAATCGTCCAGGGTGCCACCCACGGTGTCCTCCGACAGGTCTCCAGTGCCGAGCTCATAGCCCAACCGAAACTGCACGAAAGCCAGAGCTCTGGCAGCACAACGATGAGCATCATGAAGGACGTCCAATGACACCCAATTAGCGACATCGAGGAGGCGCTCTCCTCAATCAGCGCCCTAGGCACGAACAAATGCAACCACCTCATCCACACCCTCATGAAGGTTGGTGACCCCCAGCTCTAACTCTAAAAACAACACAGGACAATCAGAGAGAGAGAGAGAGAGAGGAATAAGAAAAACAGAAATGGAGTTTGCCCAGACACCACCTACCCGCGACGTGACAATCTGCCACCTTTATGCGAGCATGGAGAATGGCCACCTCGCCATTATCAACTTTGAGCGTAGTGTTGGTGGTGGCCAGGCTCTCCTGGAGGTTCGAGGAGGGTGCAACACCGGGGGCGATGCCCATGCCCGGAGTCAGTCATCTTTTGACGGAGAGGGTGCAACAGCGGGGGGCGATCTTCCGCCGAATGCTTGCCTGGGTCCATAAGGGACCATGGACGAATCGTCCCAAAGAAGGTAAAGGTAAGGCGCAACAAAACCGCTCGAGGGAGCGATTATTTATAAGAGGGCACAAGGCACAACCAAACAAAGACACAAGCCGAACGTCGCGTACAAAATGCAGCGATGGTTCGACCCCAAGGATGTGAAACTACAAAAGTACATGCTAGCACGACCCTTCATTAGCGCGGAAGGGAGACACTCTCCCTTCGGGGGCTTGGAGAAATGATCCCCAGTCCCTAGGACCCATCGGTCAATGAGTGCGCTGAGGAAAGAGACCCTGATCGCTGGAGCCCGTTAGTCAGTCGGAAGAGGGAGGTGCACCAACCCTGGAAGGACCCGCCCCTGGTTGAACCACGTGGCACCGAGCCCGGGGCCAGGGATGGCGACGCATGACAAGGAAGGATGGGCGTGTTGAAAGGGAACCACTCGAGTGAATCCTGCGTCCTGCCCCGGACCAAGACACCATAAATGACTGGCAACATTAACTACGCCTGGCACCGAGCCATAGCGTGGGCACGGATCCGCTTCCCATTCATGACCTACAAACCTCCAAATTGCAGCGCATTAATAGCTCGTGCGTCCCACGGCCTCCGGCGCACTTATGGCCTATCAGACTAGGCCTGAGTGCGCAGACCTCCCGCGGGGCACTACATGACGAGTCGCGCCAAGCTCCAGGCTACGGAAGCCAGGGGTTGGCTGAAGCGTCCCAATCCTCTAAGACTGAAATGTGATACAAATACTAGTCCTAGGAGGCTAGTATACACATTTATACATCAGATGGTTCTAGATTTGCTTAACCGAGACAAACCCATAAAGGTGGCGATCAAATTTAGGAGTTGGTCCACAATTTGGGATATATAATTAGAGTGGGGCTGAAGCAGCCCGATATAGGCAACGAAGCAAACTAACGTTCCAACAACCATAGGCATGGTTGCGAACAGGCGTAACTCTTACCCGATCAACGATCTCCTTCTCTAAAAACAACAAATAAGCAAGTGTGAGTACTTACGTACCCAGCAGTCCACCTTCACCAACGGAATGGGGAAATCAGATATAATGCTTGGAGTATGTGGGGCTCAGGATATTTTTGCAGAAAGAGCAATTTTTGATGCAGGGCTATTTTGTATAACATTTTATCCTTTTCATAGCGCATCCTCTCCCAAAGGAGCAGGGAGTCTAAACCATCTAGGAATCTCGGTAGTTTCCAACCGGTTTTCATTTCAAAAATAGCTATTGGACTTCCCGTCCACCATACCTCACGGCTCAACCGCCGGACCTTTTAAAACCAGTCTTCAAAAGCATTTTTGGAAAACAAAACACTAGTTGTCAAATCCGTGCCATAACTCATCCATATCCATGGACACGGTCTATTCAAATAGGGTTTTGACTCTACGCAGAGGTGTACACTTTAACCACTAGTCCGGCTCTGCGATCTCATTGTGATACCCAATTTTCTGAAAAGAAGATAAATTTCTTTTTTCTCTTTTTCGTGCTCTGTGCCATTGGGGTTTGGAGTTTTAGGAGACACTTACCTCAGGGAAACAGTAGATCTTTTTTGGAATTCTTTCGTTGGGGCTGGGAGCTCTGTTAAGAGAGTGAGTTTTGGGCCGTTGATTCGCATCCGATGGATGGGAGCCCCCCCTCTCCTCTCTAACCCTAGCTGCCCCCTCTCACCCACCCACCCCCTTGCAGTCGCAGCCCCCTCCCTCTCTTCCTCTCTTTCCCATTCTTGCAGCCGACCCTCCCTCTCTTCCTCCCTTCCCCATTGCTGTAACCGCCCCCATCACACCAAACCCTAGCCGCCCTCACCATTTCCTCCTCCCCAAGGTGTAGCCACCTCTCCTCCCTTGGATCTCCATCGAGTTGGTGCAAGCCTCTAATTGGAGAATTGGTGGGAGTAAGAAGAAAGGGGTGAATGAAGAACTCAAAATGATCTTGTGTTTATTTTGTATTTGTGCTGCAATTACATTTGATTATCTATTCACTTAGGCGAATTGGTAGTAGTGCTGTCTTGATTTTGGTGGCGGGCGGACAGCAGTAGTGTGGGTAGTTTCTGGGATTTTTGTGGGGGTAATTAGCTGTAATCACTATGAAAATCATGTAGAGCTTTGTCATATATCTTTCCATAGAGTACTTATGTGTTCGATTCGGTGGAATATTCTAGAAGATATCGCATTTTGAACTCAGCTAGGTTGCTGTCCAAAAACTGAACGCAAGGTGTACTTTGTCGGCTATATGGGGCCATCGAGATGTAGGAATTTAATAATCTTTTGAATACAAAACTTGTAGGGAATTTTATTTAGATGTTTCTAGAGTTTTTGTTTTATATCTGTGATATCCTAGCCCCTGGGATGGTGATTTCCTGGCCCAAGGCTTAATAGAATTAATAGAGTATCCATACCAATAAGGTGCATCTTCTTTTTTGGAAGCCAATCTCGAAAGAACCTCCAAGTTAAGCATGCTTGGCTTGGAGCAATTTGGGATGGGTGACCGACCGGGAAGTTTTCTCGGGTGCGCATGATAAATGAGGACAAAGTGTGCACAAAAGACCTGTGTTGGTCTGTGGGGACGATATATGATCCTAGAGAGCTGCCATGAGTAAGTACCGCTGGTCTAGGGATTGGACGGGGTGTTACAAGTGGTATCAGAGCCGACCCTCGAGGTTTCACGGGCGTGTGTGGGCTAGGGGGTTCGGGTATATGGCGCATGGCGCATGTGGGCCCGGAG
This sequence comes from Zea mays, assembly GCF_902167145.1. Classification (NCBI taxonomy): domain Eukaryota; kingdom Viridiplantae; phylum Streptophyta; class Magnoliopsida; order Poales; family Poaceae; genus Zea; species Zea mays. The sequence goes on along the minus strand of NC_050099.1, from coordinate 196,307,187 downwards.
TGGTCACATGGCATGGCATATGACGACACTAGACACAGAGACGTGGCTAAGACGGGAGGTTCTTGGATTGGGGTTGACCGACGAGGACGTCGGTCTTCTAAGGGGGGTGGATTGTGATATCCTAGCCCGGCCCTGGGATGGTGATTTCCTGGCCCAAGGCTTAATAAAATTAATAGAGTATCCATACCAACAAGGTGCATCTTCTTTTTTGGAAGCCTATCTCGAAAGAACCTCCAAGTTAAGCGTGCTTGGCTTGAAGCAATTTGGGATTGGTGACCGACCGGGAAGTTTTCTTGGGTGCGCATGAGTGAGGACAAAGTGTGCACAAAAGACCTGTGTTGGTCTGTGGGGACGATAAATGATCCTAGAGAGCTGCCATCAGTAAGTACCGCTGGTCCAAGGATTGGACGAGGTGTTACAATATCATTGCTGTTATAATTTTAAAGTTATGAAATTATCAAGCAGCGCCGCTGCAGTTTGGTGGGTGATGGGGAGAGTTGTTACTCACGACGGGTAAGAATTGTGCGTAGGTGCGGCGTTATTTATTAGCAATTGTTATGTGAATATGTGCACTAAGTTGTGTGTCAAAACAGGTGGTGGACCTCCGGATCGTACTTAGTACCTTTACAAATTCCAGGCGAAGGCATGTAAAAACAGTGATGGTTTATACCATTCGGTTGTATTATGTGTCATGTTCTTGATTCATATAAGTATTGAATGTGTTTATCATCGAATTCCATTATAAGAATTGTTGTTTGAAGTTATTCATGTTCTACTGTTTTAAATATGTTGAGGGCATTGTTCGAGCATGTTATATGTGTTGATTCTTATTTTGAGGAAGTGGAAGTATCTATTTAACACATGTTAAATGGGGTGGACTTATGTTGGTTTGTCATGCATAGTGCATCCATCATTATTTGCATTGAAGTTTCGTCGCGATTATATGGTCTGACCGTACCGGTACAATAAGCATCGTACGTTGCCCGAGGAGGGGTACGATGCAGCTTCATATCCCTAGAGGTATGAAGGCAGAAGTCATTATTGCATTTGTAGTCATGTGCACTCATGAGGAATATGTGGGACCTGTCATGGATATGTTGATATTGTGGATATCCTCTTTGTGATTTTGGAACTGGGTGTTTGATACTTTGTATACTTGCTGCACTCTAATATTTAAGAAGGGAGCTGTGAACTCCGTGGTTGGTAAAACACTGTTTTTTACGTTGTCCAACTATTGCTTGATCATTTTACTTGCTGAGATGTGTCATCTCACTCTTGCATTGTTTGATGCAGGCACTTGAACCTTGCTTGGGGAAAGGAGGGAAATAGCAGCACGATCACTACACCTCTAAACAACTTTACCACTGCTTAGTAATGATTTTAATCAGGGGCTTCGGGTCAAGGATGTTGGTCATTTTTAAATAGTGTGTGCAAGTGGTCTAATATGTTCTAGTCATTATGGTGGTCGTATTTTTGGTTAGCTGAATTAATCTTGTTCTGAATGTTTACTTTTCTCTTGCATCATGTTTATACACTGTGGATTACCTTTCTCTTGCATCATGTTTAAACACTGTGGTTTCCTCGTTATGCAACTTTCAAGGGAGGTGCTGCCAAATTTTTCCTTTCTGTCTTCATCTTTTTATACATAACAATTTGGGGGAAGTGTTTTTGGTGACATCCATTATGTTTGGGGAAATGGATAGTTACACTCATGGCCTATCAGACCCAAAACCGAAGCTCTTTCTTCTCTTCCATGACTTTACCTTAGCGGTTATACTGAAAGGAACAAGGCCACGTCCTCGCCCAAACCAGGACGAAATTATTCCCCCTCGTTGTCCTTCTGGTGTTCCCCAGCCACCATAACCCTAGGGCACAGACCATGCAAGTTTGGATCAAGCGACTGCCCATACAGTCCCGAGTGGTTGTACTTGATAAGAGTATAGGTAAGGAGTGATGACAAACTGGTCCTTATGCGAGAGGGACAATCCTTCATGCTCACACCTAACATGACTGAGCCATCACCTTAAGGCCCTCCACAAACCAGGGAGTCCCCGATCATCCCACTCAAAAGTGATAAGGATGATAACCCTTCATCATACCCATTTTGAAAAATATTTTCTTTTGAAAACTCACACATTTTCTCAAATCATTTTGTAATTAAATAATGCCAAGGAGTATAAAGATGAATTACGACAAAGTTCTAAGGTTGGGTGGCCATATTAACATGTCTTTTAGTAGCAAAATCATATAATGCATAAAATAACAGGCTGAGGGCCATGTTTGAAAAACATAGGTAATTTATGCATCAAAGGGATCCAATGAGGTTGTCATGCTTTAACCTGCGAAAGGGTGATAGCTCGCGTAACTGGCTTCTGGCTCCACCGTCTAGCGTAGACTAACAGAATTAGCCTTCACGAGACGGCACGAACGATCTGATAACTATGCAGTATGAACAAGCAAACATACAAACGAACAAGTATATCAACAAATATTTAATATAATGGTTAGAATGGTGATATATGGATGGGTAGAGTCTTGAGCAGAATTTGTGTCATGTGGTGTTGTGATATTACTGGTGGTGGAGTGGAGGTGCTTACCAGAAGGGTGGATTGGAGGCGAAGCAACACTAGGCGTGTAGCCGACAGAGCGGGGTAATTGAGTGGGTAGGGGTTTGCCTTGGCTGAGGGGTGTTGAAAGGGAAATAGGGTCAAACCTTTTTCTAAATGATTCTGGTGGTTGAATTGCCCAACACAAACAATTGGACTAACTAGTTTGCTCTAGATTACATGTTCTACAGGTGCCAAAGGTTCAACACAAACCAATAAAAAGTTAAAGTTAGGGTTCAAAAAGAAAGGAGCAAAACCAACCGAAGGCTGCCTTGGTCTGGCGCATCGGACTGTCCGATGCACCACCGGACAGTGTCCGGTGCACCAGGGAGACCAACTCTGAACTGCTCAGCTTCGGGTTTCTAGAAATGCCACTCCGCTATAATTCACCGGACTGTCCGGTGTGCCATATGGAGCAACGGCTACTGCACCAACGGTCATCTGCAAAAGTGAACAGTGAACGTGAACAGTGCGCGGACAGCGCGCACAGAGTCAGAGCAGCGCCAGAAGGCGCACCGAACAGTGAACAGTGACTGTCCGGTGCGGCACCGGACTGTCCGGTGCGGCACCGGACTGTCCGGTGCCCCAATCTATCAGAGCTCCAATGGTCGAACCTTAACGGTTGGGTGACATGGCTGGCGCACCGGACTGTCCGGTGCGCCCATCGACAGACAGCCTCCCCAACAACCATTTTGGTGGGTGGGGCTATAAATACCCCCAACCACCACACTTCAAGGTATCCAAGTTTTCAGCCATTGCATTCAATACAAGAGCTCTAGACTTCACTCCAAGACACCAAAACAAAAGATCAAATCCTCTCCAAGTCCCAAACTCATTCCAAAGACTTAGTGGCTTGAGAGAGAGACATTTGTGTTCATTTGAGTTCTTGTCGCTTGGATCGCTTTTCTTCTTCCCCATTCTTGTTCTCAACACCTTTGTAATCAAAGCAAGAGACACCAAGTTGTGGTGGTCCTTGTGGGGTCTAAGTGACCCATTTGATTAAGGAGAAAAACTCGCTGGTCTTAGTGATCGGTGGAGAGAGGGAAAGGGTTGAAAGAGACCCGGTCTTTGTGACCACCTCAACGGGGAGTAGGTTTGCAAGAACCGAACCTCGGTAAAACAAATCACCGTGTCATCCGCTTTTATTTGCTTGTGATTTGTTTTCACCCTCTCTAACGGACTCGATTTTATTTCTAACGCTAACCCGGCTTGTAGTTGTGCTTAAAGTTTATAAATTTCAGATTTTCCTATTCACCCCCCTCTAGGCGACTTTCAATTGGTATCAAAGGCCGGTACTTCATTAGAACCTAACCGTTCGAAGTGATGTCGGGAGATCACACCAAGAGGGAGATAGTGACCAGCGAGAAGCCCGCCACAAGCCACGGGAAGGCTCCATCAAAGGAGTCCGGCAACAAGAAAAGGGAGGAATCACCTCCCCGCGTCAAGTCGCACCGGAGTGGCGGTAAGAAGAAGAAAATGAAGAAAGTGGTCTACTACGAGACCAATTCTTCGTCGCCTTCCACCTCCGGTTTCGACACGCCGTTCGTCACTTCTAAGCGCCATGAGCGCAAGAAGTTTAGTAATATCCCCTTACGCTATCCTCGCATTTCCAAACACACTCCTTTACTTTCCGTCCCACTAGGCAAACCACCGATTTTTGACGGTGAAGATTATTATATGTGGAGTGATAAAATGAGCCACCATCTAACCTCACTCCACGCTAGCATTTTGGACATTGTTGAGTTTGGAGCGCAGGAACCATCCATGGGGGATGAAGGCTATGACTCGGACGAGGTAGCCCAAATCCGGCACTTCAACTCCCAAGCCACTACTATACTCCTCACCTCTCTAAGTCGAGAGGAGTATAATAAGGTGCAAGGGTTGAAGAGTGCCAAAGAGATTTGGTACGTACTAAAGATCGCGCACGAAGGAGATGAGGTGACCAAGATCACCAAGCGGGAAACGATCGAGGGGGAGCTCGGTCGATTCATGCTCAACCAAGGGGAGGAGCCACAAGCCATGTACAACCGGCTCAAGACCTTGGTGAACCAAGTGCGCAACCTCGGGAGCACAAAATGGGATGACCATGAAATGGTCAAGGTTATTCTAAGATCACTTGTTTTTCTTAATCCTACACAAGTTCAATTAATACGTGGTGATCCTAGATACAAGCTAATGTCTCCCGAGGAGGTTACAGGAAAGTTTGTGAGCTTTGAATTGATGATCAAAGGCTCCAAACAAATCATCGAGCGAGGCGCCACCTCCACACCTGAGGTGCAACCCGTCGCATTCAAAGCAATGGAGGAGAAGAAAGAAGAGTCTACGTGAAGTAGGCTCCCCATCGACGCCTCCAAGCTCGACAACGAGGAAATGACGCTCATCATCAAGAGCTTTCGCCAAATCCTCAAGCAAAGGAAGGGGAGAGACTACAAACCCCGTTCCAAGAAGGTTTGCTACAAGTGTGGTAAGCCCAGTCACTTTATAGCAAAATGTCCTATTTCTAGTGACAGGGACAGGGACAACGACAAGAAGGGAAAAAGGAAGGAAAAGAAAAAGTACTACAAGAAGAAAGGCGGCGATGCCCATGTGTGTCGGGAATGGGACTCCGATGAGAGCTCCACCAACTCCTTCTCCGACGAGGACGCCGCCGACATCGCCGTCAACAAGGGCCTCCTCTTACCCAACATCGGCCACAAGTGCCTCATGGCAAAGGACGACAAAAAGAAGGTAAAATCTAGAGCTTCTACTAAATATGCAACATCTAGTGATGAGGCTAGCTCTAGTGACGATGAGGATGATTTTCTTACTCTTTTTGCCAACCTAAACAAGCAACAAAAGGAAAAATTAAATGAATTAATTAGTACTATTCATGAGAAGGATGAACTCTTGGATAGCCAAGAGGACTTCCTTATTAAGGAAAACAAGAAGCATGTTAAGGTTAAAAATGCTTATGCTCAGGAAGTAGAAAAATGTGAAAAATTGACTAGTGAGCTAAGCACTTGCCATGACACTATTTCCAACCTTAGATTTGAAAATGCTAAATTGATTGCTGAGGTTGAGAAATTAAATGTTTGTGATGATTCTTTTGCTAATCTTAAAAATGATAATGCTAGTTTACTTGCTAAGATTGACAAATTAAATGAATCGATTTCTTGCCTTAAGATTGAGAATGATAAATTAATTTCTAAGGCTAAAGATTTAAATGTTTGCAATGTTTCGATTTCCAATCTTAGAAATGAAAATGAAATGTTACATGCTAAGATTGATGAATTAAATGCTTGCAAACCCTCTACATCTAGTGTTGATCATGTTACTATTTGTACTAGATGTAGAGACATTAATGTTGATGCTATCCATGATCACCTAGCTTTAATTAAACAACAAAATGATCACATAGCTCAACTTAGCGCTAAAATTAACAAGCATGAGATAGAAAATGAAAATTTTAAATTTGCTAGAAGCATGCTCTATAGTGGGAGACACCCTGGCATTAAGGATGGCATTGGCTTCCAACAGGGAGACAATGTTAAACTTAATGCCCCTAAGAAATTGTCTAATTTTGTTAAGGGTAAGGCTCCCATGGTTCAGGATAATGAGGGCTATATTTTATATCCTGCTGGTTATCCCGAACATAAGATTAGGAGAATTCATTATAGGAAGTCTCACTCTGGCTCTTATCATGCTTTTATGTATAAGAGTGAGACATCTAGTTCTAGGCAATCCACTCATGTTAAATTGCCTAAAAAGAAAACTCCTATTGCATCAAATGAGCCTATTGTTTCATTTAAGACTTTTGATGCTTCATATGTTTTACTAACAAATCAGGCAAAGTAGTTGCCAAATATGTTGGGGCCAAACACAAGAGCTCAAAGACTTGTGTTTGGGTACCCAAGGTGCTTGTTTCTAATATCAAAGGACCCAAGACCGTTTGGGTACCTAAGAACAAGGCCTAAACTTGTTTTGTAGGTTTATGCATCCGGGGGCTCAAGTTGGATTATTGATAGCAGGTGCGCAAACCACATGACAGGGGAAAAAAGGATGTTCTCCTCCTACGAGAAAAATGAAGATCCCCAAAGAGCTATCACATTCGGGGATGGAAATCAAGGTTTGGTCAAAGGACTTGGTAAAATTGCTATATCACCTGACCATTCCATTTCCAATGTTTTTCTTGTAGATTCTTTAGATTACAATTTGCTTTCTGTTTCTCAATTATGCAATATGGGCTACAATTGTCTATTTACTGATATAGGTGTTACTGTCTTTAGAAGAAGTGATGATTCAATAGAATTTAAGGGAGTGTTAGAGGGTCAGCTATACTTAGTTGATTTCAATAGAGCTGAACTCGACACTTGCTTAATTGCTAAGACTAATATGGGTTGGCTCTGGCATCGCCGACTAGCCCATGTTGGGATGAAGAATCTTCACAAGCTTCTAAAGGGAGAACACATTTTAGGACTAACAAATGTTCATTTTGAGAAAGACAGGATTTGTAGCGCATACCAAGCAGGAAAGCAAGTTGGTGCCCATCATCCACATAAGAACATCATGACGACCGACAGGCCGCTTGAGCTACTCCACATGGATTTATTCGGCCCGATAGCTTACATAAGCATCGGCAAGAGTAAGTATTGTCTTGTAATTGTGGATGACTATTCTCGCTTCACTTGGGTGTTCTTTTTGTAGGAAAAATCATAAACCCAAGAGACCTTAAAGGGATTCTTGAGACGGGCTCAAAATGAGTTCGGCTTAAGGATCAAAAAGATTAGAAGCGACAATGGGACGGAGTTCAAGAATTCTCAAATAGAAGGCTTTCTTGAGTAGGAGGGCATCAAGCTTGAGTTCTCTTCTCCCTACACACCACAACAAAATGGTGTAGTGGAGAGGAAGAATAGAACTCTACTTGACATGGTGAGGACCATGCTTGATGAATACAAGACTTCGAACCGGTTTTGGGCGGAAGCAATCAACACCGCTTGCTACGCCATCAACCGACTCTACCTTCACTGAATCCTCAAGAAGACATCCTATGAACTCCTAACCGGTAAAAAGCCCAATGTTTCATATTTTAGAGTCTTTGGTAGCAAATGTTTTATTCTTGTTAAAAGAGGTAGAAAATCTAAATTTGCTCCTAAGGCTGTAGAAGGCTTTTTACTAGGATATGATTCAAACACAAGGGCATATAGAGTCTTTAACAAGTCCACTGGACTAGTTGAAGTTTCTTGTGACATTGTGTTTGATGAGACTAATGGCTCTCAAGTAGAGCAAGTTGATCTTGATGAGCTAGATGATGAAGAGGCTCCATGTGTCGCGCTAAGGAACATGTCCATTGGGGATGTGTGTCCTAAGGAATCCAAAGAGCCTCCACAAGCACAAGATCAACCGTCATCTTCAAATCAAGCATCTCCACCAACTCAAGATGAGGATCAAGCTCAAAATAATGAAAATGAAGATCAAGAAGAGCCACCTCAAGAGGAGGGCAATGATCAAAGGGGAGATGCCAATGATCATGACAAGGAAGATGATCAGGGTCCAAGACCACCACACCCAAGAGTCCACCAAGCGATACAACGAGATCATCCCGTGAACTCCATCCTCGGCGATATTCATCAGGGGGTAACCACTCGATCTCGTGTCGCACATTTTTGTGAACATTACTCTTTTGTGTCTTCTATTGAGCCATACAGGGTGGAAGATGCATTAAGAGATTCGGATTGGGTGTTGGCAATGCAAGAGGAACTCAACAACTTCACGAGGAATGAGGTATAACATCTTGTTCCATGTCCTAACCAAAATGTTGTAGGAACCAAGTGGGTTTTCCTCAACAAGCAAGATGAGCATGGTGTGGTGACAAGGAATAAAGCCCGACTTGTAGCCAACGGATATTCACAAGTAGAAGGTTTTGATTTCGGTGAAACCTATGCACCCGTAGCTAGGCTTGAGTCAATTCGTATATTACTTGCCTATGCTACTTACCATGGCTTTAAGCTTTATCAAATGGACGTGAAAAGTGCCTTCCTCAATGGACCAATCAAGGAAGAGGTCTATGTTGAGCAACCTCCCGGCTTTGAAGATAGTGAGTACCCTAACCATGTGTATAAACTATCTAAGGCGCTTTATGGGCTCAAGTAAGCCCCAAGAGCATGGTATGAATGCCTAAGAGATTTTCTTATCACTAATGGCTTCAAAGTCGGAAAAGCCGATCCTACACTCTTTACTAAAACCATTGCAAATGATTTGTTTGTATGCCAAATTTATGTTGATGATATCTGAAAGTCGCCTAGAGGGGGGTGGATAGGCGAAACCTAAAAATTATAACTTTACACCCCAACTAGATCCCTTGATTAGTGGTTAGAACAAGATTCACAATTTATCGGAGTATAAAAATAAGTCCTTTGCTCGCAACGAGTATTGTTATCAAAGAGTGCGGAATTTAAACAATAGCAATACTACTAGAAATGTTAGAGGAGAATAATGCAAGAGGGCTTAGATAAGAAGAGGAGAAACACAGGTTCTTTCTTGCAAGGAGTTGCTTCTCTAAATGTGAATTTAACTTGAAGCAACACAAAATAATATTAGTAAAGAGTAGCACAAGAGAACTTAGAAAGGGAGGGAATAGACAAATCACAAGCAATAAACACAAGAGACATGGGTGATTTGTTTTACCGAGGTTTGGCCCTTAAAGGCCTAGTTCCCATCGAGGAGTCCACTAAGGACGGGTCTCTTTCAACCCTTTCCCTCTCTCTACCGATCCCCAAGATCGGAGAGCTCTTCTTCTTCTCAAGGATCACTTAAGACCCCGCAAGGATCACCACACACTTAGGTGTCTCTTGCTAGCTTTACAAGCCTCCAAAACTTTGGAGGAAGTTCAATGGGAGTCAAAACTCCATGGACAAATGAACGCAAGATGTAGCACACACTTTCTCTCAATGAATCTCACAAGGCACTAGAGCTAAACTCACACGAGAAGCTTTCTTTTGCTTGCTCTCTCTTTTGTGGCACTTGTGTGGGTTGTAGTGGTCTAAATCTTGTGTATAGGATGAATCAATGAATAGAGGTGGTTGGGAGGGCTTGGATATGTCAACTATATGACTTGGAATGTTGCTTGGGCTCCCACACCTTGAAGTGGCCGGTTGGGGTGGTATTTATAGCCACCAACTAAATTGTAGCCATTGGAGAAGGCTGCTGGCGATGGGCGCACCGGACAGTGTTCGGTGCGCCACCGGACAGTGTCCGGTGCGCCGCCACGTCACCCTGTCATTAGGGCTTGGAGCTGGTCAACCGTTGGAGGCTTTGTCCTCATGTGGCACTGGACAGTCCGGTGTCACACCGGACAGTTCGGTGCCCTTCTGACCTACTGCTCTGACTTCTATCGTGGTACTGTGTTGCACTGTTCATCCGTCAGAGTCGACCATTGCGCGTAGATAGCCGTTGCTCCGCTGGCGCACCGGATAGTCCGGTGGCACACCGGATAGTCCGGTGAATTATAGCGGAGCTGCGCCTAGGAAACCCGAAGCTGCGGAGTTTAAGTTGATCCACCCTGGTGCACCGGACAGTGTCCGGTGCGCCAGAACAGGGCACACTTTGGTTTCCTTTTTGCTCCGTTCTTTTGAAGCCTAACTTGTTCTTTTTATTGGTTTGTGTTGAACCTTTGGCACCTGTAGAATGTATAATCTAGAGCAAACTAGTTAGTCCAGTTATTTGTGTTGGGCAATTCAATCACCAAAATTATTTAGGAAAAGGTTTGACCATATTTCCCTTTCAATCTCCCCCTTTTTGGTGATTGATGCCAACACAAACCAAAGCAAATATATAAGTGCAGAATTGAACTAGTTTGCATAAGGTAAGTGCAAAGGTTGCTTGGAATTAAACCAATTTATATTTTCATAAGCTATGCATGGATTGCTTTCTTCTTATTTAACATTTTGGACCACGCTTGCACCACATGTTTTGTTTTTCCAAATGTTTTTGGAAATTCTTTTTCAAAGTCTTTTGCAAATAGTCAAGGATATATGAATAAGATTTCGAGAAACATTTTCAAGATTTGAAATTTTCTCCCCCTGTTTCCTTTGACTAAACAAAACTCCCCCTTAATGAAATTCTCCTCTTAGTGTTCAAGAGGGTTTTTCAATTGAAAGAAGATCAAATATTTTAGATACCAATTGAGATAGATTTCTTTAGAGGAAAACTAATATCACAAATACAATACCAATTGAAAACAACATTTAAAACTTTGAAATTGGCGTGGTGGTGCGGTCCTTTTGCTTTGGGCTAATACTCTCTCCCCCTTTGGCATGAATCGCCAAAAACGGAGTCATTAGAGCCCTTTTTACTTTCTCCCCTAGTGGTACAAATGAATATGAGTGAAGATTATACCAAATTTGGAGAGATGGCGGAATACCGGCAAGGAAGGTTAATACCTAAGGTATAGAGTGGAAGCGATGTCTTTGCCGAATACTCCATTTCCCTTTCAATCTAAGACTTAATACACGAGATGCTCATGGAAACATATTAGTCTTAGCCTTGGCACAATAGAGATAGGAAATATGCAAATGTACCAAAGGAAAGAGACATGGTTAAAAGGATATGTCAATTAAGCTTAAACAGTTCTATATAATATAGATTGCTCCCCCTAGATATGTGCCTTGAGAGGAATACAAATTTTGGCCTTAAATGGCAAGTGCACATAATTAGGTTAATGAGAACATATCTTTATCATAGAAAATGTGAAGTGCAATGTGTCATAATAAAAGTGTGATGCTCATGTCAGACTTATGCACTTATGAAAGCATGTTGGAATCATTTTAAGCAATTACCCTTAAGGATTTCAAAGAGACTTAAGGACCCTCCACCTTTGAAACAAAGGTAGCTTATCCTCGTTACAAGGTTAAGCTTTAAGCTCTTTGACAATAAAATCACTTCACCTAGTTTTAACAAAAATGCATTAATGCAAGAATAAAATTTTTTGAGAGGTTAAACTAGGTATGAAGCAGGGATATGCATAGACATGCTTTCTCTTCCTTTTATACAAGATAAGCAAGAAATGTATAGAAAAGGAAGATTTAGGTACATGTATAAATGAGAGGAAGTAGTTTTACCCTTTTGTACCTTCACATAGAGATGTTCTCTTCATTGTGCTTTGACCTTAGTCTTAGTTACTTAAGACCTATAATCAAGACAGTGTATGGAAATATTTTGCACACGAGAGAGTTCTACAACTAGTGATCCTTTTCTAAGTCATTGTTATTATATATCAGGTAGATCACAAATTGCATAAATTTATCATGAATTCTACTTTTAACTTAGTGCATATCAAGAGAGTTGAAATTATATGAGGCACTAAGAGACATAAGTGTTAATTGAAGTTATTCAATGATCAAACACACAACATATGCGATCAAAAGAACAACATACACATTATATTATTAAACAAGCTTAAACCAGGAGAATCCAGTAAATGTGCTACTTTAACAGTGAAAGTTACAATCCTTGAAATGTAGTAGCAAACTTTATGAGAGACTTATTCTCATACTAGAGACTATATGAGATTACTAAGATAAAGTATTAGTCTTAATATACTCAAGGTATAGAAATAGGCTCCCCTAAAAATATGCATCAAGAAATTGAATGAAATGGATAGATGCACTCACTTTTAAAGACAAATAGGGAGAAGCATTATTCATCTTTATCAAGGCTTATAAAATTTGCAATAAACAATTTATGCCTAGTACTCACAATGAAAAAGATTTAGAATGCTTACAACCACACCACTGATTGTTTTGAAGATCTCATTATCCAAGTAGATGTTGTTGCTCTTGATGTCTTCCTTTTTCATTTGAGTGTCCTCCCTTTGTAGTTGACTCTTTTTCCTTCCAAACTTATTGAAAATACTTAAGAGAGATGTTAATAGCACAGGGGAGTATATGATGAAGGATGATTTCTTTTAGATAAGGAATATAAACAATTCATCATTCACAAGTCACACAGACATGAAGTAAAATCCTTAACATTAGTGCACATCATTAGAAAAGAGGAATAAGCACCTTTTAAATATTTTGATCAATCATAGGAATTTTACTTCTTCGTATTAAATTTATTATCATGACTTAAAAGCATATCAATATGAGAACAGATGTAGCAAAGACATGAATTAGCTTCTAATGGACAAGTGCATTTTATGAGAATGAGATTGAATGCACATCTGGCTGACTTAAGTCCAATAAAGAATCTATTCTTCACATAGGTAGAATTTAGAGTAAATAACCATTGATGGGAACTATATTTGATTAAGAAGATGAGTTCCCATACCTTTGCTTTTACCTTTCTTCCTTTGGGTGAAGAGTAACCCTTGAGGCTTGCGGCTTGCACTTACTCTCTTGTAGGTTTTCATAAGTAAGCTCAAGAGATATGTCATTACTAACACAAGCACTAGTTTCCCCTTTTGTAATCATTTTTGACAAGGAATGGAAAGTAGATTACTAAAGCATGGAAACTTTATAATATGAACTAGATTATTTCATGATGTATGCTTAATTTTACTTATAAAACAAGTATAGTTAATTCTTTAAGATTATGGGAATAAATCTAATTCATAACATGAAGAGCGATAAATATAGAAGAATCATATCCAACTTAAGCAAGAGGCAAAACAACATAAATTATTGGATTGACTTTTCTTTTCATTCTGGTTTACGCATCTCCAAAGAGAAACTTATTCTCTATATGTGAGAGTACTTAGGTTATTTATACAAAAATATTAGTCTCACGATTTCTAGATATAAAAAGAGATTCCCTTTATAAGTATCCTAAGGAATTGAATTCCTTACGTGACACCTTATTCTTTTAAGAACATGGAATATCTCTCTATAACTAAAACATGGCAATAATAGGATGATTAGTGTAAAGCATGCCATGAGATACTTACAACAATTTAAAGCATTAGATTGCCATGATATAGAAATGATGAATATACAATCTACCATATGAGAGGAATTTCTTCAAAGAATGGTGACATAATTTAAAAACATTTGAAGTGCTTTCTTTTTCTATGTGACTACACAAGACACATAAGAAATGATAATTTAAGATACTTGCACTTAAAGGCATAATTGTTACCATCCTTTGGCTTTCCTCCATGTTGTAGGTCTTGACTTTTCGGCACAGGATAATTCTTTATTTCCTACAACATTAATATCTTCCCTGAGATGATATGAGTTTTAGACATAACAATTCAAAATAACTTTGAGTCAATCTTGGATATAGATCATTGATGATTGATAGCTTAAGTTAATAAAAATTGAATTGACTCTCTCAAGCACCCCAAAGTTTCATATCACCTCCTTCTCCTGCAAAGCTTGTCAAGCATATTTTGGTACCCATCGCTTGATGGGTCCATCAAGGTTAGTCAACAAAGATCTAGGAACCCAAGAGTCCTTTGTGTTAGCACTTGGTAAACTCATTACCTTTCTAGCATAAGTTGCAATTTTGGGTTGCCAAGTTACATGAGAAATAATTGACAAGCTAGAGGTGGGATAGTTACCAATGGGACAATCCTTACATTGATGTCCCTTCTTTCGGCATATGTAGCAAAGGCGATGTTCAAGTTTTGAAGATTTCTTCTTTCCTTGTTTCTTGCTTGGTACATGGTTAGTAAATATTTTCTTTTCTAACACTATGCCTTTTTGTTTCAAATAGGGACAAGACTTAATTAAGTGTCCTTTCTTTGAGCATTTAAAACAAAGTTTATCATCCTTGTTAGTAATCAAGTCATTTTTAATATAGGGACATGACCTAATTGAGTGTCCCTTTTCAAAGCATTCACTACACTTCTTACTTCTCTTAGTATGAAGTGTGATTTGATCATTACCTTGGATGTTACCTTGCATGGAGGCATGGTTGAGGCTTTTGGCAGAGGTATTGATTTTCTTCTTTTGTTCCTTCCTCTTGACAATCCTTAAGTCCTTGACATTTTCTTTAAGGGATTTAGTGCATGCCACGGTTGTTCCCGTCTCAAGCTTCTTCACCATGTGATCACGGTTATCTTGAGAAGGTTGAGCTATGCACTTCCCTTTAAGTTGTGTAAAGCTCATCTTTAGCCTCTCATTTTCTTCTTTGAGCTTTTGATATGTATCATCTTTTGTTCCTGCAAATTCTAGCTCAAAGGAAGATTTGCTTGTCGACGGACAACAAGCATTAGCACATGGTAAAATAGTTTCAATTTGAATACATGTGCATGAGTGAGGTTGTTGAGATTTTAAATTTTCTATTATTACCTCATGAGCAATATTTAATATGATATGATCATCCATAAGATTTTTATGAGAACATAGAATCATATCATATTTTTCTTGAAAAGCTAGATTTTCAATTTTTAGCTTTTCCATTTGGTCCTTAAGCAAGACATTCCTATTTACTAATTGAGCAATACAATGTAAAATGTTATCTTGCTCAATTGAAATAGTTCCATACCTTTGGACCAAATCAACATGAGAGCACTTTAGCTCCTCATGTTCTTTAGTCAACTTGTCAAAGCGTAGCATTTTCATGGAGAGAACATCTTCTAGCATTTGACGAGCTTCACTTTGCTCTCTCGCTCTTTTTAGAAGTTTGAGCATGACCGCCTTATCTTCTAGGCTTAGATGAGCGTAGAGTTGCATGAAGCTTCGTTCATCCTCCTCATCCTCATTTGTGCTTCCGCTATCATTTTCATTAGCCACACAACATATGTGGGAATCGAAATGGGAAGACAAACCTTTTGGAGAGGTGGTTTCATCGTTTGGTCTCCATCGTTCATTTTCTTCTTCTTCCTTTAAAGGGTTAGTTTCACAAGGACTAAAGGAAGTAGAAGCACAAAATGAACTATCATGTTTGGACTCATCAAATTTGATTTTAATTCTAGTCCAAATATCATGCGCATCATGAATAGATTCATTATAATTCGATATGAAGGCACAATAATCTTCATTGCTAAGAGAATTACTTAAGATGTCATAAGCTAGATAGTTTAAGCGTATACATCTTTGATCTTCCTCGGAAGTATTTTCTTATCAAAACTAGGAGGTATAATACTCTTGTATAAGATTTGTTCTAATCGTGGATCTATGGTTCTAAAAGCATTTAGCACCCTAGTAGCCCATGAATCATAATTAGAACAATCGGAAAGTAATATCTCAAGAGTTACCTCCTTGTTCTCCTTGGTCTTCTTGTTCTTTTGGGATCTTCTTTGAGCCATCACTTCGAGTTGTTAGACTCAATATGAAGTGCTTAGCTCTGATACCAATTGAAAGTCGCCTAGAGGGGGGTGGATAGGCGAAACATGAAAATTATAACTTTACACCCCAACTAGATCCCTTGATTAGTGGTTAGAACAAGATTCGCAATTTATCGGAGTATAAAACTAAGTCCTTTGCTCACAACGAGTATTGTTATCAAAGAGTGCGGAATTTAAACAATAGCAATACTACTAGAAATGTTAGAGGAGAATAATGCAAGAGGGCTTAGATAAGAAGAGGAGAAACATAGGTTCTTTCTTGCAAGGAGTTGCTTCTCTAAATGTGAATTTAACTTGAAGCAACACAAAATAATATTAGTAAAGAGTAGCGCAAGAGAACTTAGAAAGAGAGGGAATAGACAAATCACAAGCAATAAACATAAGAGACACGGGTGATTTGTATTACCAAGGTTCGGCCCTCGAAGGCCTAGTCCCTGTTGAGGAGTCCACTAAGGACGGATCTCTTTCAACCCTTTCCCTCTCTCTATCGATCCCCAAGATCGGAGAGCTCTTCTTCTTCTCAAGGATCACTTAAGACCCCACAAGTATCACCACACACTTAGGTGTTTCTTGCTAGCTTTACAAGCCTCCAAAACTTTGGAGGAAGTTCAATGGGAGTCAAAACTCCACGCACAAATGAACGCAAGATGTAGCACACACTTTCTCTCAATGAATCTCACAAGGCACTAGAGCTAAACTCACATGAGAAGCTTTCTTTTTCTTACTCTCTCCTTTGTGGCACTTGTGTGGGTTGTAGTGGTCTAAATCTTGTGTATAGGATGAATCAATGAATAGAGGTGGTTGGGAGGGCTTGGATATGTCAACTATATGACTTGGAATGTTGCTTGGGCTCCCACACCTTGAAGTGGCCGGTTGGGGTGGTATTTATAGCCACCAACCAAATTGTAGCCGTTGGAGAAGGCTGCTGGCGATGGGCGCACCGGATAGTCCGGTGCGCCACCGGACAGTGTCCGGTGCGCCGCCACGTCACCCTGTCGTTAGGGCTTGGAGCTGGTCGACCGTTGGAGGCTTTGTCCTCATGTGGCACCGGACAGTCCGGTGCCCCTCTGACCTGCTGCTCTGACTTCTACCGTGGTACTGTGCTGCATTGTTCATCCGTCAGAGTCGACCGTTGCGTGCAGATAGTCGTTGTTCCGCTGGCGCACCGGACAGTCCGGTGGTACACCGGACAGTCCGGTGAATTATAGCGGAGTTGCGCCTGGGAAACCCGAAGCTGCGGAGTTTAAGTTGATCCACCCTGGTGCACCGGACAGTCCGGTGCGCCAGACCAGGGCACACTTCGGTTTCCTTTTTGCTTCGTTCTTTCGAAGCCTAACTTGTTCTTTTTATTGGTTTGTGTTGAACCTTTGGCACCTGTAGAATGTATAATTTAGAGCAAACTAGTTAGTCCAATTATTTGTGTTGGGCAATTCAACCACCAAAATTATTTAGGAAAAGGTTTGACCCTATTTCCCTTTCAATATCATATTTGGGTCTACTAACAAATCTACTTGTGAAGAGTTTAGTAGGATCATGATTCTAAAATTCGAGATGTCTATGATGGGGGAGTTGAAGTATTTTCTAGGATTTCAAGTAAAGCAACTCCAAGAGGGCACCTTCATCAGCCAAACGAAGTACATTCAAGACATACTCACCAAGTTTGGGATGAAGGATGCCAAGCCCATCAAGACACCCATGGGAACCAATGGGCATCTCGACCTCGACACGGGAGGTAAATCCGTAGATCAAAAGGTATACCGGTCAATGATAGGATCTTTACACTATTTGTGTGCATCTCGACCGTATATTATGCTTTCCATATGTATGTGTGCAAGATTTCAAGCCGATCCTAAGGAAGTTCACCTTAGGGCCGTGAAAAGAATCTTGAGATATTTAGTTCATACACCTAAGTTTGGTCTTTGGTACCCCAAGGGATACTCTTTTGATTTATTAGGATATTCAGATGCTGATTAGACAGGGTGTAAAATTGATAGGAAGAGCACATTAGGGACTTGTGAGTTTTTGGGGAGATCCCTGGTGTCTTGGGCTTCAAAGAAACAAAACTTAGTAGCTCTTTCCACCGCCGAAGCTGAGTACATTGTCGCAGGCCATTGTTGCACGCAATTGCTTTGGATGAGGCAAACCCTTAGGGACTATGGCTACAAATTAACCAAAGTCCCTCTCCTATGTGATAATGAGAGTGCAATCCGCATGGCGGATATTCCCGTTGAACACAGCCGCACTAAGCACATAGCCATTCGGTATCACTTTTTGAGGGATCACCAACAAAGGGGGGATATCGAGATAGCTTATGTTAGCACCAAAGAACAATTAGTCGATATCTTTACCAAACCATTAGATGAGAAAACCTTTACCAAACTTAGGAATGAGCTAAACATTCTTGATTCTCGGAATTTTTATTGATATGTTGCACACATAGCTCATTTATGTACCTTTGATCATATCTCTTTCATGTGTTATGACTAATGTGGTTTCAAGTAAATTCTTATGCTAAGTCATAGATTGAAAGGGAAATGGAGTCTTCGGCGAAGACAAGGCTTCCACTCCACTCTACCGGTATTATTTACCCTTCGCCGTCACTCCGCATCACTCTCCACTTTGGTATAATCTTCACACATATTCATTACTCATACCATTGGGGAGAAGGTAAAAGGGCTCTAACGACTCCGTTTTTGGTGATTAATGCCAAAGGGGGAGAGAGTATTAGCCCAAAGCAAAAGGACCGCACCACCACGCCAATTTCAAAATTTTTCAAAACAAAGTTGTTTTCAATTGATATATTTGAAATTAGTTTTCCTCTAAGAAATTCTATCTCATTTGGTATCTATATTTTAAAGGAGGAGTTTTTCAAAATTTGATATCTAAAATATTTGATCTTCTTTCAAATGGTAAAAAAACCTCTTGAACACTAAGAGGAGAATTTCATTAAGGGGGAGTTTTGTTTAGTCAAAGGAAAAGCATTTGAAATAAGGGGAGAAAATTTCAAATCTTGAAAATGCTTCTTTCAATCTTATTCATATACCTTTGACTATTTGCAAAAAGACTTTGAAAAAGAATTTGCAAAAGAATTTGCAAAAACAAAACTAGTGGTGCAAGCGTGGCCCAAAATGTTAAATTAGAAGAAAGCAATCATTGCATATCTTATAAAAGTATAAATTGGTTTAATTCCAAGCAACCTTTGCACTTACCTTATGCAAACTAGTTCAATTATGCACTTATATATTTGCTTTGGTTTGTGTTGGCATCAATCACCAAAAAGGGGGAGATTGAAAGGGAAATAGGGTAAAACCTTTTCCTAAATGATTTTGGTGGTTGAATTGCCCAACACAAACAATTGGACTAACTAGTTTGCTCTAGATTACATGTTCTATAGGTGCCAAAGGTTCAACGCAAACCAATAAAAAGTTAAAGTTAGGGTTCAAAGAGAAAGGAGCAAAACCAACCGAAGGCTGCCCTGGTCTGGCGCACTGGACTATCCGGTGTGCCACCGGACAGTGTTTGGTGCACCAGGGAGACCAACTCTGAACTGCTTAGCTTCGGGTTTCTGGAAATGCCACTCCGCTATAATTCACTGGACTGTCCGGTGTGCCACCGGACTGTCCGGTGTGCCATGCGGAGCAACGGCTACTGCGCCAACGGTCGTCTGCAAAAGTGAACAGTGAACGTGAACAGTGCGCGGCCAGCGCGCGCAGAGTCAGAGCAGCGCCATAAGGCGCACCGGACAGTGAACAGTGACTGTCTGGTGCGTCACCGGACTGTCCGGTGCCCCAATCTGTCAGAGCTCCAACGGTCGAACCCTAACGGTTGGGTGACGTGGCTGGCGCACCGGACAATGTCAGGTGCGCCCATCGACAGACAGCCTCCCAAACGGCCATTTTGGTGGGTGGGGCTATAAATACCCCCAACCACCACACTTCAAGGTATCCAAGTTTTCAGCTATTGCATTCAATACAAGAGCTCTAGACTTCACTCCAAGACACAAAACAAAAGACCAAATCCTCTCCAAGTCCCAAACTCATTCCAAAGACTTAGTGGCTTGTGAGAGAGACATTTGTGTTCATTTGAGTTCTTGTCACTTGGATCACTTTTCTTCTTCCCCATTCTTGTTCTCAACACCTTTGTAATCAAAGCAAGAGACACCAAGTTGTGCTGGTCCTTGTGGGGTCTAAGTGACCCATTTGATTAAGGAGAAAAGCTCGCCGGTCTTAGTGATCGGTGGAGAGAGGGAAAGGGTTGAAAGAGACCCGGTCTTTGTGACCACCTAAACGGGGAGTAGGTTTGCAAGAACCGAACCTCGGTAAAACAAATCACCGTGTCATCTGCATTTATTTGCTTGTGATTTGTTTTCACCCTCTCTAACGGACTCGATTTTATTTCTAATGCTAACTCGACTTGTAGTTGTGCTTAAAGTTTATAAATTTCAGATTTGCCTATTCACCCCCCTCTAGGCGACTTTCAGGTGTGGAGAAGGAGAGGGTAACTAAGTGTATTTATAGCTCGGTACATGTGGTTTAGTACGGTAGATTTCATTGTTTGTGAGAATAGTGGCGAAGGAATTGTTTGACTCAGTCTGAACAGGGAAATTATAGGTAGAATATGGGACAATAGTATTTTTGGAGTTTTTTGGAATATGAACCATGTTTAAGGGATGACATGGTTGGTAGGGAATAATTGGATAAGAATTTAGAAACAAGAATTATTGGAATCTGAGTTTGGGTGTAGGAGTTTTGGATTTTATAACCATATGAATTAGAAAAAAGAAAAGGAAAAAGGGATATTCTTGGAATATCCCAAAATTTGAATATTTGGGGATATTAGTGCTAGGAATTATTTCTGGGCTCATTACTTGAGAAGCCACCGCTGGTCGACCCTCTCCCAGCTTATAAAAGGGAGAGGGCCGCCTCAGGGCAGGGGGATGGACGGATCAAGGAATAGAAGGACAGGCTGAGGGATGTCTGGATACCTTCAGACGAGGATGAACCCACAAGGACGAACACGAGGAGGAGCGCCGACGAGGACCATGAGGATGGAGTCCTGCCAAGCCAAGACTTAGCTAGGACTCCACCTTACAGCTTCTAAGCTCCACTTCCACCTTGATAAGAGATCTGGGAGCCTCTCCTTCCTCTCTCGACTGCTTGTAACCCTACTACGAGTTTGATCATTAAAGGTGTCGGTAGCGCAAGACACCATTGACTGGGTGTATGGACGTTCTATCCGAAACAGTATAAATCTTGTGCCCTTCACGCACACCCTCCAAGTCCGGAACACGGACAATAAATTTACTTGTTGGAGCGAGGTACGAAACACCGACAGTAGAGTACATCACATTGAATCAAGTTAATTTCCAAGTAGGTTAGAGAATATTATGGACCTAAATTCCCCACCTTTCATGCCCAGTATTGATTTCAATTGTTATGTTTTTCAATTGGTATATCAAATGGTATTTACTTTCAATTGGTTAGCATGCATGCTAGGAGAATCTTATGGTAGGTTTGCTTGGTTTATTTAATATCCTTAGAGCAAAACCTACATGGTTTAAAAATGGTAAACAAAGCATGTCACATGGCTTAGTCAAATTCCTAAATGAATGATATTCATGATTATCTTTCAATTGGTTCTGTTTTAATTGCTTTTTAACGAAGTATCTTTCAAAATAGTACCTTAAAATTTTCAATTGGTGTCATTTTGAACTATATGTGACAAAGATCAAATTATAGATAATTTGTCCCTAAGTATCACCTAAGGTAATGCTCTTATGACATTATCTGTTCAAAGAGTCTTGACCCTAAAAGTCTAAGTGCATGTCTCTTACACGTATTCAAAACTTGTATGCACGCTTTTAGGGGGATATTACTCTATAGTTTGATTTTTTAGACTAACACCACTTCCAATCTTATAATATGTGTAGTAGTCTCATTGAAGGAAAATGGAGTCCCTAGAGAAAGACAATGTGATTCCACTGCAAACATGACATTTCTTTGATTGGTACAACTTAAATGTCTTCTCCATTTGTATAGACTTAATGTCTCGATACATTTCATTTACAACTTATGTCGCAACTTCGTATGCTTTAAAATTTCCTATGGTATCTCTAGAATATATTTTCTCACCTAAATATGCATAGAAATAGGGGGAGTCTAGTCTATACAACAAAATGTCAAAATGTCTTAGAAACCTCTTCCATTGTTAAAATAAATGTTTTCTGAAGGGGAAGATTTTTCTAATAGGAGGAGTATATCTTTTTCACATTGGGGATATTACTTCACCAAATGGGGAAAATTTTCTTTAAGGGAGAAATCTTTTTAATGGCCATAAGTTTCTGACCATTCCTACATGCTTCAAATGTCTTTCTTTTCGGTGTTTGATTCTAAAGGGGAGAAATTCGAAGAAAAAAGCAAACCAAAGTATATCAAATACCAAAACCACTCTTTTAATTTTTTCAAAATGTTTTCAAGCGGTTGTTTATGTTGTTTTCGATCAAAATATGAAGGATGTGGAATATGGAGTTACAAGGAGGCTTAAGTCCATAGTTCCACATTATGGGGATGTTTTTCCATAAGCAAGAATGTTTAAGAAATGCTTACATGACTACATATCCTTCAATTTGGTATCAAATACATCTTGCCTATGCACATGCATCCTAGCAAGTAGATTGCATCATTCGGCATTTCAAGTATTTGATTGCTTTGGTTGTGTTGTCATCTATCACTAAAAAGGGGGAGGTTGTAAGGAAAATAGATCTTGGCCCACTTGTTTACTTATTTTGGTGTTTAATGATCAACATAATGTTTTCGACCAATGTGTTTCCTAGTGTTTATGTTTGTAGTTCAAAGGATGCATAGTGGATCTGGACTGATTCATTGAGGAGAGCAACACCTCAAAGAAGCATTAGAAGCTCATTAAAGACTTACCAGCATCATTTCGAAGAGTCCAAGACACAAGACAAGAGAAGCCAGAGAAAATGAACTCGAAGAAACAAGAAAATCAGACTGCATAGAGGAGCACCAAACTAGTCTGGTGTACACCAGTGGCACACCAAACCTATGAGCTGGATGAACAAAAGACTGGGCTGAAGACCTGCGTGCATCAGATCAAGTCAAGTGAGTACCATACAAGTCTCTGGACTTGGCAAGCAGAGAGGGTGCAAAATGCATCCAGAAGCATATGGCACACCAGATTGGTTCGATGCACCAACACATAGTGCTCCAATGGTCAGCAACAACTAGCTCCATTGATAAAGTGATGCGGTCGGCACCGGACCGGGTTTGGTGTACATAGGTAGCTCACCGGATGGGTTTGGTGTGTTGTCAGGAATTTGCCAGACTTTAATCGACTAGCATACGTGGAAGGAATCTGACCATGTCTGATGTACACAAATGGTGCACTTGACAAGTCCTATATGATGTAGAAAAGTCTATTTCCTTCCTACGACTCTTTTGGGCTTGGGACTCTATATATACCCACCCAACTATTCATTTGCAAGTGTGGAGAGCTGAAAAATATAATGTGTGAGTTGATACATAAATCTAATAACTCAATACACCAAAGCGCTAATAGGATCACTCGATGATTAGCATAGATGGTTTGCGAAGTTCTTAGGTTAGTGAGATCGCTTCATTGTGCTTGCTCTAGGTTATGCCTAAGTGATTAAACGTAACAAACCCTCAATCCCCTAGATGCTTGCACATCGGTGTAATTGTACTGAGTGGGATGAGAGCCTTGCAAGACACCAACTGCATTTATGGTGTGGCCACCACTATGTGCCGGAGGGAACTAGGCCCACGGTGTTTCGGTCAGAAGTTTGATAGTGAAGACAGTGGGAAGCATTTGAGAGAGGCCAGAAGTTGAAGCGTCCCGATCCTCTGGGACTCAAATGTGATACAATTACTAGTCCCAGGAGGCTAGTAAACACATTTATACATCAGATGATTCTAGATCTGCTTAAACGAGACCAACCTATAAAGGTGGCGAACAACTTTAAGAGTTGGTCCACAACTCGGGACATATCATCAGAGTGGGGCTGAAGCAGCCCAATATACGCAGCGAAGCAAATCAGCGGTCCAACAGCCACAGGCAAGGTTGGGAACAGTCGTAACTCTTACCCGATCTCCTTTTTCTGAAAAAAAAATAATTAAGCAAGGGTGAGTACAAACGTACTCAGCAGCCCACCTTCACCCGCGGAATGGGGAAATCAGATATAATGCATGGAATATGTGGAGCTCAGGATATTTTGCAGAAACAACAATATTTTATGCATGGTTGTTTTGAAAAACATTTTGTATTTTGTAAAGCGCATCCTCTCCAAAAGGAGCAGGAAGTTTTTCAGTATTATAATAAAATCCCCTGGACTAAACCATCCAGGTATCTCAGCAGTTCCCACTGGTTTTCATTTTCAAAAACAGCTACTGGACTTCCCGTCCACCATAGCTCACGGCTCAACCGCCGAACCTTTTAAAAACCACTTTTCAAAAGCATCTCTTTTTTTGGAAAACAAAACATTAATTGCCATACCATACCAGACTCGTCCATTCCTGTGGACACAGACTATTCGAATAGGTTTTCAAACTCTGCGCAGAGGTGTACACTTTACCCACTAGTCCGGCTCTGCGATCTCATGATCAATGAGATCCGAATCCGAATCTCTTTCTTTCCTCGCACGTCCTAACCTTAACGGTTATCCGGAAGGAATCAGGCCACCGCCATGTCCAAACCAGACAAAACTTTCCCCCTCCTTATCCTCCCGGTGCTCCCCAGCCTTCATAACCCTGGGGTCGGACCGCACGAGTTCAGATTGAGTGACTGCCCACACAGTCTCGAGTGGTTGTACTATTAAAGAGTACAGGTAGTGAAGATGACAAACCGGTCCTTATATGAGGGGACAATCCTTCTGCTCACGCCTAAACCAGCTGAGCCAACACCTTAGGCCCTCCCCTAAACCAGGGAGTCCCTGATTATCCCACTCACAAGGTGATAAGGGTGAAAACCCTTCATCACACACATTTTGAAAAGCATTTTCTTTTGAAAACTCACACCTGTTCTCAAATTATTTAGAACATATATATCAGGGATTGATTGCGGCAAGCGGCTGGGTGGCCATAATAACTTGTCTCAAAATCATATCATGCATAAAATAACAGGCTGAGGGTTGTGGTTGAAAAATCATAGGTAATTTATGCATCAAAGGGATCCAGTGAGCTTGTCGTGCTTATTCAGCGAAGGGGGAAGGGGAGCTCGCGGAACTGGCTTCTGGCTCCACCACCTGGCGTAGACTTGCAGATCTGGCCTCCACGAGACGGCACGAACGCTCCGATAACAGGAGGGTGGACTGGAGGCGAAGCGACACTATGCGTGTAGCCGGCAGAGCAGAGTAACTGAGTGGGTGGGGTGTTTGCCTTGGCTGAGGGTGTTGAGTGTGTGTGGAGAGGGAGAGGGTAGCTGGGTGTATTTATAGCTGGGTGTATGTGGTGTAGCACAGTGAAATTCACTGTTGGTGAGAATAGTGACGAATGAATCGTCTGACTTAATATGAACAGGAGAGTTATAGGCAGAATATGGGACAAGAGTATTTTGGGAGTTTTCTGGAATATGGACCATGCTTAAGGGATGACATGGTTGGATAGGGAATAGTTTGATAAGAATTAAGAAATGAGAATTATTGGAATCTGAGTTTGGGAGCCTGGTTCGAAGGAATCTTAAAGTTAAGCGTGCTCAACTTGGAGAAACCTAGGATGGGTGACCAGATGGGAAGTTCCCTACTGGAAGGAAAATCACAGTCACCAGAGTTCGTATGACTGGAATATGGGTCTGGCTGGTCTTAGGTGGACTGGACAGCATGATGTATGAGTAGTTGAAATTTGGGGTGATCGGCTAATCGATGAATAGTAATGATGAATAGTGACGACGAAAAAGTTACTAGTTATCATCGATGAGTAGTAACGATGATGAATAGTAACGATGATGAATAGTAACACTGAATAGTAACGATGGTGAATAGTGTCAGTGAATAGTAATGATGAATAGTAACGGTGAATAGTGATGGTGAATAGTCGTATGAACGAACGATGAACGATGAATAGGAACTATGAACGAATGATGAACGATGAATAAGAACTATGAACGAACGGACGAACGATCGAATGATCGGACGAACGAACGATCGGAATTTCGACAGCATAACGGCAGGACAAAGATTATCTGGAAGAACGATGAATAGGGACCATGAACGAATGATGAACGATGAATAGGAACTATGAACGAACGATGAACGATCGAATGATCGAACGAACGAACGATCGGAATTTCGGCAGCATAACGGCAGGAAAAAGATTATTTGGACGAACGAACGGACGAATGATCGAATGATCTGACAAACGAACGATCGGAATTTCGGCAGCATAACGACAGGATAAAGATTATCTGGAAGAACGATGAATAGGGACTATGAACGAACGATGAACGATGAATAGGAACTATGAACGAACGATGAACGATCGAATGATTGAACGAACGAACGATCAGAATTTCGGCAGCATAACGGTAGGAAAAAGATTATTTGGACGAACGAACGGACGAACGATCGAACGAACCATGAACGATCGGACGAACGATCGAACGATCGGACGAACCAACGAACAAACTAAGAACAGGGGACGAACGATCGAAGAACGATCGAACGATCCTTGTGCTAGTGTGTGCTTGTGTGGAACATGGAGTGGGTGTGTGTGGGGGGGGAAGAGTTGCCATGAAATGGCTTGGGGTGGGATGAGAGGAGGCCCTTGCCCCTCTATTTATAGCCATGGTGGGGGGATTAGGGGGAGGGATGAGAGGATTAGTGGGAGCATGAGAGGATTAGTGGGAGATTAGCATCTATTTGTCTTGTATAAGTGAGATTAGCTTGTAGAGCTCACCGTATGACACTGGAGGCATACGTATACGTATGAGCATGAGAAAAGTTACGAAGAAATATTTGTAGGGACTTGAAAAATGATTATGAAGGTATTTCTTAGGAAGAAAATACTTGGAGATATATTGGTGGAATATTTGGGCCAATATTTCTGGAAAGAATTTGAGGGGGATCACTGGGGAAATATCTGGGCAGTATTTCTAAAAAGAAATTGAGGGTGATCACTTGGGAAATATTGGTAGGATATTTTGAGGAGGATTTTGGAGAGAATATAGACCACTATATTTTATTTGCTGATATCAACTCGCAAACAAACATTTTGAAATGAAATTTGAAATTCATTTTGAATTTAGAGCGAGTTTGAGAAAATTTCAGGATTTGAATTTTTGGGATGCTACAAATCTACCCCACTTAAAATGAATCTCGTCCTCGAGATTCGGCTTAGAAGGGTTAAGGGTATAGCTTTACTTCAGCTACATATCTTCACTTTGCAACTCTTCGAGGAGATGGAACTTCAACAAAATCTGGCCTTGCAGGAGCATCCGGTTGCTGATTGCAACACTGATTCTGGCTACTCAAAGATCATCTTTAGGCTTCTAGCTTTCGCTTGGCAGCTAGCTTATTGAAGAAGCATCGATGCCAACGCGCAAACCTTTCTCTTGCGAACTTATCCATGGGTCCCTTCCTTGATTGCTCTTCTAGTGCTTCATCAACAGAACTTGGGTGACCACTTCTCATCCAGAAACTTATAAGCTTCGATGATCTGGTCCTCCATAAGCTTGCTACAGGCCTTCTTCTTTTTCTCCATAGCAGGAACCTTATTGGAATACTACCCCACTTAAAAAGAATGAGGGTAGAACTCTTGAATCTTGGGGATTTGAACTCCTTGAAGTACCACATAACAAGGGTGTTACGGGTCCTTCTGCTGCTGTTGCTGCTTGAGCAGGCTGCGGAGGGATGACTGGCACAGGGTTGATTCTGGGAGAACCTTCTTCTTATCTTCTCACTTTTCACTTTTCACTGCCTCTTTCTTTCTCTTTGCTCTTCCCACTGGAGGATTCTATCGATGAGTATTACCATCATATAGAGGAGGAAACCAAAGACTATGAACCATGTGCAACAGTCTTCAACCCAAGAATCACCAAGCATTGTGATCTTAGGGGCGAGGGAGTGGAAAATGGAGTTGCTTGCGATTTGGCAGAGGGGATTTATCTGGAGTGTGCTTTGAGCGAGTTGGGAGTTGAGGGAGCTGGTGGGGGGGGGGGTTTATAGGCGACTGGCATGCAAGGTGTTGCTTGAGGTGTGGAGTGGTGGTGATGGAGCAAGTGACACGAGGCAGCAGGCGTGACATGAGGAAGGGGGGGGGGGGACAGTGTTGCTGGCGGTGATGGCGGCGGTGGGTGCGCTGCAAAGGGGAAGTGGGGCGGTGGTGGTGCGCATGGAGGCGGGCACGCGTGCGGGGGGCACGGGTGAGTGGTGGGGTCGATGACCCTGATGTTTGTGGTCTCTGGTTCCAAGAATCTTTGCCTCTCTATATGGTAATAACTCCTTTTGTCCTCTTTTCCTGTTTACTTTGACTCAGGGGCAGTTCTTTGATTCTCACGGTCGGTCCTTTTGACTGAGCGGCTGGACAGGTTTCTTCTGTAGCTTATTCTAGGCTTCAAGGGTAAGCTTCCCGGTATCTTCTTGGGTAAGGTGCTTTTCTCTTGAGATGGGTTAAGATGAGAATGGAAGCATAAGGTGAGGATTAGATCTAATTTGTGATCTATGTTTTTAGAGAAAACCTTTCTTAAAAAGAAAGAAAACACACAAGCTCAGCAATGATAAGCACGAACAAATCAAATATTTTGAATAAGGGAGGAATAGAGTTTTTCCAAAGCACGGACTACTCAGATTCGGGGGCTAAGCATAACTACTATTGCTCAACTCCTGAATTGAGAACTATGCTAAACGCGACTTATGAGCACTAACGTTAAAGCATCACATATGCACTCAAAAGAGGAGAAAACATCAAGCGAAATTCATTTTGAAATGCCCTAGAAGGCCACACAATTAGAGTTTTGCAAAACACGAGTCTACACGATTACCTCTCATACATGCAGGGCTCTAGCCAAAGTGAAGAAAAACTTCACTACCCAATGCATGCAGAGGACTGGGCATAACTAACTTCAGACCAGGCAGCTTCTCTTCTGGCAAGGCTTACACACAACTTCAATCTGAGACATCTCCTGGATGGGTCAAGAGGGAGCTGATGTTGATGACTTCTTCTGGCAGCGACTGAGATGGCAGCATGGGGTCGAACTCTTCTTCAAGCGGGACTGGCTCTTGTAGCTCCTCAGAGGGCGGTGGTGCTGGTGGGGTGCTTGCAGCTTCTTCTTTGACCTCAAGGGAGGGTGCTGGAATCTTCTTCATGGCGAGGGGCTCAAACAACTCTGGCGGGGGATCTTGGGAGGATTCAGGGTGCTCTTGCTTATCCATAGCCTTAGGGGAGACTAGAATTCCTTCCAAGACTATGGCTCCTTCCGGGAGTTCCCAAGCCTTCTTCTCTCCTCTGATAGAGACCGGGTGACCTTCAAGAATCTGGGGGTCTTCAGCTCTCCTGGGTTGAACTGGGTTGGATGGAGCGGGCTCTTGGATCCGCAGGGCTCTATGTTGCTTATGGGTTACCAAGTAGGCCTCCATCAGCTTCTAGACATGCTCATCCTTGGCTTGCTTCAGGGCTTCAACAACAATGACTTCACGACTTTCTAAGGCAGCTACACGGGCTTGAGCTGTGGTGAGATCCACATGGAGCTTACGGTTGAGCTTCTCTGCATCTTCTGCTCGGGCAATCATCTGACGGTGGTGCCGGGCCAAGAAATCATACTGGGCATCCAGGGTGAGCAGGTATGCAGTGAGGTACTGAAAGGGAAATGTGCCTTTGGGCCATTTCTAAGTATTTTGGTGATTGAGTGCAAACACAAGTGCTTAAATGTGAAAATATGCCCAAGGATGAACAAAGTGCAAATCACAAGATAAGGTATGTTTCTAAGTCTTAGTACATTGGTTTTGTGTACTAATATATTTGTCTAAGTGTTAGAAACAGAAAGAAGAAGAGAAGAGAAGACTTGGCTGTGTGCAGCCAAGGGGCTGTTTCGGTCTGGGGCACCGGACTGTCCGGTGGTGCACCGGACAGTGTCCGGTGCACCAGGCTGCCTTGGCTGAAGAGGCCACTCTCGGGTTTTTCTCCGGCGACTTCGGCTAAAATTCACCGGACTGTCCGGTGTACACCGGACTGTCCGGTGAGCCAACGGTCGGCCGGGCCAACGGTCGGCCGCGCGATCGGCGCGCGACACGTGGCCGAGCCAACGGTCGGAAGGAAGCACCGGACTGTCCGGTGTGCACCGGACATGTCCGGTGCGCCAACGGTGCGCAGATCTGACTCTGACAGCAACGGTCGGATGTGCTGTGTAAGGAAACAAATCGGGCACCGGACAGTGTCCGGTGTGCACCGGACTGTCCGGTGCGCCCGACGACAGAAGGCAAGGATAGCCTTCCAGATGTGTTCTCAACGGCTCCTAGCTGCCTTGGGGCTATAAAAGGGACCCCTAGGCGCATGGAGGAGTACACCAAGCATTCCTACAACTCTTCTAAGCACCAAGACATCAATCTCACGCATTCGTTTCATTGTGATAGCATATAGAGCTCTTGTGGAGTTGTGAACTCTTTGTGTTGCGTTGCGAGCTCTTGTTGCGACTTGTGTGCGTGTTGTTGCTCTGATTTTCGAGTCTTGTGTGCGTTGCTCATTCCCACCTTACTCCGTATTTCTTTGTGAACTCAATTGTAAGGGCGAGAGACTCCAAGTTGTGGAGATTCCTCGCAAACGGGAAAAGATCAAAGGAAAGAAAAACACCGTGGTATTCAAGTTGATCATTGGATCACTTGAGAGGAGTTGAGTGCAACTCTCGTCCGTTGGGACGCCACAACGTGGAGTAGGCAAGTTTTGTACTTGGCCGAACCACGGGATAACCACCGTGTCAACTCTGTGATTGCTTTCTTGTGGTTATCGTGTTTTGAGTTCTCTCTAGCCACTTGGCCATACTTGTGCTAACCCTTAACAAGTTTTTGTGGCTTAAGTTTTGAACTTTTACAGGATCACCTATTCACCCCCCCCCTCTAGGTGCTCTCAATTGGTATCGGAGCCGTTCTCTTCAAGAAAGGGACTAACCGCCCGAAGAGATGGATCCTAAGGGGAAGGGAATTGTGATCAACGACAAGGAGAAGGAGTCCTTCGTCAACGAGCCAAGGGATGACAAGTCCAATGACTCGGGCTCGAGCCACAAGCGAAGAGATGGGAAGAAGAAGAAGACAAGACGCATCAAGGAGATCGTCTACTACGACAGCGATGAGTCCTCTTCTTCCCAAAAGGACGACGACCACGACAAACAAAGGAAACCGGTTAATTCTAACTTTTCTTTTGACTACTCTCGTATTCCGCAAAGTTCAAATTCACATTTGCTTTCCATTCCACTCGGCAAGCCCCCACACTTTGATGGGGAGGACTACGGATTTTGGAGCCACAAAATGCGTAGTCACCTATTCTCTCTCCATCCTAGCATATGGGAGATTGTAGATAGTGGAATGCACTTTAATAGTTCGGATAGTCCCATATTCATTAATGAGCAAATCCATAAGAATGCACAAGCTACTACTGTTCTTCTAGCCTCATTGTGCAGGGATGAATATAATAAAGTGAGTGGCTTGGATAACGCCAAGCAAATCTGGGATACCCTCAAGATCTCTCATGAGGGAAATGACGCTACCTTGCTCACCAAAATGGAGTTGGTGGAGGGCGAGCTTGGACGGTTCGCGATGATAAGGGGCGAGGAGCCAACTCAGACATACAACCGGCTCAAGACCCTTATCAACAAAATAAGGAGCTACGGAAGCACGCGATGGACGGACCACGACGTCGTCCGACTAATGCTCAGGTCCTTTACCGTTCTTGATCCTCATTTGGTGAATAATATTCGTGAGAATCCCAGGTACACCAAAATGTCGCCCGAAGAAGTCCTAGGAAAATTCGTCAGCGGGCGAATGATGATCAAGGAGGCAAGGTATGTGGACGACGCCTTGAATGGACCAATCAACGAGCCGCAACCTTTTGCTCTCAAAGCCACAGGGAACAAGGAGGCGCTACCCAGCAAGGTGGCGCAAATTGAGGCGGCCGGACTCAATGAAGAAGAAATGGCCCTCATTATCAAGAGATTCAAGACGGTGCTAAAGGGTCGCAATGGACAGCCGAGCAAGACTAAGACCAAGGGGAAGCGATCATGCTTCAAATGCGGTAAGCTTGGTCATTTTATTGCTAACTGTCCCGATAATGATAGTGACCAGGAAAAGGGAAACAAGAGGGAAAAGAAGAAGCATTACAAGAAGGCAAAGGGCGAGGCGCATCTAGGCAAGGAGTGGGACTCGGATTGCTCCTCGTCCGACTCCGACAATGAAGGACTCGCCGCCACCGCCTTCAACAAATCAACCCTCTTCCCCAACGAGCGTCACACATGCCTTATGGCAAGGGAGAAGAAGGTATGTACTCGCAACTCTACCTATGCTTCTTCAAGTGAGGACGAATCTAGTGATGAGGATGAAGTAGATTATTCATGTTTGTTCAAGGGCTTAGATAGATCTAAGATAGACAAAATTAATGAATTAATTGATGCCTTGAATGAAAAGAATATACTTTTAGAAAAGCAAGAGGATTTGTTGTATGAAGAGCATGATAAATTTGTTGAGGCACAAAAATCCTATGCTTTAGAAGTTAAAAGAAATGAAATGCTTTCTTTTGAACTATCTACTTGTCATGAAACCATTTCTACTTTGAAAGGTGTCAACAATGATTTAAATGCTAAATTAGAAGTAGCAAATAAATCCACTTCTTGTGTAGAACATGTTGAAATTTGTACTAGGTGTAAAGATTTTGACATTAATGCTTGTAGTGAACACCTAGTTTCAATTTCCAAGCTTAATGATGAACTGGCTAGTCTTAATGCTCAACTTAAGACTAGCAAGAATGATTTTGATAAGCTAAAATTTGCAAGGGATGCCTATACAATTGGTAGACACCCCTCAATTAAGGATGGACTTGGCTTCAAGAGAGAAGCTAAGAACTTAACAAGCCATAAGGCTCCCATTCTCGCCAAGGAGAAAGGGAAGGCCCCTATGGCTAGTAATGTGCAAAAGAACCATGCTTTTATGTACTATGATAAGAGATATTCTAGAAATGCTTTTAGAGGTCATGATGTGTTTGATTCACATGCTTATGACTCTTATGCTATGACTGCTTCTAGTTCTCATGTTATGCATGGTAGAAATATGTCTAGGAGAAATGCTATTCATCATGTGCCTAGAAAGAATGTTATTCATGCTCCTAGGAAAGTAGTGAATGAACCTTCTACAATTTATTGTGCTTTGAATACTTCATTTGCAATTTGTAGAAAGGATAGAAAAGTAATTGCTAGGAAGTTAGGGGCAAAATGCAAAGGTGATAAAACGTGCATTTGGGTCCCTAAGGAAATTGTGACTAACCTTGTAGGACCCAACAAGAGTTGGGTACCTAAGTCCCAAGCCTAAATTTGCCTTGCAGGTTTATGCATCCGGGGGTTCAAGCTGGATTATCGACAGCGGATGCACAAACCATATGACGGGGGAGAAGAAGATGTTCACCTCCTACGTCAAGAATAAAGATTCCCAAGACTCAATTATATTCGGTGATGGGAATCAAGGCAAGGTAAAAGGTTTAGGTAAAATTGCAATTTCTAATGAGCACTCCATATCCAATGTGTTTTTAGTTGAGTCTCTTGGATATAATCTGCTATCTGTGAGTCAATTATGTCATATGGGGTATAATTGTCTATTTACAAATGTAGATGTGTCTGTCTTTAGAAGAAGTGATGGTTCACTAGCTTTTAAGGGTGTATTAGACGGCAAACTTTATTTAGTTGATTTTGCAAAAGAAGAGGCCGGTCTAGATGCATGCTTAATAGCTAAGACTAGCATGGGCTGGCTGTGGCATCGCCGCTTAGCACATGTGGGGATGAAGAACCTTCACAAGCTTCTAAAGGGAGAACACGTGATAGGTCTAACTAATGTTCAATTCGAAAAAGATAGACCTTGTGCAGCTTGTCAAGCAGGGAAACAGGTGGGAGGCTCTCATCACACCAAAAATGTGATGACGACATCAAGACCATTGGAGATGCTGCATATGGACCTTTTTGGACCCGTCGCCTATCTGAGCATAGGAGGAAGTAAGTATGGTTTAGTTATTGTTGATGACTTTTCCCGCTTCACTTGGGTATTCTTTTTGCAGGAAAAGTCCGAAACCCAAGGGACCCTCAAACGCTTCCTCAGGAGAGCTCAAAATGAGTTTGAGCTCAAAGTGAAGAAGATAAGGAGCGACAACGGATCTGAGTTCAAGAACCTTCAAGTGGAGGAGTTCCTTGAAGAAGAAGGGATCAAGCACGAGTTCTCCGCTCCCTACACACCACAGCAAAATGGTGTGGTAGAGAGGAAGAACAGGACACTCATCGATATGGCGAGGACGATGCTAGGAGAGTTCAAGACCCCCGAGTGCTTTTGGACGGAAGCCGTTAACACTGCTTGCCACGCCATCAACAGGGTCTACCTTCATCGCCTCTTCAAGAAGACGTCGTATGAGCTACTAACCGGTAACAAACCCAATGTATCGTACTTTCGTGTATTTGGGAGTAAATGCTACATTCTAGTGAAGAAGGGTAGAAATTCTAAGTTTGCTCCCAAAGCTGTAGAAGGGTTTTTATTAGGTTATGACTCAAATACAAAGGCGTATAGAGTCTTCAACAAATCATCGGGTTTGGTTGAAGTCTCTAGCGACGTTGTATTTGATGAGACTAATGGCTCTCCAAGAGAGCAAGTTGTTGATTGTGATGATGTAGATGAAGAAGATGTTCCGACAGCCGCTATACGAACCATGGCGATTGGAGAAGTGCGGCCACAGGAACAAGATGAGCAAGATCAACCCTCTTCCTCAATTATGGTGCATCCCCCGACTCAAGACGATGAACAGGTTCATCAAAAGGAGGCGTGTGATCAAGGGGGAGCACAAGATGATAACGTGATGGAGGAAGAAGCGCAACCGGCACCTCCAACCCAAGTTCGAGCGACGATCCAAAGGGATCATCCCGTCGACCAAATTCTGGGTGACATTAGCAAGGGAGTAACTACTCGGTCTCGATTAGTTAATTTTTGTGAACATTACTCTTTTGTCTCTTCTATTGAGCCTTTCAGGGTAGAAGAGGCCTTGCTAGATCCGGACTGGGTGTTGGCCATGCAAGAGGAGCTAAACAACTTCAAGAGGAATGAAGTTTGGACACTGGTGCCTCGTCCGAAGCAAAATGTTGTGGGAACCAAGTGGGTGTTCCGCAACAAACAGGACGAGCACGGGGTGGTGACGAGGAACAAGGCTCGACTTGTGGCAAAAGGTTATGCCCAAGTCGCAGGTTTGGATTTCGAGGAGACCTTTGCTCCTGTGGCTAGGCTAGAGTCAATTCGAATCTTGCTAGCATATGCCGCTCACCATTCTTTCAGGTTGTACCAAATGGATGTGAAGAGCGCTTTCCTCAACGGGCCAATCAAGGAGGAGGTGTACGTGGAGCAACCCCCTGGCTTCGAGGATGAACGGTACCCCGACCATGTGTGTAAGCTCTCTAAGGCGCTCTATGGACTTAAGCAAGCCCCAAGAGCATGGTATGAATGCCTTAGAGACTTTTTACTTGCTAATGCTTTCAAGGTTGGGAAGGCCGATCCAACTCTTTTTACAAAGACATGTGATGGTGATTTGTTTGTATGCCAAATTTATGTCGATGACATAATATTTGGTTCTACTAACCAAAAGTCTTGTGAAGAGTTTAGCAGGGTGATGACGCAGAAATTCGAGATGTCGATGATGGGCGAGTTGAACTACTTCCTTGGGTTCCAAATGAAGCAACTCAAGGACGGCACCTTCATCTCCCAAACGAAGTACACGCAAGATCTGCTAAAGCGGTTTGGGATGAAGGACGCCAAGCCCGCAAAGACTCCGATGGGGACCGACGAACACACCGACCTCAACAAAGGAGGTAAGTCCGTTGATCAAAAAGCATACCGGTCAATGATAGGTTCCTTGCTTTACTTATGTGCTAGTAGACCAGATATTATGCTTAGCGTATGCATGTGTGCTAGATTTCAATCCGATCCTAAGGAGTGTCACTTAGTGGCGGTGAAGCGAATTCTTAGATATTTGGTTGCTACGCCTTGCTTCGGGCTCTGGTATCCAAAGGGGTCTACCTTTGACTTAGTTGGATACTCAGACTCCGACTATGCTGGATGTAAGGTCGATAGGAAGAGTACATCGGGGACGTGCCAATTCTTAGGAAGGTCCCTGGTGTCATGGAACTCTAAGAAACAAACATCCGTTGCCCTATCCACCGCTGAGGCCGAGTATGTTGCCGCAGGACAGTGTTGCGCGCAACTATTTGGATGAGGCAAACCCTCCGGGACTTTGGCTACAATCTGAGCAAAGTCCCACTCCTATGTGACAATGAGAGTGCTATCCGCATGGCGGAGAATCCTGTTGAGCACAGCCGCACAAAGCACATAGACATCCGGCATCACTTTTTGAGAGACCATCAGCAAAAGGGAGATATCGAAGTGTTTCATGTTAACACCGAGAACCAGCTAGCCGATATCTTCACTAAGCCTCTAGATGAGAAGACCTTTTGCAGGTTGCGTAGTGAGCTAAATGTCATAGATTCGCGGAACCTGGATTGAATTGTAGCATACATGTACTTATGCTTTTGATCATGTTCCTTTTTGCATTTTGGTGCTTATTTTGGTGCTCAAGTTGTACAAACACTCCCTGGACCTCACAAGTCCGTTGCAAAGTGATGCACATGTGTAGGGGGAGATGTGTTACAACTTGACCCTTTGAGACTAACCATGTGCTTGAGTTTGATGATTTAGTCTCGAAGGAGGATTGAAAGGGAAAAGGTGGACTTGGACCATGAAAAGACTTCCACTGCACTCCGATGAGAGGGTAACTAATTCCAAGTTCATCTCATGAAATCTTATTGCCATTTGCTCTTAATTGAAGACTTTGGTGAGGCAATGGGGTTCACAGGCCAAGATTAATCCCGTTTTGGTGCTTGATGCCAAAGGGGGAGAAAATAAAGGCCAAAGTGATAAATGGATCAGCTACCACTTGAGAGATTTTGAAAATAGTAGAATAGAGTTTTTGGTTTTGTCAAAAGCTTTTATTGTCTCTTATTGTCTCTATTGTCAAAAGTTGGCTTCTTGTGGGGAGAAGTGTTGATTATGGGAAATAGGGGGAGTTTTTGAAATCTTTGATCAATCTCTTTTGGAATGACTCTCGCTTCAACATGTGTGTTTGACTTAGAGATAGAGATTTGAGTTTGATTTGCAAAAACAAACCAAGTGGTGGCAAAGGATGATCCATATATGCCAAAATTGAATAAAACTCAAAGTTAGTTTTTATGTGAAGTAGTTTTGCACTTGTTCTAGTTGCTTTATGTTGTGTTGGCATAAATCACCAAAAAGGGGGAGATTGAAAGGGAAATGTGCCTTTGGGCCATTTCTAAGTATTTTGGTGATTGAGTGCAAACACAAGTGCTTAAATGTGAAAATATGCCCAAGGATGAACAAAGTGCAAATCACAAGATAAGGTATGTTTCTAAGTCTTAGTACATTGGTTTTGTGTACTAATATATTTGTCTAAGTGTTAGAAACAGAAAGAAGAAGAGAAGAGAAGACTTGGCTGTGTGCAGCCAAGGGGCTGTTTCGGTCTGGGGCACCAGACTGTCCGGTGGTGCACCGGACAGTGTCCGGTGGTGCACCGGACAGTGTCCGGTGCACCAGGCTGCCTTGGCTGAAGAGGCCACTCTCGGGTTTTTCTCCGGCGACTTCGGCTAAAATTCACCGGACTGTCCGGTGTACACCGGACTGTCCGGTGAGCCAACGGTCGGCCGCGCGATCGGCGCGCGACACGTGGCCGAGCCAACGGTCGGAAGGAAGCACCGGACTGTCCGGTGTGCACCGGACATGTCCGGTGCGCCAACGGTGCGCAGATCTGACTCTGACAGCAACGGTCGGATGCGCTGTGTAAGGAAACAAATCGGGCACCGGACAGTGTCCGGTGTGCACCGGACTGTCCGGTGCGCCCGACGACAGAAGGCAAGGATAGCCTTCCAGATGTGTTCTCAACGGCTCCTAGCTGCCTTGGGGCTATAAAAGGGACCCCTAGGCGCATGGAGGAGTACACCAAGCATTCCTACAACTCTTCTAAGCACCAAGACATCAATCTCACGCATTCGTTTCATTGTGATAGCATATAGAGCTCTTGTGGAGTTGTGAACTCTTTGTGTTGCGTTGCGAGCTCTTGTTGCGACTTGTGTGCGTGTTGTTGCTCTGATTTTCGAGTCTTGTGTGCGTTGCTCATTCCCACCTTACTCCGTATTTCTTTGTGAACTCAATTGTAAGGGCGAGAGACTCCAAGTTGTGGAGATTCCTCGCAAACGGGAAAAGATCAAAGGAAAGAAAAACACCGTGGTATTCAAGTTGATCATTGGATCACTTGAGAGGAGTTGAGTGCAACTCTCGTCCGTTGGGACGCCACAACGTGGAGTAGGCAAGTTTTGTACTTGGCCGAACCACGGGATAACCACCGTGTCAACTCTGTGATTGCTTTCTTGTGGTTATCGTGTTTTGAGTTCTCTCTAGCCACTTGGCCATACTTGTGCTAACCCTTAACAAGTTTTTGTGGCTTAAGTTTTGAACTTTTACAGGATCACCTATTCACCCCCCCCTCTAGGTGCTCTCAGGTACACGACTGTGGGGGTCATCCTCAAGCAGCTGCTGCTCTTCCAATGCACGCATCCTGGCCATCCAAACTAGACGGTCTCTCTGAAAGGGCGGAAAGAATCTGAGCTGGGTGTCGGCCACTTCTTCTTCATAGATCTGACACAGGGCCCTCAATGCCTTGCGAGCGACGACTTGGCAGGTGTCTTTGAATCTGTGCCCAGCAGTAGTGACACTCCATTCCACATGGTGCGGACTGGATCCAATGTATACAGTCACAACACACTTCTCTGTGCCATGCTCGACGAATTCACGACCATCATACTCTGGCTGGCTCCTGATTCCGAGGCGAACTGTGCCTGCTCTCAGCAACTTGGGGAAACCATCTTTATTCTGGCAAAAGCTGATTTGACAGCGAACCTCCATCTGACTTCTGAGAGAAGGAAAGGGGGAAAGCATTTTTGAAATGAAGGGATGAGAGCAAGAATTTTTTTTTTAGAAAATAGTTTGGACTCAAAAACTTTTGATCAGGATAAGGGTTACGTCCTGCGGCCAACCTAACAGTTTTGATACCACCTGAAGCGTCCCGATCCTCTAGGACTCAAATGTGATACAATTACTAGTCCCAGGAGGCTAGTAAACACATTTATACATCAGATGATTCCAGATCTGCTTAAACGAGACCAACCTATAAAGGTGGCGAACAACTTTAAGAGTTGGTCCACAACTCGGGACATATCATCAGAGTGTGGCTGAAGCAGCCCGATATACGCAGCGAAGCAAATCAGCGGTCCAACAGCCACAGGCAAGGTTGGGAACAGTCGTAACTCTTACCCGATCTCCTTTTTCTGAAAAAAATAAATAAGCAAGGGTGAGTACAAACGTACTCAGCAGCCCACCTTCACCCGCGGAATGGGGAAATCAGATATAATGCATGGAATATGTGGAGCTCAGGATATTTTGCAGAAACAACAATATTTTATGCATGGTTGTTTTGAAAAACATTTTGTATTTTGTAAAGTGCATCCTCTCCAAAAGGAGCAGGAAGTTTTTCAGTATTATAATAAAATCCCCTGGACTAAACCATCCAGGTATCTCAGCAGTTCACACTGGTTTTCATTTTCAAAAAGAGCTACTGGACTTCCCGTCCACCATAGCTCACGGCTCAACCGCCGAACCTTTTAAAAACCACTTTTCAAAAGCATCTCTTTTTTTTGGAAAACAAAACATTAATTGCCATACCATACCAGACTCGTCCATTCCTGTGGACACAGGCTATTCGAATAGGTTTTCAAACTCTGCGCAGAGGTGTTGAAAGTCGCCTAGAGGGGGGGTGAATAGGGCAAAACTGAAATTCTCAAAAATAATCACAACTACAAGCCGGGTTAGCGTTAGAAATATAAACGAGTCCGCGAGAGAGGGAGCAAAACAAATCGCAAGCAAATGAAGAGTGTGACACGCGGATTTGTTTTACCGAGGTTCGGTTCTTGCAAACCTACTCCCCGTTGAGGAGGCCACAAAGGCCGGGTCTCTTTCAACCCTTCCCTCTCTCAAACGATCCCTCGGACCGAGTGAGCTTCTCTTCTCAAATCACTTGGGAATCAAACTTCCCGCAAGGGCCACCACACAATTGGTGCCTCTTGCCTCAATTACAAGTGAGTGTTTGATCACAAGAAAGAATCAAGAAAGAAGGAAGCAATCCAAGCGCAAGAGCTCGAAAGAACACAAGCAAATCACTCTCTCTAGTCACTATGGCGTTGTGTGGAATTTGGAGAGGATTTGATCTCTTTGGTGTGTCTAGAATTGAATACTAGAGCTCTTGTAGTAGTTGGGAAGTAGAGAACTTGGATACCATGAATGGTGGGGTGGTTGGGGTATTTATAGCCCCAACCACCAAACTTGACCGTTGGCTGGGCTGTCTGTTCGATGGCGCACCGGACAGTCCGGTGCACACCGGACAGTCCGGTGCACACCGGACAGTCCGGTGCCCCCGCCACGTCACCAGTGCCGTTGGAAATCGACCGTTGGAGTTCTGACTTCTGGGCCCGCCTTGATGTCCGGTGGCGCACCGGACATGCACTGTTCACTGTCCGGTGCGCCGGCATGGGCGACTCTGACTCTGCGCGCGCTGCGCGCGCATTAAATGCCGTCGCAGGTAGCCGTTGGCGCCTGACGTAGTCGTTGCTCCGCAGATGCACCGGACAGTCCGGTGCACACTGGACAGTCCGGTGAATTATAGCGGAGCGGCTGGAGTGAAAACCCGAGGCTGGCGAGTTCCTGAGGCCGCCCTTCCTTGGAGCACCGGACATGTCCGGTGCACACCGGACAGTCCGGTGAATTATAGCGGAGTGGCCTCTGGAAATTCCCGAAGGTGACGAGTTTGAAACCTGAGTCCTCTGGTGCACCGGACATGTCCGGTGGCACACCGGACAGTCCGGTGTGCCAGACCAGAGGTGCCTTCGGTTGCCCCTTTGCTCTTTTGTTGAACCCAACGCTTGGTCTTTTTATTGGCTAAGTGTGAACCTTTAGCACCTGTATAACTTATACACTAGAACAAACTAGTTAGTCCAATTATTTGTGTTGGGCAATTCAACCACCAAAATTATTTAGAAACTAGGTGTAAGCCTAATTCCCTTTCAATCTCCCCCTTTTTGGTGATTGATGCCAACACAAACCAAAGCAAATATAGAAGTGCATAATTGAACTAGTTTGCATATGTAAGTGTAAAGGTTGCTTGGAATTGAGCCAATATAACTACTTACAAGATATGCATGGATTGTTTCTTTCTTATTTAACATTTTGGATCACGCTTGCACCACATGTTTTGTTTTTGCAAACTCTTTTGTAAATTTTTTTAAAGTTCTTTTGCAAATGGTCAAAGGTAAATGAATAGGATTTTGCAAAGCATTTTCGAGATTTGAAATTTTCTCCCCCTGTTTCAAATGCTTTTTTTTGACTAAACAAAACTCCCCCTAAAGGAGATCCTCCTCTTAGTGTTCAAGAGGGTTTTGATATATCATTTTTGAAATACTACTTTCTCCCCCTTTTGAACACAATAGGATACCAATTGATAAATACTCTTGGAAAACACTAAGTTTTTTTGAAATTGGTGGTGGTGCGTGCGGTCCTTTTGCTTTGGGCTCATACTCTCTCCCCCTTTGGCATTAATCGCCAAAAACGGAATTATTAGAGCCCTCGAAGTAATGTCTTCCTCTTTGGTCATAAACAAATGAGTTAAGATTATACCAAAGATGAAGTCCTTTTGTTCTCTCCCCCAAAGATGGAGAGTGGCTTGGAGCGACGGCGAAGGATGGGTTGCGGAGTGAAAGCCTTTGTCTTCGCCGAAGACTCCAATTCCCTTTCAATATACCTATGACTTGGTTTGAAATAGACTTGAAAACACATTAGTCATAGCATATAAAAGAGATATGATCAAAAGTATATAAATGAGTTGTGTGTGCAATCTAACAAAAGAAGTTGCGGGAATCAAGAATATTGAGCTCATGCCTAAGTTTGGTAAAAGTTTGTTCATCAAGAGGCTTGGTAAAGATATCGGCTAATTGATCTTTAGTGTTAATGTAGGAAATCTCGATATCCCCCTTTTGTTGGTGATCCCTAAGAAAATGATACCGGATGGCTATGTGTTTAGTGCGACTATGCTCGACAGGATTGTCGGCCATTTTGATTGCACTCTCATTATCACATAGCAGAGGGACTTTGGTTAATTTGTAACCGTAGTCCCGCAGGGTTTGCCTCATCCAAAGTAGTTGCGCGCAACAATGACCTGCGGCAATGTACTCGGCTTCGGCAGTGGAAAGAGCGACCGAATTTTGCTTCTTTGAAGCCCATGACACCAAGGATCTTCCCAAGAACTGGCAAGTCCCCGATGTGCTCTTCCTGTTAATCTTACACCCCGCCCAATCGGCATCCGAATAACCAATTAAATCAAATGTGGATCCCCGAGGGTACCAAAGCCCAAACTTAGGAGTAAAAGCCAAATATCTCAAGATTCGTTTTACGGCCGTAAGGTGGGATTCCTTAGGGTCGGATTGGAATCTTGCACACATGCAAACGGAAAGCATAATGTCCGGTCGAGAAGCACATAAATAGAGTAAGGAACCTATCATCGACCGGTATACCTTTTGATCCACGGACTTACCTCCCGTGTCGAGGTCGAGATGCCCATTGGTTCCCATGGGTGTCTTGATGGGCTTGGCATCCTTCATCCCAAACTTTCTTAGAATATCTTGAGTATACTTTGTTTGGCTAAGGAAGGTGCCCTCTTGGAGTTGCTTCACTTGAAATCCTAAGAAATACTTCAACTCCCCCATCATAGACATCTCGAATTTCTGTGTCATGATCCTACTAAATTCCTCACAAGTAGATTCGTTAGTAGACCCAAATATGATATCATCAACATAAATTTGGCATACAAACAAATCATTGTCAAGAGTTTTAGTGAATAGAGTAGGATCGGCCTTGCCGACTTTGAAGCCATTAGCGATAAGTAAATCCCTAAGGCATTCATACCATGCTCTTGGGGCTTGCTTGAGCCCATAAAGCGCCTTAGAGAGCTTATAGACATGGTTAGGGTACTTACTATCTTCAAAGCCGGGAGGTTGCTCAACATAGACCTCTTCCTTGATTGGTCCATTGAGGAAAGCACTTTTCACGTCCATTTGATAAAGCTTAAAGCCATGGTAAGTAGCATAGGCTAATAATATGCGAATTGACTCAAGCCTAGCTACGGGTGCATAGGTTTCACCGAAATCCAAACCTTCGACTTGGGAGTACCCTTTGGCCACAAGTCGAGCTTTGTTCCTTGTCACCACACCATGCTCATCTTGCTTGTTGCGGAAGACCCATTTGGTTCCTACAACATTTTGGTTAGGACGTGGAACTAAGTGCCATACCTCGTTCCTTGTGAAATTGTTGAGCTCCTCTTGCATCGCCACCACCCAATCCGAATCTTGTAGTGCTTCCTCTACCCTATGTGGCTCAATGGAGGAAACAAACGAGTAATGCTCACAAAAATGTGCAACACGAGATCTAGTAGTTACCCCCTTATGAATGTCGCCGAGGATAGTGTCGACGGGGTGATCTCGTTGTATTGCTTGGTGGACTCTTGGGTGTGGCGGCCTTGGTTCTTCATCCTCCTTGTCTTCATTATTTGCATCTCCCCCTTGATCGTTGCCGTTATCTTGAGGTGGCTCATCCTTTTGATCCTCTCCTTCATCAACTTGAGCCTCGTCCTCATCATGGGTTGGTGGAGATGCTTGCGTGGAGGAGGATGGTTGATCTTGTGCATGTGGAGGCTCTTCGGATTCCTTAGGACACACATCCCCAATGGACATGTTCCTTAGTGCTATGCATGGAGCCTGTTC
Organism: Zea mays; assembly: GCF_902167145.1. NCBI lineage: Eukaryota > Viridiplantae > Streptophyta > Magnoliopsida > Poales > Poaceae > Zea > Zea mays. The sequence goes on along the minus strand of NC_050099.1, from coordinate 196,263,138 downwards.
TTCACCTATCTCATCAAGATCAACTTGCTCTACTTGAGAGCCGTTAGTCTCATCAAACACAACGTCACAAGAAACTTCAACTAGTCCTGAGGACTTGTTAAAGACTCTATATGCCCTTGTGTTTGAGTCATATCCTAGTAAAAAGCCTTCTACTGTTTTAGGAGCAAATTTAGATTTTCTACCTCTCTTAACAAGAATAAAGCATTTGCTACCAAAAACTCTAAAATATGAAATATTGGGCTTTTTACCGGTTAGGAGTTCATAGGATGTCTTCTTGAGGATTCGGTGAAGATATAACCGGTTGATGGCGTAGCAGGCGGTGTTGACTGCCTCGGCCCAAAACCGATCCGAAGTCTTGTACTCATCAAGCATGGTCCTTGCCATGTCCAATAGAGTTCGATTCTTCCTCTCCACTGCACCATTTTGTTGTGGGGTGTAGGGAGAAGAGAACTCATGCTTGATGCCCTCCTCCTCAAGAAAGCCTTCAATTTGTGAGTTCTTGAACTCCGTCCCGTTGTCGCTTCTAATTTTCTTGATCCTTAAGCCGAACTCATTTTGAGCCCGTCTCAAGAATCCCTTTAAGGTCTCTTGGGTTTGAGATTTTTCCTGCAAAAAGAACACCCAAGTGAAGCGAGAATAATCATCCACTATTACAAGACAATACTTACTCCCGCCGATGCTTATGTAAGCAATCGGGCCGAATAGATCCATGTGGAGTAGCTCAAGCGGCCTGTCGGTCGTCATGATGTTCTTGTGTGGATGTTGGGTTCCAACTTGCTTCCCGGCTTGACATGCGCTACAAATCCTGTCTTTCTCAAAATGAACATTTGTTAATCCTAAAATGTGTTCTCCCTTTAGAAGCTTATGAAGATTCTTCATCCCAACATGGGCTAGTCGGCGGTGCCAGAGCCAACCCATGTTAGTCTTAGCAATTAAGCAAGTGTCGAGTTCAGCTCTATCAAAATCTACCAAGTATAGCTGACCCTCTAACACTCCCTTAAATGCTATTGAATCATCACTTCTTCTAAAGACAGTGACACCTACATCAGTGAATAGACAGTTGTAGCCCATTTGACATAATTGGGATACGGAAAGCAAATTGTAATCTAATGAGTCAACAAGAAAAACATTGGAAATAGTATGGTCAGGTGATATAGCAATTTTACCCAATCCTTTGACCAAACCTTGATTTCCATCCCCAAATGTGATAGCTCGTTGGGGATCTTGGTTTTTCTCATATGAGGAGAACATCTTTTTCTCCCCTGTCATGTGGTTTGTGCACCCGCTGTCGAGTATCCAGCTTGAGCCCCCGGATGCATAAACCTGCAAAACAATTTTAGTTCTTGATTTTAGGTACCCAAACGGTTTTGGGTCCTTTGGCATTAGAAACAAGAACTTTGGGTACCCAAACACAAGTCTTGGAACCCTTGTGTTTGCCCCCAACAAACTTGGCAACTACCTTGCCGGATTTGTTAGTAAGCACATAAGAAGCATCAAAAGTTTTAAATGAAATGGCATGATCATTTGATGCATTAGGAGTTTTCTTTCTAGGCAACTTGGCACGGGTTGGTTGCCTAGAGCTAGATGTCTCACCCTTATACATAAAAGCATGATTAGGGCCAGAGTGAGACTTCCTAGAATGAATTTTCCTAATTTTGTCCTCGGGATAACCGGCAGGGTACAAAATGTAACCCTCGTTATCCTGAGGCATGGGAGCCTTGCCCTTAACAAAATTTGACAATCTTTTAGGAGGGGCACTAATTTTGACATTGTTTCCCCTTTGGAAGCCAATGCCATCCTTAATGCCAGGGCGTCTCCCATTATAAAGCATGCTACGAGCAAATTTAAATTTCTCATTTTCTAAGTTGTGCTCGGCAATTTTAGCATCTAGTTTTGCTATATGATCATTTTGTTGTTTAATTAAAGACATGTGATCATGAATAGCTTTAACATCAATATCTCTACATCTATCACAAATAGACACATGCTCAATAGTAGATGTAGAGGGTTTGCAAGAATTAAGTTCAACAATCTTAGCACGTAATATACCATTTTTGTCTCTAAGATCGGATATAGTGACATTGCAGACATCAAAATCTTTAGCCTTAGCAATCAAATTATCATTTTCTATTTTAAGGCTAGCAAGAGAATCATTCAATTCCTTAATCTTAGCAAGCAAATCATCTTTATCATTTCTAAGATCGGGAATTGAATCAATACAAACATGAGAATCAACCTTAGCAATTAATCTAGCATTCTCATTTCTAAGGTTGTTAATGGTCTCATGGCAAGTGCTTAGCTCACTAGACAATTTTTCACATTTTTCTACCTCTAGAGCATAAGCATTTTTAACCTTAACATGTTTCTTATTTTCCTTGATTAGGAAGTCCTCTTGGGAGTCCAAGAGATCATCCTTTTCATGGATGGCACTAATTAGCTCATTTAATTTTTCTTTTTGTTCCATGTTAAGGTTGGCAAAAAGGATACACAAATTGTCTTCCTCACCACTAGCATTATCATCACTAGACGATTCATATTTAGTGGAGGAGTTGGATTTAACCTTCTTCCTTTTGCCGTCCTTTGCCATGAGGCACTTGTGGCCGACGTTGGGGAAGAGGAGTCCCTTGGTGACGGCGATGTTGGCGGCGTCCTCGTCGTCGGAGGAGTCGCTAGAGCTTTCGTCGGAGTCCCACTCCCGACAAACATGGGCATCGCCACCCTTCTTCTTGTAGTACCTCTTCTTCTCCTTTCTTCTCCCCTTCTTGTCGTCGCCCCTGTCACTATCACTTGATAATGGACATTTAGCAATAAAGTGACCGGGCTTACCACACTTGTAGCAAACCTTCTTGGAGCGGGACTTGTAGTCTTTCCCTCTCCTTTGCTTGAGGATTTGGCGGAAGCTCTTGATGACGAGCGCCATTTCCTCATTGTCGAGCTTGGAGGCGTCTATAGGTTGTCGACTTGGTGTAGCCTCCTCTTTCTTTTCCTCCGTCGCCTTGAATGCGACGGGTTGAGCTTCGGATGTGGAAGGATCATCAAGCTCGTTGATCTTCCTCGAGCCTTCGATCATGCACTCAAAACTTACAAAATTCCCGATAACTTCCTCGGGGGTCATTTTAGTATATCTAGGATTACCACGAATTAATTGAACTTGAGTGGGGTTAAGGAAAATGAGAGATCTTAGAATAACCTTAACCATTTCGTGGTCGTCCCACTTTGTGCTCCCGAGGTTGCGCACTTGGTTTACCAAAGTCTTGAGCCGGTTGTACATGTGTTGTGGCTCCTCCCCTTTGCGAAGTCGGAACCGACCGAGCTCCCCCTCGATCGTTTCCCGCTTGGTGATTTTGGTGAGCTCATCTCCTTCGTGCGCGGTTTTGAGCACATCCCAAACTTCCTTGGCGCTCTTCAACCCTTGAACTTTGTTATACTCCTCTCTACTTAAAGAGGCGAGGAGTATTGTTGTCGCTTGAGAGTTGAAGTGCTCGATTTGGGCCACTTCATCCTCATCATAGTCTTTATCCCCTATGGACGGTACCTGTGCACCAAACTCAACAACATCCCATATACTTTTGTGGAGTGAGGTTAGATGAAATCGCATTAAATCACTCCACCTAGCATAATCTTCACCATCAAAAGTTGGTGGTTTGCCTAACGGGACGGAAAGTAAAGGTGCATTTTTAGAAATGCGAGGGTAATGAAGGGGGATCTTACTAAACTTCTTACGCTCTTGGCGTTTAGAAGTTACGGAGGGCGCATCGGAGCCGGAGGTTGAAGTTGATGAAGTGTCGGTCTCGTAGTAGACCACTTTCCTCATCCTTTTGAGCTTGTCCCCTCTCCGATGTGGCTTGTGGGAGGAAGATCTCTCCTTCTTCTCTTTGTGGTGCGAAGAAGATTTCTTCTCATTCCCTTTGTTGGAGGAGCCCTTCTTCTTCTCCTTCCTCTTGGTGCGGGACTCTTCCGATGAAGTGCTCCCGTGGCTTGTAGTGGGCTTTTCGCCGGTCTCCATCTCCTTCTTGGCGTGATCTCCCGACATCACTTTGAGCGGTTAGGCTCTAATGAAGCACCGGGCTCTGATACCAATTGAAAGTCGCCTAGAGGGGGGGTGAATAGGGCGAAACTGAAATTCTCAAAAATAATCACAACTACAAGCCGGGTTAGCGTTAGAAATATAAACGAGTCCGCGAGAGAGGGAGCAAAACAAATCGCAAGCAAATGAAGAGTGTGACACGCGGATTTGTTTTACCGAGGTTCGGTTCTTGCAAACCTACTCCCTGTTGAGGAGGCCACAAAGGCCGGGTCTCTTTCAACCCTTCCCTCTCTCAAACGATCCCTCGGACCGAGTGAGCTTCTCTTCTCAAATCACTTGGGAATCAAACTTCCCGCAAGGGCCACCACACAATTGGTGCCTCTTGCCTCAATTACAAGTGAGTGTTTGATCACAAGAAAGAATCAAGAAAGAAGGAAGCAATCCAAGCGCAAGAGCTCGAAAGAACACAAGCAAATCACTCTCTCTAGTCACTATGGCGTTGTGTGGAATTTGGAGAGGATTTGATCTCTTTGGTGTGTCTAGAATTGAATACTAGAGCTCTTGTAGTAGTTGGGAAGTAGAGAACTTGGATACCATGAATGGTGGGGTGGTTGGGGTATTTATAGCCCCAACCACCAAACTTGACCGTTGGCTGGGCTGTCTGTTCGATGGCGCACCGGACAGTCCGGTGCACACCGGACAGTCCGGTGCCCCCGCCACGTCACCAGTGCCGTTGGAAATCGACCGTTGGAGTTCTGACTTCTGGGCCCGCCTTGATGTTCGGTGGCGCACCGGACATGCACTGTTCACTGTCCGGTGCGCCGGCATGGGCGACTCTGACTCTGCGCGCACTGCGCGCGCATTAAATGCCGTCGCAGGTAGCCGTTGGCGCCTGACGTAGCCGTTGCTCCGCAGATGCACCGGACAGTCCGGTGCACACCGGACAGTCCGGTGAATTATAGCGGAGCGGCTGGAGTGAAAACCCGAGGCTAGCGAGTTCCTGAGGCCGCCCTTCCTTGGAGCACCGGACATGTCCGGTGCACACCGGACAGTCTGGTGAATTATAGCGGAGTGGCCTCTGGAAATTCCCGAAGGTGACGAGTTTGAAACCTGAGTCCTCTGGTGCACCGGACATGTCCGGTGGTGCACCGGACACTGTCCGGTGGCACACCAGACAGTCCGGTGTGCCAGACCAGAGGTGCCTTCGGTTGCCCCTTTGCTCTTTTGTTGAACCCAACGCTTGGTCTTTTTATTGGCTAAGTGTGAACCTTTAGCACCTGTATAACTTATACACTAGAACAAACTAGTTAGTCCAATTATTTGTGTTGGGCAATTCAACCACCAAAATTATTTAGAAACTAGGTGTAAGCCTAATTCCCTTTCAGGTGTACACTTTACCCACTAGTCCGGCTCTGCGATCTCATGATCAATGAGATCCGAATCCGAATCTCTTTCTTTCCTCGCACGTCCTAACCTTAACGGTTATCCGGAAGGAATCAGGCCACCGCCATGTCCAAACCGGACAAAACTTTCCCCCTCCTTATCCTCCCGGTGCTCCCCAGCCTTCATAACCCTGGGGTCGGACCGCACGAGTTCAGATTGAGTGACTGCCCACACAGTCTCGAGTGGTTGTACTATTAAAGAGTACAGGTAGTGAAGATGACAAACCGGTCCTTATATGAGGGGACAATCCTTCTGCTCACGCCTAAACCAGCTGAGCCAACACATTAGGCCCTCCCCTAAACCAGGGAGTCCCTGATTACCCCACTCACAAGGTGATAAGGGTGAAAACCCTTCATCACACACATTTTGAAAAGCATTTTCTTTTGAAAACTCACACCTGTTCTCAAATTATTTAGAACATATATATCAGGGATTGATTGCGGCAAGCGGCTGGGTGGCCATAATAACTTGTCTCAAAATCATATCATGCATAAAATAACAAGCTGAGGGTTGTGGTTGAAAAATCATAGGTAATTTATGCATCAAAGGGATCTAGTGAGCTTGCCGTGCTTATTCAGCGAAGGGGGAAGGGGAGCTCGCGGAACTGGCTTCTGGCTCCACCGCCTGGCGTAGACTTGCAGATCTGGCCTCCACGAGACGGCACGAACGCTCCGATAACATGAGGGTGGACTGGAGGCGAAGCGACACTATGCGTGTAGCCGGCAGAGCAGAGTAACTGAGTGGGTGGGGTGTTTGCCTTGGCTGAGGGTGTTGAGTGTGTGTGGAGAGGGAGAGGGTAGCTGGGTGTATTTATAGCTGGGTGTATATGGTGTAGCACAGTGAAATTCACTGTTGGTGAGAATAGTGACGAATGAATCGTCTGACTTAGTATGAACAGGAGAGTTATAGGCAGAATATGGGACAAGAGTATTTTGGGAGTTTTCTGGAATATGAACCATGCTTAAGGGATGACATGGTTGGATAGGGAATAGTTTGATAAGAATTAAGAAACGAGAATTATTGGAATCTGAGTTTGGGAGCCTGGTTCGAAGGAATCTTAAAGTTAAACGTGCTCAACTTGGAGAAATCTAGGATGGGTGACCAGATGGGAAGTTCCCTACTGGAAGGAAAATCACAGTCACCGGAGTTCGTATGACTGGAATATGGGTTTGTCTGGTCTTAGGTGGACTGGACAACATGATGTATGAGTAGTTGAAATTTGGGGTGATCGGCTAATCGATGAATAGTAACGATGAATAGTAACGACGAAAAAGTTACTAGATATCATCGATGAGTAGTAACGATGATGAATAGTAACAATGATGAATAGTAATACTGAATAGTAACGAAGGTGAATAGTGCCAGTGAATAGTAATGATGAATAGTAACGGTGAAAAGTGATGGTGAATAGTCGTATGAACGAACGATGAATAAGAACTATGAACGAACGGACGAACGATCGAATGATCGGACGAACGAACGATCGGAATTTCGGCAGCATAACGGCAGGACAAAGATTATCTAGAAGAACGATGAATAGGGACCATGAACGAACGATGAACGATGAATAGGAACTATGAACGAACGATGAACGATCGAATGATCGAACGAACGAACGATCGGAATTTCGGCAGCATAACGGCAGGAAAAAGATTATTTGGACGAACGAACGGACGAATGATTGAATGATCGGACGAACGAACGATCGGAATTTCGGCAGCATAACGACAGGATAAAGATTATCTGGAAGAACGATGAATAGGGACTATGAACGAACGATGAACGATGAATAGGAACTATGAACAAACGATGAACGATCGAATGATCGAACGAACGAACGATCGGAATTTCGGCAGCATAACGATAGGAAAAAGATTATTTGGACGAACGAACGGACGAATGATCGAACGATCGGACGAACGGACGAACGAACCATGAAAGATCGGACGAACGAACGAACAAACTAAGAACAGGGGACGAACGATCGAAGAACGATCGAACGATCCTTGTGCTAGTGTGTGCTTGTGTGGAACATGGAGTGGGTGTGTGGGGGGGGGGAAGAGTTGCCATGAAATGGCTTGGGGTGGGATGAGAGGAGGCCCTTGCCCCTCTATTTATAGCCATGGTGGGGGGATTAGGGGGAGGGATGAGAGGATTAGTGGGAGGATGAGAGGATTAGTGGGAGATTAGCATGTATTTGTCTTGTATAAGTGAGATTAGCTTGTAGAGCTCACCGTATGACACTGGAGGCATACGTATACGTATGAGCATGAGAAAAGTTACGAAGAAATATTTGTAGGGACTTGAAAAATGATTATGAAGGTATTTCTTAGGAAGAAAATACTTGGAGATATATTGGTGGAATATTTGGGCAATATTTCTGGAAAGAATTTGAGGGGGTCACTGGGGAAATATCTAGGCAGTATTTCTGAAAAGAAATTGAGGGTGATCACTTGGGAAATATTTGTAGGATATTTTGAGGAGGATTTTGGAGAGAATATAGACCACTATATTTTATTTGCTGATATCAACTCGCAAACAAACATTTCGAAATGAAATTTGAAATTCATTTTGAATTTAGAGCGAGTTTGAGAAAATTTCAGGATTTGAATTTTTGGGATGCTACAGAAGTGGAGCACCACTTGCATATGAAAAATGTCTGCGACTATCTACAAAGTTATTTGTTTTGGTACTTGGCCCTCGCGTGGGCTTCTATTTGCGTAGGGGCACCAATGAGGATTAGTATGAACCTTGCATGATTTTTGATACCGTACCTCGAAAAAAATACTGGCACATCAACGGAGTTTGAATATCTATCTCATTTAAGTTTTCGTATTTATATTGCTTTCTTTAGTTGTGTGCATTACCGTTTTTAGCTTAGATAATCGGCTAGTTCGTAGGGCTGGAACTTAGGTTATATAACTCCGTTTTATAATAGAGATAGCAACACTTAGACAAAACTTTAGTTGCACTAGCTTGTTTTGTTATCATATAGCTTTTGTTTAATAGGTTAAATTAGAGGTCTAGATTAGTATTAGAATAAAATCTTAATTCACCCCTGTAAGAAGTTCACGTTCTTTTCACAATTGTTTTATGTGTTTTGAGGTCCTTCGAGTTCCGGACAATCATAGGCCACAATTAAAGCCACTAGGGTGTTACTAGGCTAAGACAATATTTTTCTAGCTAGATTTTTCTCACAAACAATGAGTTCCTTAGAATTTACTAAACACATGAGGAGCTCAAATACTTTGGGTCCCACATGATGAGGAGTATTTTTCTATTCTTGGGTTTATGATTCCTACACTTTTTTGTTTGTTCTAGCATGTCAAACATGACAATTTAGGCACTCAACAACATTTCGTTTTCAGCCCACTTTCTAGTGTACATTTTTTACATCCGGTGTTTTTGAACGGATTTTCACGTTTTCACCATTTTCGTGAAACATCACTGATTTTAGGTGTTTTTGAGCCCAGAACTATCGAGTCCCATATGTTATCAGGCCACTATCAAGTCCATTAGAATGTATCTAGGCTAAAACAATATTTTTCTAGTTAGTTTTTGTTAGATACTTCAGCTCCTGATCATAGTTTTTGGCGGTAGTTTTTAGAGTTTAAATTCTGGAAATAAACGGACGCGAACCAGGGCTTGTCCTGAGCCACGTCCGAGCGTGATCACCGCGCACGATGTGCGAACGTGACGCGGTGGAGCGCGTGTTTGGCGCCCAGACCTCCACTCAAACTTGTTGCGCTTATTTCCTGCGAGTTATGGCGCAAGAAGTGGACATGGTGGGAGGCTTGGACGTCCTACGATGCATAGCGACTACAATAAAAGAAAAACACAAAAAGGAGGTAGGCTGCCCGATTTGGTCTGTCCAAAAGAAACTGTGCGTTCGTGTGTTCTGTGAGAGCAGTTCATCTTCCACGGTGCCGTGGTGCTGAGAGCAGCGAGGTCGAGTCTTCACCTCTGACAAGTGGTATCAGAGCCGGTGGATGGCGACCAGCATGCCGGCTGGAGGGCGCTACGACCGCTCGGTCACTCCGCCGCGACGTCAACGCCGGGGAAGATCGCCTCCGTCGCACTGGGGAACGCGCGGCAACCAGGGAGGCGGTTTCGAGCGCGTCGTTGAGAGGGTGACACCGTTAGGGAACTACCCAGTGTTGACGAAGACGAACTACTTCGACTGGGTGGCGCTCATGAAGGTGATGCTGCAGGCAAGGAGTCTCTGGACCGCGGTGAGCATCGGGACTGACAGCTTCGTCGACGACCGAAACGCGTTGGAGGTGATCTCCAAGGCCGTCCCGCCAGAGTTGATGGGCGCTGTGGCATCCAAGGCGACAGCGAGAGAAGCCTGGGACATGTTGCGGATGCGAAACGTCGGCGTCGACCGTGTGCGGAAGGCCAAGGCGGGGATGCTGAAGCGCGAGTTCGACGCGTTAAAATTTAACGACGGCAAATCTGTTGACGACTTCTGCGTCCGCATCAGCCGAATCACGGGGGAGTTAGCGGTGCTCAGCGATGAGTACACTGAAGAAGAGATCGTCCGCAAGTTTCTTCAGGCGCTTCCAACCAGATTCGATCAAATTGCAGCTTCAATTGAAACCTTACTCGATCTGAGCGAGGTCACGGTTGATGAACTGGTTGGGCGACTAAAGGCGTCAGAAGAAAGGCTGGCAAGGGAGCGGTCTACACCTCTCTCTCGGCTCAATCTTACTGAGGAAGAATTGATTTCCAAGATATCTTCCCGACTGAATATTGGTGGTGATGTGGGTTCCAGTTCAAGTTGGAACTCTTCTGTGTCGGGAAATTACCGTGGTCGCGGCCGAGGGCGCGAACGCGGGAGATTCGTAGGAAGACGCGGAGGCGGAAATGGTGGTCGTGGTGGTAAGGCGATTGCCGATGATGAGTGCAGGTACTGCGGCAAGACGGGGCACTGGGCGCGTGAGTGCAAGAAGAAGAAACGCAACGAGCAAGGGCATATCGCGCAGGCAAGTGAAGAAGGCGAAGCCGTGCTGGTGGCAGACGCCTGTGTGGTTGCTGAGGCTGCACTGGAGGATGCTGCTGTGGAGAGCTTTGACATCGCGCCATCAGCACCTGCCACGACTGAGATTCACCTGAAGGAAGACAAGCTGCATGTGCAGCTTGGCGACAAGGCGAAACGGAGTGCCCGGTGGATCCTGGACACGGGCGCGACGAATCACATGATGGGCGAGCTCTCGGTGTTCTCGTCCATGGACGACAGCGTTCGAGGGACAGTGCGCTTCGGTGATGGCTCGGTCACAGCCATCCGTGGTCGCGGCACCATTGTGCTTCGTTGCCGTAACGGCGACCACAAGGCTCTGACGGGGGTTTACCACATCCCACGACTCACCACCAAGGCACCAACATTGTGAGCCTTGGGCAATTGGAGGAAGCGGGCTACAAGATTTTGTTGCTGGATGGGCGTCTCAAGATTTGGGACACACAGCGCCAGTTGCTGGCAAGCGTGCCGCGCTCTATGAACCGGCTGTACGAACTGGAGCTCGACGTGGCGAGACCCGTGTGTCTTGCTGCGCAAGGGGATAGCCCAGCTTGGAGGTGGCACGCACGACTCGGACATCTCAATTTCCGGAGCCTGAGGCGACTTGCGGAGGAGGATATGGTGCGTGGGATGCCACGAATTGATCACATAGATCAAATTTGTGACAGTTGCCTTGCTGGCAAGCAACGCCGACTACCATTCCCGAACGAGGCCAAGTACCGCGCGTCGCACAAGCTGGAACTGATCCATGGCGACCTCTACGGACCGGTAGCGCCAACAACACCGAGTGGGAACTGTTTCTTCTTTCTCCTTGTGGATGATCTCAGCAGGTATATGTGGGTGGCCCTCCTGAGCTCCAAGGATGAGGCCATGGCGGCTTTCCTCAACTTCCAGGCGAGGGTGGAGGCGGAAACAGGAAGAAAGGTGGGGACTCTCCGCACTGACCGTGGGGGAGAGTTCACTGCACGTGTCTTCATCGAGCACTGCTGTAACACCCTGAATTTGGGGGTATAAAATTTCTTTGCTCATATTCACAAATTCAGGTGTTACTTCCCTTTTCTCATCCTTCCTCATTCTTTTCTTTCTCATTTCTATAGGAGAAAAGTGCTTATTTTATTTGTAATTATAGTTTAATAGGTTAAACCCTAAGGGAGTATGAATTGTTGCATCATGTTGAACCCTAGATTTCACTTTTGCTTGGTGCATAATTCTTGGAAAGTCTAATTTGAATTTGTGGCTTATTTGGATTTGAATCAAAGAGAGAAAATAAAAAGAAAAGAGAAAACAATTCTAGAATAAAAGAAAAGAGGAAAGAAGCCCACTCCCCCGCCCCCCTCAGCCTTTCGGCCCAGCTAGGCCCATCCCGCGCGCGCGCGCCTCTCCCCCCGCTCTCTCTGCCCTGGCGGGCCCGCCCGTCAGCGCGGCCGCCTTCCGCGCGCCCGCCCCCGCTTTCCCCTCTCTCTCTGCTCGCGGGCCCGGCTTGTCAGCCACGTCGTCCTCGCGTAACTGCCGCCCGAGCTGCGCGCGGCCGCCTTCTCCGCGCCCACGTCGCGCGTGGAGCTCGCAACCGCCCCGCCCCTGGCCACTTGAGCCCAGAGCCCCACTCGCCCTCTCCCCCTCCCTCATTTGCGCTCTAGCAGACCCCTCTTCCACCTCCCCCTCGCTGCACGCACGCCCGAGAGCCGCCGCCACGAATCCCCGCCGTCCCGAGCTCGTTTCCCGGCCGCCGTTGGAGCTCCGCCGTGTCCGTTGCCACGGTGAGCTTCGCCCCGGCGTCCGCAACCCGGGACGCGCCCCAATTCCCTCTCCCCCTCCCTGTTTCTCTCTGCCCGCGCTCACCCGCCGTTCCCCGTGCAGCCGCGGAGGTCCGCCACCGCCGCCCCGGGCCACCGTCGCGCCATTGCCGCCGCCGAGGAGTCCCCGGAGCCCGCCTTGAGGTAAAGAACCTCTCCCGCCCCTATCGACCCGTGTATTGCCTTCTGCCGTGTGTAATTCCTTGCCGGAGTAGATTTATGCCGCCGCCGAGCCGCTCCGCCGTGGACCGCCCCCCTCCGGTGCCCCTGCCCCGACCCAGACCCCACCAGAGGACTCCCCGTGCCCTCCCCAACCTTCCCGGCCGCTCAGGTCGCCTCGGAGGCCCGCCAAACGCCCGCGCCCCTCGTCTCCGGCGAGTCCTCCGCCGCGGGGACGAGCGCCGCCGCCCCAGCTAGCCGTAGGAGAAGCCCAGGCCGGCCACCCGATCCCCACCGTCCGTCCCAGATCGGGCGGTCCCGTTTTAATTAGGTCAAGCCCAATCCTGGCCGTCCGCCGAGGATCCAACGGCCCAGGCCCGCTTCCCCCACACCCCGTCTCCCTGCCGTTTGGGCCCCGCCTGTCAGCCCGCCCGCGCGCTCGCTCTGCCCGCCGGCCCCGCCTGTCAGCCCGCCCGCGCGCTCGCTCTGCCCGTCGGCCCCGCCTGTCAGCCTGCCCGCGCCCCGCGCTGCCCGCCCGGTCCCGCCTGTCAGCCGCTCAGGCCGCCGCGCGCTCGCGCGCCCGCCCGCAGGATCTAATCCTGGCCGTTCGCTTTAGATCTGACGGCCGTAGTAGCCCGATACCCCTTCGCCCGCGCGTTTTCTTAAAGAGACCCCCGGTTTTATGGAATTTGAACCCGCCGCCCCTGGTTTCTCTCGGTTAGGTCCCTGGGCCATTTATTTAATTCAAAATAGGTATTTAGGGTATATTTTTAATCCCCAAACTTGTAAAATTCATAATTTTGTCATATGAACTCCAAATTAGGTGCTTCAAATTGCAAAATGCTCATGATGTTTTTGTCTATCTATTTAAACAATGTTTCCCTGCTGTTTCCATGTACCAATTAATGGTTAATCATTAGGATAGGATTAAGGTTATTGGAACCCTATTTGAGATAATTAGAAGTTGGTAGACTTTAATAAAAGTTAGAGTACTTAAGTTTATGGACTTAAACACCTAGGTTTAGGAACTTAAAACCATGTAATGATTTAATCCCACCCCTGACTTAAACCTGATTAGTGGATAATGAATCACTTTGTATAGTCCTCTACCCCAGACCTAGGGAACACTAGAGTGCCTATCTCTTTTCTACTATGAACTTGTGATCTCTCTCTGCTGCATATGTTTGGTATGTTGCTTTCTGTTTGCTATGTTCCCAAGTGCATAGTGTGAATGATTACTTTACGTAGACAACGAGCAGTCTGTGTTTCCCGAGGAAGTTGCAGAGGAAGTCCCTGATCAGCAGTTTGGTGAAGGCAAGTGTCCTCTGTCCCATTATGTCCTATTCATTTATAACTTACTACCCCGCATTACTTACTTGAAACCTAAGGATTGACTAGCTTTACACTTTACTTTATCCTTGATGACCTTATGGGCTGTTATGGTTAGCACTCTGCTATTGCCTTAACTTAATCAATGAACATGATGTGACTATTTATGATACTGTTATCCTGATGATGTTGATGATCTTGTGATACTCTAGGGGGCTCAGGCTGTTTCCTGAGTACCTCTCCGTAAGGACTTGTTCGTTGAGAGACCACCCGGGATAACAGTGCAACCATGAGGGTGAAATGGGATGCCCTTAGCTGATTAATTGGATGAACTAGAGGTGTAGTTGCTTAGCCGTCGTGCCGTCAATGGGGTCCAGGCACAGTGCTTGCTCTGCCGAGGCTGAGTGCCGAGGTTCTTTCGTTTTGCTCTTTGTTAGTCACTCTCCTGCGGGGAGGGGTACTGTGTTTATCAAACTGGAGAAACCTAACGGGCAGCTATGATCTCTGGGGAATCCTTGTAAAAGCTACGTAGTGATGCCCTGCCGGACCACCTAGGTAGTGGTCAATGGGGATTAGCTCTCCCCGGGTAGAAAGGGAATCATGACTCATGGGTAAAGTGTGCAACCTCTGCAGAGGGTAGTGAAACTGGTATATCAGCCGTGCTCACGGTTAAGAGCAGCCTTGGGATCCTCTTTGATTAGAGATACAGATGGTTCGAGAGACGAGGATTATGTTATGGTTTTGGTTCAACTATGATGATGTTGTTCCTCGATGAGGAAATGGTTTACGGGTTGTTAAATGCTAAAATCTGGCTTCTACTAATGATAAATACTTGACCAACTAAAAGCAACTGCTGGAGCCTAACCCCACATAAAGCTAGTCCACTTCAGCCAAACGGGACATTTGCTGAGTACGTTGATGTGTACTCATCCTTGCTTTACCACAAAACACCAGGTTGTCCGCATTGTAACCACTGCTCAGGAGAAGGTGAAGCCGTAGAAGGAGACTTCCAGGAGTTCCAAGACTACGACGAATTCTAGGTGTGGGTTGGCGGCAACCCCCAGTCAGCTGCCTGTGGAGGCCTTATCTTTACTGCGTTTCGCTAGTACTTTGATTTACCTGTTAAGACAATGACTATGTGGATGTCTATGACTCTGTGATGTAATAAGTTATTACTCTTTTATGTTATTATTCGAGCATTGTGCGATGATGTTCATTTATGTAATCGCTGTGTACGTGAGTTCTGATCCTGGCACGTACATAGTTCGCATTCGGTTTGCCTTCCAAAACCGGGTGTGACATAAGTGGTATCAGAGGCGTGCTGACTGTAGGACCGCTGACCTAGAGTAGGACTGGTCGTACTAAGGACTATTGACCTTCCCTCTCACCTTGACCTCTGATGTTACTTCAAAAGTCGGTCACCTCGACCAACCCTATGTTTTACTACATATATATACTATATTATACCTTGTTAAAATTTTTTATCTTATTCTGTCTATGGTTTACTCACTTGTCATATTAGTTCTGCTCTTACTCTTATGCTTACGGTGTCTTTTGTAGATGGCTCGTCTTAGACACACTGCACGTAAGTCGGTGATTCCTTTCCTGCCGTCTCGACTTGCGGAGCGTCCTCTGCACCGCACCGTGTCCGGTCAGTCGAGTCACCTGGAGAGGCTGCACCACCGCCTGCGTGAGGAGCAGGAACGCCGGCGCCAGCACAGAGAGCAGCAGGGCTCTTCCTCCCCACCCCAGCGAGAGGTGGAGTCCGTGAGGCCCCGTTCCTCTGTGGCCCAGCTGGAGGCGCCCCCTGCACCACCACGGGACGCCCCGGTTGTTGGAGGAGCTACTGGAGGAGATCCTGGAGGAGACCCCGACGACGACGACTCAGACCACAGCACGGAGTCCTCTGAGCCGCAGGAGGCGGAAGGATGGGTCGCCCGACCCATCACCCGTGACGCCGCTCGCGGTTGCCACTTCCACGACGCACTCGACACCTTGCTGCGCCAGGCTTTCGACCGGCACACCTGGTCAATCGAGTATCGTTGTGTAGTCTACCAGCACAGTCGCGGGAGGTACCCGGACCGCTGGGAGGCTACCTGCCTAGTTCGCCGTCCGGAGGACGATCTCCGGGGTGCAGAGGCCGTTTCGGAGCACTACTCCATCTCCGAGAGGGACACTGCAGAGGCGGCTATGCAGGATGCAGCACGGCGTGCACTCTCCCAGTACTGTTCTTTGTTCGGTGGGGTGGCCGACGGTCTTAACCTTCGGTACTACCCCCGCCGCCCTACTGGCAGCACAGAGAGTGTGGTTGTCTCACCTGTTGGTGAGGCTAACCCTAGGTTGAGCAGCACAGTCAACCTAGTCGCAGTGCTTAACACTGAGCTGGACCACTCTCTGGACGAGCTAAGCAGGGCTCGAACGGAGATTGCGGAGTTGCGTGCTGAGCTGGCAGAGCGCCATCACCAGGAGGGTGGTTCCCCCGCTCCTGTTGGGACTCAGTACCCTTACCGCTCGCCGCCACGTGGTCACCACACTTATGGTTCCCCTGCCTGTAAGACCAGGATAGATCTGGATCCTTAGATCGTTAGCGTCGGAGTTTGTAATAATTCTTAAGTCAGATGTCTCAGTCTTAGGTAGTCAGTTTAGTTTGCTTATCAGTTGCTTCCATTTAGTTTAGTTTGCTTATCAGTTGCTTTCATGCTTGTTATGATGAACTTGTGCTGGATTCGAATCTTTGTAATGACTGTAGCCAATATGTGGGTTTCCCCTGCAGTTTGGTTTAGCTAGTAATGTTAATGAAGTCAGTTGCTTAGTTGGGAAACCATTTACTTCTACTTTCCTTCTTATCTGAGAAGCTGTGTTGAATCATAAATGAGGATCAGTGAAGCTCTTTATTCACTCAGTGTCATGAAGAATTCCGTATTCTCTTTTCTTATGCTGAAGGATTGTAAGATCAATGCTGATGTATGAATGTCTTCCACAGATGTCTGACAACAGGCGCCGATGCAACAGGCGTGCTCAGCAAGAGCAGCATGACCAGCAGGAGGAACAACAGAGGCAGCCTCCCCCACCACCCCCGATGTCAGTGGAGCAGATGTTCTTGATGCAGACTCAGGCAGTGCAGGCCATTGGGCAGACTCTGGCAGCCATGCAGCAGGCTCAACAGCAACCCCAACCCCAATTGCAAGTGCAGATGCCCCAGATGCCACGGGATAAGCATGGTGAGTTCATGAGAGGGCACCCTCCTACCTTCGCCCATTCTGCTGACCCCATGGATGCAGAAGACTGGCTGCACGCGGTGGAAAGGGAACTGCGCACCGCCCAATGTGACGACAGGGAGAAGGTTCTGTATGGTCCCCGGCAGCTAAGGGGAGCAGCCCAGTCCTGGTGGGAGTCCTACCTCGCCACACATGCTGACCCCGAAGCCATCACCTGGGAAGAATTCAGCGAGAGTTTTCGCAGGTACCATGTGCCAGAGGGACTGATGATCGTGAAGAAGGAGGAGTTTCTGGCTCTGAAGCAGGGACCCCTGTCTGTTAGTGAATACAGAGACAAGTTTCTGCAGCTGTCTCGTTATGCACCTGAAGACGTCAACACTGATGCTAAAAGGCAGTACAGGTTCATGAGAGGTTTGGTGGATCCCCTGCATTACCAGCTGATGAATCACACCTTCCCCACCTTCCAGCACCTGATCGATAGGGCAGTTATGACTGAGAAGAAGCGTAAGGATATGGAAGATCGGAAGCGCAAGATGAGTGGACCCCAGTCCGGAAGCATCAGCCGTCCACGTTTCTCATGCAGTTCATCTCAGCAAGGCAGGCCTGGTCACCCACAGGGATATCAGAATCAGAATCAGCGTCCACATCAGCAGCAGTTTCAGAGGCAGTACCCACAGCAGCAGCAGCAGTATCGTCAGAACAGCCAGCAGGGAGGTAATCAGTATCAGAAGCAGAACAACCAGGCACCTCGTCTTCCTGTCCCAGCAGCGAATCAGAACAACCAAGCAGCCCCAGCACAAGGAGGAGGCAGAGGATGTTTCCACTGTGGAGAACAAGGACACTGGGCGATGCAGTGCCCGAAGAAGATGGCGCAGCAGCAGACCAACCCCAATGCTCCAACAAGGCAAGGTGTACTGCAGCCGGCAGCAGGCAATCGTAACCAAGCGTACAACCGTGGAAAGGTGAACCACTTGGAGGCCAAAGCGATCCAGGATGCACCAGATGTGGCAGTAGGTATGTTCTCAGTCGAATCTCATCCCGCAAAAGTGCTATTTGATACTGGTGCAACTCATTCATTTGTCACTGCAACATGGGTAGAATTGCATAACATCTCAGTAGAGGCAATGATGCCGCCCATGAGGATTAATTCGGTTGGTGGCAAGGTGCAAACAGATAAAATATGCTCAAATATAATGGTGGAAATAAGGGGGATAGGATTCCCCAGTGACTTAATAGTAATAGACACCCCTGGGATAGATGTTATTCTAGGGATGAATTGGTTAATGAAGTATGAGGCAAATGTTAGTTGTGACAAGAGGACCGTAACATTGAAGTCCCCGTCAGGAGAAGAGGTAGTGGCCGAGCTAAGGATGCCTAAATCAGCGGAGGGAGTCTGTCACCAGATTTCAGTTGATAGTAAGGAGCCCAACCCGCTCGAGGCTATCAAGGTTGTGTCAGACTTTCCGAATGTGTTTCCCGAGGAGCTAACGGGCATGCCACCCGAGAGAAAAGTCGAATTTGCCATAGAGCTTATCCCTGGTACCGCCCCCATTTCCAAAAGAGCCTATCGAGTGTCTGGACCAGAACTGGTAGAACTCAAGAAGCAGATAGATGAGATGTTAGAGAAGGGTTACATCAGGCCAAGTACCTCGCCTTGGGCCGCTCCAGTGTTGTTTGTAGAGAAGAAAGATGGTACCAAAAGGATGTGCATAGACTACAGAGCCTTGAATGAAGTCACTGTCAAGAACAAGTACCCCCTGCCAAGGATAGAAGATTTGTTTGACCAGCTCAGAGGTGTCAGCGTATTCTCGAAGATAGATCTGAGATCAGGTTACCATCAACTCAGAATCCGACCCTCGGACATACCGAAGACAACATTCATCACCAAGTATGGGTTATATGAGTTCACAGTTATGTCCTTTGGTTTGACAAATGCGCCAGCCTTCTTTATGTATCTGATGAACAGCGTGTTCATGGACTATCTAGACAAGTTTGTGGTAGTGTTCATCGATGACATTCTCATATACTCTCAAAGTGAGGAAGATCATGTAGAGCATTTGAAGATGGTATTGCAAAGACTTCGAGAGCATCAGTTGTATGCCAAGCTGGGCAAATGCGAGTTCTGGATTCATGAAGTCTTATTTCTGGGTCACATCATAAATCAAGATGGGTTAGCAGTGGATCCAAAGAAAGTAGCAGATATCCTGAACTGGAAAGCACCGAAGGATGTTCGTGGGATCAAGAGCTTCATTGGAATGGCTGGATATTACAGGCGTTTCATCGAAGGCTTCTCAAAGATTGCTAGACCAATGACAGCGTTACTAGCGAAGAAAGTTGAGTTTAAGTGGACCCAAAAGTGTCAGGAAGCATTTGAAGAACTGAAGAATAGATTGACTACAGCTCCTGTGCTAGTCCTGCCTGATGTTCACAAGTCATTCTCAGTGTATTGCGACGCTTCTTACACCGGATTGGGATGTGTGCTAATGCAAGAAGGAAGAGTTGTAGCATACTCATCTCGACAGCTGAAGATCCATGAGAAAAATTATCCCACACATGACCTGGAGTTGGCAGCGGTGGTTCATGCTTTAAAGACCTGGAGACATTACCTGTACGGGCAGAAGTGCGACATCTACACAGATCATGAAAGTCTGAAGTACATATTCACCCAGTCAGAGTTAAACATGAGGCAGCGAAGATGGTTGGAATTGATCAAGGACTATGAGTTGGAGATACATTACCATCCAGGCAAAGCCAATGTTGTTGCAGATGCTCTGAGCAGGAAGAGTCAAGTCAATATGTTGGCCTCGTACCCGATGCCGTATGAGTTAGCCAAAGAGTTCGACAGACTGAGCCTCGGTTTCCTGAACAGTACGCAAGGAGTAACAGTGGAATTAGAGCCCACCCTGGAGCGGGAGATCAAAGAAGGGCAGAAGGATGATGAAAGCATCAACAAGATCCGGCAGCTGATCCTAGAAGGAAGAGGAAAAGACTTTCGAGAGGACGAAGAGGGAGTAATATGGTTCAAGGACCGATTGTGTGTCCCCGACCTCAAACCTATTCGGGAGCTGATCCTCAAGGAAGCTCATGAGACAGCCTACTCCATACACCCTGGAAGTGAGAAGATGTACCAGGATTTAAAACGAAGGTTTTGGTGGTATGGCATGAAAAGAGAGATCGCAGAATATGTCGCCATCTGTGATAGCTGTCAGAGAACCAAAGCAGAGCATCAAAGGCCTGCCGGATTGTTGCAGCCATTGCGGACTCCTCAGTGGAAGTGGGATGAAATCGGGATGGATTTTATAGTTGGCCTACCTCGTACCCGGGCCGGTTATGATTCCATCTGGGTGGTTGTGGATCGCTTAACAAAGGTGCCCCATTTCATACCTGTGAAGACAACATACACCGGAGCAACGTTAGCCGAGTTATACATGTCACGGATAGTCTGTCTTCATGGTGTGCCGAAGAAGATAGTGTCAGATCGAGGAACGCAGTTCACCTCTCATTTTTGGCAACAGCTACAAGAAGCTTTGGGCACACATTTGAACTTCAGCTCAGCTTATCACCCGCAGACAGACGGTCAGACTGAAAGAACTAATCAGATCCTAGAAGATATGTTGAGAGCCTCTGCGTTGCAAGACAAGTCAGGATGGGACAAAAGGTTACCGTATGCAGAATTCTCCTACAACAATAGTTACCAGGCCAGCTTGAAGATGTCACCGTTTTAGGCGCTCTATGGACGGAGTTGTAGGACTCCGCTGCATTGGGATCAGCCTGGAGAGAGACAGGTGTTTGGCCCCGACATTTTGCTTGAAGCCGAAGAGAATATCAAAATGGTTCGAGAGAATCTGAAGATAGCACAATCAAGACAGCGAAGCTATGCGGATAGAAGGAGAAGAGAACTGAGTTTTGAAGTGGGAGACTACGTCTATCTGAAGGTGTCGCCTATCAGGGGAGTCAGAAGGTTCGGAGTTAAAGGCAAGTTAGCACCCCGGTACGTCGGACCATATCAGATCCAAGCCAAGCGTGGAGAAGTGGCCTACCAGCTCAACCTACCAGAAAGTTTGTCGGCAGTGCACAATGTGTTCCACGTGTCGCAATTGAAGAAGTGTCTGCGAGTACCAGAAGAACAGTTGCCAGTGGAGGGTTTGGAGGTCCAGGAGGATCTGACATACATAGAGAAGCCAACGCAGATTCTGGAGTTTGCAGACAGAGTCACCCGGAGGAACACCATCAGGATGTGCAAAGTCAGATGGGGCCACCACTCTGAGGAAGAAGCAACCTGGGAGCGAGAAGATGATCTGAAGGCCAAATACCCTGAACTCTTTGCTGACCAACCTTGAATCTCGGGGCGAGATTCTTTTAAGGGGGATAAGTTTGTAACACCCTGAATTTGGGGGTACAAAATTTCTTTGCTCATATTCACAAATTCAGGTGTTACTTCCCTTTTCTCATCCTTCCTCATTCTTTTCTTTCTCATTTCTATAGGAGAAAAGTGCTTATTTTATTTGTAATTATAGTTTAATAGGTTAAACCCTAAGGGAGTATGAATTGTTGCATCATGTTGAACCCTAGATTTCACTTTTGCTTGGTGCATAATTCTTGGAAAGTCTAATTTGAATTTGTGGCTTATTTGGATTTGAATCAAAGAGAGAAAATAAAAAGAAAAGAGAAAACAATTCCAGAATAAAAGAAAAGAGGAAAGAAGCCCACTCCCCCGCCCCCCTCAGCCTTTCGGCCCAGCTAGGCCCATCCTGCGCGCGCGCGCCTCTCCCCCCCGCTCTCTCTGCCCTGGCGGGCCCGCCCGTCAGCGCGGCCACCTTCCGCGTGCCCGCCCCCGCTTTCCCCTCTCTCTCTGCTCGCGGGCCCAGCTTGTCAGCCCCGTCGTCCTCGCGTAACTGCCGCCCGAGCTGCGCGCGGCCGCCTTCTCCTCGCCCACGTCGCGCATGGAGCTCGCAACCGCCCCGCCCCTGGCCACTTGAGCCCAGAGCCCCACTCGCCCTCTCCCCCTCCCTCATTTGCGCTCTAGCAGACCCCTCTTCCACCTCCCCCTCGCTGCACGCACGCCCGAGAGCCGCCGCCACGAATCCCCGCCGTCCCGAGCTCGTTTCCCGGCCGCCGTTGGAGCTCCGCCGTGTCCGTTGCCACGGTGAGCTTCGCCCCGGCGTCCGCAACCCGGGACGCGCCCCAATTCCCTCTCCCCCTCCCTGTTTCTCTCTGCCCGTGCTCACCCGCCGTTCCCCGTGCAGCCGCGGAGGTCCGCCACCGCCGCCCCGGGCCACCGTCGCGCCATTGCCGCCGTCGAGGAGTCCCCGGAGCCAGCCTTGAGGTAAAGAACCTCTCCCGTCCCTATCGACCCGTGTATTGCCTTCTGCCGTGTGTAATTCCTCGCCGGAGTAGATTTATGCCGCCGCCGAGCCGCTCCGCCGTGGACCGCCCCCCTCCGGTGCCCCTGCCCCGACCCAGACCCCACCAGAGGACTCCCCGTGCCCTCCCCAACCTTCCCGGCCGCTCAGGTCGCCTCGGAGGCCCGCCAAACGCCCGAGCCCCTCGTCTCCGGCGAGTCCTCCGCCGCGGGGACGAGCGCCGCCGCCCCAGCTAGCCGTAGGAGAAGCCCAGGCCGGCCACCCGATCCCCACCGTCCGTCCCAGATCGGGCGGTCCCGTTTTAATTAGGTCAAGCCCAATCCTGGCCGTCCGCCGAGGATCCAACGGCCCAGGCCCGCTTCCCCCACACCCCGTCTCCCTGCCGTTTGGGCCCCGCCTGTCAGCCCGCCCGCGCGCTCGCTCTGCCCGCCGGCCCCGCCTGTCAGCCCGCCCGCGCGCTCGCTCTGCCCGCCGGCCCCGCCTGTCAGCCTGCCCGCGCCCCGCGCTGCCCGCCCGGTCCCGCCTGTCAGCCGCCCAGGCCGCCGCGCGCTCGCGCGCCCGCCCGCAGGATCTAATCCTGGCCGTTCGCTTTAGATCTGACGGCCGTAGTAGCCCGATACCCCTTCGCCCGCGCGTTTTCTTAAAGAGACCCCCGGTTTTATGGAATTTGAACCCGCCGCCCCTGGTTTCTCTCGGTTAGGTCCCTGGGCCATTTATTTAATTCAAAATAGGTATTTAGGGTATATTTTTAATCCCCAAACTTGTAAAATTCATAATTTTGTCATATGAACTCCAAATTAGGTGCTTCAAATTGCAAAATGCTCATGATGTTTTTGTCTATCTATTTAAACAATGTTTCCCTGCTGTTTCCATGTACCAATTAATGGTTAATCATTAGGATAGGATTAAGGTTATTGGAACCCTATTTGAGATAATTAGAAGTTGGTAGACTTTAATAAAAGTTAGAGTACTTAAGTTTATGGACTTAAACACCTAGGTTTAGGAACTTAAAACCATGTAATGATTTAATCCCACCCCTGACTTAAACCTGATTAGTGGATAATGAATCACTTTGTATAGTCCTCTACCCCAGACCTAGGGAACACTAGAGTGCCTATCTCTTTTCTACTATGAACTTGTGATCTCTCTCTGCTGCATATGTTTGGTATGTTGCTTTCTGTTTGCTATGTTCCCAAGTGCATAGTGTGAATGATTACTTTACGTAGACAACGAGCAGTCTGTGTTTCCCGAGGAAGTTGCAGAGGAAGTCCCTGATCAGCAGTTTGGTGAAGGCAAGTGTCCTCTGTCCCATTATGTCCTATTCATTTATAACTTACTACCCCGCATTACTTACTTGAAACCTAAGGATTGACTAGCTTTACACTTTACTTTATCCTTGATGACCTTATGGGCTGTTATGGTTAGCACTCTGCTATTGCCTTAACTTAATCAATGAACATGATGTGACTATTTATGATACTGTTATCCTGATGATGTTGATGATCTTGTGATACTCTAGGGGGCTCAGGCTGTTTCCTGAGTACCTCTCCGTAAGGACTTGTTCGTTGAGAGACCACCCGGGATAACAGTGCAACCATGAGGGTGAAATGGGATGCCCTTAGCTGATTAATTGGATGAACTAGAGGTGTAGTTGCTTAGCCGTCGTGCCGTCAATGGGGTCCAGGCACAGTGCTTGCTCTGCCGAGGCTGAGTGCCGAGGTTCTTTCGTTTTGCTCTTTGTTAGTCACTCTCCTGCGGGGAGGGGTACTGTGTTTATCAAACTGGAGAAACCTAACGGACAGCTATGATCTCTGGGGAATCCTTGTAAAAGCTACGTAGTGATGCCCTGCCGGACCACCTAGGTAGTGGTCAATGGGGATTAGCTCTCCCCGGGTAGAAAGGGAATCATGACTCATGGGTAAAGTGTGCAACCTCTGCAGAGGGTAGTGAAACTGGTATATCAGCCGTGCTCACGGTTAAGAGCAGCCTTGGGATCCTCTTTGATTAGAGATACAGATGGTTCGAGAGACGAGGATTATGTTATGGTTTTGGTTCAACTATGATGATGTTGTTCCTCGATGAGGAAATGGTTTACGGATTGTTAAATGCTAAAATCTGGCTTCTACTAATGATAAATACTTGACCAACTAAAAGCAACTGCTGGAGCCTAACCCCACATAAAGCTAGTCCACTTCAGCCAAACGGGACATTTGCTGAGTACGTTGATGTGTACTCATCCTTGCTTTACCACAAAACACTAGGTTGTCCGCATTGTAACCACTGCTCAGGAGAAGGTGAAGCCGTAGAAGGAGACTTCCAGGAGTTCCAAGACTACGACGAATTCTAGGTGTGGGTTGGCGGCAACCCCCAGTCAGCTGCCTGTGGAGGCCTTATCTTTACTGCGTTTCGCTAGTACTTTGATTTACCTGTTAAGACAATGACTATGTGGATGTCTATGACTCTGTGATGTAATAAGTTATTACTCTTTTATGTTATTATTCGAGCATTGTGCGATGATGTTCATTTATGTAATCGCTGTGTACGTGAGTTCTGATCCTGGCACGTACATAGTTCGCATTCGGTTTGCCTTCCAAAACCGGGTGTGACAACTGCTGCAAGGCGGGGATCCAGCAGCACCTGACGGCGCCGTACACGCCGGAGCAGAACAGTGTGGTTGAAAGGAGAAATCAGACCATCATGGGAATGGCCCGGAGCATGCTGAAGGCCATGAATCTACCCAGCTGGCTTTGGGGGGAGGTTGTGGCCACGACGGTGTACATACTCAACCGATCGCCCACTCAGAGTGTTGAAGGCAGCACACCATATGAGGTATGGCATGGTTCGAAGCCCACTGTCAGTCATCTTCGCACTTTTGGTTGCGTTGCACACGTCAAGCAGGGCAGCAAACGACTGACGAAGCTCGAAGATAGATGTACACCGATGGTGTTTGTCGGCTATGAAAGGGGGAGCAAGGCATGTCGCTTCTACGACCCAAACACGAGGCGTGTGCACGTATCACGTGACGTCTTGTTTGAAGAAGACCGTTCCTGGAACTGGGAAGAGGAGACGGGCACCGATATTCCCTTCGGTGTTGAGGTTGTGCCAGGCGGAAGCCCCACCTGGCTGGACATGGGCGCCTCGACGAATTCGCCGAGCTCGACAACTTCTTCACCGAGCTCGTCGTCTGATTCACCAAGTTCGTCAAGATCCACGCAGTTTGGAGGTGGTGTCACCCATCCTGGGAGTTTGGAGGACGCCCAAGAGCAGCAACCAGCAACAGCGCCTGGGGCAGTGGGTGTTGACTTTGCCACTCCTCCCACCGCAAGCCCGGCTTTGGATGCTGATCACAACAACATGCCAATAAGATTTCGCACTTTGAAAAATATTCAGACAACAACTGGTGTTCCTGATCATGCAGAAGTTGGTGCTGTTGAGGAATTGCTGGCAGCAATCGGGGAGGAACCATATTCCGTTGATGAAGCTTTGAGGATTGCAGATTGGAGAAAGGCGATGCTGGAGGAAATGGTTTCAATTGAAGAAAATAAGACTTGGTCACTGGTGAACTTGCCTAAGGGTCATCGTGCCATTGGTCTTAACTCTTAAGTGGGTTTTCAAGTTGAAAACTGATGAATCAGGAACAGTTGTCAAACACAAGGCCAGGCTAGTTGCCAAAGGTTATGTGCAGAAGCAAGGAATTGATTTTGAAGAGGTATTTGCTCCAGTTGCGCGCATGGAATCAGTGGGAGTGCTTTTGGCAGTGGCAGCACACAATGGTTGGCATGTCCATCACATGGACGTGAAATGTGCTTTCTTGAATGGGGAACTAAGTGAAGAAGTTTATGTGAGCCAACCACCAGGATTCACTGCAGAAGGAGAAGAAGGTAAGGTCCTCCGGCTGCATAAGGCACTGTATCGTTTGCGTCAGGCCCCTCGGGCATGGAATGAAAAGCTAGACACAAGCCTGGAAGAGCTTGGCTTCACAAAATGCAGGTCTGACCATGCTTTGTACACCCGACTAAAGAATGAACAGAGACTTGTCGTGGGTGTTTATGTCGATGACTTGCTGATAATGGGACAGTCAGTTGAGGAGGTTACTCAGTTTAAAAAGGAAATGCAGAGAATTTTTCGGATGACCGACCTGGGAACTCTTTCCTATTATCTGGGAATTGAGGTACGACAATCATCTCAGGGGATGGAGCTACGGCAGGAAAGATATGCACTGAAACTGCTCGAGAAGACTGGCATGTTAAGCTGCAATGGCAGTGATACACCCATGGAACCCAGGCTAGAACTGTCCAAACGGAGTACAGCTCCTGCAGTTGATCCAACTCAGTACCGAAGCATAATTGGTGGACTTCGTTATCTGTTACACACAAGGCCTGATCTTACATTCAGTGTAGGTTTTTTGAGCCGATTCATGGAGTGCCCAAAAACTGATCACCAAGCTGCACTGAAACGTATCCTACGCTATGTTACAGCGACAGCAAATTATGGATTACAGTACAAGCGGGGAGAAGGGAATCTGAAATTAGTTGGGTACTCGGACAGTGACTTGGCTGGGGACATCGACGATCGTCGCAGCACCACTGGAGCTATTTTCTTCCTTGGAAGGAGCCCAGTCTCATGGCTGTCACAAAAACAGAAGGATGTGGCTAAATCATCATGTGAGACGGAGTACATGGCGAGTGCCGCAGCAGCTGCTCAAGCGATATGGCTACGGAGACTGTTGGAAGAGGTGCTGGATTTTCCTGCTCAGCCAACAACAATTCTGATGGACAACACGGCGGCAATTGCTCTTGCAAAGAATCCAGTCCATCATGAACGTAGTAAGCATATTGACGTTAAGTTCCACTTCACCAGGGAGTGTGTGGAGCGTGGCGACATCAAGCTGGAGCAGATTGGGACTGCAGATCAACTGGCAGATACACTCACCAAGGCGCTTGGGAAGAAGCTGTTCCAGAAGATCTGCAGAAAGATTGGAGTCATGTAAGTTGTTGATATCAGGGGAGCCGAAGTAGGGGGAGATTGTTAGATACTTCAGCTCCTGATCATAGTTTTTGGCGGTAGTTTTTAGAGTTTAAATTCTAGAAATAAACGGACGCGAGCCAGGGCTTGTCCTGAGCCACGTCCGAGCGTGATCACCACGCACGATGTGTGAACGTGACGCGGTGGAGCGCGTGTTCGGCGCCCAGACCTCCACTCAAACTTGTTGCGCTCATTTCCTGCGAGTTATGGCGCAAGAAGTGGACATGGTTGGAGGCTTGACGTCCTACGATGCATAGCGACTACAATAAAAGAAAAACACAAAAAGGAGGTAGGCCGCTCGATTTGGTCTGTCCAAAAGAAACTGTGTGTTCATGTGTTCTGTGAGAGCAGTTCATCTTCCACGGTGCCGTGGTGCTGAGAGCAGCGAGGCCGAGTCTTCACCTCTGACAGTTTCTACTAACAAATAAGGAGTTTTTGAATTTACTACACTTGTGATTATAGAGCTCGCATACCTGAGGTCATGATTTTTTTTCACTATTTTTGGTTTGCGATTCCTAGGTTTTTGTTTGTTGCAACATATCAAATATGACAATCTAGGTAATTGGCCACAGGTTCTTTTTATTGGGCTCACTTTCTAGTATATATTTTAAATGTTCCGTGCTCCTAGACTGATTTTCACGCTTTCATTGTTTTTCATGACATGTACCCTACTGGTTTCAGCTGTTTTTTTTTTTGTCCAAGAAATATCCTGCGTGATAAAACAAGTCACCAAGATAGATATATAGATAAATTGAGATAAAGTACTGAAACTTAAACGTAGTTATAACAACACACAATACAACGCAACGCAACGATATAATGACACACTTGAGACGATGACCGAATCTACTAGCTAGCAAATCAAAGAAATACCAGAAGCCAACAATGTAGAAACTAAAGCGATTTAATAATGACGATGCTTAAATTAGTTAGTGGATGTGGAGCAAGAGGACGACTTGGAGCTGCTGCACTCGTCCTTGAGTCCAGTGCTCTTAGTGGGGAAGAGGTCCAATGTCTTGAGAGGGCGGCGGCAGCATGCCGGCAGCTGCAGATGAGCTGCGCCACCCTCGTCAGAGCTGCCTGATGCCGCACCGCAGCTGGCGTTGCAGTGATCCATCGCCTCTGTGGCGTCCCACACCTCCAGCTGATTGCTGCTGCAGCTGTTGTATAACCCAGCTCCACCGCCATAGGCACCGCCTGCACCAGTAGCCCTATTTCCTGCTCCTGCTCCTGCAAGGTCCACCATGCCGGCAGCGGCTGGGTTGAGCACTGGCGTAACAGTCGCCGCCTGCTGCCCCAAGTAGCCCTAATAATAATCAAGTGATGAACATGCACATTTATATATAGATACATCAAGAATGCATGCACTAACAAGGTACAAAATTAACTGAAATTGGTACTAATATGATTCTGTATTTAGTGATTCTATACCAGATGGGGCATGCTGAAGCTGGTTGCGTACGGGTGGTGGTGATGGTGCAGCTGCATCACCGCCGGATGCACACAGGGGGCGCTGCTGCCGCCTGCTGCCGGAGGTGCAAGAAGGGTGGCGCTGCTGTTAGGGCTCGAAGCCGGCGCTGCTGCGGTGGCCTGCTGCTGCTGCTGCGCGTACTGCTGCTGGTGCCGGGCGCAGAGGCGCCGGCGGAGCCGCTGGCGCTCACGGGCCTTGTGGTTTTGGAACCAGTAGAAGACGTTCTTGCCCTCGATGCGGCCGTAGTAGGCCAGGTGCGCCGTGATCTGCTGGATCTCCGCCGCGTTGGGCGTCCTAACGCCGCTCCGGTACATCTCCTCCAGGATCATCAGCTGCTCCGGCGTCGGGCACCAGCGGGTCGAAGGTGTCTGCGGCATGGAGGATGCTAATGCTAATGCTAGATCGGATCGATCGACTGACGATGGATTCAACACGCCTAGCTAGCTCAATCCTAGGTAGGAAGCTTAGCTGTGTGTGCGCTGACTGCAGAACGACAGCTAGCTATATGTGTGTGTCGTATATGCGTTCTAAGAAGTTGTTTCTACCTGCAAATCATATATGCATCGATCAATCAGCAGTCTATCATGAGCTAACAGGCAACCTGCCAACCTCTCACACACATAAACACAGCTCGATCGATCAGCAGCCAAATGCCGTGGGTTCCTAGTCTCTGTCTCTGGGATTTGCTAGGGTGAGGACGATTAGACTGGGATGGAAGCTGGGTAGATAGAAGTAGATCCTCCCGTTATATAGAGGTAGCTGCTAGCTGCTAGGGCCAGGCATGCATGCGCAGCTGCCGATCCAATGGTCGATCGTCTGTGAAAGCGACAATGCATATATGCATATGCAGTAATGAACGAGAGATGAATGAAGTTGGGCCGACCAGAAAAAAAAAAGGTAGGCAGCGTGTGAGAGACAAATTGGTGTACATCAAAACGGCCAGAGCTTGCAGTGATCCTCTTTGACCAACGCGGCACCAGTGCTAGCTACAGTCTTACTACTGTCCATGGGAAATAAATTGGCGATGGTCACGCAGAGTTATATATTACATGCTCTGCCACAAGTAAAAGCTGGCTAGCTATAGCTCCTACTAGCACTATATGTGAAAAAAAGTTAACTCAATTTTTTTGAACTAACAGCAGCAGGTTAATATAAATTTGTAAGGAGAAAAGAAGAGTTACACTATCACAACTATCATCATCAATTTGTACATTATTTCGATCAGCCTGAGCAATACATATCTGTGTATAGAGGATGATAGCGGCAGTGCTGCTGTAAGATAATCCCTAATAACAAGCACGGACACCTTTTCTTCCTCATCATCACTATCATATGAAGATGACATTACTGGATAAACGACCATCTCACTACCGGAATCCGAGGCTTTGCCGAGTGTTGGCTTCTTTGCCGAGTGCCTTTTGTCGGGCACTCGGCAAAGAAAGCTTTGCCGAGTGCCGCACTCGGTAATGTTAGGCACTCGGCAAAGACAACTTTGCCGAGCGCTGAACACTCGGCACAGAACGGCACTCGGCAAAGACAACTTTGCCGAGTGTCAAACACTCGGCAAAGTGGGCTCTTGGCAAACGGCCGTCAGCGGCCGTCCCAAAGCTGACGGCCGTTAGTCTTTGCCGAGTGTCATCCGTTGGCTCTCGGCAAAGAGATTCTCTACCGAGTGCCACATAGTAGGCACTCGGCAAAGCATACTTTGCCGAGTGTCATTCCTGGACACTCGGCAAAGTATATTTTTATTTTTTTTATTTTGTCTCTCGAAATTTTTGTGGTATGTTTCTACACTATGTAGACCTACATGTATCATTTGTGGACAATTTTAACAGAGTTTTCAATCGTTAGTAGATTTAGTTCGTTTATTTGAATTTCTTCGGAAAATTTAGATTTGAACTGTAGGTCACTCGAAACTTGGAAAACCGTGCATGCAAAAATAATATTCATGTTACTTAGCATTAGTTACGACCGATTTCAGGAGCGGACCGGAAACTTCGAGCAACATGCTCACTAAACATGGCCGTGAACTTGCCATACACATGTTTAAAAATTGTATAAAACACAAACAAAGTCAAAAAATCCTGAAACTTGTCCACGTGTCATGATATCATATGTACAGGCTGCGATAAAAATTTTAGAATGTTTGGAGAAAGTTGTGGGACACTATTTGTAGAAACCTAGGAGAACTACACATGAAATCATAGAGTTTCAATGTAGTTCTCCTAGGTTTCTACACATCTCACTACTATCAAAACCATATATGGCGTGGAGGTTATAACGGTAGCAACGTCAAACATTCAATAAGCTAAAATGGTACCAATGGAATCTGAAAATGCATACAACTTGCATTTGTGATACAATACTACTAATAAAATACGACGAATAAATCTGTGGAAATTTGAAAAGAATTTTGGTGCAGATAGGCCTATATATGGAAATGTGATTTGCTAAGTGAAAATTTTGCCTGAAACAAATAGAAGTCATATGTAAAATAATGTTAGCTTGATTAGACAGTGAACAAGCTAAACTGGCGCTAAGGAAGTAATGCATAAGACTTACATGTTTGAGATTATACTAATAAAATGCGAGTGTGGGAGTTGGATACGCTGTTTGCAGCGGTTTATCTAAAGTTTATCCAAAAACATTGTTTGGTACAATGTAGATTGAGTATGGATAAGCTGTTGGAGATAGACTTAGTGGGGATTTGGAAACTATTGCATGTAAATTAGATTTGTTATTTTGAAGAGAGAGGGAATAAATGGAAGAGCGGGCAAGATATATAGATACTACTACTTGGATGCATGGAAGCGAATAGAAGAGTGAGGGACAAGATGGGGAGACACGTTACTGCGCACTGCATGCTGTCCCTACCTACTGGCATTGCATTCATGGAAAACTTGAATGCATTCATTCTCTTGAATTCTTTCCTATCGAAACCTCTTTCTTTTTTTTTTACTATGGACAGAACCGTTTCAATGTTTGTCTGCCTCTAGCTAGTACGGCAACTGTGGAGAGTATGCCATGTAACACAACCCGTGTTGTGCCTTTGTAGACTGCTGATTGGGCACCACATCATAAGGTTATGATGAGAGGGATGGAGCAGGGACTAACTATATATATATATATATATATATATATATATATATATATATATATATATATATATATATATAGTATTTAGAGCTCTGGGCTCTATTTAACTACAGGAAGCCCTGACCAGGTGCGCAGACCGCACCGGACCCTTTTTGGTTTATTGTACCTAACTGTGCTTACGCTAAATTATAATACGAGTTATGCTGATGTGTGTATCAGTTTATGCAAATATAGTCTGCGCATATTACGTGCATCAGGCCCACGATCCGGCCCACGCGTTCACAATTATTCAGTCCCACGCCGACACTATAAAAACACCCCCACGCCGCTAGGGATTAGGTTTTAGCGGCGGCGGCGGTTTCCTCGGGCGTGCGAGTGGCGGTGATCCTGGGGGCCAGCAGCGGTGTCGCCTCGAGGCAGGCGACCGACGGTGGCGCTCCACCAGGAACGAGCGACGGTGGCGCTCCACAGGGAGCTCGCCCGCCTCGCCGCCAGGTCCGTCGCGCGCCTGCCTGCTGGGGCTGGGCTCGGCGGGAGCGGAACCGCCGAGGAGGCCGAGATGGCCGCCGCGCTCATGGACGTCGCGGCCGCCAGCGCCGCCGCCTCCGCCGCCGTGTTCTCGGCCGTCGCGTCCGTGTCTGCCGCCGCGTCATCGTGCTCGAACAAGAAGGCCCCGACGACCTTCGTGGCTGCTGCCTTCGCCAAGAAGTCGGAGACGCCGACGACGGCCGATGTCGCGCAGGAGAAGCACGAGGAGCTTGAGCGATGCATCGATGAGTGCGAGAGCGGCAGCGAGGTGGTGTTCAGGAGCATTATTCGGAATAGGGTTTCGTTGCTCAACATCCATAGTCCGGCGATCTAGAGAATCGATCTCTCATATCAGTCACCATCACAATTTAGTTAACGACTGTTGTATACTATGCTACATACGTATATATACAGTGTAAATACACGTTGAAACAATAGAGAATAAAAATATATATGTGCAGTTGGAAATAACACAGAAATTCAGTCAGCATGTATAGCCCCAGGGTAAATTATTAAAATTGTACTATTGTAATCATCAGGAGAGCATTATTTAAATGTTGTATGATTTACGCTAAAATTCGTACTCATTTACGTTGTTTTAGCTCACGTTTCACGCTGGAATCCGCCCGAGCAGAACCCGCGAACTGCGGCTATAAATTAAAATTTATTTCCTTCTACTAATGCTCCTCAAACCGTAACTGTCCCTTTATTTACGCGATTATGCAGCACGTCTTTTCTTATATCAAACCGGTCAAGATTTATATAATGCATGGTTTATGCTATCATGTTACACATCGTTATGCAGTCGTAAACGGTTTATTTACGCATCGTTATACAGTCGTTAACCGCCGCCAATATCACAGATACGAACATGGCCGAGCGGCTGTAAATGAGAATTTGTTTCCTCCCGTAACTGTGCCTTTATTTACGCGAATGTGGAGCACGTCTTTCCTTATCTCAAACCGGTGGATATTTAAATGTTGCATGGTTTACGCTATTATGTTACACAGCGTTATGCAGTCGTAAACGGTGTACACATGGTAATATTCGTTCTCGTGATTCGTGGTCCAAAAGATTTCTTCTATACATGATTTATGCACATTTCTACATATATTTATGCGTGCGTATATCACCTGTCACGTCTCATCCGGGAATCGTGGCTATCATATGCATGGCTGACGCATGCTTGCGTACAGTGGGCCGACCGCGATCTGGTTTGGCGTCCTGGCTGGGGCTTCCCCCACTAACGGAAGCCCAGGGCTTCCATTACCTCTTCCCTATATATATATATACTCTCTTCTTTTTTATTTAAAGTTTTTTAGTTCAAAAATGAACTAGCTGGCGTCAAGTATTTGAGAATGGAGGTAGTATCTTCGTTATGTTCTCTTCTTTCTCTTTTGTTTTTTATTTTTTGTTTTTCCCACGTATAGTCGTATATATATACTTGGAGGCTAGGCATGAGATAGATCGATGGAGAGAGAGAGAGAATTAAGTCTTGGTTTAATTTATCTGAACCTGTATATATATGACCAGTAGGTGTTTTTATGGTGGTGCCCTCGGTTTTGCTGGTGTCCTCATTTTTACCCTTAGTTGTGTTTTTTGCTCAGTTTTACCCTTCTGTTCTATAGCACTGGAAGGGCAAAACTGAGCAAAAAAACGCAACTAAGCGTAAAAATGAGCACACCAGCAAAACCGAGGGCACCACCATAAAAACCCCCCATTATATTATGGGTCAAATGATATTGATGATATGCTGCAGGCTAGCTCTCTTCACACTTGTCGATCATTTGGCGGCATGCAAGTTACTCCTTCTTGCGTAGAGCAGTAGTAGAGAGAGCATGCAACTACACATTCTCCCATGCATGGCCGCCGCAGGTATCTCGATCCAAGGGGTGAGAATACTGGAGTGGATGGAATGCTCCTGCAGAATACTACTGTGTCGTCGTCCGACGACATCCAGACATCCAGTGCCAGGGCAGGCCATGCATGTACAAGTACGTGAGCATGCAAGCTAGCTAGTGACCCGTCATGCATTCACGCACGATCGATGCACGCCTGCATGGAAGTTGGATCCTTGGCCGGCCTACTGCTAGGGCTAGCTAGGTGGCAGTACTGGTGGCGAGCCTTCATGTCTGTAGCAGCTGCTGCTGGTGGTGGTGGTGGTGGTGTGCGACCTGTCCTCTCCATTCCTCTGCTCGGCATCTGACCTCTCGATCTTTCTCTCTATCAATGCATCTGCTGCTGTTGCTGCTGCTGCATGCATCAAATAAAGAAGCAGAAGAATCGCTACCAGCTACCTAGCAAGGATACCGAGACGAGACTGGCCAGATGACGCATGGCTATACCCAGAGTGGAGCTGCTGCTGACTGCTGTGGTACGTACACAACCATTCAAATCAAGCAGAAGCAGAGACTGCTGGCTCCGATCGATCGGCCGCTTCGTCCATGCGTCGAGAGAAATAAAACATCAGTGGCAGAAGCTGCTGCTTGCTGTGCCTTTCGGTCTATAGTGTAGCTCTGCCTCTTCGCTTGCTTTTTCGCAATAATTCTTCTTATATATGCACGTACGTGCATGCCCCAATCTATTACTACTAACCTTTTGCTCCAATGCAGTATATATATATATATATATATATATATATATATATATATAAGACTCCCTCCCAAAATAACCAAAAATACTAGTTGCCTTCTAACGCATAGACTAGAGCGTTTGTCCCATCCTTATCTAGTGGACCAATGACATTACTATTCTACGCGTTTTCTAAGGAGCAACATGAGAGATAGACTTGACACCGACCCACGAAAACGAAACTTTTTAGTCTAGAAAGATTCCCAACCCGATATTGAGATCTGATGACTGAACACTCGTTTGAATAGCTCGAGGTGTCGACGGAGCTGAGCTAACTTGTGAGACGGAGCTCACTTCTGAGATAGAGCTGTCTTCTTTCTCTTGGTTCCCATCCTTCCGTTACGAGATATCGTTTCGTACAATACTACTCTATGCAATATGCAATTTCGAGAAGAGAGCAGAGCTAGCCCACCGCATCCATCCAGCCTGAAAGGATTCACTCAACTGGACTCGCGGCTCTAGGTGATCCCAATGGATCCGTACAGGGTGATTTGAACTGCTCCTCTCGAGAAGATCGACGGATCGGGCGAGCAAGCAGGGAGAGTGCAGTATTGTGCTTGCGCCCTTAAACATATATATATATATATATATATATATATATATATATATATATATATATATATATATATATATATATATATATATATATATATATATATATATATATATATATAACACGCATCCATCTCTAACTTACTCAAAACCTAATTTATTTGTGACAATATAGAAATTGAGGTGGTCCAAACATGCTGGTTTATGACTCAGTTTATATAAATTAGATTCTCAGTTTCTTAAAACCAAGAAGCTGATCTCTCCTAGCTAAAAAATAGAAACTGGTTTCTTAAAAACTGTATTGCTTCCAAACAAAACCGTATTCAAAACCTAATTTATTCGTGGCAGTATATATATATATATATATATATATATATATATATATATATATATATATATATATATATATATATATATATATATATATATATATATATATATATATATTAACTACCACTGCCGTCTCCTTGCCCCTCTTGCGTTTGCTTTACGTACGTTCAACTTGCTAAGTGACACATTATCGCACTGCTTCAATCCTTTTTATGATGGATCGAGCGCGGGTAGCTAGCTTTTTCTTCATTTACATTTTTACTTGAAAAATTTTTTTGCCTTCTCTTTGTGGCACCAACTCCACAAATATGTTTTTAGGAGTTTTTAGGGACTAATTTTTAGTTCCTTCGTTTTATTTTATTTTAGTCACTAAATTACTAAATATGAATGTTTTAGTTTCCGTATTTATTATTTTAGGGACAAAAATAGAATAAAATTGAGGAACTAAAAATTAGTCTTTAGAAACCAAACACTCACTTAAGGGCTTGTTCGGTTATTCCAGTTCAATGTGGATTGAAGTGTATTGGAATGGATTTGGATGAATTTTGACTTGTTATGGATTTAAACAGACTCAGTGCCACCCAATCCATATGGATTAACGGTGAAACGAATAAGCCCTAATTGTTTGGGTGTATTTTTTTTGTCT
Source organism: Zea mays (assembly GCF_902167145.1). Classification (NCBI taxonomy): domain Eukaryota; kingdom Viridiplantae; phylum Streptophyta; class Magnoliopsida; order Poales; family Poaceae; genus Zea; species Zea mays. The sequence goes on along the minus strand of NC_050099.1, from coordinate 196,226,510 downwards.
TTTTGTGGGCCTCCACTACATCCACCGACACGGACTCCATACATCTGCCATCAATCAATTTCTTGGCTTAAAGCTATAGATGGTGTTTGTTTGGAATTATAATATACCCAGATTATATAATCCAAAAGTTAAACTAATACTCATTATATAATCTGGACAGATTATAATCTTAAACAAACACAGTCACACCTTGTTATATTATTTTCTTTCCTATTCTTGTCGCATGGCTACACAATTTGTGTCACGGCCAAATAATGTGGCTTCGGTTTCCTCTTGGTGCGCAATGTTATTTGATAAAAATCACATCACAAACTTGTTGAACTACAAGTTTGTTTATAATATCTATTGGAGCCGTTGCTATCTCCAGCAGCTGCTAGATGATCCTAACATCATGCCAACATCCATCAACAACAAAAGCATTCCCAAACTTGTTGAACTACACCTGATGCTAGTGAACAACTGCTAATCTCAAATTTCTATCTATACCATTCCACCATACAACTGTCAGCCATATTGTGATCAACTCAAAGCATTTGTTTCCACATGATCTTCATGTCAAGAATATGATAATTTTTATCACTTGCACTATATAAGAATTTGAATTTCATAAACTTTCAACGGCTCAAAACCGATGAAGAATTAGTGTCTCCCACCGAAAATAACTTATTTTTTGTGGCTACCAATTTATTTTTGGCGGTATGCCTTTATTGGAAGTTCATCGCTGAAAAGAACATTTATTTTCGGTGGTGGACACCAAAAATAAGTTGTTTTCAGCGTCCGGAAGGTTGCCACTAAAAATAAAACCTGAAGTGCCTAGTTTCGGCGGCCGTAGCTAGCCGCCGAAAATAAGACCAGCTATATATTTTTGGTGGATAGTTGTGTCTGCAAAAATAAGTTGAGTTCATATTTTGTGGCCCCCATTAAGCCGTTGAAAATAAGTCATTTGTAGGGTCCATAATTCACCTGCATATCCATATAAAATTCACATATCATTTATTCACAATTCAACATCACACACACATATTCATCTCATTAAAATATTCACCATATATCATTCACCCATCACATTCAAATAACCAAGTCTATCACATATCATTCATTCAACATCACATTTAATACCCTTTAATATTCATCACATATCATCCATCCAGTATATTAAATGACCAAGTCTTATATCCATAAATACAATGACAAAGCAAGTATACCAAAACGCTAAGTCTCACCGGAACTAAGGGTCATTGGAGTTTCGTGTAACACCCCAGCTGTTTATTTCTCGTTCGACAGCGAGTATGGGCTTAAGCGAGGGATATCGTTGAGAATAATAGTATCTATGTCCTGATTATTTTCGCTTATCATGATTTCGTTATCGCATTCATCTCTGTCTATCAGAACTATCCAAAATGTTTCATGAAGTTTGGAGTTTAGTTGTCTCGGAAATTATTGAGTTTGGTGCCTGTTTAAAAATCAACTAAGTACTGTGATCTTGTCCCAAATAAATTTATTAGAATTCAATGACTAAGGTTTTTGATACAAAATAAACGAGACCAGGGTACTCAGAACCAAACCCCAATAATTGCTTCTCTATTCATAGATGTGGAAAATCGTATCTTAGCCCGTGTAGCATTTTAATTTGGTCCATTTAAACCTCTCAAACTCAATCCTAAAATCAAAATACGTGTAAAAATGTGTTTCTTTATCTTTAATAATAAAGGAAAATCCTCTTTTACTATCTCACCGCCGTTCAAGCATTTTGTACCGTAAGCTTTATCCCCTCCACGCACTAGCTTCTTCTTTGATTTATCAACCATTTTCATCTCCCTTTTATCCAGAATACAGATCATTTCTAGAAAATCCTCCTCACTGCACGTCATCAGCCCATGCAGCTATGTGGCCTCTAGAAGCCACACCAGGCCTCTCCCTTACGACCAGCTGCCATTTTTTCTCAGTCGTCGCTCACTTTTAAGCCAACGAAGGTGCTTGATCTCCCAGCTTCGATCGTCGGTAGCTTACCTCTGCCTCTCACGTGCTCAACGTTCATCACACATCCGCCATCGCCTCCAACTGCAAGCCACCAAGCCTCCTGCTCGCATGGATGCGCCCTCTGGTCCTCATCCTGTTCTGGCACAGGCGCCCTCTCCCAGCTCGTGCCGGCCAATCTCGACGTCGGGCCTCTGTTCGCTGGTGGTCAGCGCTCACTGGGATCGGCCTCAACACCGTTTCACCTCCACCAAGCCTCGCCGGCGTGCTCTCCTAGCCGCGGTCGGATCTGGCCTCCTGCTTTCCCTCCGGTACCCTCTCGTTTCCAGCTCGTGGTGCCTCTGCTCCTCTCGACGCCTAGGTAGCCATGGCGTCTCCTCCCCTTCCCTTCCTCTGCCATGGACGCGAGCTCCAAGATTCTGCTCGTCCAGGCCCCTTCCCAGGTGCTCCCGCTGAGCCCCTGGCCGAGTTTCTTTCCATGGCCGCCGCAGCACCTGTTTCCTGCACGCTGGTCGCCCCTGCCCCCAGCCATGGTGCCGTCAGGCCACCCGTCTCCTACCTCCCAACGCCAGCCCTACTCCCATGGCCGCGCCCTCTCCTCACTTGAAGTCAGCAACAACGCCTCGGTAGTGGTCGAACAGCACGTCGTCGACTCCGTGATTTTTGGGCAGCCTGGTTGCAGTGTCGTTAAACCCCGGTGAGATCTCGCTGTCCCTGCATGCCCTGTGTTTGATGTAATGCCAAACCTATAAATCGATGTCGTTTCTTGCAGTCCTCCTTCGAAGACGCGTGACACTTGTTAGGTATCAAATAGAAAGACTGAACCGAAACTATCGCCATGTTCGCGGACACCGCGTCAAGTTTAGTCGTGGTAAGTCGATATGTTGTTTTCGTTAGTCGGATAAATGGTTGGTTTGCATGGATGCATTGGTCACGATGACCATCTTGTTTGTAGCATGCGTATTTTGGTTATGATCGATTAAATAAAGTGTTTGGTAGAAGGCCGAAGCCTGAGTCGTATTTGTTTTGTGGAATTCACGGCGGATTAATAATAGTACTCTGATTTGTTACTACTACTCATCGATTTATTAGTAGATAGGGTAGATATACCGGCCATGGTACTTGTGGCTTAGAATTAGAATTATCTACTCTTTTGCGTTCATGCAATTGTATGCGAGACAGACGTGCGTTGGAATGTCCATTTGTTTATATGTATGGTTCATTGCTTTCTTGATACTTGGGCTAAACCTGGTTGGTTTAGAAAGGAGGCTACAATTTGGTTTATGTGATTGTCGAGTACGATTTAATAGATTCGATGTTTGAGATGTGTTGTTCTGTGGTGATGTTTAGAAAAAGAATATGCTTGTTATTTATAGCTCTTGGCCGATAAGGGTTATTAGTGTTTATTGGATGAAATCCTAATGTATGGTAACATTAACGACTTATCTTAGTAAGTGTCAAGAACATAATAATTGCAGAAGCCAAATATGAACTAAATTGAAATGTTTGCTCTTTGGACTGTGTGTCCAGTTTTAGTTGCGTAGCTTGTATAGGGAAGTAAACCGTGTCTTCTGTAGAAGTGTTACATATAAAACTTGTAGATAATTGCTTTATCTTGCTTGTGTAAAAATTTCATGACCATAGGCTTAGCAGTTTAGGAGTTATGAATTTTCCAAGTCCAGTTTCAGAATCTGTCCAGATTCTGTACAGATTTCGAAAATGACCTTGTTTGCCCAAGTTAAACTGAGAATAAGCTCTTAATAATTATAGGATAATTGTAGTACATTGCTTAAGCTTTCCAACAAATTTTGGAGCACCATTTTTGGTGGTCTAGAGACCAAGTTACAGTTGTTCAAACTATAGAGTCTGAATCTGTCCAAATCTGGACAGCAATGTTTGTTTATATTAACTGACCTTTCTACGCATTGAATTAACTGGAGATGTTTAAAAATAAATTATAGACAATTCTATTATCTTTCTAAAAAGTCTAGGATCACCTGATTTGGATTTCTGAAACTCCGGTTATGAATTAATGAAGTAAGCAGTCGAATTCTGTCCAAATCTGGACAGAAATTGCATTTCGTACTGTTTGACATTTTTAAATGTCGAATCTCATTGTGATGATAATACCAAAATTGTAGAGGACTTTATAAGCTTTCCAAAAAGTCTTAGTTTACTATTTTTGGATGAATATTGTGTAAGTTATGAATAAAACAACTAGCTGCTGTTTTGCTGTCCAAAATCAGCAAGCATTAAGTGGATTTCTTGAAGTTGCTCTTGTTTGGCTAGGTCATTTTTTTTACCCTTGATTGATGACAACTTGTTGCATATGAAGTGTTTATCGAAATGCCTTGTTATATTTGATTAATTCATTTCCTTCTTATTGTTTGACTAAGTAAATTTAGTTAGTTCTTGATTGATGAAGTCTTGTACTTGCTAAATTCAAGTGAACAAGTGTCCCAAGCTTAAGGTGCTATACTCAGTAATCTAAGGAAAGTATGGAACACTTATTATATTTCATCTTGTATGCTTTAGATCTTTAATTGTTGAGGATGTAAATTCTATGGAACTTTATGTTGTGTGATAAGTGTTCTACTTGTGTGATTGAATAGAAATGTGATGATTTATTAGTTGGTGTGTTACAATAAGTTAATTTGGGAAAGAAGTTTAGGAAACTAGTTAAGCTACTCATATCTTTAATCTAAGTCTGAGGTGACTATCACTAGTGAACCTAAGTTCTAGTAATCCTTTGAGATGTACTGCTTTCTTGATGCTTGTGCCAGACCTTATTGAATTAGAAAGTTAGTTACATGTGTTCTATCACCTTTTCCAAGTTTTGAGTGTTAAAAAGTGACAAGTCTAAGGGTAATAACCTATCGATGTTATGCTTTAGCTTAAGGCTTGTGTTTAGTTATGATTTCCAAATGTTTGAATTAGGTCCCTCTAGCTCGAGGATCATGATTGTTGTTAATTCAAAGGTATCTAGTGTTTGCCTAGGAGTTCTAATGCCTTACTAGCAATATATTACCCTCTTCAACATAGTGTTATTATCTTGTATTGTTTATGATTATTCTCTCATATGCATTATGCATATCATTTAGGTACGTTAATTGATCACGTGCTATGGAAGACGAGTGGAATTGATCTCCAAGTGATGCTGATGGACGAAGCTAAAATGGATGAATCAACCAAGTGTCAGGATGGAAGATGCTCACCAAGTGGTCGTCAATTAATAACACTAACATAGTGTTTATCCCAGGCAAGCCCCGGTGCATTTGCCACCTCCTTGTTGTTTTAAAACTTTTATCACTTATATGCTGCATTAGGTGATAGGAGTTGAGTGATGAAACAATTGATGCATTGCCATTCCTTGGAATTTGATTATCTTCCTTGATTCCTATTTTATAAAGAGAACTAATGAGGCTTAGCCCTGCTTAGAAAAACTAAAAGTTGTTCTTTTAAAAAGAATGTTGTGCAACACTGGATATGGGTTTTATGAAAAAGGAACTTGCAATAATGAAGGCATCACTCGCGATGATGAATTCATTATTCGAGTATTGTACCTCTGTCAGGTACATGGTTTGGGTGTTAAATAATAAGATGAGACCAGACGTTGAGCAGGAAAAGTCGCCCGTCTGTGTCGACTAAGGACCGTACCGAAAGTAGGCTTGCTGATCTAGGACCCTTTAACTGGCCACATGCCTCATCATGGGTAAGCTTTGCCTCGGTCGGACCAATACCAGAACAGCTCGCACGCACTGGGAGTGGAGAGATGGCGAGAGTAGCTTGTACCCTCCGTGGCAAGAGACTGGAAGGTGGGGTGCTGTACTCTCGGAAACATGGCGGGCACCATGCGAAAGTAACGTGTACCAACCAGGCCCATGGCTGGACGGTGGAGTGCTGTGCTCTCGGGTCGCGTGAACCCGTTCTGGTCTTGAGAAACCCGGTGGCGAGTTGACATATGCAAGGGTTAAGTGCTACATATGTCGTGTGGTTGGAGATCCTCAGCTGAGTATTAATCGATTCAGATCGCCGTTACTTCTCGGATATGAAGACTGGATCACTGCCCTGCATCGTAGATAACAAGTGAAACTAAAGCTGCTAAAATGAAGCTAGTATAGGACAAGTGAATGCTCTAGATTAGGCAAATCTAGATTCAGGAAAAGTACTTAACTTGTGAAGTAAAATTTTGGCATAAGGATCCACTACTAGTAAGCTCTTCTGCAAAATGAGTCTTTGAAATTTGATAAGCTTTACCTTGATTCCCAATAAACCAGCATACCCTTGAGAGTCTTTTCTTTAGTTGGGTAAGTCTTGCTGAGTAATTGTGTACTCAGGGTTTTATTCCCTGTTGTTTTTCAGGTTATAATTTTGTTCTGTTGTGGATGGTGCTAAGTGCCGGTGGGCTCGGCCTTCTTATATAAGTATATCCCATCTTTAGCTTCTTTATTGAGGATTGTCACTTAAGCTAGCATGTATTTTAAAACCTATAAATATTTTATACATTTTAAATTGTAATTCTTTTGAATCACTTTCTTTTGTAATCACTTCGATAACTGTCTAATGTAAACTTATTGTAACATGTAATCATTTTGCAATAAAGAATTTATTTCCGCTGCAAATGTTTGGTGTGTGATTTGTGTTTACTTAATCTTGCGATCTTGGCGGTAAGTCGTTTATCCGGGGTCCTCGGGGCACTCGGACAGATCCTGTTAAGTTGTTTGGTGCACATGCATAGCTGTCTGAGGTCTTTGAGACAAGGACAGGTGCATGTGGGCCCAATAACTTGGGAGGTTCTGCGACAGCTGGTATCGGAGCATGATTAAGTATAATACGGTCACATACGTATTTACAAAACAAAGTTTTGGTTTCGAAAACCTATTTTCAACTAAACACATTGTTTGGTTTTGAAAAACAGATTTGAAAAACTATAATGCTAGCGACATCCTCTGTTAAGCCCTAAATTAAGGACTACTAGGTGGCTTAGTTCAGAATACTAACCCACAACCTGGGAAGGGTAATGCATACATGTGTATTATTATTTTTGAGGCCATTCAGTCTTGAATGGATCGACGTCCAAGGTAACGTGAGATGTGAGAGCATGACCGAATAAACGTCGGTCTAGGGGAGAGCATAAACATCGCTTGATTATATACATGTTTTACATATGTATATATGAAGGCTGCGATGTGGAGTATTTAATTTTCTGGGATTCAGTACCCCATGGATGTGTATGGGTATGCAGACATGGGAATACCGAGAAGTGTAATGTATTTGCAACGACGCACCTACGCTCTGGTAAGAAGGTGAGTTACCATAATGAGCTGCCCTATGGTTAAAGTGTGGCAGTGGCGCCTATGCGTGGCTCGGCGCTTAATGAGGAGCTGGCCTCCATATAGCAATATATGGAGTATAAACTGTGATAAACTGTCATGTGTGAATTGCATCATTGGGAATTGGGCTATGATGGAATTTTCTGCAGGTACATTAATTTCGAACTCGTATGTGTAGCTGACGACTAGAAATATATCGAGAGAGAACGTAGGTATGTCACCGGTATAGAACGCTATTGCCACATTATGTTGGCAAATTCAGTGAGGACGAATAGGACGAGCATGCATCATGATTATTGCATTGTGTTTGTTGTTTGCGCACAAAAATGCTTTCCTCACCTTTATTCTAATAATTGGTGATTGTGAACGAACATGCTTTTCTCATCTTTATTCTGATAATAAATAATTGAAAACTGTATGAAGTATTACTGTTCTATAAGAAATTTTTAGTTTTGTTTGTTATGTCCTTTAGACATGTCTTTATGTGGTTTGTGGTTCTTCTTAATTTGACCGCTAGTCCAACTTGTGTTTGTTCTGGTGTGTTTGTGCTGGTAGAATGTTGGTGGTATGTTTGTGTAAACTAAAAATTTGGCCATGTCTTCATCTAGGAGCCATGACCCAAATCGATGTTAATTCCCTGAAATTTTTCCCCAGCTTCCAAACGTGGACGAGTCTGACTTTTTCCATCGTTACTTTGTGATCAAGGTCATATAAATAGATGTTTAGGTAATCCCCTTGTTGGACCTAAGTTGCACTCAAACTTAAAGATAAGGATCTCGGGTCTGTGATCTTGACAATTCACTTGTAGCTCTCTTATGGTCATATTTTCATCCTAAACCATACCCTTGTTTGGTTGGTGCAAGCTGATGTTTCTATTCTGCTTTGCCTCTCCATGAGAATTACATTGTTGCTTTCTCAATATAATCTAGGAAAGGAATGCCCAATAAATTTTCTTGAATTTAATGCCTTTGATTTCCTCATATCTCTTAAAGGCATACCAATTTAATCTTCTGATCGTTTTCCCCTCTATCTAATCAGACACTAATCGTTGACTTGATAATCTCTGCGATGGACATAGAAATATGCTCGGGGCTGAATTAACAGTCTCCCATTATACTCCTTTCATCAAGTTTAGGTTATGGCCATGCCTTGCTCACTTCATCGGGCCATGATCTATTGGCTCTCTACTTGTAGCCATTTTGACTAGGGGAGTCTCTTTTGTATATAGTCACCCTTGCTTAGTCTATCTGTGCCATGCAAGATTTCTTATTGGTTATGTCTGATAATGGTGTTATGACTAAAACTGGTGGTGCCGTGACGAAACCGAGGGCCTTCTGTGGGTGCGCACACATGGTTGTGCTACTCGGCACGCGCTGGTATCACAGTTAGTAGTTGTAATCCATTATGAGACTATGTCAATGCGTTATCTTGGCACAATCTATTTTTGCTACGTGAGATTGTTATTGGTGTCAGTTCGGTAGTGGTGTCACGATTAAGGACTTATGGTGCCGCAGCGAAACTGAGAGCCTCCTGTGAATGCGCACACAGGGATGTGCTACTCGTCGGATGCTGGTATCAAGGTCTCTAGTCATGATCCATTGTGGAACTACACTGATGTGTGATCTTCCGTGGACTCCTCCCTTGAAACAATTTCTATGTTGTTTGTCAAGTGATCAAGCAACATCTATCATCTCTATTGGATCAAACGGATATACCACTTTCATGTGTGGTCTCTTTTCTTTTGATCTGGGTAGTGACTACTCATACAAGTTCCTTTTACATCCTTTGTGTAAAGGTGAAGCCTTGAAGCTTTTTAATGTTGAGAGACAACTAATTAGTTCTCAAATGGAGATTGATTTTTCATGCTGTTGAGATTGCAGGAGTTTGTTCTTTCGCTCTCTTATTTAATCCATGTATTCTTGAACCAAATCAATTCATCTTGCATGAAGAAATGGATGAACAACCTGACTGAATGGATCTTTATCTAAATACATGGCCTCCTGCTAGCAAACGTGAACTCTCGACCATTAAATTGTCGATGGGTAATAAGAGGACTTGCTCAATGTCAAAAGTAGTTCAACAAGTTGGTTTTACTAACTTGTAACTGCCCAATGAACAAAGGTTGGGTTTAGAGATCGTTTTATCGAGTTGTCTAAACTCACTTTAGTTCAGCCTATCTTGAAGAGACTCTTGTGAAGATCAAGTAAAGGTTATGAACATATGCGCAGATCTTATGCCATATTGGATTATATTATGAGCATATGTATCTTAACTTTACCTTGTTGGCCGAGGCACTTTGCCATCCTCATCTAACTGTTAACAGCCTAACCACATCTCTAGTCGTGCCTCGATCGCCTCACGTATGGTTTTCCAACGTGTGTGATCAAGTCAAGCCATGATTAGTGCTTGATAAATGGATTGATTGCGAAGTCAGCATCTATAGATCCCTCTGCTGGTGATTTTCTCAAATCTATATCACCTTTCATGGACTTGGATTCTTTGGCCTAATCACGAGTCAACCGTGAGGTTGTTCGACATCCACATATGTCTCATGTGCCATAGAATTCCAACGCCGACTTATCGACGAACCTCTTTCTTTGTGTCTTACCAAAAATGTTGCATCCTATTCGATCTAGACAATTGCTATTCACCTGTCCACTGTTCTCTCAACAGACTCATGTTATCAGAAAAAGCAAACTGCACACATGGAGTCTTATGTGTCCTTCTAGCAGATGTCGTTTCTATTGATGGACGTCACTAATTAGCTTAAAATGATACATGCTATACCCACTTGAGGAACCAACATCTTGGAGTACTCATCTCTACTCGGAACTGCCTTATGCTATCGCTATTATGGACAGGGTTACATGCTTCCATACTCTTAAAAGTCTTTCGCTCTGAATCTCGGGACGAGATTCTTTTAAGGGGGGAAGGTTGTAACACCCCAGGTGTTTATTTCTCGTTCGACAGCGAGTATGGGCTTAAGCGAGGGATATCGTTGAGAATAATAGTATCTATGTCCTGATTATTTTCGCTTATCATGATTTCGTTATCGCATTCATCTCTGTCTATCAGAACTATCCAAAATGTTTCATGAAGTTTGGAGTTTAGTT